>NC_135574.1:63766850-64417267 GCF_965152235.1 Eretmochelys imbricata | reverse complement strand
TCCAGGAGAGTGCTGGGCAGTACAAGATGCTCATTTCTGGGGGAAGGTCTGGTACTAGGAATTTGCTGGTGTTACTCTGCAGTGTAATACAAGAGTAGCTGGCCAGAGCACTCGTACTGTATAGCTGGGAGTAATTTAAATGGTGGAGGCTGTGTGTGAGCAGACCAGGAGTGGTTGCTCTCACAGCAAAGCAGTGTAAAAGGCACCCCAGGTTGGAGAATTAAGGGGGTGGGAACAGCTGTTCAACCGTCCAGATTGTACCCTGCGTAATGGCACAGTATAGTTCAGTCATCTTATTTTCTTTGCAGTTTTACTACAAATGTTAATATCTGCGTTGTGTAGTTGTGAGGGATTAAAATTTTGATTCCTATATAAAGTAATTAGGAATATTTTCCTGTTAAAGACTGTAGAATCTGTTTACCTTTACCAATGAAAGTTAAACCTTTTGTGGTCATAGCAAACCTGTATTTCTTGTTGAAATTATGGCAGAGATTATAGAGCAACCTATTGTAAGACAAGGTGACTCCCACTCCTATGACCATGCTCAGGACAGTCTTTGGGGAACAATTTCAAAAGCATGCAGGTTTTCAAATGAGAAAGTACTCTCATTGTGAGGGACTTCACATAGATATGTAGCTGCCCAGATACGATGGTGATGTGTCATGTAAATACCTAGATAATTTATCTGTTAGAAGTGTAGGCCAGTGGGGGAATCACACATACATATGGATATGCATGTACTAAACGAAAGCTGGGTACCCCAGATTTACTTGGCTCCACAGACAAAACACACAACTCAAGTGGATTTAGTAGACTTAAACTATTTACAGCCATCAGCTGCAAACGTCTTGAAGTCCTTATCAAAATCTTCAACAAAATACCTCCAGTTTATTAACACTGTTTGACAGGTATCTAGGGTGGAAAGCGAGCACGGCATTGGAAAAAAGTTGAGATTTGTGGAGGGTCTTAGCTTTGCATCCCCACAGTTCCTAGGTTTCTTTTTGGGGGTGTGGTGGTGATGAGGGGGAGGTTAAGGTATAACAGTACTGTGAATTTTCAGGTGTTCTAGCATTTGTTATATTTTTCCAAAACACACAAAACCAGCAACTTTCTTAATGGCTTTTCCCCTTTAGGCAATGATGGATATTTACATCCTTAACTTCACCTTAATTAAATGTCTTGCCTGTAAGTATGTATTGAAATAGCCTTATTTAGAGCTGGATGAGAAAGGAATTCACTAGAGGAGAGTACACAGCACAGTTCTGAAGCATTTTCCTTCTCTGTGCTCTCTCATCGGTCCACTTTAATCCTTCACCCTGTGGTACTGAAAAATAATTTTTAAAAAAGTGCAACCCCATTTATTCCTTAAGTTTGGCTCATCATCTGCATGACTGTTTATGCATTGGGTTAGGTTACCTACTTTATGGTGAATATTTTTGAGCTACCTGTCAGTATCATGATAAATCCAGTTAATTCTAATACATACAGAGTTATGTGGAATTAACTGTTTGAACCTGTTGCGTGAAACATGATAGCTGTAAAGACTATACCCTGGCTCTGTGTTTGCTCTGTTTTGCACAGCTGTTAGAAGATCTTCAGAGACTAGTTTCATACACTTTACCCATTCTAAGGCACCAAGTATTTATGCAGTACAATAAATATTGATTATAAAGCTCTTGCTACAGCTTAGTTGCTCTCCTGTCCAAGCATCGACAGTGAGGTGACACAGAATTGTGTAATGCTGGTTTTACACTCCTGTATGTAGGCTTCCCCTCCCCACCCCCCACGAATGTTGGATCATTCTCAGCCTCTAAAACATCAGTTTCCCATTCTCTTCGGAAATGTCATGCTAAAAAAGAGATGATTCAGTTCCCTCCTCCCCCATGATGGAGTTATATTGTATAAGGAAATAGCTGCTTAATATACACAAATTATATACATTTGTTTTCCTCCTAACCCTCAAAACTTCCTGATTAATAGAGAACCTATTACTCTCAGTGCAGCATTTCAGCACAGGTTTATTATTATTTATTTGTGTTACTGTAGCACCTAGAAGCCCCAACTGAGATCATTGTGATAAGCCTCATTCTGATAAGCACTCAAAAGTACATAGATGGAGATCCTCCAGTCAAAATAGACAGTGAAAAGGCAGGAAGAGAAACAAAGAGGTGATGCGACTTTTACTTAAGGTAATACAGGCGGTCAGTAGTAGAACTTCGAATACATCCCAGGTCTCCAGATTCCCTGTCCAGTGCCCATCAGAGGGTCCCACCTCAGAGCAAGCAGCACATGCAGAGAAGTGACTCATCAGCTGGTATCCCCTTGTGGCAGAGCGTGGGGTTGCTGGGCCTTCCCCACTGTTTGGCACCTCTAGCTAGGTCACTTAAAAGTTCAGTGCCCTTCCGCGATATTCAAGTTCATCTGGCTCCCTGTGGGCTGGCAGCAAAGTCCTTCTAAAACAGTCACAGTCACAGTTTTTGGTTGTGTTTAGAGTGGGAGAGACACATGTCCAAGGGGTTCTTCCTGGGCCCCTCAGCAGAACTCCAGAACTACAAATAAACTAAACTCTACCAAAACATCTCAGGCTTGAACCTCTCTGTCAGCTCTCAGGAGACCCTCCCAGAGCCCTAGCCTGGAGCTGGGCTTGTGCTTCAAACAGTATCTCCTTGACCAGCAGTCCCCCACTTTCATCCCCAGAACTAGATTGTGCATTAGCAGCTGCAAGGCTTTAGCAAGCTTCTCTCTCAGCTGGCTCCTATCCCAGTTAGCCCTCAGATTCCAAGCACTTAGCAGGCTAATCTTTGGCTGCAGTCTGCCCTGTTATGAGGGAGGAAGCAGCATTTATACTGGTCCCCATCTCCCAGCTCATCCCCAGTTACTAGGTGAGAAAGGAGCTGTCAAGGCTGATTCCCCACTCTGGCACTTCGAGTGGAGAAGGTGGGGGCCTGCAAGGACTCTCAAAATTAATACTGGCCGCTCCAGGCTTGTATTAAACTCCCACGGTTACAGCTTTTCTCTGACCTTGGACTGGCAAATGCTGCCACCACCCAAGTGCAAAACCCCTTTGAGAACACAGGAAGGTGCACTTGGGAATTCCTTCCTGTGGGGTACTCTCAAGCCCGTTCACCCCCCCTCCGGGGAAGAGCTGAGAAAGAAAAACAAAGAAAATCAGCTGTTGCCACCAGCTAATTAAACAACATGTGCACAAACCTCTTAGGACACAAAAATCCAATTCTGTTCTTACAAAAAGGTAAATTTTATTAAAAAACAAAAGGAAGAAAATACATCTGGGAACTTAGGTTATTGCTAGATTTAAAAAGAGCAATTACAATGATTAAGCATCAAGAATAGTTTCTTGAGGTCCAGCTTAGAGGTTATAAGCAAAACAAAGCATTTGGGGTTAGCACAGAGGAGTCCACAAGCCATAAAGAAATAAAAAGAGATAAACCTGATTGCGTCTTCCTAGACATTTCCTGATCTACTTACATATCTGGGGTTTCAAATGAGTAGTTTCTAGGTATGATACTGATGATTTTCCATTCCTGGCCCCAAGCTTCTTACAGCATAGCTGCTGCCCTGTCTGCCTCTCCCCGAGAACAACTACAGACAGACAAAAGGGGAGTCTTGTTTCAATTTTTAAAAGTTCTAGCCTTCCCATTGGATCTTTTGGCCAGGTGCCCACTCAATTCCTTTTACCCATACATAGCAGTGAAACTTTTGACCTTTTGCAGGTAAAGAAAGTAGAGAACAGCTACTAAGAGGGATTTTATAGCTGTTCTGGCTGGGTCCATAAAAGGGAGCTACCTCTCCCCCCTTCATTTATCACCTCTCTGCATGGCTCCTGGCCCCAGGCTCTTAAGGATATAACGGTGGGATTTTCTCCCAAGTACCACTTATTCCTGGGACTTTGTGCTGCTATCAATATTCCCGAGGTCCTTTATATGTAGGACCTTTCAAACCAATCTATATGACAGGGTAGGCTGACCATCAAGCAGCACTGCCCTTAATGGAACACTACCCATCACAGTGTCCTATGCATTAGATCACACTGCCTTTCATGAAATGACAAGACAAACAAGAAGAACCAGTTAAATAAATTGTTTCTAGTTTTAGACTTTTTTATTATCCTAGAATCACAAATTGTGTAGTCCTTATTTGGCAAATCTCCCACTGCTTTCACTATGAATTTTGCCTGCATAAAGGACTGCAAGATTGGCCAACAGATATTAGAGGTAAAAAAGAAGTAGGGTTTGTCTGTCCAGTGCTTTAATCTGCATTACTGTGATGCAAATTTTAGTTTGGACTAGCATGTCCCATACTAACTGGCCTGTGCAGACCCTGCTGGCCCATGTGGTTCCTATTTAAAATGGGAATACATCAACATACACAAAAAAACTTTTAATGTGCACCAGCAGGGTCCACATGGGGCAATTAGTGCATGACACACTAGTGTAGACTAAAATTTATACCCCTCTAGTGTGGACTAAAGCATTGTTTGGACTAGTACCTAGTGCTAATCTAGTTCATGGCCTTGCCAGAGTAGTATTATTCCCTGTGGGATATTTTTGTGTGCTTTGTCTTGCTAGAACATTCACATTTTCTAAGTGTAAATGAAGTTTATAGGTCTGCTTTACACATGTGACCTACATATAAGATTTTGTCTGACCAGTATTCTAAGTTTTATCCTTTTAGAGAATTGTATCACAACATTTCCTGGTATGCAGACCAAAAACCCAAAATAGGACACACACACACAAAACTTATCCTCTCCCCACTTTTTTTTACTTAATGTCAGTAAAAACATTTATATATTCACTTATTTTCTGACCCACAAGGGGGAAGAGGGATTCTAATGCATGGAAAGCCAGTTGAACCCATTTTTTAAGAACGTTTTCTCCCTCTTTCTGAAACTACTTCTTAAGGTGGCTAGAAGAATCATAGTGGCATCTCTGAGAAAATTAGATTCTATACAGAACAATCTGCAGAATGCCATCCAATGCGTGATAAGGAGACTATCGCCATTTGGACATGTTCAATAATGAAAAGTCTTTTAAACCAGACAGTAGCTTGTACTTCTAACAGCTTCTGTTTCTTGTGACAAACTTTTCTTTTAACCTCAAAGCCAAGCAAAATTAATGGTGAATTTGGAACGTGTAACATGGCATTTTACTTACACATTTTCCCTTATGCAAGATACTATATGAAACTATGAATGTAATTGGATATTTATTAGCTTTCCCTAACCTATTCAAACACCTTATTTTTAAGTGGCTAGATATAACTGAAATGTGCTATGATATACATTATCTAGTGACAACTGGAATATAAAGTTAATGAAATTTTCTGTTTGTTACCTGGGTAAATGCACAGCTCCCAGATGATCTCTGGCTTTCCTAGCTCTCACTGTGTTGCAGATCTCATAGGGTATACTTAGTCCTGCCATGAGTGCAGGGGACTGGACTAGATGACCCCTGAGGTCCCTTCCAGTCCTAGGATTCTATGATTCTATGACCCAGAAATATCTGCATTGTAGTCCTTGCTCTTTCCGTATGTCATTGCCATGAATGAATGCATGAGCTTTGCATATCACAGATTATTTAAGTGATCCATATCTCAAAATCAGTTTGACCAATTTTATTCAAGCATTGCAGAAAAATTCTTCTTCACTTTCAGAGTAAAGTTATTGAGTAAATCAGGTTTGATAGTCAAAATTTAGAAGTTGGGAAGAACTAAAGACTGGACTTATAATAGAAACTGGTTGTAACTTTAACTATAGAGATACTTCTTATCTCTCTGTATTATAAAGTTCTTAATTTTATAGTTTTTTCAGTGTTTATCTGTATATCTCAAACCTTTTTTTCCTTGCTCTGTCTTGTTTTTTGCTTTTCTTCTTCATCTACATTGTTGGTTTTGTTTTTACCCTGTGTGTATATTGCTAGATGATGCACACAACAGCTGGTATTAGTTTAACTTTTGAATGCTTTCCATTCCAAATCCGGAATTGTTTTACCTCATTCACTTTCACCAGCACTTCCAAAATTTGCTTTTTCTCCTTAAAACAAAACAAAAAACAACTGAGACCACTTAACTGATCATGGTCACAAAATTTGGACACCTCCAAACAGGGTAGAATGAGTATGCTATTGCTCACACCACCTACTTGTCTCTCAGTGAGTTAAGTATTTTGGAATTGTTATTCAAAACAGAAGGGAAAATTTAGCACAAAACCCCCATCAATTCTTCCCATTAGCTCAGAAATCGCAAGCTAATTTTTCCTCCCTTCTAATCTTACAGTATGATCTCTCTAAATTTACAGTTTCCCCTGAAACCACATCAGTTTGTCAGACATATTGTTTCTAGTGTGTGTGTGGGGAAAGAGAATTTAACCACTCCCCCACCCCATTTCAAGAACTAGAAGCACAGAAAAGCTCTCAAAGTCTAACAAGTCTCAATCTGCTAATCTCTAAAGTGAAACTAATGTTAAAGAAAAACAGACCCATAGAAGAGAAAACTGGCGGCAACCATTTCTGTGTGTCACACTCTACACATTGTTCTGGTTCACCAAGGATGCCTGAGTTACAAGAACACAACACCACTTCTGCTTCTATTCTGTTTACTGCAACAGGGCTACTGTCCAGCAGCCAAACCCCACAAAGTTGGCTGCTTAACTGAGAAATGGAATTTTAATACTGAACATGATCAGAAATGCAGCCTCTCTCCCATCTTGTTCACAAATGATAATAAAAACTAAAGAGCAAGAAGGTGTTATGTGAGGAGTCACAGAGCATTGTGACACTTGTAATATTTAGTACTGGCCAAAAAGAATCTCCCATAGAATCAGTGATGATGGAAAATCTAATAATTTGGGTTTCAGTTCAAGTCAATGGGAGATGCAGGTAGGAGCCAGCAGCTCTTAAAATCAAGCCATGTTTCCTTAGGGTTTAAATATGGATTTAGGTGCCTAACTCTAGGCATCCAATGTTGCCCAGCAAAATTATATCTAAAACGACCCCCCAAATAAACAATATCTTCATGGCTGCTGAACAGTTCAATAAAGCACATTAAAAATGTCCCACAACAGCCCTTAGAGAAAATGACTCCAAAGATACTTAGCCATCTTTCAATTCTGAAGCTCTATCTGTACTTTAAAGCTGCCCTTCTCAGGGTGAATCTCCTTTCTGGCACAGCTGCCTCCCTCTGTGCAAGTGACTGCAAGTTGCATTGCCTGCACCAGCAATGGTGAATCACACACTCTGTTCTTGTTTTTAAACTAATTGCTGGATTTGGAAAATACATTTTATTGAACTGTTTTTATTACTTGCTGTTGCTACATTGCAGGGGATTTGGATTCTGCATCACCTGTTTTCCCCCCTCAGGCTATAGCTTTCATCCATTTGTTTCTTTGTTACCAGTAGAACTAAATGTGCTAAATGTTCATATCAAAACTTGAACCTGCTTGAACTGAGCCTGTCTGGATTTGGTAGGTACAGGTGAGAGGGAGTTCACACAATGGAGAAATGTATAGACTTTGTCAGAAGATTCCTCCTATTCAGCCAGCTTTCATCCCCAACAAGCCATCAACAGGGGTGCCTCCCCTTTGCTTTTTGTGTAACCCAGCATCTCCCGACCTGGGTGTCTGCCTGGTACCATCTTGCTGCTCTCCCCGTCTTCTATATTCAGGAGGCAGGCATGGCCACTGCCTCCTGTCCCAATAGTAAATGGGGGTCCCAAGATCTGAAGAGAGGAGTGAGGGGGATTTTAGTCAGTAGAAGCAGGAATGGGATAGTGGGAAGCTCCTTTGAATGCTCAAATTTGCAAACTCAAACTACAAAGAAAACATTAAAGAGTTTGTCTGCTGTTAAGCCCATCTGATCTGCACTCTGTAGAGTTTGTGCAGCTCTAGTTTCTAACTTTACTGCTAGCAATTTTAGACAGTTCAGTCTTTGTCTGTAAAACACGATAAGATGAGGCCTGTCTTGGCTATGGAAGTCATTTGTTAAACATACTGTTGCTTGTTGCCGATAAGAATATAAGAATGGCTATACTGGGTCAGACGAAAGTCCATCCAGCCCAGTATCCCGTCTGCTGACTGTGGCCAATGCCAGGTGCCCCAGAGGGAGTGAACCTAACAGGTAATGATCAAGTGATCTCTCTCCTGCCATCCATCTCCACCCTCTGACAAACAGAGGCTAGGGACTCCATTCCTTGCCCATCCTGGCTAATAGCCATTAATGGACTTAACCTCCATGAATTTATCCAGTTCTCTTTTAAACCCTGTTATAGTCCTAGCCTTCACAACCTCCTCAGGCAAGGAGTTCCACAGGTTGACTGTGTGCTGAGTGACGAAGAACTTCATTTTATTTGTTTTAAACCTGCTACCCATTAATTTCATTTGGTAGCCCCTAGTTCTTATATTATGGGAACAAGTACATAACTTTTCCTTATACACTTTCTCCACACCACTCATGATTTTATATACCTTTATCATATCCCCCCTTAGTCTTCTCTTTTCCAAGCTGAAAAGTCCTAGCCTAGCTCAAGATAGCTTCATACTTGAGCACTCTGTGAATTCATTGATGATGGAGGTCAAACATACTCACACTATTTGTTAACGCTTTTGTGTGTGATGTCATCTATATAATAAGAATTCAGGATTGTTGCTCTAAAGCCTAGATTGTCTGAGTTGGTGTGAAGCAATTGAAACAGCTACAAGCATGGTTGAGAGCTCTTTTTGTTCAGAATATCACCAGGTTCAATCAACATGGAGTTTCACAGCCTGTTACCATCCAATTTTTAAGCTCTCAGCCACTTTGACTATCTGAATTACAACTGTGCGGCATACAGCTACAGTAAGGCACGTGTCTGGTACCTCTCTGGGACACAGAACGATTTGTGAAAACCATTGCTTATCTGGAGTTTTGCTGAAAAAAGTGGAGTTTTTTAGTTTAGCCACAGAGCTAAGCTGCCTAGTGCTAGGAAACTAAGGCAATGCCCCTCCCCCCAACACAAAGGCTAGACACTGTGATATCTGAGATAACTCAACCAATTCCCACCCTTACTCTACAGCCAATTTGCATACAACAATTTCATGGTTTTATGAGGGAGACTGCACAGACAGTGGATTACTTGGCCCACCTGCCACACTCATGTGACAGCATGGCTTTCAACTCTTAGTGTAATACTATTTTAAGTTCTGCATCCTCTAGTGGATAAAAGTTATTTGTCTCCAGCTAAGACTGTTGGATTTGATGTATATTATCTTGCTTTTCTCTGTTTCCCTGTGGAAACTACAAGACAAACCACTTGAAAAAAGTTTTTGTTTGGTCTGTCTTTATTGCTTCCTTACAGGGATCCTGAAGAATCAACCTTGATTAGGATGCTAATCAAGTAATTCAGGGATAAAGTGCTTTCTTTTGCCTATTTATTCCAGTAAAGAGAACTGCAAAATGTAGCATAAACAGCTAATTTGCTTTTCATTTATAAAGTCATGAAGAGGAAATATGGCTACATAATCTACATTAATGGAAAACATTTCCAAACAACAGCTGAATGGAGAACCTAGAAAAATGTACACAGGGAACTTTTAGTCATACCATTGCTGTGTCGCTCCGACATGGCGCCTGTCTCATAACTGCAGAAAAAATGGACAGTATGGATCTTCATAAATGGTTACTACAGTATGCAAAATGAAGAAAGAAAAGAAATTGTTTCCTAGATACTGTGGTAATGGATACATTAGAAATGCATGCAGAGAATGTCTCGGAGACCTGAGCGGGTTTATGTATATATACGAGCAGTACTCAGCTTTTGGTGATGCTTTATATACTAGTATCATGTGAAGTAGTGGTTCTCTTTTCTGTACTGTGACCCCCTTTTCCATAACAGGAGCACCTGGGACTGCGATCTAGCCACCATCACTCTCCCACATAGCAATATAGAATAGGTAGGGTGGTCATGACCCCATGACACCTGTTCATGACTCCTCACGTTGAAAACCCCTTATGTAAGAGATGACTTTTGTAATGATATGTCCTTTCAGTTTTGATATTTGGCCACTTGACGTCTATAGTTCCAGATAATATAATGGTCACTGATAAAAGAGGAAATCAACATGTCATGTATATAGCTTCTTGCTGTTTGGCCTAAAAAGTGCCTTTAAGAAGGTCAATAAGTCCATCCAATAACAACTCCTTTTAAAGGCTTTTTCTTAGACTTCTAAAGAGTGACTGTCCTGGGCAGGGCTGGCCTTACCATGAGGCGAACTGAGGCGGCCGCCTCAGGTGCCAGACTAGGGGGACAGGGGGGCACTAGGACCCAGATTGTAGAAAATTGTGTCTGCTGCTGGGGCATATGTATTCTCTCTGCTCTAGATGCACAGAGATGGTGGAGTGCTGTGCTGGAGGAAGGAGGGCACAAGAGACATAACAGGCAGGCAGGAGAAAAGGTCAGAGGGAATAACAGAAAGCAGCAGGAGCTGCAGGGAGAGAGAGGAGGAGGAGGCTCTTATGTACCTCTCTAGCACCCCCAGGAGCCTGGACTGATTAACACCAGCTTCTCAGTGAGTTCCTGTTTCCTGCTGCTTCCCTGAACCCACTTGAGGAGAACAGGCAGTCAACTGAAGGAGCCAGTTAGGCCCTTAAGACGCTGATGTCTTCTCTCACTCAGGCCCTGGTACCAGCCTGCTTATTTGTCCCCTTCAACTGAGTGTTGAGAGCCACTGTAGCTGGCACAGAACAGCAGCCATGAGTGAAAGAAGAAAACGCCTCTCTGGGGAAGCATTCAGAAAAAGAAAGAAAGCAAAGGAAGATTTTCTATCTAAGCAGGAAGGAGATCTCCTCAGATACATAGACACAAATGTTCACGGTGAGCCTTCCGGCCCCAGTGAGGATGTGAGTGGTGAAGAGATGCCTGATCTTTCAGTTCGTCAGAGTGCAGGTGACCTGGCAGCTACTGCAGCACCCATATCTCCATCTCAAATGGATGTAATCCTGCACATTCCTGAAGAAAAGTGTAGATCAGAGAAGAGTTGGTCGAGGTGCAAGAAACAGCTGCTACTGAGTTTAGTCCTTAAGTCTAGATGATCCAGGACTGTGGACCCACTTGAGCAGCAGCCTGAGGGACTTTCTTGTATTGCATGGGCCACAGCAAGTGAAAAACTTCACGTTCCCCAAAGACAATGAAAATAGAAGTTTCCATCCAACACATTACTGGAGTGAAATCCCCAATGGTGACAAAGTGGAGAGGCCATGGCTTATGTACTCAAAAACCCAGAATGCTGCATACCGTTTTTGTTGCAAACTCTTCCAGTCTAATGTTCCAGCCCAATTGGGTTCTACAGGAACAAAGGACTGGAAAAATCTGGCTAGAAATCTGGCATGCCATGAAAAGGCAGCAAATCACCAGAGAGCATTCCATAGGTGGAAAGAGTTTGAAATGGGACTAAAGTTAAAGGCCACCATAGATGATCAACATCAAGAGAAGATTGCATCAGAGTCTCTTTACTGGCAAAATGTTCTGATAAAAAACCTGACACTGCGTGGCACTTCAGATCAGCTGTATGTGTCAAACAATGAAAACTTCCTTAAAATTATGGAGCTGATGGCTGAGTTTGATGCAGTACTCCAGGAGCATCTAAGAAGAGTCACCACCCAAGAAATGTACACACACCACTACCTTGGAAAAACAATTCAAAATGAGATCATACAGTTACTGGCAACAAAAGTCAAACAGAAGAGTGTGGCAGATCTGAAGTCAGCAAGATGTTACTCTGTTATTCTGGACTGCACACCTGACATCAACCGTACGGAACAAATGACAGTAGCTGACATAAGAGGTGAGGGCTATGATAATGATGCCAACATGAGAGGAAAGAACAGAGGAGTGAAGACACGGATCCGAGAGTTAAACCCTTGAGCTTTTTTTGTCCCATGCAGTTTTCATTCATTGAACTTGGTGGTCAGTGATGCAGCATCAGCTTCTCGTGAGGCTGCTGAATTTTTTAATGTAATTCAAAGCATCTATATATTTTTCTTTGCATCAACTCATCAATGGCAAATTTTGAAGCAACATCTGGGAACATCCTCTCTGACACCGAAACCACTGAGTGCCACACGATGAGTGGAGTGGAGGCGATAGTTGAGTGGAGGTGATAAAGCCTATCAAACACCAAATTGGGAAGATAGATGATGCCATAGTTGCCATTATGGAGGATAATGCTATGACAGGAACTGTTCATGGGAGGACAGTGGCAGAGGGAAATGGAATCACCAGAAACATACATAACTTCAAATTTCTTAAAATTTCATGTTGTGGCATGACATACTGTTTGAAATAAATGTTGTAAGCAAGAGACTCCAAGGTGTTGACCTTGATATATCTGGAGCAACGGAACAACTGGACAAAGCAAAGTCATACCTACAGTCTTACCAGTCAGGTGAGGGATTTCAAAATGTTCTGAAGAGTGCACAGAAGTTGGCAGAGGAACTTCACACTGAAGCTATTTTCCCACCCATTCAAGAATACAAGAGTCACCGAAGAAGAAGACATTTTGATTACGAGACACGGGATAATCCCATAAGAGACCCCAAACAACAATTCAAAGTTGAATTCTATAACCAGGTGCTAGATTGTGCAATACAATCAGTTGAAGAACGTTTCATGCAGCTCAAGGAACACAGCAGTATATTTGGGATGTTGTATGACATTCCAAAACTCCTCACTACACCTGAAGAAGACCTACTCCAGCAATGCAGGGCACTAGAGACAGTGTTGACACATGATGACATGCACAATATTGATGCGAGTGATTTAGGTGATGAACTGAAAGCTCTTTCAAGATACATTTCAGCAGGATCAACTCTAAAGGCTGTTCTGGAATATATGTGCACAAATAAGATGACCACTCTCTTTCCAAATGCTTTTGTTGCTCTGCGCATACGTCTAACACTTCCTGTAACAGTTGCCAGTGGAGAACGCAGCTTCTCCAAGCTGAAGTTAATAAAATCACATCTACGCTCCACAATGACACATGAGAGGCTGGTTGGCCTTGCAACCGTCTCAACAGAGCATGAGCTGGCCCAGACTGTGGACCTTCAGCAGGAAGCAGTTCAAATCTTTTCAACCAAGAAGGCACAGAAAGCACCACTTTGATTATTCAAACAGATAAAAATGCCAGTGTTTACGATGCAGACAAGAAAAGTTACATTTGCTGTTCAGGCATTTGAAAGTTAAGTATTAGTTAAAATTTTTGAACAAGGCATTTTAAGTTGTTAATTCTCCTTTATTGGGGTAGGTAGCAGAGCAGTACCATGAGAGGAGTAGAACAGGAAGAAGGCAGAATTGAGATCTTTCAAAGTTTTGGCCCAAGCGAAGGGGCCATTGGGGCATCATTTGAGCTCCCCGCCTCAGGTGCCAAAATGTTGTGGGCTGGCCCTGGTCCTGGGGCAAGATGGCCCTTAAAGAAGAGTTCAAGGTACAGCTGTGGGGCAGGTCTCTCCTGCTTCTGCCTAGCAGTAACTGTCTCTCTTTAAAGACAAAAGGCTTGGAGGAAGCCTGTAGAAGGGCCTGACAGGAGGCCTAAGAGGCAGGTGGGCAGAAGAGTAAGGAACCCTAGGGAGGGGGAAGTTCTCTGGCCTCTGATACAGAGCCCTGGAAAGGCTGGAGCTGGAAGGGTTGAATTACCTGAGGAGGGAGGTTGTTAGTCTAGAAAGCCACATGTAGCAATTCCCTGGAGGGAAGTTAAAGGGCTAGCTGAAGGAAGGAAGAGTCTGTGGTCAAAGGAGCATAATGGTCTTGGAATGTGGCACAAGCATTAGTTTCCGGCTGTGGGGCCCATGGCTGGCACCTCTGAGAGGCAGAGGGCAGCTCCCCTACATTAGGGGGAAGATTGCTCTCTGTCCAGTTTCTGGTGCCTCCCCGGGACACCGAACAATTTGTGGAAACCATTGTTTATCTGGAGTTTTGCTGAAAAAGTGGAATTTTTTAGTTTAACCAGAGAGCTAAGCTGCCTAGTGGTAGGAAACGGAGGTAAGCCCCTCTCTCCCTCTCCCCCCAACACAAAGGCTAGTCACTGTATTATAGTGAGCCTAATATATTAACTTAATACAATCCATTTCCCAGTTGCAGATTGTTTAAAAACTGACAAGGGGAAACTTTATACTGAACTCATGGGGCTCTACTTCCTACAAGAACTTTTTAAATGCTCGCAGGCACTGGGGATCCATTTGTTTACTGATCAGATGGAGTTAATTGAGAGAGGCTTTTTATATCCAATTGCTCTCCAGTCTATAGAGCATCTTGATTAAAACCTTCATCAATCTGACAAGAGTCCAAGGGCCTCGTCTTGAGAGGTCAGTGGGCGTTGAGGGTGTGCTCAGCACCCCTCAGGATCGGGCCCTATTTTGATTTGACAGCTCTTTGGGAGAGTATTAAGGTTTCTCTCTCTTTCTTCTTTGCTTGCTTGTAGTGCTTAGTATGCAATGCACCCTTTTCTGTTAATGGAAGAAGATAGGGTAAATGCTTAAATAAAGCCTCATTGGACTAATAGCTGTATTCTGTAAAACAGATTTTGGTGCTTTAATGTGAAAGGTAGTACAGAGAAGCTATGTTACAGTGATGCCAAAAGCTAGAGAATTCCCCTACCCATCAGCTGGGACAGATCTCACCAACCACCCTGTGGAGCCCCTCTTCTCCACCTCCTTATGGGTAAAATATTTCCCCTTCCTTTCTCCTACCCTCTGCAAACTCTATCAGTGCCATACCCATGCCCCCACACCAGCTGGGAAAGCCTCAAGCAGTCAGGGGAGCCTGCCCATGTCAAGAACCAATGGGGACCTATTTCCTAGCTAATCACCTACCCATCACCAGTGGGGAATCCTTATTCCCTGGCCAGCCACCGCATAAGCAGAGCCCATAGGATGATGAGCCTGCCCTCACGGCAGCTAGCAGAAGCCACAGGCCAACATGCTTGCCACAGCTGCTGTTGTGAGGAACAGTGGCCATTTAGGGGGGCCACCTGGAGGAGCCTCAGTGAGGTACCTGAATGTGGGAAACCTGATGGATTGAGATATTGGTCTGGAGGGTAAAAAGGTGAGAGGCTGAAAGAGTTGGGATGTGAGGTACAGCAGTATGGAATTAATGGATTTCTTATGAAAGAGGAATCCATAAGGTAGGGGTGCTGGAACTAGGGATGCCGGGGGAGAGCGGGGGTGGCGGGGGGCTGCTGCACCCCCTGGTTTGAAGTGGTCTCCATCATATATGGGGTTTACAATTTGGTTCAATGACTTTCAACACCCCCACTGTACAAATTCTTCAGTGCCACTGCCATGAGACAGGGCCCAGGGACAGCACCACAATCAAAATTTCAGCAAGTTCCCCCTCCCCAGGAGCTGGGGCTATCAGGAGGCTATGCTTCTCACCAGACTGTTGCCTTTTGACCTACTCGGTGGGACCCTCATCTTCTATAGCCATTTAGGATGGCAGATTTAGTTATCTGGCAAGCAGGTTCTGGTAAATTGTTCAAGCCTGGATCAAAAGAAAAAGGGTTTTGGGATGTCAGCAAGAGGAGACACCTGAGAGACAGTCAGAAACAGCTGATGATAGGGAGGTAGATTTGGGAATCATTGACACTGAGGCAGTGGTTGAAACCTTGGGAGTACAGTAGATAAGGTCCCCTAGAGAGAGTATAGAGAGAGCGTGTACAGAACTCTAAGGGGCATTTTCTCTCTCTCCCCATATCAGCTTTTCAGACTCAGAGCTGGCTGGGACTGAAAAGCTGATGTGGGGAGAGCCAGAAAATGAGGCGCCACCACGAGAGAAACTGGATGAAAGGTCAGCGGGTAGGAAAAGCAGGACAGCACAGAATCACAGGAGATTAGTGTCGAGGGAATGGAGAAGAATGATTAACTATGTCAAAGGCAGCAGATATCAAGAATAATAACTGAGACCAGCACGTTTAACCTAGCTTATAACCTTGGCAAAATCACTTTCAGTGGTGTGAAGATGCTGTGAAGGGGTGAAAGACACAGGTTGGCAAGGGGGAAAGAGAAGGCAGTTCCTCTAGACGCAGGAGGAAATGCCAGCATCAGTTGTTGCTACTGTTGGCACCTCTTTCAAAAGGAATCATTGTTAATGTTTGTCAGATGGCAAAAGATAACACCAGTCGGGAGTGGGAGATGTTACTTTAAAGCTCTTTAAAGGGTATTTAAAGAATAGCAGAGTTTAAAACTATATACATGTATGTGACAGTGTTCATTTCAACGAAAGTGTCCGGGATAATTATAAAATACAAAAATAATAGCAAGTTTCAGAGTAGCAGCCATGTTAGTCTGTATCCGCAAAAAGGAAAGGAGTACTTGTGGCACCTTAGAGACTAACCAATTTATTTGAGCATAAGCTTTTGTGAGCTACAGCTCACTCAAGTTGTTAGGGACTAGGTTTACAGTTCATCTGGAAACCGATGAAATATGGCTATTTTCCGTTTATAAAAACAAAGCTATTTTTAGCTGGAGCAGCACAAAAAGAAATTCAAAATTAGTAACATTCCTATTTACTCACTGCACTAATTAAAACAAAAAAATCCATCAGAACTTCTAACCTCAATACTGTGTACACTGTATCAACTCCTAGGCTTTGCACCCCAAGTTTTATCACATTTAAATTAGGGCTGTCAATTAATCGCAGTTAACTCACGCAATTAACTCAAAAAAATTAATCATGATTAAAAAAATTATCCCAATTAATTGTACTGTTAATAGAATACCAATTGAAATGTATTAAATTTTTTTGATGTTTTTCTACATTTTCAAATACATTGATTTCTATTACAACACAGAATACAAAGTGTACCATGCTCACTTTATATTATTTTTATTACAAATATTTGCACTGTAAAAATGATAAAAGAAATAGTATTTTTCAATTCACCTCATACAAACACTGTAGTGCAATCTCTTTATCCTGAAACTGTAACTTACAAATGCAGATTTTTTTTGTTACATAACTGCTCTCAAAAACAAAACAATGTAAAACTTTAGAGCCTGCAAGTCCACTCAGTCCCACTTCTTGTTCAGCCAATCGCTAGGACAAACAAGTTTGTTTACATTTACAGGAGATGCTGCTGCCTGCCTCTTATTTACAATGTCACCTGAAAGTGAGAACAGGCGTTCACCTGGCTCTTTTGTAGCCGGCATTGCAAGGTATTTACATGTCAGATATGCTAAACATTCGTATGCCCCTTCATACTTCGGCCACCATTCCGGAGGATATGCTTCCATGCTGATGATGCTCATTAAAAAATAATGTGTTAATTAAATTTGTGACTGAACTCGTTGAGGGAGAACTGTATGTCTTTGGTTCTGTTTTACCCGCATTCTGCCCTATTTTTCATGTTATAGCAGTCTCGGATGATGACACAGCACATGTTTGTTTTAAGAACACTTTCATAGCAGATTTGACAAAATGCAAAGAAGATACCAATGTGAGATTTCTAAAAATAGCTACAGCACTCAATCCAAGGTTTAAGAATCGGAAGTGCCTTCCAAAATCTGAGAGGGACAAGGTGTGGAGCATGCTTTCAGAAGTCTTAAAAGAGCAACACTCAGGTGCAGAAACTATAGAACCTGAACCACCAAAAAAGAAAATCAACCTCCTGCTGGTGGCATCTGACTCAGAAGATGAAAATGAACATGCATCGGTCCACTCTGCTTTGGCTCGTTATCGAGCAGAACCCATCATCAGCATTCACACATGTCCTTTGGAATGGTGGTTTAAGATGAACGGACAAATGAATCTTTAGTGCATGTGGCATGTAAATAGCTTGCAATGCCAGCTACGAAAGTGCTATGTGAACATCTGTTCTCACTTTCAGGTTACATTGTAAACAAGAAGCGGGCAGCATTATCTCCTGTAAATTGGTTGTCTGGGAGATTGGCTGAAGTAAGACTCAGTGGCCTTGTAGGCTTTAAAGTTTTACATTGTTTTATTTTTCAATGCAGTTATTTTTTATACATAATTCTACATTTGTAAGTTCAACATTCATGATAGAGAGATTGCAGTACAGTACTTGTATGAGGTGAATTGAAAAATACTATTTCTTTTGTTTTTCACAGTGCAAATATTTGTAATCAAAAATAAATACAAAGTGAGCACTGTACACTGTGTATTCTGTGTTGTAATTGAAATCAGTATATTTGAAAATGGAGAAGACAACCAAAATATTTAAATAAATGGTATTCCGTTATTATTTAACAACGCGATTAATCGCGATTACTTTTTTTAATCGCGTGACAGCCCTAGTTTAAATGGCTTCATCCTGGAAAGATTGCAAGACCCTTTACTAAAGCAGTGCTAGCAGGCACTTTAAAAACAAATACTACTTCACAATATGACCTTACCTGAGGCCTGAATGAAATGAACCTCTTCCATGACATCATTACTGTAGTTAGGTCCCATCCCTACAGCCTCACATGTGCTTACCTTCATACACATAAGTAGTAGTCCCATGTGTAAAGCAAAGTACAAATGTAAGCATGTTTGCAGGATTGGGGGCCTTTGTTTTTCTGACCACTCTGCGCCCCACTATAGAATCCTTAATTACACTTGGGACTGCTTAGTCCCATTGATGTTAATGGGATTGTGTGTATCAGTGCTCACCAACATGAGTAAGAGTTCTGCACTGGGACCCTTTACCATCCATGACTGTTTTTACTATGTGTGTGTAATATAAATTTAATTTTGTATCATACAAGTTATAGATCAATGAAGATAAAGCTTTGTGACTAGCTGGAACAGAATTGGATGGATGAGGAGACATAGTTACCTTTTTGACATGCATAAATGCTATATTGCACAAGATTTTGATGGTTTTGAATATTGTAGAACGTGTTTTTTCTGGCTTGACTTTTGTAGCCTTTTTATTATTCTTCACTTGCCATACATGAAAAGAACCAAGTCATCTTGGGCATGGATATCTACTTGACTTAATAAGGAGTGTCGCCTTAGGGATTTCCTTGACCGCTATTAAATCTAGGTCAATTAAAAAGTTAGTATAGCAACTCAATACACTAAGGTTAATCTTTACCACATGTTGATGTCCAGGTTTCTGGATCTCAACTGAGTCCTAAATTACTATATATATAAAATGTAAGAAACAGTGAATGCATTTAAATGGGAGAGACAATGGGATATTGCCAAAGGATAGCTAGTCCCTGTGAGTAGACCAGGCCCAGTGCACCAGGTGGGTCCAGTTGAGCTAATTAAAAGAGCAAGGAGGCTATAAAGACCTGTTGGAGAGGAGGAAGGGGAGGAGTGATTGAGGCAGGCTGTACCTGGGAAGAAGCGCTACAGAGGAGTGGGGCTAACTCCTGTGATGGGGCCCTGGAGCAAGGGACCTTTGTCTGGCACGGTAGCCCTGCGGCTGATATTGCAGAAGGGGAGCAGAGCTGGCTGGGATTGGGAAGCTGCAAGAAGCAGGATCACCAGTGATCCCTTGGAGGGGAGGCTGTGAAACCCTAGGACAAAGGGTGAGCTAAGGGACTGTTTGTTTTATTCACTTATGTTTGCACAATAAACCTTCTTAAAGGAGATTGGGCAGGGAGTGTATGCTTGGAAGCTGAGATGTGGCCCTGCCCTGTGACTTTTTTTTTACTGGTTTCAACCCATTACACTCACAAGCAACTGCGGAGGGGAAAAGATAGATTTTAGATGTTTAATTTCCTGACTTGCAGTTAAACATGTAGTTTTTACTAATTGTTCCTGTAGTTGATTGTTCTCCAACTTTAACAACAAATACATGCACAGAGGCTATGCTTGTGGCTTGAGGCTATGCTTTCTGGCTTTATGGGCTATGCTTTCCCATTTGAAAACATTAGCCCATAAAGCCAGAAAGGGAGTGTTAGGTTGTTACTCTGGGTATCAAGCAAGGGGAGATTGTGTATGTGGTGGGTAATGTGCTCTGGGGGGTGTGACTTCTAAAGTATGCTAATGTATTGTGTGTGAATTGGTCCATGCACCCTGCTGCTGCACACTAAGCCAGGGCTTAGAAGATCTTCAAAGAGGTAAGTGCAGCTCAGTCAAGTTCTATTCAACCCCTTGAAATTGAAATAAACATTAGATTTTATGGATCTGTGAATCTATGAAAAAAGAGAGTTGCTCACAGAGGGGTGAGAAACAATGGTATTACATTGACCAGGAATCCAGGGCATGGAACAAGTCTATATGGTTTGTGAAATTTGTAAGTGAATAAGCTTTTGAAATTGCACACACAAGAACGGCCATACTGGGTCAGACCAAAGGTCCGTCTAGCCCAGTAGCCTGTCTTCCAACAATGGCCAATGCCAGGTGCCCCAGAGGGAATGAACAGAACAGGTAATCATAGAATATCAGGGATGGAAGGGACCTCAGGAGGTCATCTAGTCCAACCCTCTGCTCAAAGCAGGATCAATCCCCAATTTTTGCCCCAGATCCTTAAATAGCCCCCTCAAGGATTGAGCTCACAACCCTGGGTTTAGCAGGGCAATGCTCAAACCACTGAGCTATCCCTCCCCCATCATCAAGTGATCCATCCCCTGTCACCCATTTCCCAGTTTCTGGCAAACAGAGGTTAGGGACACCATCCCTGCCCATCTGGGCTAATAGCCATTGAGGAACCTATCCTCCTCCATGAATTTATCTAGTTCTTTTGTGAACCCTGTTATAGTCTTGGCCTTCACAACAGTCTCTGACAATGAGTTCCATGGGTTGACTGTATGTTGTGTGAAGAAATACTTCCTTCTGTTTGGTTCGTTTGTTTTAAACCTGCTGCCTTTTAATTTCATTTGGTGACCCCCTAGTTCTTGTGTTATGAGAAGGAGTAAATAACACTTCCTTATTTACTTTCTCCACACCACTCATGATTTTATAGACTTCAATCATATTCCCCCCACTTAGTCATCTCTTTTCCAAGCTGAAAAGTCCCAGTCTTATTAATCTCTCCTCGTACGGAAGCTGTTCCTTAGGCCTAATTATTTTGGTTGCCCTTCTCTAAACCTTTTCCAGCTCCAATATATCTTTTTTTGAGATGGGGCGCCACATCTGCATGTAGTATTCAAGATGTGGGTGTACAATGGATTTATATAGTGGCAATCTGGTATTTTCTGTTTTATTATCTATCCCTTTCTTAATGATTCCCAACATTCTGTTTTCTTTTCTGACTGCCGTTGCACATTGAGTGGATGTTTTCAGAGAACTATCCACAATGACACCAAGATCTTTCTTGAGTGGTAACACCTAATTAAGACCCCATCATTTTATATGTATAGTTGGGATTGTTTTCCAATGTGCATTACTTTGCATTTATCAACATTGAATTTCATCTGCCATTTTGTTGCTCAGTCTGCCAGTTTTGGGAGATCCTTCTGTAGCTCTTTGCAGTCTGCCTGGGACTTAACTATCTGGAGTAGTTTTGTATCATCTGCAAACTTTGCCACCTCACTGTTTACCCCTTTTTCCAGATCATTTATGCATATGTTAAATAGGATGGGTCCCAGAACAGACCCCTGGGGGACACCACTATTTACCTCTCTCCATTCTGGAAACAGATCATTTATTCCTACCCTTTGTTTCCTATCTTTTAACCAGTTACCAATCCATGAGAGGACCTTCCCTCTTACTGCATGACAGCTTATGTCACACAGACTGCAGCTACAGACTTTGACACCAAATTGACCAATCTGAATTCACCCAGAACCTTTCCAATACGCAGTTATCTAATGAGGTTCTTTTTGTGGGGTTCCACAAGAATTGGTACTAGGCCTGATGGTATTCAATATTTTTATCAATGGCTTAGAAATATAAAATTTGCAGACGACACAAAGATTGGTGGAGTGGCAAATAATGATGAGGACAGAGCAAGCTGGATTGCTCAGTGTTTTGGGCCTATTCAAAGAAAATGTGTTTTAATACAGCTAAAGGCAAGGTCATATATTTAGGAAAAAGGTATCTTGAAAAGTATTTAAGTGCCTAAAGATGCAGATTGTTTTTCAAAGGTGTTGATATACCTACGAATATAGGCCATACCTACACAATAGGACTGCATCCCAGAAATCAGGAACTCTGGAAAGAATGTAGGGGTCATAATGAATGTGAGCTCCCAGTGTAATGCTGTGGGGAAAGGGGCTAATGGGATCCTGGGGTAAACAGGAGCTGTGGTAAGGAGAGGGTGTTCAGCTCTGTGCATGGCTTTGGGGAGACCAGCACCGGCATACTGTGTACAGTTCTAGGGTCCACATTTTAAAAAGGACATTGAAAAAAGGAGACAGCAGAAAAGAGCCAAATGTTTTGTGGAGTGGAGAAAATGACTAACAACCAGATTTGAAGAGCTGAATCTGTTTAGCTTATCAAAACAGAGTGAGAGGTAACTTGGTTACCGTGTATAAGTAAAAAGAAAAGAAGAGTACTTGTGGCACCTTAGAGATGAACAAATTTATTAGAGCATAAGCTTTTGTGAACTACAGCTCACTTCATCGGATGCATCGGATGTAGTTCACGAAAGCTTATGCTCTAATAAATTTGTTCATCTCTAAGGTGCCACAAGTACTCTTCTTTTTACAGATACAGACTAACACGGCTGCTACTCTGAAACCTGTCAGTGTATAAGTACCCTCCTCAGGAGAAAATACAAGGTACTTGAGGGCTCTTTCACGTGGCAGAGAACGGTATCAAAAGAACCAGTGGCTGAAGCCAGACAAATTCAAATTAGAAGTTAGGCACAAATTTTTAACAGTGAGGGTGACTAAACCATTGGAATGACCTACGAAGGGAAGTGATGGATTCTTCATCTCTTGATGCCTTCAACTCAAGACCAGATGACTTTTCTGGAAGACCTGCTTCAGTCAAACCCAAGTTTGTTGGGCTCAGTATAGGGTGAAATTCAATGGCCTGTTTTAGACAGGAGGTCTAATGGTCCCTTAAAATCTACAAAAACATACCCAGAGATGGTGATAGTGTGTTCAAACCTGAGCCTTGGGTGAACTTTTTTCTCATTCCACATTATTCTGGCTCTGAGTCCTTATCTCAGGTCCAATGGGTTTCTGTGACCGTGTATTGCCTTCCTGCTCTCAATTCTTATGCTAGTTTTGTTTTCTGCTCCCTGAACTCAGTTTTCCTGTCCTGTTTAAGGCTGCGTGTGTGCGTAGTATTGGGTGCTTGCAACTACTTAGGGGCTGCTGCAACATATCTGCTGTTAGCATGTTCAGGTCAGCAACAGTCTGACCAGAATATGCTAACTGGTTCATGGTTATTGCTTGTTTGTTTGTTTATGGGGTTTTTTTTTGGATTGCACCAGAGTGTAACAGATTCTTTGTCACAAATATTGATTTGAAAAAAGTAATTGAGTCAGACCCCAGAATGCTCCAGAAAACTGCTTGTGAGCCAAACATTTAACTTTAATCCACTTTTTATGGTATATTAATTACTTTTTGGTGAATATGCTCATAATTGATCTTCTTGATTCAAATTATTTTAAATCCTTCCAGAAACTAAAGGTTCAGTGCCAAATTCCTCAGCTGGGGACCTTGCCCACAGTTTTTTCTCCAAAATACTAGTGCTTTTTTAATTCATTGTCTTACAAATGTGTCAGTGGGCTTCACTGTTGGGGGTGGGGAGAATTGGAACTATGAATCATGTATGGGAAACATAATCTAGCACTGAATAAATACAAAATTTAACACGTACATACTGTGTGGCCCTCAGCCTAGGGAGCTAGACCACAGAGCTTTGACTCTGCTATATTTCCTTTAGCTGAGCTCATGGTTTTTAGAATGAGAGGTTCTGGGTTCAATCCCCCCTGCCAATGACATCACTGGGTATGGCATGTTACAATAGCAAATGTACTTTAAATGTTACAATATTTCTTGATTCCTAATTATTGGATTCTAAGAAAATAAACTCTTATTGAAGCTGTGCTACAGAACATTTAACTCTCTCATGTAATTTTGTCTAAACCACAAATCTTTTGGGAAAATATGCAAAAAATAGCAAATAGGATGAAATTCTCTACTGGATTCCAGGATGGTTCTCTTGAGTCCCTCCAAAAATATCTGTGATCAGAAGTAGAATCACTTTCTATTTCCCCTTGAGCAATAGTATATATCACTCAGCAATATACCACTGGGAGCTTTTCTAGTGTTTGTGAATGGACTCTGGAAGCTTTAGTCTATCACCAATGAACTCATTTATAGACTGAGAAATAAGACTTTTCAGAAAGCTTGGAATCTTTGTCCATGTATACCAGGGGTGTCCAAACTCTGGCTCGCAAGTCTCCAGCAGCTTTTTTACACTCAAAGTGCAGCTCGTGGAGTTCTCTAGGCCCCTCCACCTCCAATCTCCACCTACCAGACTTGTGGGGGTGCAGCTCAGGACCTTTTCCTTGCAGCAGGGGTGGCGTAGGGCTTATGCACAGCAGGGAAGGGGGTCTTGTGGCTTCAGCCCTGCTGGGTGTACCTGCTGGGGCTCAGAGCTCCAGCAGGAGCAGGGCTGAAGCCCCAAGCCCCAAAGATTGTCATATGCAGCTCAGAGGGTCAGTAAGTTTGTCCCATGTGTGTGTGTGTGTATATATATATATATATATATAGTGGTGTGAAATAGACTTTTCATTGTACTCCTTGTGGGCATCAACACACATTCATGGCTTCAGTGGGACTGGGCAAGATACCTGAGTATTGATTTCAGGATCAGACCCTCTGTCAGTAAAATAGAAGTCCTGCCAGAGGCAGCAGGAATCTATATGATCCTCCTTGTATACTAACTTAATTAAACTCTAAAGCAATATATCTCTAAAAGATTAGAGATGGAGTTACTAATTACATATTTAATCTGCTCAAATTAAAAATATGAACTTCAGAAATAAAGTCAAAGTCTTTCAAGCCTTTGAGGTTTACAAAAACTTTACATTGTAAAAATCCTCTGTAGTAGACCAGCTTTATGTGTAAAGCTTTTAATAATGGTTTTGCATAAAGATAAACTGTAGTTAATGAGAAACATTATGAAAGCCTAGTTCTGAAAATTTCAGTTGAGAACCTCCAGGGACTGGGAGGTTTAGGGGATAAGGATTATTATATGGGATATGGAGTCTACCACCTCTAGATAACTGATTTAAACATGGCCTAGTTTAGGATTGGTAGGAAGCAATTCTCAGTGAAGTCTAAACATGCACAGTTCCCAGTTTCCTATGTAAAAATAACTGGCACACAGAACTGTTTGGTTCTAAATAATTTTTACATAATGAACCTTATAGATTTTTGTTTGACATGGCACCTGTGTGTGGGGTGGGGGGAGGAATTACAGTGAAAAGAACTATTCCCTGGGAAATATATAGTAGTCAAGCAATATTTTGTAACCAAAGTTTAGCCCTGTTTGTGCACTAACCCTTTTATTTCTATGACATTCACATAGTCAGGAACTAGCTAGCAAGTCAAAACATTGACAAATGATGTGATGTATGTATCATGATGGTGATAATTACTATTGACAATATAGCAAGGACACTCAGTGATGGTTCTCCAAGGCAAATGTTTTGGAAGAAAAAAGGCAAATGTTTGCCTGAATAGATCCCTTCCATAGATATAAATCATGAAAGGCCTTGGCTTTTTCATAGTTCATCTGCTCCTTTCACCTCCTTTCTCCCTCTTAAGACCTGATCCTATATTTGAGGGGGAAAAAGTTATTTTTGTTAGCAAATGATTCTGATGGCAGAGGATTATTGCATAAAGTGAAGAGCAAACTGCAGAAATAGACATCTGCTGAACCCCACCCCTCAACACACATGCAATGACTTCAAAGAAACACAGAATGTTACTCAGCTCACACTTTCTTCTATTGTAGGTATCCAAAGAAAAATTATAAGAAAGGATTGTTAAAACTGTCAATTCTGCCTCCCAAGAGTCTTGCACAACAGCAAATTGAGCCTTCTTTTTGAAGGGCCTAATCTGCCACACTTGCAGCTCTCCTAGGAAAAATTAAAGTGTAGTGTGGATATGGATATACACAAGAGAATCACTCCCACGGGACCTCCCTGCCATCAGTTATGTAATTGTTAAACAGTGTTCTTGTTCTGTATATTTCTGTGGAGGGTAGGCTAGCCAAATCGCCAGCTTTTTTCTCTTGTCTTATTTTAAGATTTATATAACAAATAATGGAAGATGCAGTCTGACCACTTTCCTCAATGTTTCTTAAGATTTTCCTCCATCTATAACTTTTTTCGACCTATAAGTGTGATGGGTATGTCTATTCAACACCGATAAGATGGGCTTCAGGCAGCTGAGACATTTTAGCAATAATGCAACACTTGTAATTTGAAATATATTGTATTGAACAATAGCTGACAGTCCATCCTCGAGGAAATCTGGAAAGTGGGCTCTGAGTTTCAGTTTAAACTCAGGTTTCAGAGTAGGAGTTGTGTTAGTCTGTATCCACAAAAAACAGGAGGACTTGTGGCACCTTAGAGACTAACAAATTTATTAGAGCATAAGCTTTCATGGGCTACAGATCACTTCATCAGATGCATAGAATGGAACATATAGTAAGAAGAAATATATAAATATACACGTACAGATAAGTTGGAAGTTGCCATACAAACTGAGAGGCTAATCAGTTGTGCTATTATCAGCAGAAGAAAAAAACTTTTGTAGTGATGATCAAGATGGCCCATTTTAGACAGTTGACAAGAAGGTGTGAGGATACTTAACTTTAGGGAAATAGAAAAGGAGTACTTGTGGCACCTTAGAGACTAACCAATTTATTTGAGCATGAGCTTTCGTGAGCTACAGCTCACTTCATCGTGAGCTGTAGCTCACGAAAGCTCATGCTCAAATAAATTGGTTAGTCTCTAAGGTGCCACAAGTACTCCTTTTCTTTTTGCGAAAACAGACTAACACGGCTGTTACTCTGAAACCTGTCTTTAGGGAAATAGATTCAATATGTGTAATGACCCAGCCACTCCCCATCTCTATTCAAACCCAAGTTAATGGTATCTAGTTTGCATATTAATTCAAGCTCAGCAGTTTTTCCTTTAAACTCAGAATCTGCTTGTTAAATTCCTAGTAGATCAGTGACCCAGTATCTGTGGGGTAACTGGAGACAATAAATAATGAAAATAACACCTCCATTTTATAGAATCAAAACATGGGGCAAACAATTACTTTTTCATTCTCCTCCTCCCATCAGTTTTATCTATACCAATTATTGAGCTTATTTTTCTCTAACTTTGATGCTGACTAATATTATGTGCTTTTAGCATGTCAGTGTTAATATATGTGCACTCACTGAAGCACATCATTAAATTTTTGGTTGTAGCCATACTGTATTCTAATCCCACTCTGTGTGGCTTTTAAAAATGGAAAAGTGACCTTATCCAACCACTGACCACAAATGAACAGATACTGTAGCAGCTCTCTCAAAATCATTGCAAACTAATTCTAAATTGAATGGAAAGCCCACAGTTCAACATGTCCTGTTCCGGCTGAAAGCTATACATAACTTACTTTGTGTCACAGAGTGTGGAGGAGTCCAGGCCCTGCACCCCTCTTCCTGGGATTCACTGAGACTCTCAGCCAGCCAGTAAAACAGAAGGTTTATTGGGCAACAGGAACACAGTCCAAAACAGAGCTTGTGGGTACACCCAGGACCCCTCAGTCAAGTCCTTCTGGGGGAGCAGGGAGCTTAGACCCCAGTCCTGGGGTTCCCTGTGTTCCTCCACCCAGCCCCAAACTGAAAACTAAACTCCCCCAGCAGGTTCCCTTCTCCAGCCTGTCTTCACATTCCTGGGCAGAGGTATTACCTCCCCCTCCCACTCCTGGATCAGGTTAAAGGCTCTCAGGTCTCCCAACCCCAGGGCACATTCCCAGGTCAACACTCCCCCCTCCCTGCTGCGTCACATCGTGGCACTGTGTCAGACCAAGGAGTTTTAAGTGTTTTTTGTGCCATTATACCTTGTTGTACAGCACAATTGCCTCCCATTTAGGTTATGAATCCTATTAGCTTTTATTTGGCTTGTCCCTGTCAGATAGGGGCTGTATAATGTTGTGCTTCTGCAGAAAGCTTATGGTACACTGCAGCATTCGGAGGGCAGAGGTGCATAAAGTGTTAGAGCCAGGCTTCTAGCCTGTTTGAACTCCTGCATAATTAGCTGTGTATGTATAGCATTTAGCGGCCCTAACCTCACTGTGCAAACATCTCATGAAAAGAGAATGTCCACGCCAAGGAGCTCGCAGTTTAGGTATAAAATGTAGTATTGTCAAAAGTATTCAAAAATAAGTGAGGCCCCACATATAATGAAAATGGTTTAAAAATCGTGATTGTTTTAAATAGTACACTTTTTGTTTCTGAGCCTTTAGGGTTCTCATGCTTCATGCTTTCAAGCTTTTTCTCTGCAACCGTGAGGGCTAGAAATGTTTTTTAAATGACACTGCCTCAGAATCGCAGCTTTTAATCTTTTGATTCAGTATCTCAGACTTTAAGAAACACCAAATATCATGAGTTATCAGTACGAAAGATGGAAGACAAGAAGTTGGTACAACACACGAACTTCTCTTCTAGGAAGGCAGATAAGAAGTTTCACCCAAAGATGAGTTTTAAATATACTACTGGCAAACTCGTGCTGTTCCCTTTTGGATTCATATCTTTCAAATGGTAAAATGAGAGATGTAGTTTTTCTTATTTCCTCTCTGCATCTATTATAGCCATTTCTCACTTCTCAGAAACCTTTTCTTGATGAACTGTAGTGTTTATGAAAATGAGTGCAACCTACAGCTCAACGAATAATGAAAGAAACTATACGACAAGTATTTTATCTAAACATATTTGTGAAATTTGCTGACCATAAGCTGTGTAAATGGAAAAATGAATAATGCATTTAAAAAAATCATTAAATGCATTAAATTATTTGAGAGATATTATTCAGTTAACTTCAAGGCAAGCAGTGAAATGCTTTTGCTCCTTACTTCTGCCTTGCAATACTCTTGCTGTCACGGTACTAATTGTGTATCTTTGTGTTGAATTCTAGGTGGGTATCTATGGGCCCTTACTAGGGACAGAACTATCACACTGGTGATCCAAGCCAAATTTTAAACCAGCCCTCAAGAGGTGATCACTTTTTCTATTAGCATCTTGTGCACATCTTAATAGTTTACTTATGTCAGAATATCATGCCTGACTCCAACTTGTTTCCCAATATACCTCTGATCTGATTCAGGAGATCTGGGTTCAGTCCCTGGCTATGCTGTAGACATTGGTGTGACAGTTTATGCTATTATGGTCACCACTTTTATAAGACTATGATAAATTTTGTACAAAGTATGCCCTGTGAGGTATCACTTGAAAACTCATAATCTGCTGAACATTATTGTCCTGGTAAAATGTGTGTATTATCATTGCATGTAAAGTTATACGTTTCTACTGTATAACATTGTTGTAACATGTTCCAGTGTTAGAAAGGCAGGCCCAAACCAGACAAAGACACACTGGCACCCTCAACCAGGCATCAGCATAATCAATTGGACAATCACCTAATTAAATGGGCATTCCTTGCCAGGAAGAAGGGTGTGCATGAAAACTTTACATATTGGCAAAGACATTGATGATATTGATTGATCATAGTGTGCGTGAAAACTTTACATATTGGAGGTGGTGGTGGGGGGGGTGTCTGTGTAATCCCCCCCCCCCCACACACAAATTACCTCTCCCACATCTCTAGTCACAGCAGCTAAAATGCTTGAAAGACAAAGGAAACATCTTTGAACTGGGGGGAAGGCTTTTCCTGTCTGCAAGGCTTTTCAGCCAGAACAGACAGCTGTAATCTTACAGTGAGAAAGATGTTTTGCTTTTAAGTTCACTTTAGCTTGTTAGGCATTTAAGCCATATTTTAACTTATCTTTTTATTTTGTAACCAGTCCTGACTTTGGTTTTTGGAAAGCGTAGGGGACAATTTCCTGGTGCAAGTGCTAGAGGAGCCAACTGCGGGGGGGGGAGCTTTTCTTGACCTGCTGCTCACAAACCGGGAAGAATTAGTGGGGGAAGCAAAAGTGGATGGGAATCTGGGAGGCAGTGACCATGAGTTGGTTGAGTTCAGGATCCTGACACAGGGAAGAAAGGTAAGCAGCAGGATACAGACCCTGGACTTCAGGAAAGCAGACTTTGACTCCCTCAGGGAACAGATGGGTAGGATCCCCTGGGGGACTAACATGAAGGGGAAAGGAGTCCAGGAGAGCTGGCTGTATTTCAAGGAATCCCTGTTGAGGTTACAGGGACAAACCATCCCGATGTGTCAAAAGAATAGTAAATATGGCAGGCGACCAGCTTGGCTTAACGGTGAAATCCTAGCAGATCTTAAACATAAAAAAGAAGCTTACAAGAAGTGGAAGGTTGGACATATGACCAGGGAAGAGTATAAAAATATTGCTCGGGCATGTAGGAATGAAATCAGGAGGGCCAAATAGCACCTGGAGCTGCAGCTAGCAAGAGATGTCAAGAGTAACAAGAAGGGTTTCTTCAGGTATGTTGGCAACAAGAAGAAAGCCAAGGAAAGTGCGGGCCCCTTAATGAATGAGGGAGGCAACCTAGTGACAGAGGATGTGGAAAAAGCTAATGTACTCAATGCTTTTTTTGCCTCTGTCTTCACGAACAAGGTCAGCTTCCAGACTGCTGTGCTGGGCATCACAACATGGGGAATAGATGGCCAGCCCTCTGTGGAGAAAGAGGTGGTTAGGGACTATTTAGAAAAGCTGGACATGCACAAGTCCATGGGGCCAGACGAGTTGCATCCGAGAGTGCTAAAGGAATTGGCGGCTGTGATTGCAGAGCCATTGGCCATTATCTTTGAAAACTCATGGCGAACGGGGGAAGTCCCAGATGACTGGGAAAAGGCTAATGTAGTGCCAATCTTTAAAAAAGAGAAGGAGGATCCTGGGAACTACAGGCCAGTCAGCCTCACCTCAGTCCCCAGAAAAATCATGGAGCAGGTCCTCAAAGAATCAATCCTGAAGCACTTACATGAGAGGAAAGTGATCAGGAACAGTCAGCATGGATTCACCAAGGGAAGGTCATGCCTGACTAATCTAATCGCCTTCTATGATGAGATTACTGGTCCTGTGGATGACGGGAAAGCAGTGGATGTATTGTTTCTTGACTTTAGCAAAGCTTTTGACACGGTCTCCCACAGTATTCTTGTCAGCAAGTTAAAGAATTATGGGCTGGATGAATGCACTATAAGGTGGGTAGAAAGTTGGCTAGATTGTCGGGCTCAACAGGTAGTGATCAATGGCTCCATGTCTAGTTGGCAGCCGGTGTCAAGTGGAGTGCCCCAGGGATCGGTCCTGGGGCCGGTTTTGTTCAATATCTTCATAAATGATCTGGAGGATGGTGTGGATTGCACTCTCAGCAAATTTGCGGATGATACTAAACTGGGAGGAGGGGTAGATATGCTGGAGGGCAGGGATAGGATACAGAGGGACCTAGACAAATTAGAGGATTGGGCCAAAAGAAATCTGATGAGGTTCAATAAGGATAAGTGCAGGGTCCTGCACTTAGGACGGAAGAATCCAATGCACAGCTACAGACTAGGGACCAAATGGCTAGGCAGCAGTTTTGCGGAAAAGGACCTGGGGTGACAGTGGACGAGAAGCTGGATATGAGTCAGCAGTGTGCCCTTGTTGCCAAGAAGGCCAATGGCATTTTGGGATGTATAAGTAGGGGCATAGCGAGCAGATCGAGGGACGTGATCGTCCCCCTCTATTCGACATTGGTGAGGCCTCATCTGGAGTACTGTGTCCAGTTTTGGGCCCCACACTACAAGAAGGATGTGGATAAATTGGAGAGAGTCCAGCGAAGGGCAACAAAAATGATTAGGGGTCTGGAACACCTGACTTATGAGGAGAGGCTGAGAGAACTGGGATTGTTTAGTCTGTGGAAGAGAAGAATGAGGGGGGATTTGATAGCTGCTTTCAACTACCTGAGAGGTGGTTCCAGAGAGGTTGGTTCTAGACTATTCTCAGTGGTAGAAGAGGACAGGACAAGGAGTAATGGTCTCAAGTTGCAGTGGGGGAGGTTTAGGTTGGATATTAGGAAAAACTTTTTCACTAGGAGGGTGGTGAAACACTGGAATGGGTTACGCAGGGAGGTGGTGGAATCTCCTTCCTTAGAGGTTTTTAAGGTCAGGCTTGACAAAGCCCTGGCTGGGATGATTTAATTAGGGATTGGTCCTGCTTTGAGCAGGGGGTTGGACTAGATGACCTCCTGAGGTCCCTTCCAACCCTGATATTCTATGACTATTATGCCTCATTACTTGTAGCCACTTAAAATCTTTTCTTTTCTGTAGTTTTAATAGTAAAACAAGCTTATCTTACAAGTGTGTTTGGATTAAAGTGTGTGTGTGGAGGTGCCATTTGGGATAACAAGGCTGGTGCATATCATTTTTCATTGATGAAATGATGGACTTTTTAAGAACTTGTATTGTTCAATCATGTACTGAGCAGTACAAGATGCACACTTCTAAGGGACGAGGAATCTGCTGGTGTTAAGTGTAATTCATGGGTGGCAAACTAGTATGTGCAGCTGGGCACAAGTTACATGGTGGAGGCTGTGTGTTAACTAGCCAGGAGTAGCTGTTCACCAGTACAGAAGTGTAAAAGGCATCTCAGGTTGGAGAATTGAGGAGACACAGCTATTCAGCAGTCCAGATAGTACCCTGGGTAATGTCATAATTGGGCAAATCATTTGGGCCCCAATCCTGCAAAGACTTAGGCATGTGCTTAACTTTACAAGTTGTGGGTAGTCCCATGGAAGCCACTGTCTCTAGAACTAGCTTCAACAGGACTAAGTGCGTCAAGTTACACATCCATGAAAGTCTCTGCAGGATTGGGGCCTTAAATCCCTCTGTCTCAGTTTTCCATCTGTAGAATGGGGATAACACTTCCCTTCTCCCTCACCTTTTTGTCTTGTCTATTTAAATTCTAACCTCTCCAGGACATGGGTGGTCTCTTTCTATGTGCACGTACAGTACCTAGCACAATTGGACTTTTGAATATCAGTGTAATACAAACAATCAGACCTTTAACTTTCTATTTCTATAGAAAAGTCTTAGTCCATGCAATGAAAATTTATTGTAATCATTAACTAGATGGCCCTGCTAGATTAATTGTCATATTTTGAAATTTAACATTGGTGTTCTACATAAATATTTCACATGCTCTTGTTCTAGGGGTTTGGTTTGTAGAGGAAGCTTAACAGGGGAAGCTCCAGAGACAGTACAGTGGAGAAGGCTGATACGTTGTGTTAAAATATTTGTTATTCCATCCATAATTGTGTCTGATTTTGTTAGCTCATGCACTAAGGGCAGGTATATACTTAAAATGCTGCAGTTCTTCAGTGAAGACACTACTACACTGCCATCGGCATAGTGGAGCAGATTGTGTTGATGGGAGAAGCCCTCCAGTTGACATAGCGCTGTCTACACTAGGGATTAGGCCCATATAACTGTCACTCAAGGGGGTGAAAAAGCCAAGTGATGCATAGTTATACTGATGTAAGTGTATAGTTTAGACCTGGCCTTAGACTCTAGGATTTAATGTGAACTTACTGCAGTTCTGCTGCTAGTTAACTTTCTTCTTGCCCACTTCCCTCAAAGAAATCCTTATGTAAACTGGAGGGACACAGATGTTTGAGAATGATCTGATTGCAGTTAATGGTACAAGGCAAGCAAAATGTGCCATTAACTACACCTGCTACAGGTGAAACATGCTTATTCTGCTACTAGATTACAACATCCTTTACCCGAATGTTGGCATAGTCCCTGAATGCCATACATTCTTCTTCCTACTCATCTGATTCTGGAGAAAGGCCTCACCCTATCCACATACAAAGCTTTGCATCCTTCCATGGGGCTCCTTACATCATATCCAGATTTTTTTTTCTCTCTCTCTCCATGCACTTACCTACCTTTCAAACACTCTGACCCTCAGCACAATGACTTACAGTAAAACATTGCACACCATAGTGTTCTCTTGGGTCTCTGTCCATTGCTTCAGCCATTACATCAGAGATTCCTTAAAGGTGAACTGCAAATGAATGTTTTCTGTAGGCCTCTTACTCCTGTTTTATGATAAAGACATACTTAGTTATCTCTAACATCTCTATTTCTAAGGCCTGCCTTGTTTTCCTAACTGAAATATGCCAGATGTTTTACTGGAGGCCCTTGTGGTGTGCCAGAGAGGTGAAGAGGGATAGAGATTCAAAGAGGCTGAAATCCAAGCACTACTTCCCCCTTCCTATTCCCAAACTAATTTAAGTGGGGAAGAGATTTTTGAGGGAAGAACCATGTTTGAGGAAGACATTATACACTGCCAAGAAGCTAAAATCATACAAATCTCTTAATATTTTGCTTTTTAGTTAAGGCTGTTTCAACCCTATCTTGCATCACACTGGAGCAAGGGATGATAATGTGTACCAATAAGTAGGCAGGTTATTATAACTAATTTTCTCTTGCATTTTGCTTTGGGATCAGTGTCATCCCTCATTAGTACATTTCAATATTCCTTTAGCATCGTTTAATCTGAAATGGCTTTATTCTTCATTCAGCAGTATTTGTGTTCAACATATTTTCACAGCTCTGTTTACAAGGCGTCCTAGAACAGATGTTATGACGCAGTTAAAGGAACATGAAACAAATTGTAGGTAATGGCCCATGCTTATTTGTTTTGCATCAGCTGGGTTTCTATAGCTACTGTACATCTGCTTCATGCAGCTTGCTGTTCATTTTCTGTAGCTGTCGCAGTCCAGATATTTCAGGCAGACTACTGATTTTGCTCAGCACAGTAAAGTGATAACTTCTCAGCACTACCCCCAAACTCTCAACATGTGATATAAGTTATGAACTTTGAAAATAGTGTGTAATTCTAACAGCATTTCTCAGTCTTCTGCTAGCACCATGGCCACCTCACAGAAAATTGTGACATAAATTCAGCAAAGTCCTCAAGAATATGCCTAACTTTATGCAGATGAGTGAAGTTAAGCATGTTCTTGAGTTCCTGGCTTAGCTGGGCCACAGTGTGAGGAACCAATGGCAGAGAGGTAGGTCCGTTTATTTTCTGCCTTTTTAAAATGTGAATGTGTAACATTTTAAATTGGGTCAAACTCACCCTGGGTGTCATTATGACAAAGTCAAGGGAGTTAGCACACGGGTTGCACTGGGGTGAATTTTGCCCAGTGTTTCATATTTGTACTGAAAGTTCTTTTTTAGTTCTGATGCTGAAGCGCACGGAAGCTGCTTGGGCTCCCACAATGTCTTCATCCACGCAAGTCCTCTTCCTCCAAAACTTTTTGCTTCTCTTTCTCTTGTCAGGTGGGCTATTCTTTTATTTGGCTTAGCTGCTAATTTTAAGGAATCTCACCACTTGGCTTGTTTTGGTTATCACGTGCATACTTCGATTTCGCAAACATTATATGCTGAAGAATCCTATTGTCTCTTGCGGGTAGGGTAAGAAGGTTGTGAATTTGCAAGGCAGACAAAAAAATCCCGTCTGCAATTTCTGGGCAAAAGTTCAATGTTAATTGCCTCTCTAGTATGCTAGTAGAAAATCTAAAGGATATTGTTTGTTTTCAATACTTTCCTAACAATATTTAAAATCATTTCTGGACTGTAGGCAGCACCCTTAAAACTCTAGCAACTGCAGTGCCACAAAAGTTTCCTTCTGTGAATTAAATAGGCTCATTTCTTTACAATAAGATTAAAGGGTACCTGGTACGCTAATTACAGGTTGAGTAATTGTAACCTGTAAATTCTCCCTGTGTTGTTTGAGCCATATTCCATTAGTTAGCAATCCAGGTTTCCCAATTATTGTTTGGCTTGCCCTACAATTCCTAATTCGATCCATACCACGCCCCAGTCTTTGCAGTGCATATTAAATTTTGGTTAGTTTGCTCAGAAGCAAGTGTGCTTATGTGCAAGACACTGGATTTTATCTGTATTTACAACTATGTCCACAGCAAAAGGAGAAAATTCTTCATTCTAGAAACAATTTTTTCACTGTCATGTTTTATTATTTTATTCATTTTCTAGGGTTAAATGTGCACATTGATACAGCCAAACAGTTTATAACTAGGAAAGGAAACCCCAGTCTATTTTCCTCCTCAGCTGCAGGTGCTCTGGCTTCTTTTGCCAGTGAAATTTATCATGGTAAAGTGGACATGTGGGCATGATTTCCACTGTGTACAACACTGTGACAGAGGATATGATAGATTATTTTTCCATTTTCCTCAGAAGAGTGTTTCATTTTTCATTTACAAGAATTTTCTATGGCTCTTCTCCAGAACTTTATATTGATGAGGCAGTAAGTGTGTGACAAGCTTGGTGGTTGTGCTGGTGGTTAGAATTATGAACTATTTGTCCTTCAGGGACTGAAAATGAAACCCATGGCTGCAAAACGGAGATAAAGCTGTATTTTCACGGAGGCTGCTAAATGGCTCTATAGACCACAGCAGGTGATCACATGAAATAACAGCTGACTAGGAAATGTGTAACTGCTCTCTTAGGAATAGAATTTTTGTTAAGGTGCTCTTCACAGATAGGTCCCCTCAGTTACACTGGCAATAGTGCGATTTCAGGTTTGCATGGATCTGCTGAAAGGGAGATGGGTAGAAGGGCAAAGATTACTTAGTCAATGATTCCTTTAAGGTGGTTTAGTCAGAAACTAGGCCATTCTTGGAGCATAACTCGGCTCAATTATTCTGTTTGTTCAAAGACAAAGTATATGGGACCGAATGGCTAGGCAGCAGTTCTGCGGAAAAGGACCTAGGGGTGACAGTGGACGAGAAGCTGGATATGAGTCAGCAGTGTGCCCTTCTTGCCAAGAAGGCCAATGGCATTTTGGGATGTATAAGTAGGGGCATAGCGAGCAGATCGAGGGACGTGATCGTTCCCCTCTATTCGACATTGGTGAGGCCTCATCTGGAGTACTGTGTCCAGTTTTGGGCCCCACACTACAGGAAGGATGTGGATAAATTGGAGAGAGTCCAGCGAAGGGCAATAAAAATGATTAGGGGTCTAGAACACATGACTTATGAGGAGAGGCTGAGGGAGCTGGGATTGTTTAGCCTGCAGAAGAGAAGAATGAGGGGGGATTTGATAGCTGCTTTCAACTACCTGAAAGGGGGTTCCAAAGAGGATGGCTCTAGACTGTTCTCAATGGTAGCAGATGACAGAACGAGGAGTAATGGTCTCAAGTTGCAGTGGGGGAGGTTTAGGTTGGATATTAGGAAAAACTTTTTCACTATGAGGGTGGTGAAACACTGGAATGCGTTACCTAGGGAGGTGGTAGAATCTCCTTCCTTAGAGGTTTTTAAGGTCAGGCTTGACAAAGCCCTGGCTGGGATGATTTAACTGGGAATTGGTCCTGCTTCGAGCAGGGGGTTGGACTAGATGACCTTCAGGGGTCCCTTCCAACCCTGATATTCTATGATTGTATGATCTATGATATGAGATGTGACTAATTCACACTTCTCAACTAGAGTGCAATTTGATATGACAGATCATAAGAAGGGGCAGATAACTCCAATACAGTTTTATTTGTTACATGAGGTAGTGGAACCTACAGTAACTAGCGCACACAGAGATTTAGTACTTAGTCTTTTATTCCCTGCATTTAGGAGTATTATTTCTAGGAGCTGATAGTGATACATAATGTATTACTTTTCAATATGCTAAAATTTTGCATTACTCTTTTCCTCCCCCACCCCCCAAAAATCTGTTATCCCTTTAGAAGTGTGCAGAATACAGAAACATTAATTGTTTTCTAACTAAAATGCAACTCTGACAGCATTACGGCTTTCAATCCCTCTTCAGATTTTTTGAGTCAGAAAATGGTTAGTAAAAATCCCATCTTTTAGATACACATGTATCATTTAAACTAAATTGTTAAAGGTGTTGGAAATTTAAAGGAATTTCTAGCCGTTTAAATAATACATCAACATTTTATTATTTTTAAAATAGGGTATATTATGTCTAGTGATTGAAAGGCAATTAATATGGCAATCTGGCAATCTCTTAAAGATGCATTAAGAAAGAAAACAGTAGACTTTCTATAACTGAACTCTCACTGAAACTGAACTCTCACTCCATCCCTGAAATCAGAAAGCCAGTGATCCAAAAAGGGGATAAAATTAATTGAGCTGACTTCAGTCAAGACACTAAGACCTAATTCTGCAAACAGATATGCACTGGCTTAATTAACTCCCATTGCCAAGTGTGTGAAAGTTTGCAGGATAAATGCTTAAATTCTCCAGGCCTTTTAATAAAACCTTAGAGCAGATGGGCTTCTCCTTGAAATGACTAGTGATGGACTGACAGTATATTCCTTTAAATGTTGTTGAGAATGAGTTGTTAGTAACTTCTGAATTTTTGTTGCTGGCATTTTTCATTCTGCAGGTGGCTGGGGTTATGCTGCTGGGAGCACCGGGGCTGGCTGCCTCACCTCCTGCAGGGAGTCAGGATGGCTGGTGCTGGGGTCACGCCGCCTGGTGTCCCAGGGCCAGGAGTGCTGCCAGCCAGCACACCGAGGCTTGGGCCTCGCCACCTGGTGCTGGAGCCTGTGGTGGGGGGGCTACAGGCTCCTGCAGGGGAGGGGAGGTAGAAGGGGGGCAGATGGGGTGGGGCAGTGCCTTGGGCAGGGCTGGGGACTAGCCTCCCCCAACAGTCAGGTCACCAGCCACCCATGCACCACAGTTTGCAGATGACCCAAAATTGGGGGATTGGTAAATAATGAAAAGGACAGGTCACTGACTCTGATTTGGATTGCTTGGTAGACTGGGCACAAGCAAGCAATATTCATTCTAATACAGCTAAATGTAAATGTCTCTGTTTAGGAACAAAGTGTAGGCCATACTTACAGGAAGGGGGATTCTATCCACCATGACTCAAGTCTTTTTCAGGGCCACTGCTTCCCAGGTTATCCACTGAATGTGAGCTCACAGCGGGGGTGAAAGTAACTGAGGCCACTTACTGGTCCGGGGTGGGGTGGCTTTGGCCCCCAGAAGGGGCAGGGCCTTGGGTGGAAGGGGCAGGGCTGGGGGGGGGTCATCATCCCCCAGACATCCCTTCCAGTCCGGCTGGCCCGCACCGCCCAGGGCTCCCATGTTGATTTTAAAGGGCCTGGGGCTCTGGACATCGCTGCTGCCATAGCGGCAGCAGGGGCCAGAGCCCCAGGCCTTTTTAAATCACCAGCCCCAGGGCAGCTGCTCCCTTTGCCCCCCCCATTGGCGGCCGGGGGGGCCAAAAGGGGCAGGAATGTTAAAGCACTGCAGGGTCCTTTGCCGCAGGCCCTATTGACGGGGGGGGCAGCAACATTAAAGCACCACGGCGGCAAAGGACCATCCTTAAAGCACTGCTGCGGCAGCGTTTTAATGTCCCTGCCTCTTTTGCCTCCCCTGTCGGCAGCCCTGGCAGGACAGACCCTACCAACAGGGCTGCCCACAGGGAGAAGGGGCAGTGAAGTTAAAGAACGGTCCTTTGTCACGGCAGCGCTTTAACTTCACTGCCCCTCGCCCCTCCCCCCCCCTCGGCAGCCCGGCCGGTACGGACCCCACCAGCAGGGCCGCCGACAGGGGAGGCAAAAGGGGCAGGGACATTAAAGCGCTGCCGCGGCAACGCTTTAATGTGGGCTGGGCATGGGCCAATGCAGGTTCTTACTGGTACACCGTACCAGCCCCTACCGGCTCACTTTCACCCCTGGCTCACCATGAGATGTTGTGACCAAAAAAGCTAATTCACCCCTTGGATGCATAAACAGAGGAATCTCAGGTAGGAGTAGAGAGGTTCTTTTACTTCTTTATTTGACATTGATGCGACTGCTGCTGCAATACTGTGGCCATTTCCAGTGTGTATATCTGTGACTGGTCTGGACTTCATTCTGCAACATATCATAAATGTGATCAAGTCATGATCACTTTACCTACCATTAACTTTTAGTTCTGTGATCAGTTCATCCTTATCTATTAGGACAAGGTCTAATAAAGAATTCCCCTGTGGCTGAAACACTTTTTAAATTAGGAAATTTGTCATCTAGAATGTTTAGACATTCCAAGGATGTTTTAGTACTGGCAGCATTAGACCTCCACCATATGTCACTCAAATTGAAGTCTCCCATGATCACACAGCATTTTCCCCTACACATTATAGATAAGAGTGTAAGGAGGTGGTCATCTTGTTCACTGTTCAAAGCTAGAGTGCACTAGAGAGCCTGAAGTTGTCTAGATCTCTTCCTTAAGTACAGTCCTGAATCATCAGTTCTGAAAAATAACCTTTTTGGGTTCAGAGGTGGATGGAGAACAGCAGTTGGAATTTGCTACCCTTTCTCACTCTCCAGGCACCTCGTCTTCCTGCACCCATGAGTGTTCCTGCGCTTTCCTTGCTCTAGTATTCAGCTCAGTAAGAGACTTGCTAACTTGGTGATAGTCTAGAACTGAGTGTAAAGGGTAAGGTGTCCCTTACTGTTAATGGGAGCTTGCTAGAGAGCTGTGGTTGCACCCTGTTATAAACTCATTGGTGGCTAAGAAACTTGATTCAATCCATTTGGTTCCTAACCAGGGTTTTAATTTATTTTGTACTCTACCTGGGCTATTGAACAGTCTCAGCTGCCTCAGAGAAATCTAAAGGCCAGAAAATCATCTAGGCTACCTCTCTGAATAAAGATTCCTGTGAAATGATCCAGAAGATCTAATCAGAGCAATCATGTGGATTGACACGTGACTAGGTAATGGACCATTATAAAACTTTTCCTTTGTGGAGCAAAAGGCTTCATTTTTGTGGACAATCTTCCAGGAAGTAAAAGGAATAAGCTGAGGCCATTTATTCCGGAGGACCATGGTTTGGCCAATTATGCCTTAAAAGCTGCTTATGACAAGCGCAATAAGGCTACTCATTCCATTGTATCTCCTGTGATTCTTCATAGGCCACCTTGGTTAACTGTGTCCTCCTTCTTATAAGGAGCCAAAATAAGTGTTGGGATTTCCTTTGTTTGAGGGCTTAACTCTACCGTAAGGATGGCTAAAATTCTAGGAAAAACTCCATCTTGTGACAAGACCTTAAGGAGATGTGGAGAGAGAGTAGGATGGGAGTGCAAGGAGCTTCCTCACCTCCTGCTAGAGCCTGTCACAGTGCAGTGCCCAATACTTCCTCTGTGCACACCAGGAACACACCTCACCCCAAAAGGGGCAGGCTGAAAGCAGCACCTTGGCTCTGCATGGGCCTACAGAGCATATACAGAATTCCGCAGAGTATGCTGCATCTCCTGAAGGGATGTCATTTCCAGGAAGGCAAAATTCCTCCCAGCTCTTTCTCAGGAGCAGAATAGCTCCATACAGCCTTAAACTTCAGGGTGGTACCTACATAGCTGAACTGAGCCTCTTAGAAAGCAAGTCCATGGCTTGAGCCTTTGGTTTGCGGATCTTTCATATAGCTGAAAATTATCATTCTTCCACTTCTGGAGATCATGTTGTGACACTGGCAAACCAGCTGACCTGGGTATGACCCATAACAACTTAACAAGAGGCATTACAATTGTATTAGGACAATTCACTTGTATGTGAATATCCGAGATGCCCTAGACAAGCAATCACTAACCCATTTGTAGCCCAAGGGCCAGTGTGCTTCAACAGCAGTCCTGGGAACTACAAGTTGTGGACTAAAAACTGTAGCATGTTGGGAGAACTTCCTGGTTCCTGCCAGGATGTACCTTCTGTCCCCCCTCCATCCCCCAACAGCAGGGGTCTCCACACTGACTGAGCTGGGAGCACCTAGCAGGCAAGCCAAGAGGAAGCTGCTGGACTGTAATCCTGGTCTATGTTCTTTACAGAATAAAGCCTTGTTCCTGGTGGCTTGTCTGAGGTGAACACACACTCACACAAAGGAGCCTCAAGCCCAGTTTCCCAAAGTTGCAAGACTGGCTTCCCCTATTTTGAACAACCTCAGACAGGGTCTGTGAACAGGAGGGGGGGCAGGAGGAGCTACACGTTAATTTGCAGTAACGGAAATCAAGGGTAGATGCTAAATGTTTGTGCACCTGTGTCCTGTTTGTGTACCTGTGTAACCAAATTATCTCTTAGATGCTAAATCCTTGTTATGTCTTAATTGCCTTACATTATGTATGTGACTCTCTCTTCAGTTAACCTTAAGATCAAAGACATGAGACACTGCAGGAAACTAATACTATTCCTCCATTGTTTTCAGCTTATCTATCCCTGTTATAATGAATGACCAGCTGTTGACTTATGTAAATGAGTGTAACTAGATTACCAGTTTCAGAGTGGTAGCCATGTTAGTCTGTATTGGCAAAAAACTTGTGGCACCTTCAAGACTAACAAATTTATTTGAGCATAAATTTTTGTGGGCTACAGACCACTTCATCAGATTCATAGAATATCAGGGTTGGAAGGGACCTCAGGAGGTCATCTAGTCCAACCCCCTGCTCAAAGCAGGACCAATCCCCAATTAAATCCTCCCAGCCAGGGCTTTTTCATGCCTGACCTTAAACTTCTAAGGAAGGAGATTCCACCACCCCCCTAGGTAACGCATTCCAGTTTCACCACCCTCCTAGTGAAAAAGTTTTTCCTAATATCCAACCTAAACCTCCCCCACTGCAACTTGAGACCATTACTCCTTGTTCTGTCATCTGCTACCACTGAGAACAGTCTAGATCCATCCTCTTTGAAACCCCCTTTCAGGTAGTTGAAAGCAGCTATCAAATCCCCCCTCATTCTTCTCTTCCGCAGACTAAACAATCCCAGTTCCCTCAGCCTCTCCTCATAAGTCATGTGTTCCAGTCCCCTAATCATTTTTGTTGCCCTCCGCTGGACTCTCTCCAATTTTTCCACATCCTTCTTGTAGCGTGGGGCCCAAAACTGGACACAGTACTCCAGATGAGGCCTCACCAGTGTCCAATAGAGGGGAACGATCACGTCCTTCGATCTGCTGGCAATGCCCATTGGCCTTCTTGGCAACAAGGGCACACTGTTGACTCATATCCAGCTTCTCGTCCACTGTAACCCCTAGGTCCTTTTCTGCAGAACTGCTGCCTAGCCATTCAGTCCCTAGTCTGTAACTGTGCATGGGATTCTTCTGTCCTAAGTGCAGGACTCTGCACTTGTCCTTGTTGAACCTTATCAGATTTCTTTGGCCCCAATCCTCTAATTACAGGGCCCTCTGTATCCTATCCCTACCTCCAGCATATCTACCTCTCCTCCCAGTTTAGTGTAATCTGCAAACTTGCTGAGGGTGTAATCCACACCATTCTCCAGATAATTAATGAAGATATTGAACAAAACCGGCCATTGATCACTACCCATTGAGCCCGACAATCTAGCCAACTTTCTATCCACCTTATAGTCCATTCATCCAGCCCATACTACTTTAACTTGGTGGCAAGAATACTGTGGGAGACGTGTCAAAAGGTTTGCTAAAATCAAGGAACAACACATCCACTGCTTTCCCCTCATCCACAGAGCCAGATTACCAGTGTATGCATAGGAAATTGAATGTTAACTTCAAAGTGGTTGGTCAGTGTGTCTTCAAGGAAGAAGAATTCTCAATCACATGCAGTGCTCAAAACAGTTGACAGCCTGCTTCAGCTGTAAAAGTGAAATGTCAGGCCTGATGCTGCACCTCTTGTCTGCTGAACTTTAAACAGGGAAAGTTTAAGCCATGGGACTAAGATCTTCCAAGTAGTTGTTTGGAATATCCTGGAAAATGTAAGGAAAGACTCTCTCTAACAAACTCTGCATCTAAACAGAATTTGGATTCCCTTTTGGGATGATTTCAGCGAGACTTTTGGAAGCCAGCAGACTCCTCTATCACTGCTACAAATCTGATATAAGGACCTTGCAAGCATTTGTAATAAGAACAGCCATACTGAGTCAGCCCAAAGGTCCATCTAGCCCACTATCCTGTCTTCTGATAGTGGCTAATTCCAGTATAATCTACTGTATATAATCTTAAACATTCAACAACTCTTTTATTAATAAACCTGTAGTTAGTTTACTAAGGATTGTATTCCTGACAGCGTGATATTTGGGTAAGTGTCTGAGTTTTTGGGATTAGTAGAACTTCACATATGGCGAACTGCGTTTTCAGTAACCTCTCATTATATTAGACGTGTTTGCCTAGATAAGAACCAAGGGCTGGAATGCCTAAAGTGGACTGTCTCTGGCTTCTTAACCAGTGTGGTACTATAGAAGCTCTTTTGATACTGGCTTGATGACTCTAATAAAATAAACCACCAGTTTTTTGGGGATTGCCTGCCCTATTTCTTGCAGTCTTCCCTGAGTGTGACATTCTCAGTATGGCCCATCTCAGGCACTCCGTCCCACATGTCACAAATAGTGAGCCTCCTGTTCACTTGGTTTTTCTGGCTCAGCAGACACAAAGGCAGCTTCTGTGAGCTTAGACCTTCATGACCATCAGCATTGACAAAGACCCTATTCCCCCTCCAAGTTTCCTCCTCCTCCTCCTCCACTAGCAGCCTCAAAGAAGAAGTTTGTGGTACTTCAGAAAACCGATAAATCCCATCTCCTTCATCTTTTAGGGACTGGTTAAGTTGGAAGTCCATCACTTTTTCCAAGGATGCCTCATAAGACACTTCTGAGGAAAGAGGATGCATCTGGTCTAAGTTTGGGAGCCACAGACATAATGACAAAAGGTTATATTCCTACTATTTTGTTATGCTTCCTTCTCTACTCACCCCTGTCACTCCCCTGCACCCCTGAATAAAAGGCAGGAACTCTCTCCTTTTCTTTCTCAGCCAAACACAATGGAAACCAAGACTCCTTAGTAACTTGTCTAAAACCAATCTCAAGTAGCCAGGTGCTCTAAAGATGAGAAGACTCCATAAATTTGAATCCCAATCATCACTTTGTCCTGAATGATTTTCACTTTAGGATATTAGACTTTAGCTTTCATCAGGGTGTCTAGAATATATTTCCATGCTAGGAAGCCCATAGCAATAGTCTCATCAGGTAGAGTCAAAGGGGAACTAATTTATCCAATAATTTCCACTATTTGTGCATTTTCCAGACAGAATAGAAAGGATAAACCAAGCAGGCACATCCATTTCAAAAAGTTAAATTGCAAATAGAATGGAAAATGCCTTTTTTTCACCTGTTGATGGGCAGCATATACAATCATACCTCTCTTCCTGAACTCATGGATTCTCAGAATAACATAATTGGGCTGGCATGTTAAAATTCATCAGACAACTAACAGCTCCTTCTCAATGACCTCTTCTGGTGCATTTTTGTGTTCTGCTGTTACAGGCAATTACATGCTGGCAAGAGAGGGAGTAGTATGAGGAATATTGCCTGACAGCCATGCATGTTTCTATTAGGGCTTAGAGTTTCTCATTCTGTGTGTGTGAGGGGCGTTTTCCCCTCACATCCCCATCTCTTTATCTGTGTAGAAACAACAACACTAACCTGCAACCCAGCCTCAGAATAAGTGACCAGTGTTGTCCTGACCTATGGGCACTGATTTGGATGTCCAAATTAGATATTTCTTCCCCTTTTCTTCTATATCAGTACCAACCATGGTGTCTTTCTTCCCCTGCTTCAATACAGGGAATGTTCAGTTGTATTCATTGGATTACTTTTTATCATTATTGTATTTTAGTTCAGTTTATAATAGAAGTAAAAGAAGGCAGCTATTCCAGGCTCTGTGGACTGGATCCACAAAGGGACATAGCCATTTTAATGTCTACCTTTCAGGTTCTTAGGAACAACAATGTGATCCACAAAGCCTACATTACACAGCTAGGCTATCTATCCAGTGAATGTGAAGATATAGGCACCTAAGAATGAGATCCACAAAAGCCAGCATGCTAGGCGCAGAGCCATCTCGGCCATTGATTCTGATACGAGGGGTTTGTCCTAAGCCCTACCCCTTCACAGAACCTAGTCCTAAGTCTGGGATGCAAGGAGACTCCTATCTTTGCTTGCGATCTGCAGCTGAGAACCCCTCACCTGGAGTCAGGCAGCTTAGGCACCTAAGCCACTGTTTGCAAAAATGGCTTCGGTGCCTGCCTAACTCCACACACAATGATGGCGGCAGCAGCCTCCTGTGCAACTTTGAGCTGAATGGATAGGGCACTCACCCAGGATGTAGGAGACTCCAGTTCAGTCCCCCCACTTTCTGTCTCAACTCAGATGAGTGCCCTAGTTGCTGGACTATGGGATATTCTGATGTGGGGCTTGTAATGGGCGTTCTTGGGGTGCAACCTGGAATGGGAATACTGCTGAGCCCTCTGTCTGACCAATCTGGGCTCCCTCTCACACTGTGGATGCTGTGACAAGCTGCAGAGACCTCCAGATCTTGCACTTACACAAACATTCACAGGCAGGGACACACCCAGCTGAGTTACATGAATGCTTTTGCCAGCCACTCACAAACCAACAATAAAGAGGCTTCAACCAGTTTCCCCTCAGCCCCCCAGCCTAGGACCATAGAACTCCAGTGTCTTGCCCTGGTCAAAAGGTTACCTACCAGGGATGCTGAGTTCTATTTTTTTTCCTGAACATACAAGAAAATGGCCATCTGCAGGCTTGCATTTCAAGACCTCACTCCCTGCATGTGTATAGGGGCCGACCCAAGTTTAGCTTATTGCAGGATTGGGGCCTTAGTCTACACTAGTATTTTTTTCAGGAAGTCTTCCACTATTGCACGAATACCAATACTGTCCTACACACAGTAGCAGTGGTATGCTACGCTGTGATTAGACATTTTCATCTTTATGTTGTCTAGATCTGCTGGGATCTCTGCCCCAAATTTAGAGTGGTGACTTTCCGGGTTATGTCTGAAGGGGCCCAGAATGAAAATTGCTTTGGGAATTGAGAGAAGGATTTTCAGCGTGCGTATGCAATGTAGAGTTAAACCTTATATTGGAACCTTAACTGAGAAGATTCTGACTTTTAACTACTGAAAACTTAAATGCTAACAGTGTTGTATAGCTTGTGCTTGTAAAGGTAATCCATTCTCAGCTTCATCTGTATTAAAGTTTTCTTCTGGAGCAATATGTTGTATTTCTGTGCTGTTGCTTTGTTAAAAGCATGCATGTGGAGGGGCAGATAGGTAAAGGATAGTTGCATTTCATAAGATTCTTCAGATTTCTGCATTCAAAATTTTATTTTCATTTAGGTTTGGCCATATTTTAGATCAGTGAACTTAACCACAAACATTTGAATAATTTGAGTGTATACAAGAGAAGGGATTTCTCCTGAACTTTCTCATCCTAATGATGCAAGCCAAATCACCAAGTACACTAGTTCACATTTCAAAGGTGACTCATAAAAGCTATCAATTCATCATGGGATCCTTTGCGGAACTATTTTTGGTCTGTTCTCAACACACAGCCTCACTGACAAATCCCAGGTGTTCTAGCTCAGAGCAAAGGGAAATTGCTCTGAAAGGAGTGAACATGCTCATTAAAAATGATTTCTGGTAAGAGTTCTGGCAGTTGGAACTTCTCCTTGTTGTGACCTCTTTCCCCTTTGCAATGTCACAAATGTGTTTGAGCATAATGAACACTAGTTCACTGGGCACACTGAGGAAATACCAGAGGTAGTTTGGGGATTGCTGGTTGGTAACAAAACAACTGAATAGCTGTTCTGTTTTTAAATTCATAGATTTATTTCATTTGCACAATTGATATTTCCCACTCACAGGGGCGGCTCTACCAATTTTGCCGCCCCAAGCAGCCGCCACCAAATTGCTGCTGCCACAACATCAGCAGAGCTGCTGCCGTGCTCAGAAGAGCGGCGGAGCTGCTCCCCAAAAGCCACCGCAGCGGGAGGAAGAGTAGCAGAGCTGCTGGCGAATTGCTGCCCCGGGACACAGACTGACGCCCCATTCTGAATGCTGCCCCAAGCACCTGCTTGGAAAGCTGGTGCCTGGAGCCGGCCCTGCTCACTCATATTCCACTTATTACTGAGAAATTTGTGTTTGTGAGCACACAAGACAAATGGCCTTGGTTAATCAAATCAGTTTAAATGCTTCATCTCTGCAAATGAATTGGAATGTGATTTCTTGGTTAGAATTTTTAGATTAACCTCCGCATCAATTGGAATGAGACTTTAGACCCTCTCTCATCAGGACACTGGAGTGAAAGTTGCAGTCAGATGAAAATAATTGCTATAGGTACTAAATTTCATTTACTTTTGCATAATTTGGGTACATTAGACTAAATATACTCAACAAAAATTGAATAGAGAAGATTCCCAGAGTGTGATAAATGTCAGTGAGAAGTGGGGCATTTTCTGCAGTGTGTGAAAATGTAACATGGCTGTGAATGTTGAGGTTGTTTTGAGAATTACTATAAGGGAGAATGTAACCAGACTCCTTTTTATGGCTATAAAGATATTAAGAATCAATTTTTAGGCACAGTGTTACTTGTAAGTCTATATATCACTAGGCACTAGCCTACAGTTATATTGGGCAGATGCAGAGACCAAGAAAAATTGCATATGATAGCCCAAGCATTTTTGATATAATTTTTCCTGATTGAGTGAGAAACTATTGATTTTATGTATTTGAAATGTATAAAATGCTTTAGCTTGTAAATCATGTTACTACACAAGTACCTTAACTGAAGCAAGATGGAATTACTGCTAACCTTCTGTGATATTTCCTTTCTTGAGTTTATATGATATGTTTCTTACAGTGAAGCATTATGCAACAAATGTAGAAGCTGAAACTTCCTCTCTGGAGCCTTTTAAAAAGAGAGGTTATAAATGTTTTATATCAGATCTCAGGGTATTATGTTTTTCCCCAGGAGGCCAAGTTGTCAGTGCATAACTTTCAGTGTTGTAAGTTAGCTACTTGCTTCCTCATACTGGCTTCATCAGCTGAATGTCCTTTATGCTATCCATGAAGTAGCGTGTTAATGAAGACCGCTTTATATGATACTGAGAACATATGTCCCAAGAGGGTATTATACTTGCAGATCTGCTGAACTTTCTAGCACCAATATTTTCTTGTAATTCCTAACTCTTCTGATAAATATGGATAATTTTTTACAAAGCATCTCATATCTAATGATTAAAGCCAAAATGGTCTTTTTGTTTACAAAATCTATATGTATAAGTGAACTAACCTCATAAAATACACCTCTCCCCCCACCTCCTGTGTTAATACTTTGCACCTCTAGTGTTTCTACAGAGATCTGCAGGAAAGGAAACTAAAGCTCTTTAACTGTATGCAGCAGGTTGCAACAAAGATTATCATATTGGGCGAGTCCTTTATCAGGCAAAATTGGAATTCAGGGTCAGCATGTTTGAGTTCTGAGTCTTAGAATGATGCCTGCTGTGGAAGCAGTGCCCTCAAGGCAGAGGGCTCACCTCATGTGTCTGTCTAGCAACACTCTCTGGAAAATCTTAAGACATGTATTGACGAGTTCCAGATGGTGCTGCACCCAAGCACCCTTCACAGGAGGCAATATCATATATCCTATGTGGCATGTGCAGCAGGGACCCAGGAGAAACTTGGCACTGCGCTCAGAAGCCCCCTCCTCAACCCTTCCAACTAGAGTCTACTCCCCTGAGTTATACCACCCTGTATGTTTTGTATGCTGTAATTTTTGTATTGAGAAAATACTTACGTTGTAGAAGCTGTTGGGGTCTGGAGGGGGAGAGAGGTTTTGATAGACGTTGGGGGGCTTTTAGCTACCAGTGAGTCATGAGAGGACATTGTTGTTGATCTCCAGAATGCTGCTTTGGTTTTATGCACTGGGGACAGAGGTGACTTTAAATTGGTGGGGGCAGGGCCTCTTATCTCACCTCAATATCTATCATGCCTTCCAACAATGATGGATAAGCAAATTATTTTGATGGCACTGCTCAAATCAATAGTAAATAGTTAATGGTTTTTCTATACATCATTAAGCTTCAGAGTTAATATATGCTTCTCGTAGAGCTACTGTTAGACTGTCTGACTCAAGCACACTTCACTGCCTCTGTCTAAATTTGAAGCTTATCCCACCAACCAGAAGAGGTAGATTCTTTTTTAAATGAAGGCGAAGATTTTTTCAATCCTAATTATGCAGCAGGAAAAAAGGATTATGCAGCTCTGTATTGTGGTTCCATAACTGCATTAACTCATTTTATTAGGTTTGATACTGTGTAGAAAATATCAGTGACTAACTATTGCTGCATATCTATACAAATAAAACCCCAGCCTTAAGCGTTTACTTTGCAAATGTTCTTTGAGAATGAATCTAATAAACCCAGTAAGAATTATATGCTAGCATCTGAGCTGTACTTAAAGAGGCATATTTACATAGCTGTAGGAAAAACACACATTGCATTATGTGAAATGAGCAACTTCTACAATGTTAATTTAATTGTCATAGAAAGAGAGACCTTGAAATGCACATAACATACTAGCATAATAAGAGTAGCACATGAAGCAGATATCCAGCTGAGAGGTGGCATCTCTCACTAGCACATCTGCTCACACTCATAGAATGAGGTTTCGCCAGACATGGCATGCAAGAGATGGAGTACTTGTTGTCAATCACTTTGGCAGCTCAACCAGGGCTTTTTTTCTTTTTAATAAGATTCCAAGAGATAAAAGTGAAAGTTGTTCATGTGCAGCAGTAATTTGGGTATATTAGTTCACATACCTATAAGGCATCCATGGGCTATGGGGATGTTGTCAAAGTCCTTCACCTAAGCGATGCCATCGAAATCAACACTATAACAGCTATACAATTTGGTGGTTGAGTGGAACCCTTTCATAGGCCCAAATCCTCCTCCTCCTCCTGCACAAAGATTTAAGTGCAATAATCGGGCTTTGCAGAAGTGTTCTCCAAAAGGGTCAAACTTCTCTGTAGGCTACAGAATGCCACCAGAGAGACACTGACCACTATTACACTTCAGCCTCTCCCACTTCCGCCGCCCATCCCCGACTTCCATGGGTGTGGATTTGGCTAATGGATCACATACTTCTCGGGTGAAATTCTTTGGCTTGTTAGATACAGGAGGTCATTGTAGATTAGCGTACTGATTCCTTCTGGCCTTGAAATCTATGAATTCTTGTGCACTCACTGAATGTGTCCCAAACCCTGGAACATACATATAGCTCTGTGTAGGAAGGGTATAGAGGTGTCTTGGCTTTCTGCAGCCTGTTCCCTACAATCCCCTGCAATGTAGAGCAGAAATTGATGTGCCTATAGAGGGAGTGGAATGGGGGCCAAAGACTTGTCCCAGGGAGGAGTTTTTCAGAGAACAACTTCATAAGCCGAGGTTTACAATATCTTGAATTGTAATTTGCACACTGCATGGCATTAAAATAAAATTTGACTTCACTGCAAGAATAGTTTCAGTGTAAATGCATTCAACTTTATATAACAGCCAAACACTAGGGAGGTCCAGCTAAACTTCATTCTGATGTTCTCACTCATCCAGCTGCAGAGAAAGGAGAAACTGGGGATAGGTGAATTCGTCCATATTTGATCATTGCCTCTTTCTCCTCCTAGACCAGTAGGCAAGACAGTGTAGAAACCTATCCCTTGCCCTCTGAGCCATGATGTCCTGTGTTTGTTCCATTCTTTTCTAAGTATATCAAGAAAATAAAAGTGAATTTGTGAATCCCATTTACATGATAGATTTGATGAGCCAGGAATTCCTGTATGACTGGATTTTTAATGATGGTTAGCAGTAGTACAGGAGACTGGGGCCTCTAAGTGTTGTAATATATAAATGTCTAATTGACATCAGTTACAGTATTACACATGTATATTCTGATTTTTTTAAAAGCACTTTCCCCATGAAATGACTAATGACAACACATAGTAACTCATTTGGTAATAAAAACAAACCTTTCTGAGTCAAAGTTCCCTTATTTTCATGGATTTCTCTCTTATGGAACAGACTATAAAGTAGGTGAATCATCTGTTCTTCCTGAGCCTGCCTCCTCCCCCACAAATAAAAGTGGCATGGCTATTTAATTATGCCAGGTGGTACGCTTTCTTCTTGAAAAAGGTACTCTACTCTACAGAAGAACATGCATTTACATGATTCCTTTAGATGTGGATGTGAAATGGAAAAAAACAACCCTTTATGAAAGAACTAGGAATCCCATCGTCTATTCACATTACTGTGGTTACACATCAGGATTTGGCTACAATTACTTTTAAAGAAACTGTATTGTGATTTTTGTTTTGCGTTAAGGAACAGCTCCTATTTTTTGTCTCTCTGGAACATGTACATTTAGTCAGGTATCACCTGTTTTAACCATCATATATACTCATTGAGGGCCCAGTTCTGCCCTTAGAAGCCTGCACAACACCCATTCCCATTACAACTGTATGTACAAGATTAAGCCCTGAAGTCTTTATGGGAGTTTAAAGGAGGGTTCATCCTTATTTCCTGCCTTGGAAGAATTTTTATTTGAGGAGAGAGTCATAGAATCATAGAACTCTCTAGGTCCCTTCCAGGTCATCTAGTCCAGTCCCCTGCACTCATGGCAGAACTAAATATTATCTAGATCATCCCTGACAGGTGATTGTCTAACCTGCTCTTAAAAATCTCCAATGATGGAGATTCCACGAACTCCCTAGGCAATTTATTGCAGTGCTTAATCACCCTGACAGTTAGGATGTTTTTCCTAATGTCCAACCCAAACTTCCCTTGCTGAAATTTTAAGCCTATAGCTTCTTGTTCTATCCTCAGCAAATAAGGAGAACAATTTTTCTCCCTCCTCCTTGTAGCAACCTTTTATGTACCTGAAAACTGGTAGCATGTCCCCTCTGTCTTCTCTTCTCCAGACTAAACAAACCCAATTTTTTCAGTCTTCCCTCATAGATCATGTTAGGGCTCTGTGTCTGTCACAGAAGTCTCAGCTTCCATGACTTTCTGTGACATTTGCAGGGGCCAGTGTGTCTCCCCACACTGGAGCCAGTTGCTCAGGTGTCCCCAGGACAGCCACAAGGAGAGACCCTGGGGGCAGCCGCAGCAGTTCCCGGCTGGCTGAACCAGCTGCGGTCCATGGCCCCAGATAGCAGCCCCCACGGACACTCCCCAGCAGCAGCCCCCCAAAACTTAATCACAGATATTTTTAGTATAAGTCTTGTACAGGTCAGTGGCTGTGAATTTTTGTTTATTGCCCGTGACCTGTCCATTAAAAATACCTGTGCCTAAATCATAGCTTTAGTCATGTTTTCTAGACCTTTAATTATTTTTGTTGCTCTTCTCTGGACTTTCTCCAGTTTGTCCACATCTTTCCTGAAATGTGGTGCCCAGAACTGGACACAATACTCCAGCTGAGGCTTGAGTAGAGCGGAGGAATTACTTCTTGTGTCTTGCTTACAATACTCCTGCTAATACATCCCAGAATGATGTTTGTTTTTATCTAATTTATTGCAAAACAGTTGCACTGTTGACTCATTTAGCTTGTGGTCCACTATGACCCCCCCAGATCCCTTTCCTTCCTAGGCAGTCATTTCCCATTTGTATGTTTGCAACTGATTGTTCCTTCCTAAAAGGAGTACTTTGCATTTGTCCTTATTGAATTTCATCCTATTCACTTGAGACCATTTCTCCAGTTTGTCCAGATCATTTTGAATTTTAATCCTATCTTTCAAAGCACGTACAATCCCTCCCAGCTTGGTATCCATCTGCAAACTTTGTAAGTGTACTCTCTATGCCAATCTGAAACACTGATGAAGATATTGAACAGAACCAGACCCAGAACTGATCCCTGCAGGACCCCACTCAATATGCCCTTCCAGCTTCATTGTGAACCACTCATGATTACTTTCTGGGAATGGTTTCCCAACCAGTTCTGCACCCACCTTTATAGTAGCTCCGTCTAGGTTTTATTTCCCTCATTTGTCTAAGAGTTCATGCGAGACAGTATCAAAAGCCTTACTAATGTCAAGATGTACCACATCTACCACTTCCCACCCCCCCATCCAAAAGGCTTGTTACCCTGTCAAAGAAAGCTATTAGGTTAGTTTGACATGATTTGTTCTTGACAAATCCATGCTGGCTGTTACTTATCACCTTATTATCTACTAGGTGTTTGCAAATTGATTGTTTGCTCTATTATCTGTCCGGATACTGAAGTTAAGAGGACTGGTCTGTAATTCCCTGGGTTGTCCTTATTTCCCCTTTTTATAGATGGGCACTATATTTGCCCTTTTCCAGTCCTCTGGAATCTCACGTCTTCCATGAGTTTTCAAAGATAATCACTAATGGCTCAAATATCTCCGAGTCAGCTACTTGAGTATTCTAGGATGTATTTCATCAGGCCCTGGTGACTTGAACACATCTAACTTGTTTTCCTATTTTAGCCTCTGATCCTACCTCATTTTTCACTGGAATTCACTGTTAGCTGTCCAATCACTATTAACCTTTTCGATGAAAACTGAAACAAAAAGTCATATATTCTGCCATTTCCACATTTTCTGTTTGTCTCCCCCACATTGAGTAATGGGCCAATATTCCAGTCGTGTGTATTATCCCACCAAGTCTCTGTGATGCCAACTGTCATGGTTGTGTTTATTTTTTAGCATTTCAAGTTCTTCCTGCTTACTTAATTCCCCATACTTCTCGCATTAGTATACAGACATCTAAGATACTGATGTATCTTTGATTCCCCCCCCCCCCAGATTCTCTTGTCTCTCCCTTATCCCGGCTATAACAGCCCATACTCCCCCCCCAGATTCTGACCTTTCTCCCAGGTCTCCATGTTTTTGACTTACCTGTTGGCTTTTGTCACCTGCCCCCATTGAACCTAGTTTTAAAGCCCTCCTTGCTAGGTTAGCCAGTCTGTATCCAAATATGCTCTTCTCATTCTTTGATAGGTGAACCCCATGTTGAAACATGAAATATTAAAAAATCAGATTTTATTTTAAGTAGTTTTGGGTCTTGAATCAAGTATTTTTTTCTTATGTGTAGCATTTAGTGCTTAGTAGTTCTTTTAAATGTTCAGAGGTTCTTTCAGTACACTTGCACTTTTTTTTTTTAAAAAAGCTGTATTATAACTCTTCACACTTCAGACCCAGAATGTGCAGTTTTTCTAATGTTAAGCGCTCATGCAGAATAGTCTCATTGTTCCTGGAAGAAGCTGTTGTGTTCAATTTTATTATAGTTTTGAACATAAAGAAAACATGAATAAAGTTTCAGAGCACCATTACTATTATTTATATTGCAATAGGGCTTAGGAGCCTCATCTTAGACCAGAACTCTATATTGTGCTAGGTGCTGTACAAACACAGAACAAAGCTGGTCTTTGCCCTAAGAGTTTACAATCTAAGTAAGAGAAGACCAAGCTTCTGAAAACATCATTGTACAATATGTCTAGAACATCTTCCTCCTGCTTAAACATTATTTCCATATCCTGGATCTAAGATCCTGTTATTTTTTGTTATTTTTTATTTTTTATCATATTTATGTGATATTTCATGAATGTGATTCTGTCGACAAATGTTTTGCATTAGTATTCGCTAGCCAGGATGATCCTGGGGATGAAATCTGAGGTTTAGTGAGGTGCACTACCATTTTTCTCCCCTTCAGTGTCAGTCTGGCACTGTACTACTCTGTCGTGTGTGGTGTGTGTATAAAAAAGAAAAAAAAAAAACAACAAAAAAAACTGTTTGTGCTGAAGGGGGATCCCAGCAGCCCCTTGTTAAAATTAAACCATCACGTTGAAAGGGGCAATTTCCCTGCTTCTGGTAGAGCTCCCTCTGAACAATTTTAATTCCATCCCTGTCTAGAATGATTTATTTCTGGACTCAGAAAATACATCTGATTCTCATGTTTTCATTGTTGGAATGCCCTAATTCCCACAAGTGTCAAGTACTTTCACAATTCTCTAAGGATACCATAGGCTTCCAAATTTTGCCTGCAGTGTGCCTGCTTTACACCACACAATAGCCACAAGGCCAGAGCAAGTGGGGAGCCTTCCAATGTCACAGAAACAGTGGAATGCAGGGGAGGAGCATGGTAAAGACTATTACGCTGCTTCTGCAACACTGGGAGATTCTCCCACAGTATCATCCTGGCTCCTTAGGGCCATGGGCAGCTGACTTAATCTATAGGAGCCTTCAGGCTTCTCTAGCTTATGGCAGGGTACTAGCCCAACACACAGCCAAACAAGGACCAGCATAATGGTGATGGAAAGCCACCTTTACACCCTCAGGAGGGGTGCATGTGTTGTGCTGTTCAGCTAAATAGGAGAATCAGGGCCATGGTTTTAGCCCTCCACATTTTCAAATTCAATAAGTTGAATGCTGTACCCAAACCACCAAAGTGTATTGATGGTATTGCACAAAGTACAAGTATTTCTAGCATGTGTACTTACTATATTATTGCAGGGTTGAATTCTCTCCCTTCTTGGTTATGATAGTCATGCATTTTCTCACTGAAACAAAGACAATCTTCCCCTGTCCCTCATTCCTATACTCTGAAAGCATACACACAGCTACACAGGTTTTGTGACAGGCTACGGGAGGAAATGTGTTTTGTAGCATTCCTTTGTCAAAATATTGGCAGCATCTCATTGCTGGAAATACAATAAAAAGAGGTTTCAGAGTAGCAGCCGTGTTAGTCTGTATTCGCAAAAAGAAAAGGAGTACTTGTGGCACCTTAGAGACTAAACAACAAATTTGTTAGCCTCTGAGGTGCCACAAGTACTCCTTTTCTTTTTAATAAAAAGAAAGTGGAGACAGGAGTGTTTTGGTTAAAACTATCAACCCAGGAGTGGCCTCCATCTCATTGTCTTACAAGTTATGAATTTTCAAGTGACCTGCAAAACTTGCTAGATGCCAAAAATTTCCCAGTTGTCCTGGGGTATCCTTCCTGCTATAAAATTAGTTCAGCATGATTAACATTACTGCAATTAATACTTAACACTGAAATAATTGCCTCATTTTTTATCTGAAATTGGACATACTAAAGAGTGAGTAATTTTTAATAAAGGGGAAAAAATCTGGCTGTTAAACATTTCTCTTAAAAGTCTGGGTGAGAGAAATCTCCAGCACTAATTTCTAAATACAATAGAGTCTAGCAATGTGGAAATAAAATCTGTAAAAAAGGATTCAAATGAATTTCTCTGTCTTCTCTCCTAATATATGGATGTTTTTGTGCTGTGCATTTACACTGTGAAATAGGGTTGCCAACCTCCCAGATTGGCTGAAGTCTCCCGGAATCGATCTCATAGTGGCTACTGAAACCAATCCAGGAGATTTTAATAGGCCACTAAAAGTCCAGTTGGCAGTGCAGTGGGGCTAAGGCAGGTGCTCTAAGCATCCTGGCTCCATGCAGCTCCTGGAAGCGACTGGTACATCCCTCTGGCTCCTAGGCTCAGGGGGTCTCTGCGCACTGCCCCGTCCCAAGCACTGCCTCCACAGCTCCAATTGGCCAGGAACCGCAGCCAGTGGGAGTTGCGGGGGCAGCGCCCGCAGGCGGGGGCAGCGCATAGAGCCGCCTGGCTGCCTCTGAGCCTAGGAGCCAGACATGCTGGTTGTTTCCGGGAGCCGTCTGAGATAAGTATCTCCCAGCCGGAGCCCGTACCCCAACCCCCTGCCCCAGCCCTAAGCCCCCTCCCACAAACTCCCCCCCAGAGCCTGCATCCTGCACACCCTCCTGCACCCAACCCCCTGCCACAAGCTCAGCTCGGAGCCCCTTCCCACACTCTGAACCCCTCTGCCACACCCCCAACCCAGATCCCACACCTCACGCCCCTGCCCCAGCTAAGTGAAAGTGAGTGAAGGTGGAGTAGAGCAAGCGACAGAGGGAGGGGGATAGAGCAAGCAGGGGTGGAGCTGGGGCATGGCCTCAGGGATGGCATGGGGCAGGGGGTGGCGCACAGGTGTTTGGGTTTGTGCAATTAGACAGCTGGCAATCCTACTGTGAAATGAGCTTATAAAGAACAAAGGGTTATTAGCCTCTCATCTAGAAGGCAGCAAATGTGGTTAATGTAGGTTACCTACATATCTAAAACCCAAACCCGCATCCTTCATGTTCTAAAAGTGCAACGAAAGGCTCAGATCATCATCCTAAAATCTGCACAGTGTGAAAGGATGCTACTATGTGGAAAAGGGGTTCAAATATGCCAAGTATCCAGCTTCCACGTTCTGCAAGTCTGAGGGGGAAAAATGGTGCAACTCATTTGCTCTCTGGCCCTCAAGAGCTTGCCTAAGAAAAATTCAATATACCTTGGGGCTGAGTCATCTTCCCCATTGAGCCCTCTTCTGGGGACTACAGTCAGGAGAAGACCCTGTCAGTCCAGCTGTAGTAAAACCATACTATCAAAGAGGTGGGATGGGGACAGAGTCAGGGCAACAGCAAAGAACTTCTGGGTACATATGCCTCCATAGGGATCTGTTGGGAATCATTAAGAAAGGGATAGATAATAAAACAGAAAATATCTTATTACCTTTATATAAATCCATGGTACGCCCACATCTCAAATACTGCGTACTGAAGTGGTTGTCCCATCTCAAAAAAGATATTTGGAATTGGGGAGAGTTCAGAGAGGTAATAAGAATGATTGGGGATATGGAACAGCTTCCATATAAGGAGCGATTAAGGAGACTGGGACTTTTCAGCTTGGAAGAGACAACAGGGGAGGCGGGAGGTGATTGAGGTGTATAAAATCATGACTGGTCTGGAGAAAGTAGATGAAGTGTTATTTACTCCTTCTCATAACAGAAGAACTAGGGGTCACTAAATGAAATTAATAGGCAGCAGGTTTAAAGCAAACAAACGAAAGTATTTTTTCAAGTGGCATGCAGTCAACCTCTGGAACTCCTTGTTGGAAGATGATGTGAAGGCCAAGACTATAACAGCATTCAAAAAAGAACTAGACAAGTTTATGGAGGATAGGTCCATCACTGGCTACTAACTAGGAAGGGCAGGGTTGGCATCCCTAGCCTCTGTTTGCCAGAAGCTGGGAATGGGTGACAGGGGTGGGTCACTTGATGATTACCTGTTCTGTTCATTCCCTCTGGGGCATCTGGCATTGGCCACTGTCAGAAGACAGGATACTGGGTTAGATGGACCTTTGGACTGATCCATTATCGCCTCTATGTCCTTATCCCAGGTAAGGGCAGCCTTTTCTGCAGGGTGAGAGAGGACCTCCACTCCTGCTGGGATGACATGCAGGCTAACTGTGATGGATTCAAAAGTAGAGAGTTCTGTGTGTACAGAAAATGCAGTATGTGGCCCATCATGGATACTAATGGAAAACACAGCACAAAAACAAAAGCAGCACATCCCCAGAGTGGGCTAAATTTATCATGGAGGTGTAGGGTATAAATACTAATTACAGCATTTTCAGTGTTGAAATACTGTTTGGTCGGAGAGCAGACTCTCTCAGCACTATGGGGATGTCTACACTCCAATAAAATAATCCCTGGCACAGAGTCCCAGAGCCCAAGTCAGCTAACTTGGGCTCCAACTCTGGGGCTAAAAATTGCAGTGTAGAGATTTGGGATCAGGTCGGGACTTGGGCTCTGAAAGCCTCCTCCCACTCCTGGGGACTCAGAGCCCAGGCTTCAGCCCAAACGGCTACACTGCAATTTTATAGCCCTGGAGCCTGAGTCAGCTGACCCAGGCCAGTTGTGGCTATGCTGCAGGTCTTTTAGGGTATATCTACACTGGAATAAAAAACCCACACCACGACGTCTCAGAGCCAGGATCAGCTAGCTTGGGCATTGGGGCTAAAAATTGCAGTGTAGATATGAGCCCAGGCTCATAGACTCTCCCACCTTGTGGAGGTCTCTGAGCCCAGGCTCCAGCCCAAGCCTTTGCACTGCAATTTGATATCCCTTTGAGCCCAAGTCAGCTGACCCAAGCCAGCCCCAGGTCTTTTTTCACAGTGCAGACTTATCCTGGAGGTTGTGGGAGGAGCTTTGTTTGTACTATTGGTGTGGCAGGTGTAAGTTAGTTTATGGAGGATGCTTACATGCATTCCTTGGCAGTTCAGTGGTAGTCCAAGCGGCATTCTTGGAACTTTCCCCTGATACATCCGTGAAATGCTCTTTTTTGACTGAGCACCCTTCTTTTTCCAGCTATGTACCCACCCACCCTTTCAAACCCTCAGTAACACAATAGAGATTAACTACTATTGCATAACATACGAATTCCAGACTGGTGCAATATTCATCCATTTTTATCTTGTGTAATAGTTTTTATAGCAGTGATAGTAAACTTTCCAAAGGGATTCACTGTACTTCCACACATGAACAGTTCATGTGCATTCCTATACATAAGCATGGTATAAGAATCTGTATGGAATGGAATGGGTACAGTACTGTGGTATTTGTATGTTCTGGTGAATTAGCTGCGGTTCAAGCAAAATGAAGCATAGGAAAATGAACGTCAGTAAATAGAAATTTCTATAAGAAACTGCACCCTAGTCCAGTGTGTAAACCTTCAACCTTTCCATTTTATTTTACAGTGATGGCAGAAAGAACTGCAACTGCCTAGAGACCTTCAGTCCTATTCCTTTTCTTACCTTACTGACCTGTTATAAAATTATATTAAAGACATTTACCTTCTTGCTCTTCACTTTTGCTCTGTAAGGGTGACTGCTCTGTAAGCAGAGTTGTCTCAGTCTATTGTGGGATCTACAATTATAAGGAAACTGAGGGAATATATTTGCATGGTCACAATTTTTTAAAAATCTCACCACGAATGTCTCTAGTTACTACTGTGATTTTCTGTAGGAAGTACACTAGATTTTTATTGTTTAACTGAAGTTACACTACTCCATCCTTTTGTTCAATGGTTTCTGAGAAATAAACGTGGAAGTGAAGAGATCAGCCTCTGGGCACTTCTACAAAATACATAAGGTACCTATTTTGCCCTAGTTATGCTGCAGCGTAGAGGCTGCTATACAAATATACTAAGGGAATATTAAGTGCTAAATTTTAGGACATTTCGTATAAATCTTTTGAAATGATTAGTACTCAGATAAGACCTGGGTTTGTATTTGAAGTTAAGACAACGATTCTGGCTCGTTAGAGGTACTGATATCATCTAGTCTAACTGGTCTCCTACACGTTTGTTGTTTTTTTTTTTTAATAGGTCAAGTCAGTTCATGCTACTTCATCTCATTCATCAGATTCTGTTGTGTTAGATATATAGGTATTTGTGTTCATAAAAATGACAAACTACAAAGCTCTGAAGAGCTTTATTCAGGACAACAGTAACCCCTACTGGATTGTGACTGTCTCCCTGGAAACCTACGCTGTAAAAGTATCTTGTACCAATTTGTGGAAAAGGCCTAGTCTGCATAACTATTATGCAGAGCCTATGTTTGCAGTAAATTTGTCATTTGCTGGATTAAACTAGAAACCCTGCAGAATTTACATTCAAGCTTCCTGAAAGACACATGTTCCTTCTAAATTCTAATTTAGAGCAGTGATGTAACAGTTATATTTACAGATACATTATGAAATCAGGCTTATGTAAGCTAGTTTACCTCACAGTTAACATTAAACTTTATCCTCTAAAGTTATTTTCTTGGCGTATACAAATATGAATGCACTCACACAAAAGTAACACTAACAAAATAATAAAATAATTGGACATGCCCCCAGATGAGTACAAGTGCTCTGCAGATAGTTCAAGTGTATTGGTTCTGTAGATGTGGAAGGAGTTAGGGAAATGAAAAAATCAGAACACTCTAGAAGTGATAACCACAAACTATTAAGTAGCCATTTTACTTAAAAGCAAAGTGCAAAAAATTAAAAAAAAAAACAGACCTCTTCACTCCTTGCAGTTAAATAAAAAAGTATTTCAATATCATTCAATAGCAATCCCTTTTTATCCCAATGCTTTCTACATGTGTTCTGGTACCTTACTGGTCGTCTTTGCCTGGTATATTTTTCAGTAGTTATGTTATCCTCTGGGCTCTAGTTTGCAAAATCCCATCTTTCCTTTTCTCAGTAGGTAATAAATTATACATACTACAGACACTGTAATCTTTACGTAGTGTTCCATTTATCAATAGACAAATTCCTGCTCTCTTTAATAGTACAAAGATTAGATTGACTTTGGAGAACCAGTGTGATTTCCTGGTAGTCCTATATTAAAACTCCCACTCTCCACATGCTCTGTTTGACCCTCTTCCTTGTTCACTTGAGACACAGTACTTCTTCACACTTGATTCATTTAATTGAGGCATTTAACCAAGTCTGATCTTTAGGTAAATTTGAATACCACTTCTGCAGTCATAGTGAGAATTCTGGGTACCAGCTCTGCTGGGGGAAGGAAACCTATGTTTCCCAGATTGCTCTTCCAGACCAAAATACACTCTTACACTATCAGAGCTTTGGATCAGAGTCCCTCTGTTCCTACCTAAGAAGTTTTTATGGTATCCTGGGAAACTGAGAATATAAAGTGCACGCAGGAAAGAGAAATGCTGCATAGAAAACCCCCACTGAAGTCTGAAGGTATATTCAACCTTGTGAATTCATTTGCTTAAAAAGCAACTAATTTTATTTTGTACGTGGCTGCTTTCATACAAACTGTATCCTTGATCGCTTAATAGCATAAAGATGGAGAGAAAGGAGAGGGAGAAAATAATAATTAAAATATAGATGGTGAGTGAGTGAGGCAAGAGATGTAGGAGGCTGTTGCATATGCCAGAAGTTACAGAGAAGGCTCTTGATGGAAGTAGCAAGATTCTGGGAATGGACATAGGCAGGCTGTACTAAGTGAGCAGAGGGAACAAGAAAGGGAGTAGAGAGAACTAAGAATCTCAAAGCACTACACAAACTAAAACTTTCAGTATCTCTGTGAGGTACCTACTGTTCACCAGCTCTCTCACATGGAGGCACAGAGGTACAATGAACTTGATCTTCAGAAAAAAGAAAAGGAGTACTTGTGGCACCTTAGAGACTAACCAATTTATTTGAGCATGAGCTTTCGTGAGCTACGAAAAACAAGGGTAGGAAAAAACAAAGGGAAATAGGCTACCTGGCATAATGACTTAGCCACTCCCAGTCTCTATTTAAGCCTAAATTAATAGTATCCAATTTGCAAATGAATTCCAATTCAGCAGTTTCTCGCTGGAGTCTGGATTTGAAGTTTTTTTGTTTTAAGATAGCGACCTTCATGTCTGTGATTGCGTGACCAGAGAGATTGAAGTGTTCTCCGACTGGTTTATGAATGTTATAATTCTTGACATCTGATTTGTGTCCATTTATTCTTTTACGTAGAGACTGTCCAGTTTGACCAATGTAAATGGCAGAGGGGCATTGCTGGCACATGGGAGTGGCTAAGTCATTATTCAAGGTAGCCTATTTCCCCTTGTTTTTTCCTACAACCCCCCCCCCCCGACGTTCTGGTTAAACTTGGATTTAAACTTGGAGAGTGGTCAGTTTGGATTAGCTATTGCCAGCAGGAGAGTGAGTCTGTGTATGTGTGTGTGTCCCCGGGAAAAAAAAAAGGGGGGGTGGGGTGAGAGAGCCTGGATTTGTGCTGGACATGGCCCACCTTGATTACCATGCACATTGTGAAGAGAGTTGTCACTTTGGATGGGCTATTACCAGCAGGAGAGTGAGTTTGTGTGTGGGGGGGGGGGCGGAGGGTGAGAGAACCTGGATTTGTGCTGGAAATGGCCCAACTTGATGATCACTTTAGATAAGCTATTACCAGCAGGACAGTGGGGTGGGAGGAGGTATTGTTTCATGATCTCTGTGTGTATATAATGTCTGCTGCAGTTTCCACGGTATGCATCCGATGAAGTGAGCTGTAGCTCACGAAAGCTCATGCTCAAATAAATTGGTTAGTCTCTAAGGTGCCACAAGTACTCTTTTCTTTTTGCGAATACAGACTAACACGGCTGTTACTCTGAAACTTGATCTTCAGAGATGTTAGCCAAAATTTATGATTAGAATTGCTCAAGTTTTGGATGCCCAACTTAAGACAATTTCCAGAGGCCTGATTTTCAGCACTTTTCAAAAGTCAGGCCCCTTAAAGGTGTCAAGCTGAGCACCCAGAATCATTAGTCATTTTTTAAAACATTGGTTATTTAAGCACCAGCTGCTTCCATTGAGAGTGATGGTGGGGGGGGGGGGGGGAGAGAGAGAGAAGGTGGAATGTAAGGGTTTAAATTCCAATTTTTTTAACTGGATTTTTTTAAAAAAAATTTAAAATATAAATCTCTTGAAAGAAAATCTTTGAATTTAATACACAATGTATTTAGGCCTAAATTATACCTTCAAAAATTCAAATAAAAATAAATATGCTGAATCCAAGAGCATTTATCAAAAACGTAATTTAAAGGCTGCTTTCTACATAAAGAAAGAATCTGGGGAAAAACAGCTAAGTTTTTAGGTCAAGCTTTCTAAATATGGTACAATAGGTCAGCCTAAGTAATTTAAGAGAGTGTGTCATCTTCATCAGGATTTAGGGGAGTAGGATCTCAAGTGCCAGTCACTTTCACTTAACCATATTTGAAAACTTTCCCAGGCTGACCTGAAAGAATAATTTAATTCACTATAGTTAATTCCCCTGTTTTTAATAAATCATTTAATTGTGAATGTAAACCATGTTTTGATGAGACGTTTATATATCTAAACATTTAAGTTTGATCTGTTTAAATTGTATATGTTGCAGTGTTTAAATTTAGTTACCATCCTAATGCAGCTTAACACAAATCATGAAAAAGATGCTTTTTTCTAGTAAATAAGCAACATCATTCACTATTTTCTAACCTACTAAAAATGCACAGCTAATAAGAATGTGAAATTATTAAGCTATATAATTGCTTAAATAAATATAGTTATAGTGTAGCAAAAAGATGTACCACATCTCATGTAAAGGCTCTATTTAATTGTAAATCAACATGATTTAATGGTTATAGCAACCTATGAGAATGCATCTTTCTTTAGAAAATAGCTCAAGTACAAATGAAAAAGTTGATTAAAAATCTCTGATTTAAATGGAGGTTTTCCACTTGGTGATATAAAGCCAATTCACCCTGTTAGAAGTGTTCCGCACTCGTGAAAAGTCTAGGCCATAAGTGATATGCCCAAGGTCACATTGTGGTTAAGCAGAAGAGACAGGCTGTCACTTCAACAACTATTCCTGAGGGCATTCTGTACCAAAGAATTAAAATGTTCTGCACTATATTTTAAAATTCTGCAAATTTTATTTGTCAGATAAATGTGGAGGCTCCAGCGTGGCATTGAGGAGCACAGGCCACTGGCTGCACAGAGATGGGAGATCACTGTGCAGCTCCCCCTGGGACACGGACTCAGCAGTGAGGCTGAGCCCAACCCTGACACACCACAAGGACCAGGCCTGCCCTAGAAACACCCCAGGGCCCTGCTCCTCTCTGCCAGGTGGACCAGGTGTGGACAGGCAGGCTCAGCAAGACAGGATCCAAGCATGGAGGGGCTGAGTGTGGGTTGAGAGGGTTCTGTACGGGGCAGTCTGGGTGTAAGCAGCTCAGTGGAAGATCCAGGAGCAGGCGAGGATCTGGATTACAGGGGCTTGTTGGAGGGTTCTGGATGCAACGGTAATGGGACTTTGCAGGGGGGGTCCATGTGAAGGTACTTGGGGCTCAGCGGGGGAGGTTCTGGGTGGGGAGGGGAACAGAACTCAGAAGGGTGGTGTGGGAGGCTCAGTGGGTGGGTCTAGATGCTGGGGGAGTGGGCCTCAGTGGGGTGGGGATCCAGGTGCAACTGGTTGGGGTGGTGAGGCTTGGTAGGAGGGTCTGGGTATGAGGGAGTCTGGATGCATGGGAAGCAGCTCCCTGCACAGAGATCCCTCCACCTGAGGAGCAATGGGCGCAGGAAGCGCGGGGGAAGAGTTTGTAGAGCTTCCTACAGCCAGGGGGAGAAATTTGGGGTGGGTCTGACATGGCCCCAGATGCCATGCATGGGAAGAGGAAGTCCTGTCTCCCCAGCCCAACCGGGACTAGCAGCTGAACCCAGTGCAGAGTAGGAGCCACCAGCCAGATCTTCCCCAGTCCCACTCCCTACCGCACAGTGATTTACCTCTGTCAGCTGCCCTGGGCACCCGAAACATACTGCTGGGGAGGGTCTCATGACCGCTCTTGTGGCTTCCCTTTGCTTTCCCATCAAAGTCATTTTTCTGCAGGGAAATAAAGAAATCGGCCGGGGACATAAATTCTGCAAATGCGCAGTGGCACAGAATATCCCTAGGGGTAAATAACTCTCTCTCTCTCCGTTGATTAACCAATATAATGGATCCCACAAACTCTTTTGACAGTTAATATTTTACTTTTAATGGTGTCAACAATGCATTTTTGTTTAGATGCTTAAAAGCAAAAGTATCTCCCTATATTTAACTCATGAACAAACCTATTAGCTTCAATGGGACTTCTCTAGTACATAAAGTTCAACATACACAACTGTTTGAATGTTTTTAGACTGTAAAACTCCAATATGTAGACAACCCTAATATGTTTACATTTGAACATCTTTTTGTGCTGAGTTAACACTAAGAATGCAACAAAACAAAGAAAGGAAGTTAGCTCTAAGACTGACCATTCATTCTGGTTTATTCTTGTGCCAATGCATTTTAACAAAGAACACAACAGTACTGTAATGACCTCAATCCTCTGCAATATCAATGTCTCAGAAGATGAAACAGCAACCTTCACTTTTATTTCCACTTTGTCACAATCTAAAATGTTCCCAGAAAATAGGGATTTTTAAAATGAGATTTATTCCCAAGGGAAAAGGTGTTTTTTGGTTGTTGTTTTAAGTGATTGAGCCTGCAACCTCTGTGTAGGCAGAGCTCTTGGGAATTTCTTTAATAATTTCCCCATAGTAAGAGAATTGACACTGTCACCATAATTTCTTTATATTTCATTATATGTAAATATATATATTTGCAGACCGTAATACAGATTTTTTTATCTAACCATTAAAAACCTGAAAATCCATCATTAATAGTGTTAAAATCAATATGTAACTTGGAAACTACTGCACATATTAATCTTAAAGCAGAAAGCTATTACATTACATTTCAAAACCACAAGAATAATTAGGCCACAATCCCTTAAATCACTTGTCAAATTTACTTGCTTAAAAAAAAAAGTCATGCAGTTTGCACATAAATGGCTTATCAGTACTAGTTAATGAAAATTGGTACCACATCCATAATCTCTACTATAAAGAAAAATTAAATTTTTATTTAAAACCACCATCCAGCATTGCCTATAAAATTTAAAGTAGATAAATCTAGAGAGAGCACACAACATTTATAAATAATCTGACAGCAAAACCAACATGTCTTTGTTCAACAATCATTCTTAATTATAAAACATAGCTTCAATTTGCACATGCCCTGAATCTAAAAATTTTAGAAGTCTCTTCCATGAATAAGACTTCTAGAATAATCAGACTTTAACTTTCTAAATCTTTCACCACACTATTAAAATATCATGACTAGTTTGTTCAGATGTTAGATGTTTTCTCATGCATAATTTCAGAGAACTCAAACTTGAGACACATTTCACTAACATGCCATAAAACTGAGCTCTGCAAAAGAGGAAAATGCTGTCCAATGAATGCTTTGGGAAAAAATGTAAATTACTATTTTTAAAGAGTTACAATATAAATACATCTATTAAAATAACCTTTATCTTAATCGTTCCCCATTTTTATTTCGATTTATATCGATGTCCAAATTTAACTGAATTCAAAGGGAGTCTCCATTGATTTAATAGGAACTGTAGTAGGCCTAGAACATAATTTTCAGCAGTCTTAAAGAGTGCAAGTTTGTTGATTTGCTAATTTAAAACAACTTGCACTTAAAAGAGCACTGAAAGCCCATTTGGGCAGAAAACATGTAAATCTGTTTGTAAAGTATCATATATGTTTGCTGCTATATACATCTAAATTTCATTTTGCCACACCAAAAAGTCACAGGTGAAACACCTGAATTAAGAATGTCATAAGAACCTAGCTCTACTTGCTTTACATAAAAACCTCGCTGCCGCAGATCGTTAGAAATAAGATGTGTGTAGACCCATAAAGACAGTCCACAATAAGAAAGCCCATGGGTCTCCGACAGTGTAAGAACACTGACAGCGATCAATAATTGTATCTATCAGCTGCGTTGGGATTATCATTGCTGACAAATTTAAAACGGATATCATCAAGGTCTCTTTTAAAAATGTCTTTTTAACCCTCCCAACCATCACAGTATACAAAATTAATTTGGAAGCTTGGAATTTAAATGTTTTCTTACCAAATGTTATTTTCCTTCATCACATGTTCAGAGTTATTATACGGTTGCTCATGAACACTCAGCTGCTGCAGAGATAAAAAAAAGCGTGTGTCAAGTTTTCGTCCTGTCAGTTTTGACCAGGGCCCTTTTAGTATCAAAACTTATGAGCAAATGACAACGGAGAATCTCAAAATGCAGTTGTACTCAGACTGATTTTCTGTTTGTGGAACCTTTCATTATATATACACCTACAAATGGATTTCTGGGGAATGAGAAAAGAGAAACCGTGTACTTACTCACAGTATGGATCTATAATGAATCCTCATTGAAAACACCTGTTAGTTATAAAATTAGAGCTTTAGCTGGAAGTTTTGTTGCACTGAGAATGTTACTACCATGTGTATGTAGAACTTCAATGGCAGCTTTCGCCAGTACTGTATTTTGGTTTGGACTGATGGCTTCACCTATCTGTTAGGAGGGCATTATTAGCCGTGCTTAAAAGTTAAACTACCCAACAAGAAAAGATTTAAAAACAGGTGTTTAAAAATTCTGATTACTTTTGGAGTTTCTAATCTAGCAGTCATGCGCTGTTTTGCTGAACATATGAAATGTTTAGCTACCTAACAGCTGACTGGGCCTAGGAAGATTTGGGGAATTTTCTATCCCTGAATGGACAATGACAACTTATCCAAACTACACTTCTTATTTATGAGAAGCATACTAAAATTCTTCTAACTCCCAGCTTCACTTTGCTTCCCCCTCTTAAAGAAGATTAAACTTGTTATAATTAGATTACTTTTATGACAGCGATAGACCCTTTAATTGAATACTATTTAGCCTTTTTGATTCTTGGCTACTCATCCTTGTTGAAGCTGACCCCCTGCTTTAGGCCATATGCTCTTTCCTATGAAACCTCAATGACAACCAGCCCATTTGGAACTTTCAGCTGTTGCTTATATAAAAAAAAAGTTGAACACATTTAATACTGCGTACTTTTTATTAAAGTCTGAAGGAATAAAATAGCTCTCCCACCAATTAAACTGCTTTGGAAGTAGTAATTAGGTGAAATTTAAGGAGTCAAAGCAGGATAAGCAGTGGGAAAGAGTAAGCTTTAGAAAACCCTGCAATCCCAAAGCATTTGCAACGTACACGTTTAAAAATTCAGAAGCACTTTTATAACTCTTATTCTTGTCTTCTGTGTACTATAACTATTTCTTATAGGAAAGGAAGACAAGCACCAACCACAAATTTTATAAAAAAGAGATTTTAAAGATCAAATGCATTTTATAGTCTCTACAAAAATACCAAAGCATTTATTATTGGTCAAACATTTTAGGTGTGTATCAAAACAACACAACAGTGTCAGTCTAATGGTCATACACTAATAAATCTACTTGAAAGTAAATGGAAGAACCTTTTTTAAAGCAGGTGTCACCAATTTTCTCAACAATTCTACTACAGTGACTTTATCATACAAAAATGCTGATAATCATTGAGTCTAATATATGTTGGTACAATTGAGACACTTTTCCACTACTCAAACACTGACTTGCTGAATTTTTTAGTTACAGATTACGTGACTAAGATAGTCAATTAGCTATCCTCAATAAGCCATGTATGATAGACTGATATTTTATTGTCCACGCCTCCAGGAAACTGCTTGGCTGGTATATATTTCAAATTATTATTAAACGTTATATATAGCTGTAGTACCTACAGGCCAATGATATTGAGGCCCCATTGTTCTAGGCACTATACAAACATATGGAAGAGGACAGTCTCTCAAATAACCAGTACAATATAGCTTGTCACGTAACTAACAAATACTATCTTGTAACACAAACTATTTTGCATTTACTAAGTAACCATGAGTTTTAAAGAATTTTTTGGTAGTTGCACAGTAAGTTATTCAGACACTAATCGCACTATTATAATACTTGTAACTGACTTTTGGAAAGGCATTGGAGTTTTTGGTTTTTTTAATCTGTAAACTGAATCTAGTTTGCTGTGATCCTTCATCATTAGAGTAGGAGAAGCTATCATAGGTCATTAGTTTTAAAATACATTTATCAAAATTGTGTGTTCTTCCCTTTGCCTTATTCTCAAAATTGTGTATACTGTACATTTAAGACAAATATCAGCATTCGTGAATGTTGCTGATTTCAAGCTATAGAAGTTAGTCTTAAAACAAATTAGTTAGTTTGAGAATACCACAAGCTGCAGGGATAAAAATCAATTGCATTTAAACAGTGACAACTGTCAAACTAAGTTTATATATTTTTACACAATATCTTAGTTTAAGAGCTTCTTTATGTACATAAAAATGCTTATGAAAGGCATATAGCTACTAAAATTTTCATTAAAAGCAAAAATACTCTATATACCAGACCAACTTTATATTACATTAAGTATTGTTTAAGAATGTCGGATAAAATAATTGACATGCTCAGCCAAAAAACAGAAATATTAAATTAAGTCTTAAAAGTTCAAAGTGAATCTGTCCCCTTTCATTTAGAATCTGTTTACAAAAGAAATCTCCTTAGGTTATCTGTTGCTACCCTTTTGATATATGCCATCAAAATTAAATAATAGGCAATATGATAAAGTCCTTCCTTACATATTTTGCATAAATATTTAATCAAAGTGTCACTCATAGGCAAATGTCAAGCACAAACATGTATAGAATTATTAAAGATCACCTGTTAGTAGTTTTAAGAAGTTGTAAAATTAGGTCAGATCTCAAAACATGATGCACAGTGTAGATTACTGCAGTATTGCCCAAGGATTGCAAGTTTCAAATAATAAACATTAAGTTTCATGTGCCAAATTCTGCCTTCAGGATTTGTCAACATTTAATTTACTATGGAAAATCTACTTTATAATTAAAAGCAATAGTTTAGGTGCGATTTTTCTGAAGCTTAAGCATAAATCATCACACTTGATTTTTAATTGAGGTGTACACTTTCATGTAATTTTTTGTTTATAATCTTGCAGTATTTTAGTGATAAGGGAGAACCTAGCGTTCGCCTCTGTTCTTTTGTTTGCTAAGTTTTTTTATTAAAGGAAATCTGTTTTCCCTGTGGAATCTATATATTCTTATATGGTGTTTCACAAGTTGCCATGTGAATACTTATAACCAGACTCTAAACTGGACCCTGTTCTATAAAAAACAGAATGTTTTCCGTGAATTAATATGGTACAACTACTTCCATGCATTTATTTCAGAGTTTTATCATTAAACAACAAATTTCAGCACAACAGTAATTCTTTGTAAGAACATTTATTGAATTATTTAACAGTTCAAACTGAGTTTATATGCAGTTTATATTAAAAAAGCATCCTATTTTCACTTAAACTGCCATCAAAAAGAACTTTACAAAAGAGTAAGAGGCTTACTGAGGTTGTAAGTTTCCCCTAACATGTAAAACTACAAAGTATTTGTGCATGCTCACTATTTTAGTTGCTTCTTTGCACAGAGTTGTTAGGAGCTTTTTAAATCTGCAGGTATTTCTTCTCAGGATACCTAAGAACAAAACTGTAATTAATGAATAAAGCTTCTTTCCCAAAAAAATTGAGGCAGCTTTTGTTGGATCATATCTCTATTGGTAAATTTTATATGCTCTTGCGGTTTGGGAACATCAAAGAGGATCTTTTTTCATTTTAGATCTTGAAAAATGTTTCAAATAACTATTGAGAGCAAGTTCCAAAGAAAAACAGGTGCGGGGAAGGGAGGGAATAGCAGCATGTTTCTTATGTACAGCCCAACACCATGCAAAATTGCTCAATGTTTCAGGGTAACAAAAAATAGTCATTATCTTTACATTATATGGAGGCATATTCTCCACATGGCACAAATAAATCTGTTGTTTCTCTGGGAGAGGGGAAGTGAGCATGGGGATAAAGCTTAAGTCTACATTTCATGCATAATGACAGGTTTCAGAGTAGCAGCCGTGCATAGCTACTGTGCCTTGCCCTGCTTCCATAATGTATCTTCATACATCAGAACTAGAGCTGAGGTTTGTTAACCTGGGGTCTGCGTTCATCTCGTATCTGTAGTGATATCCCTCCATGTGATCCCTACATGCATCTCTGATATTGTACATCCACTTTTTGATTCCTTTTCGGTTCAAATACAAAACCAGGAGAAAAATGGCTCCAATGAGAGCCAGCACTATCCCTAAGAAGACATAGGATGTTTGCAATTGGGACTGGATGTCTACAGGCACAGAACAGTCCAGGTCTGAGCTGTTGGTCTTCACCAGGGGTTTGTCCCGCATCTTGTCAGGATAAGAGCACTTCAAGGCCTCTTTCCCTTCCACCTGGTCGCTCTCCCTGAGCCAGCTCACAAAGTGCTCGAGGCAGCAGTCGCAGACCCAGGTGTTGTGGCCCAGGCTGATCCGGTGGAGCGCGGGTAGGCTGTGGAGCTGGGAGATGGTGGCGTTCCTCAGGCACTTCAGGGAGTTGTGGCTGAGGTCAAGGCTCTGAAGCTGGGCCAGGCTGAGGAAGGCCACGGCCTGCAAGCTCATCAGGGAGTTGTTCCGCAGGTCTAGGTGCTGCAGGCTGGGCAGGCAGGAGAACATGCCCGCAGGCAGGGCGATCAGCCTGTTGTCCGCCAGCTCCAGGCGGCTCAAGTTACCCAGCACCCCCCAGCCCAGCAGCTCGGCCAGGGCGGGCACCACGCTCTGGCTGTGGAGGGAGTTGCTGAGGTTCAGCTCCTCCAGGGGGCTGCTGGCGTTGCCGAAGGCCTCGGGACTCAGCTTGGCCAGGGCGTTGCCGCTCAGGTCCAGCTGCCTTAGGCTGGGCAGGCTGGCGAAGGCGCCCGCCTCCACCTGCTGCAGGTGGCTGCCGCTCAGGTTGAGGAGGCTGAGCTGCGGCAGGGGGGGCGAAAGGAAGGCGCCGGGCGGGAGGCTGGCGAGCCGGTTGCCCGTGAGGAAGAGGAGCCGCGCGTAGGGCGGCAGGTCCCGGGGCACCGCCGTCAGGTTCCTGTTCACGCACTTCACCGTCCGGGCCGCCTCGGAGCACTCGCAGGGCGCGGGGCAGGAGCCGGGCTGCTGAGCCGAGCCCCAGCCCAGCAGCACCTGCAGCAGCAGCCCCAGCGCCGCCCGCCTCTCCGCGCCCGGGGCAGGGGCCGCAGCGCCCCGCCGAGCGCGCCCCGCCATCCTCGCGCCCCTCTCCGGCTCGCCCGCGCCGGGATCCGGCCGCTGCTGCCCGCCGTGGGAGCCTGGACAGAAACTCTCCGCTCGGGGTCCGTTCCGCTGCCCCGGGGGTGCAGGAGGGGAGCAAGGCAGCGCCCTCCCGTCAGCCGCGGGGCCCGGGGCGCCTCGCAGGTAGCCACTCGCTCCCCTTCTTCGGCGCGGAGCGGGGGGGAGGGGCGTCCCCTCACCCCCAGCGAGACCTGCAAGGAGCAAAGAGACGGATAAAGCGGCAGCACTTCGCCGGACCTGCGGAGCGCCCCTCCGCCGCGAAGGCAAGAAAAGGAGACTCCCCCCGCGCCCCAGCCGTGTCCCCCACCCCGCGCAGGGCAGGGCAGCCCTCCGGGGTCGCTCCTTACCCGGCACAGCCCGGCTTCCCCAGCACCGGGCTGGAGACCCCCGGCTCCGCTGTCCTTTCCCAGGGAAGCTCCCCGCGCCGGGGTAAACCAGAATCCCCATCGGAACCAGCGCCCGCCCGGCCCATCGCGCGGCTCCTCCGGGCTGCCCCAGTCCAGAGGCGGCTGCGATACCTCCCGGACAAAGCCGCCGCAAGAGAGACCCGACTCCACCCGCGAAGTTGTGCCGAGGCGCGGCACCCCGCCTCCAGCCTCACCTCCCGGCTGGGCGCCGAGCGAGCCCCGTGCAAACTCCGCGGCAACCGAGGGCGAGGAAGTGGCCGGGCTCCCCGCCTCGGCGGCCACCACTTTCCCACCGGTCCCGCCCCCGCGCAGAGCCTCGCCCAGCCCCGCTGCCGTCACACACCAACCGCGACTAGGGGAGGGGCTGGGACATGCCCCTGCGAACATCGGCTCCGCGTTCCGGGAATATCCCCTGGCAGCCCGGCGCCATGGAGCCCCCGAGGGAGGTCCTCGCTTCCCCAGCTTGGTGCTGCTTCCCCACGTTTACCTTGGAGCTGAGCGGAGCCACGTGGGGCGCTCCCCCGTCCGGCCAGGGAGGAACTGACTGGATCCCTGCAGAGCAGGCGGAGCAGGGCAGCCCTAGTAGACAGAATTGTGACTGATGGTGAAGACAAGCGGACCTCCCCGGCCCTGCTCTCACGCTCCTCCTGAAGATCAAACGTCCCCCTACTAAAGCTTCTAGTCCGATGAAGGGTGTGTGAGGTTTTGGTTTCAAGATGGTCGAGGCGGGCTGACAGCGGGGTCTGGTTGACAGCGGAGTGTAGGGAAAAAATAAACTATCCTCCCTGCCCCCCCAACGTGAGAGGACGGTTGGAGAACCAAGTGAGCTGTAGCTCAGGAAAGCTCATGCTCAAATAAATTGGTTAGTCTCTAAGGTGCCACACGGCTGTTACTCTGAAAGAAGGGCTGTTGCAACAAAGACTAGTACTAGGGTTGTATGTGACTCAGCTAAGGGGTCTGGTTATTGCCTGTTGGTCCCAGGCTATTAGAGAGACAAGGTGAGTGAGGTACTATCTTTTATTGGACCGATGTAAGATAGTACTTCGCTCACCTTGTCTCTCGGTGGGATAACAGGTGGCATTGTTGGAGGCTTCATCAAGGTGTTCAAAGAGGGACAAGAGCAGCCAGCCTAGTTACCAAGGAGTTGCCAGTTTTCTCTCTTAGATGTGAAACTGATCAGAGCACAACCTCACCTGTAACTATTTCACATTTGGGGACAATGTATACCTTCAAATCAGCGGCAGTACTATGGGTACCCGGATGACCCCACAGTATGCCAAGCTTTTTATGGTTGACTTAGAACAATGCTTCCTCAGCTCTTGTCCCCTAATGCCCCTACTCTACTTGCGCTACATGGATGACCTCTTCATCATCTGGACCCATGAAAATGAAGCCCTTGAGGAATTCCACCATGATTTCAACAAATTCCATCCCACCATCAACCTCAGCCTGGACCAGTCCGCACAAGAGATCCACTTCCTGGACACTACGGTGCTAATAAGCGATGGTCACATAAACACCACTCTATTGACCTACTGACCGCTATTCCTACCTACATGCCTCCAGCTTTCACCCAGACCACACCACACGATCCATTGTCTACAGCCAAACTCTACGATACAACCACATTTGCCAAGTTACCTACTACAGGACAGGCCCAACAAAGAAAATAACAGAACACCACTAGCCGTCACCTTCAGCCCCCAACTAAAACCTCTCCAATGCATCATCAAGGATCTACAACCTATCCTGAAGGATGAGCAATCACTCCCACAGATCTTGGGAGACAGGCCAGTCCTTGCTTACAGACAGCCCCCCAACCTGAAGCAAATACTCACCAGCAACCACACAACAAAAACATTAACCCAGGAACCTATCCTTGCAACAAAGCCTGTTGCCAACTGTGTCCACATATCTATTCAGGGGACACCATCAAAGGGCCTAATCACATCAGCCACACTATCACAGGCTCATTCACCTGCGCATCTACCAATGTGCTATGCCATCATGTGCCAGCAATGCACCTCTGCAATGTACATTGGCCAAACTGGACAGTCTCTATATAAAAGAATAAATGGACACAAATCAGACGTCAAGAATTATAACATTCAAAAACCAGTCGGAGAACACTTCAATCTCTTTGGTCACTCTATTACCAGACCTAAAAGTGGCAATTCTTCAACAAAAAAACTTCAAAAACAGACTCCAATGAGAGACTGCTGAATTGGAATTAATTTGCAAATTGGATACAGTGAACTTAGGCTTGAATAGAGACTGGGAGTGGATGGGTCATTACACAAAGTAAAACTGTTTCCCCTTGTTTATTCCCCCCCACCCCTCTGTTCTTGTCAACTGCTGGAAATGGCCCACCTTAATTATCACTACAAAAGTTCCCCCCCCCCCCACCTCCTGCTGGTAATAGCTCACCTTTCCTGATCACTCTTGTTACAGTCTGTATGGTAACACCCATTGTTTCATGTTCTCTGTGTATATAAAATCTCCCCACTATATTTTCCACTGTATGAACCCGATGAAGTGAGCTGTAGCTCACGAAAGCTTATGTTCTAATAAATTTTTTAGTCTCTAAGGTGTCACAAGTCCTCCTTTTCTTTTTACACAACTTTCAGTGCAGTAATGCTTGGGGACAAAAAGTGAGTGTGTTTGTCAAGACCTGAGAAATAGCTACTGTGCTCTGGAGCCGGCCCACCTTTGCAGAGAACAGGTGATTAGGGCACACTTAAGGAGATTGCGGTTCATCATTTTTGTTGATGATGATTTTGCACTTAAATGTAGGCTGATATTTTATTCTAAAATATCTATTCCCATACCAACTGATTTCTAGGACAGGTGGCTTTGGGGAACATTCTGCTGATTATTTATAAACTTATGTTTGATTAAAATGAACAAAATTGAAGCTCAAACATGATTGAAATATCAGGTTTCAGAGTAGCAGCCATGTCAGTCTGTATAGTGCCGGCTCTAGGCACCAGCAAACAAAGCACATGCTTGGGGTGGCACTTTTCCAGGGGCAGCACTCTGGCCCCCCTTTTTTTTGAGCTTCGGGGGCACTGCTTCAGCAGCACTCCAGCTTTTTTTTGTTTGTTTTTTTGGCGCTTGGGGCAGCAAAAAACCTAGAGCCAGCCTTGAGTCTGTATCCGCAAAAAGACCAGGAGGACTTGTGGCACCTTAGAGACTAATAAATTTATTTGAGCATAAGTACTTTTGATTGAAATATCAGTGACTTTTAGATCTAATGTAATGTAACTTCATGCTCAAGAGAATTATAAACTAAAAATTTCAAAAGAATACATTGTATATTTAAATTTGCTAGTGAGAATGGGATAGAAGTACTTTTTCCTTGGTCTGTCCTTCTGTGACTGCTGTGTAAAAGGTAGTATCAATCAAATTGCAAACTGTGATAATATGGAGACAGTCACTTTATGTAGGCAGATAACAATATCTGTGCTTGGGGTGGTGCCTGGGGAATATAGAGGCAGTTTTATGAGAGTAAAAATGGTTCAAACTAGCAGCAATTTTTTTGTCCTTACGGAAGCGTTATGAATGCAGTCACCAAAACACAAATCACTTCAAAAAAATTTGTAATGCAACATAAACTGAAAAGTAAAAAATACAGAAACAAAAAAGAATGGAGAAGGGTTTTGTCCTAAAAGATACATAATCTAGTTGATTTAGCTTCTGGCTCTTGAAGTATTTATGTTGTGTTAATGAAAGCAGAGTGCAGGGAATTATTTACTCGGTTTCCTGTCAACCACTTGAATGACAACTTGTGTGGCAAGGAGAGAGAAAAACTACTTACAGAATTTAAAAAGTTTTCTAAAGTTCTATCCTTTAAGTCAATATGTTTGTCTGTGTATCTACTGGCTTTATGGAGATCACAGTAATGATCCCAGAATTGACACTGGCCAAAGCTAACCCAGGATAGGTGATTATTACTACTGCAAATTTGACGAATTACAAGTTTTAGAATAATAATGTTGTGAACAAGAGTACTATACAAGGTTTATTAGGACTTGCTCCTCATTTTATTTCCTACCTCATCCCTTGTCCAAAAAAGTAAGCATGTGATTAGACAGTTGAACTTCAGTGTGGTCGAGAAGAGATTTCCTGCATTTCAGGTCATTTATAGAAACATAGAAATGTAGGGTGGCTGGAAGGGATCTCGAGAGGCCATGTAGTCTAGTTATGGGGATTCCACAACCTTCCTTGGTAACCTATTCCAGGACTTAACTGTCCTTACAGGTATAAAATTTTTCCTAATATCTAGCCAAAATCTTGCTTGTTGCAGGTTAAGCCAACTTTTTCTTGTCATAGCTTCTGTGGATATGGAGAACAACTGATCACCATCCTCTTTATAACAGTCCTTCCAATATTTGAAGCTTGTTACCAGGTCGCCCCTTAGTCTTTATTTCATAAGGCTAAACATGTCCAGTTTTTTTAACCTTTCCTTATAGGTTACATTTTATCATTTTTGTTGCTCTCCTCTGGATTCTCTGCAGGTTGTCCACGTTTCTTAAGACCTCCAGCTGCGGACTCACCTGTGCTGAGTGGCACGACAACTACCTCCTTTGTCTTTATGCAACACTCCTATTAAAACATTGTTAGCCTGCAAACTGCATCGCATTGTTGACTTATATACAGTTTTTGACCCACTATAACCCCTAGACCAGGGGTCTCAAATTCCTGGCCCGCAGGCCATCTGTGGCCCACGAACCTCCCAATGTGGCCCACGGGGCTCCAGCCATTTTGGGGCCGGGTCTCTCCCTTGGCCCCACCTGCTGCCCCCGGGGCGCTCCCCCAAGGCAACTTACAGTGGCCCAGGGCCCCGACAGTGCAGCGGAGCTGAGCGGTGTCTGCCTGCTCATTCCACGTATCTGCCGGTCCCTCCCTGGGACGGCGTGGGGCTGTGTCTCCGCATGCTGCTCCCGCCCTGAGCACCCCTGAGGCCAATGGGAAGTTGTGGGGGTGGTGCCTGGGGGCAGCAGCGCGCGGAGGCCCCCCGGCCTGCCCTGCCTTGAAGCCCCAGGTAAGCACCGCACCTCCTGACCCCCTCCCTGAGCCTGCACCCCCACCCTCTCCCCACATACCCCCTCCCAGAGCCTGCACCTCCACCCCCTCCCCACATACCACCTTCCACCCCCAAACTCCCTCCCAGAGCCTGCACCCCTCCCCCCGCCTAGAGCATGCAACCCCACCCCCTCCTTCTGCATCCACATCCCCTGCTCCAGCCCAGAGCCTGCACCCAGTACCCAAACTCCATCCCAGAGCCCAGCCTCTCACCCTTCTGCACTCAAACTCCCTCGCAGAGCCTGCACCCCAATCCCCTACTCCAGACCTCCTCCCCACCTAAACTCCCTCCCAGAGCCTTAGGCAGGTGGGGGGCAGAGTTTTTTGGGGGCTGGTTCTGGGCGGCATGAGTGACATTATTGGCCCACTGGGAGGATTTGAGGACTGGCACTGGCCCTACGGTAAACTGAGTTTGAGACCCCTACTCTAGTTCCTTTTCAGCAGTACTGCCACCAACCAGTTATTTGTATTTGTGCATTGGATTTTTCCTCCCTAAGTGTAGTATTTTGCACTTGTCTTTGCTGAATTTCATCTTGTTGATTTCAGACCAATTTTGTGATCTTATTTCCTTAGTTTATTTAACAGATTTTTTCACCAAAATTAAGTATTTTTCCCTTCGATTTGCAGGCATCCATCAGGGAAAGCAATGAAGAGTACCTGTTATAGAAATAAACCAATGGAATCTATTGATTACTAATTGTAAATAGCAGAAAAATACAAGGAGTAGGTTTGCAGATCAGATCTGAGATTTAGGACATTAGTATGTTTGAGGTTAAGACAGCTGCAAAAATCTACAAATACATAATACTGGGTGATTTTTTTTTTAAACTGCTATAGTTGCTTTGGCTACCCCAGAATCATTGGGGGCATGATTGGAAAAGTTGTGTATGATAAAGGCTTGCTTTTTAGACTGATTTATTTTGGTGACTGCAAAGGAGGAGGAGACTCTTCCAGACACTTGTAACAACGAACAGTTTAGACAATGAAGTTTTTCCAGTAACAGCACATCTACACAGGCAGCTGGATGCTAATTACCTTGATCCAATTAATCCTAAACTCCTCAGGGTTTTCCTTACCCCTCACTAACGAATGCTTGCAAAGCTCCTAAATTCCATTAGTTTTCTCTGGCCCCATTGTACACAAATCATCTGCCCCTCCTACCCAATACTCCCTACCTTTTCGTGATTTCACACATTCTATATCTTGATTCTTCATCCTGGTCCCATTTTTGTCTCTTTAAAATCTGCAGTAGTCCTGTGGACTTTAAAAAGCCAACAGGGAGGGAAAGCTGCAAATGAGAGCATGAATCAAGCACAGAACCTAGGGGAATAGGCAAAAACAGAGACTGGGGAGACGGGCCATAGTGAGGTCCTAAATTTCATGGGATTCCCTGCCTCTTGTCTCTTTCTGCTCCCATTGTTCTGCAGTGGTTAGGTAATGGGATGATTCATTGGGTAAGGATTAAACACTGTGTAAGGGTAGCAGAATCTGGCTATCAGATAGGAAGTATTTATCAGAGAGTTATTAAGGAAAGGAAATGTGAAATAGCAGATACTGATGATGTGAATAGACCCGAGGAATGGAATCAGCTCCTGAAGACTGGAAAGCTGTTATCAAGGTACCTACTTTTAAACATTGTGACAAGGTGTAGCTAAGGGTTGGAGAGCAGCTGGATCTGGCCAGCTGTGATTTTTCCTGGCGTGCGGGAGCTCTCAGCTGTCATGGCTGAAATGCCTGTCTCCTGTGCTATGCCCTGTCCTGGATTCAGTGTAGTGAGTGGGGATGATGCCTGATTGGAGCACAGCATGATCCAACTAGCTGGTGTGTGGTTCCTTTGGGATTGTTGAAAGCTGCCATAATTTAAAGCAGTATCCAGGCGTCTACAGGGAGCAGTTTTACTGTGAGAATCAGGGAGTCTCAGCAGGCTCCCAGTTGGCTCCCCTTCCCTGTAGAAACTTAGTGCAGCACTGAATTTGGGCCCTGTTCCCTCATATTTCAAATGATAGTCCCACTCAAAGCACAGCTATTCATTGTTGTGTAATTCCAAGGTCTCTGGACCTCATTTAATGCAAAGAAGCTGACTCTGCCCTGGTTTCATAATGGCTAACTTGGCTAAGAACCAAGTTCTGCAGAATTACAGGGCCTCAACATCTGAAGCATAGAGGACTAGACTGTGAACTTTGTGATTTGAATGATTTGAAAAGGATGGCATACAAAAGACTGAACAGATTGGAAGAAATTAAAAACATATGAGGCATGATTCTCCACTGTCTTGCACCTTGTGTAGTTATTTACACTTTTGCAATGTGGATGTAAAACTTGTAAAAGTTTACAAGGAGTACACAAGTGAATCTCGATTACTGTCTAGCAAATTTTATTTCAACACCAAGTAAAATAGTGCACAGTCCTAAGAGAAGAAAAATTATGTTTTACAGCCACAAATATAAAGGAGTACACACGTTTACAAGGAGTAAGACACTGGAGAGTAAGGCCTCTCTTCCTTTTCATGTATGATCAGTGATCCACTGTTAACCACTGTGACCCTCCATATGACACTTTCATGTTATACCTGCTGTTCATTCACTGAACACCCCTCCTCTCCTTCACTTCTGCTTTCCTTCCCTTCCCCTCTCATCTCTCCATCAGTTCTTTCTGTTTTTCTTTAGAGCTGCAGCTCCTCTTCTTTGGGCTGATTGCATACTTGTAAATGTACCTAACCCTTTATAATCTGGGGGAGGAAGGAAAGCCTGTGTGATCTACAGAGGGCTGCACAAGAAGAGTCATATTGTCACAGAGCAGGGAGGTGATAATTCCTCTTCTGTGCAGTACCAGGGAGGCTGCACCTAAAATATTGCATTCCATTCTGGCACTCCAGTACCAGCAAGTCTCCAAAGGTGACAAGATAATTCAGAAAAGAGCAATAAAAATGATTAGGGGCTGGTGGGATTGACTTATGAGGAACAATATAAAAGAATTTTAAATATGTATAGCTTGTCCAGACAAAGACTAAGGGGGGATATCAAAAGGTCTATAAACACTTGGAAGAGGGTAAACACTAAGGAGGAAGATGAATTGTCTAGCGTGATTTGAGAGGAATAAGTAGGCGTAATGGGAACAAATGAAGCAAATTAAAATTCAGACTCGATACCAAGAAATGAGCTTGCTTAGACTGTGGAACTGCCTAATGGGCACACTCGAGCAGTGGAGTTTTAAACAAACTTCTTTACCTAATTCAGGAAAGTACTTCAGAATTCATATTCCATTCTCTGTAATAAAAGTTGATTAACTAAACCTGTGAGAAGGCAAATATAATATATCACAGTGTTTCTGCCATGTAATTTGTTTAGCGAGAGATTCTCAAAGGCACAAATGGCGTTCTGATGGGGTGCATAGACCACACACTGTGACAGCCAGGAAAGAATTAATAGATGGACCAATTACTGCTCCAGCTGAGACTAAGGATAGGTCCACAAGGGGATAAAAAACCTGATGCTGCCCCAAGTCAACTGGCTTAGACTTGTGGGACTTGGGCTGTGGGGCTGAAAAACTGCAGTGTAGATATTTGAGCTTGGGCTGGAGCCCAAGCTCTGGGACAACCCTGCAAGGGTGGATGGTCCCAGAGCTTGGGCTCCAGCCCAGGCCCAAATGTCTATACAACAATTTTTAGCCCAGAGCCTGAGCTCCTGTGAGCCTGGTCCAGCTGCAGCCATGCCGCAGATCTTTTATTGCTGTGTAGACATACCCTAAGCAGCCAATTAACAGCACTGGCATAAAAGCTGCAGCTCAGTTAGAGAAGGGCTGTTGCTAGAGAAGCTGAGAGTGGTGTTGAGAAAGTACCTTAGTAGCTTGTTGGCAAGAAGCTGCGGAGGGAGAACTCCAGGGTGGGAGAGTGGAGTCCACAGCCCTGTGAGAGATGTGGACAAAGATGGAAAAGGTGGGAGCCGCCCAAGGGATTGTAAGGCGCATCATTAGCTGCCTAACACAGGGTTCCTGGTCTGGAACCTAGAGGAGAAGCTAGGCTTGGGTTCCCCTAGACCTCACCCAGCAAGAAGGGGAATACAAATCTCTGGATTAAAAGAGGTAGAGACTTATGAGTCCCTGATAGGGGCTGAAGGCCTGGCATAAGGACCATTAAACTTTGGATTTTTCTGTTACCCTGGAAGAAGACTGAACCAGAAGGTGAGCTGGCCAGAGGGCTACACCACGGAAGCTGCAGACTGCTGTGGCATCAGATGACAGACAACAGGCAGTGCTAGAGCAGAAGAACCTCTGAAACACTGTGTCTGCAAGGTGGCAGTCTGGCCGTGAGTTCACCCTATGACAGGTGCTTAGCTCCTTTCATACCTGCCATCTGTGCCTTTGAGACTCCCCCTGAACTGGCAGGTGTAATTGCCTTTTATCATATAAGGAATTTTAAATACAATTCCAGCATTGCACTGTGCCCAGGATACTTCAATCATGGAAGATTCAACATATTTTCTGGGAGTAATAGAATGTGCAAACTACAATACAGGAGAGTCTTAAAAATCTGGGACTAACTAAAGGCAGCATAGAAGGAATTAATGTGTGAAGGAACTGCTCAGGAAATACAGTTTCTGAGCACTTGTCCTTTAAATGGTTTTTCTTTTCCTAATCTATCCACGTCAAGAATCACTAAGTCAAGTCCTCAGCAATTGTGTGTAAAGGAAGAAGCTATTCTACCTCTGTTTGCCTAATACAATTAGTATCTAAATGTTCAATTTTCATTCTTTCTGCCCTGATTTGATCTTTTAAAAATGTGATTACTACAGAGGATTAAAACAATAATGATCCTTGGGTATCTAATTATTACCCAGCCACTGACATAAAAATCGTGGTTTTAATTAACTATATAGGTCTTTTTATAGTATTGCATGCATTTTTCATAAGCATTCTGTTAGAATTATTAGTTTAATGTCTTAGATTCCATTCCATACACTATCAGAGTTCTGATTTACTAACTATTCTGAATGAATATAAATCGGAAAAGATGAGTGCCAGAGCATTTGTTAACAGTACTTCAAAGTTATGAATAGTTTCAGCGGAAAAAATCCTCCCCCCCCACCCCAAAAAGAGGTTTAAATCAAATTTTGTTGTGGGAAAATATTGCTTTTGATTTAAAAAACATTATTTTTAATGGGAAACTATAAACTAAATCAGAGTTATAGAGCTTCATTTTTTCTTTTGTCGCTCTAACTTTTTCAAAGTGGGACAGATTTTGAAAAGTCAGAGTAGAATAAAAGATAGAGGAAAAAGTGGGGAAGGGAAAGTCCCTAGATATCATTCACTCTATTGTGCTCTGTGGAGGTTGGGGCGTAGGTGGAAGGAAAAGGAAGAGAAAGGAGAAATAAAGACCAAAATCTAGAATTTTTCAGTTTTCAAAAACAACTCAAAATAAAAACGTCAGTTAAAATAAAATATCTAAAGTGAATTGTTTTGAAATTTTCCCACAAACAGTTGAAACATTTTGAAAGAACCTTTTTTTTTAATTTGAAATTTTTTTCCAAAAAAAGTTGTTCGGTCAGCTCTAGTTATGAAATGCTCTCTGAATAATAACTGTTCTACCCAACTCCACAGTGATGTTTAACAGGTTAAAAGTTTATTAAATTTCTTAAACTTTAATAAGAAGTCAAATGAAAGAGGGTTTTTTTTAATAGTTTCTTAGCATTCTTCTTAGCATGAAGAATGTTCTTTCATTGCAGTACTGCATTGTTGGGTACTGTTGAATAAACTCTTGGGTGTGAACCTGCTACAAACGTTAACTTAAGAAGATCATGGGTGTGACAGGTTCCCCCGGGGTGCCACTTGGAACTGGGGTACCACTGAGCCCGCCTGACCCACCAGCCTGGGCTCCCTCTCTCTGCATTGCTGTTCAGCCTGCCAAGCCTTCCCCCATGCTTCAGATTGCACTATACCAGCACACATACAGGTAGGGACACACCCAGCTGCAGCTACACACACAGATACTGAGATCAGCTCTGCATGAGAAGGAACAGCACATCCCAGTTCCTAAGACGCACTCCCCTCTGGGGCGTAAACCCAAAATTATAGTGTCTTGCACTGCACAAGGAATTGTACAGTGCAAGATCATGAAATTCACCCCCTCCCTCAATGTGGAGGAATATATGCAACAGCTTTCTGCCTTCCGGTTATGATTTCCACACACTGGTTTTAGACAAAACAAAAACAAGTTTATTAACTACAAAAGATAGATTTTAAGTGATTATAAGGGATAGCAAACAGATCAAAGCAGATTACCTAGCAAATAAAACAAAATGCAATTTAAGCTTAATATACTAAAAAAATTGGACATAAGTAGCAAATTCTTACCCTAAATGTTGTTGTAGGCAGTTTGCAGAGATTCTTGAGGGCAAGCTATACTTGCTTGCAGCTTAAAACTCTAGATATTCCTTTCACAGGTTAGAAAACCTTCTAGCCTGGGTTCAGCCTTTCTCCCGTAGTTCAGTCTTTTGTTTCTCAGATGTTTCCAGCAGTCTTCTTTCTTGGGCGGGGAGTCAATGAAGAATCAACCACGATGATGTCACTCCCTGCCTTAAATAGCTTTTGCAGATGGCAGGAGCCCTTTGTCTCCCAGTTTTAGTTCCCACACCTTTCAGTGGAAAAACACTAATATTCTGTGATGGAGTCCAGTATCAGGTGACTTGGTCACATGTCTCTGTATGGCTATAGCAGCCATGACTGGAAGGCTGTTCGTATCATCCTCAGGAAGGCTCCCTGATGGGAGATTAGCATCTTCTAAGACCTGTTGTTTTCCCTAATGGTCCTTCCCAGCCAGCCATCTAGACTGATTGCATTCTGTCTAGTGTCCATTCCCCAGGTGTAAACACATTTGTAATAGATGCATAGACAATATTCCTAACTTCAGATACCAAAATGATACATGCATATTCAGTAAATCATAACCTTTTCAATGATATCTCACATTCTTTATCTTGCCCAAAATACATCATAGGTATGCCATAATCATATCATAATATTACTACTATGGAGAATATGGGGTGTAATGCCACAAGGGGCTTCTAGCAGACTCACTCTATTGGGCCAGACACATAATCATTGGCTTGATTCTGAGTTACATTAAGGCCTCTTTATGCCATTCAGGCAGCCTAAAGGTGACTTAAAGTGGGTAAAATGACCCCCTGAGAGGATCCCTTATACAAAGAGCCTACATGGCTAATGCAGAATTGTTAGTAAAGGCAAATTTACTGGCCCTACTTCCAGTCCCTGGCGTACAGGTGGATAAGGGGTATGGTCAGACTATTGACTTTCCCAGGGCCATGGAGTGCAGTTTATACCCAAGGCTGCTCTAACTTGCTGTAAGGGCTGGGTAAGACTCTGGATTGATCCAGAATACAAGGAGTATAAGCCATCTTTGCCCCCCACCCCTTTGTCCATGTCCCAAACTTATTAATGGAGTAGCTGAAGAATCAGGTCCTATTTGTTAATTCTAATTTCAAGGAAATGCACAATGGTTTTCCATTCTATGGTGTATGCATACTGAAATGTTGTAAGGTGTCTTGTGAGTGTAGGGCTGCTGGCACTGAGATTATATGATTTTTTTATAAGAGTACTGAAGCATTATTGTTATGAAACATTGAAATAAAAAAGGGACAGACTTGTGAGAAAAGACTTAGGTCATATTTTGACTCTGTCAATGAAGCTAGTGGGCTTTTGTAAAAAGATACCACAAACAATATAACAAAAATCTATACTTCTTTTAAGACTTTCTTGCTGAATTGATGCACTTAGAACTCAGAGTAGAATGTAGTTAGTCTATGACCAGAATATAGAACCATAGTGAGCACAAGTGTCCAGCAGAGATCTGATACTTATACTGGTAGAATGGCCCTTGCAATGCTCAATGACGGAAAATGAGCAAGGTGGATGTCAAAGACTTGGTACATGTACTGGATGTCAGCAGACTTTAGAGAGGCCAAATTGCACGACAGCCAGGTGTACAATCATGAGTTTTGGAAGAAGGCTATAAAAGTAATTGACCCCATATAGGGAAGTGGTAAGAAAGAAGAACAGTGGGCAAAAGTTACTACTTCTAGAACTAGATTAAAATATTCTGAGGTTCAGCACTTTGATACCAAATAAATACATGTGACATTTAAAAATTAATATGGTATCAGAGAACAGGGCCAGAAAGGATTTGTTAATACTGTCTAAATTATCTTTAGGTCACGGTGTTTTAAAAAAATCCTACTAAAAGCTTTTAACATGGGGAATGTTTTATTGCTTATCATATAAATTCACTAATGATAGTTATTAACATAAATGAGCTCTGGTGGGGGTTGTATGTTAATCTAAGTTGGGGTTAGAGCCAAGCGTTTCCTTGAAGGGTAAACAATTTTAACTGAAAATAGTAAGAGCTTTTAAAAAATAACTAATCTGAAAAAAAGACTACTCTTACCTCTTAAAAATAAGGAGTGCAATGTGCAGAGAACTTACATTTATTTGTATTATTAAGGAGTTCATTGTAAATAGGAATCCTATAATATTATAGAAGTTCTGAAGTTAAAAATAGAAACATTCTGATGTTAACACATAGCTGCCCATAGTCCCAAAGCCATAGAATAAATGACCTGCAGCATTTTGCACTTCAGGCTTGTCATAGTTGCCTGCCCCTGCAATTCATTTAGCCCTTTGAACACAATGAATGCTACAGCAAATCCATATGTCTCTGAACAGATGCTGCAAGCCATGAAACAGGGCCAGAGGGAAGAGACCGAAGAATGTGGGTCTGGATGCTGCATTTACTTGCTTGTTATTGTATTTTCTACTGAAGTGTAAAAGAAGTTAAAAGACAAGCAGCCACCACTTCCATTTAAACTGGAGGTAGCATTTATGTAACCCAGGGCAATGGAGTCTCCTTTCAGTGTGCATTTCACCTAGCATCTAATATCAGCATTAAAAATGCCCTCACCTTGCCAATCGTGTGCTGCCAAGTCACAGTTCAGACTTGCAGGAAAACAAAGTCAAGATCGATAACTGCAAAAATAGGAAAGAGAGAAGAATAGCTACAGAAAGGGTTTAATTAATGTTATTAAAAACTCATAGTATTATGTTGAACCTCTTCAAAGTACTACACCGTTGTTTCAATGCCAGGATCTGTTCTATATTGCTTATTTGTGCCTGTGTGTAGGCAAATGCCTTGTTATCTATTTCTTTTTATTTGCCTTCTTGGTTTTGAGCCTTTATGGTTCATGTTTTCAAGCTCTTCTCTGCAACCATGAGGACTTTTTTAATATAAAAACACAGGTTCTTATATACTCACATGATTCCCAGGAGCAGAAGCTTAAAGAAAAACAGCAAATATTATGAGACTCAAAATAAAATCTCTGAAGCCAGCAACACTGTCAGGCTCCCAGCCTTGGGCATGTTGACCAAAGGGTATTTCATGGGGGAGGGATGCCCCCTGTAACATCTTTTTGCCATGCCCAATGCTAAGGCAGGTACAGAGGGTGCCGGAGATGGCCCCTGAGATCCAGGCATATAGCCAGCCTGGCAGCGCTGCTGAGGAACTTCTACCAGTTAGTATTATGTGCTGTATTCCAATAAACCATCTGGGTACTGACTGTATAGGGGGATTTAAATAACTTTGCTCCAGGTTCTGGCTGGGCAGTGCCACGTTGTTCAGGTGTGTCACTACATGAACTGACAGACATGTCTGTCTCTGGGCAGTAACCTTCATTCTCTTATTTGTTCAGCTTTTGTCACCCTCTCCTTCCTAGCATGCTCAAAGTGCTGACCAGGCTGGAACGTTTGGGCAAAAAGTTATTTGCCTAAAATCTTGCCTTCCTGTGCTGCTTGAGGCTCCCTCTCCCTCTTGGTTGACTGTCCCTGGCCCCCTTGCTCAAGATGGGAGCACAACCAGAGCTAAAAAAATCAAACTAGTTGCATGGCAGGCGTTTTTTATCGTAGCAGCAGACACAGACAGCGAAATAACAATAGAAAACTTTGGATCACTGTTTTGATTAATGCCCAGATCTTTTAGTTACCTTCACGTTTTCAGACATTCATTGGAAGGTGAGCTAAATGGCCCAGAGTGGCTCCCGAAACACTTCACAGTGCATAGAGATTATAAGACATTTGTGGCTACACATGGTTAATTTCCATCAAACTCTCTTTTGTTGCAGTGCACAGCATTGCTAATCCCTTCACAGCAAAATGGGTGTGAATTAATGCAACAGTCTATTAATTTTGTACTGCGCTTTGTGCTGATCATCAGGTATTATAAATTAGACTATATGGCATTCACATTGCGAGACAATGTGGCCTTCTTAGGGTCATCCAAACAGGTGGTGGTTACCTTCAACTCCTGCACTGACTCAGAGGGTGCCATCCTGGTAAATAGCAGTGCTGCATATCTTCCCAGTTTGTCCATTGCCTTTTTGAGCAGGACCCTTCTCTGTGTCTTGGAGACATGTCCTGGGGGCAAAATTTGTCAATGTAAGGATGGCTTTCAAAGGTGCAATTATTAACCTACCCCTCGTCCCACCCATCCACCCCCCATTGTTACAGCCTGGGGTCCTATATAAGACGGAAATGACATGGAAAATGTCTTACCATCTCACAATGGAAGTAGCTTAAGCTGGCATAAATAAAGCAGTGTGGATACGCACTTTCAGTATAGTTATAGCAGAAAAAGTTATACCAAAAAAAACCTTTCCCATGTAGACAAGGACTGACGTTTTACCTGAGATGCAGGTAAGTGTGATAGATCTGCCAAATGCATGAGTGCTACATACAACATGTGACATTTGGCCAGTGTGTTCATTGGGAATAAAATTGGGCCTTGAATTAAACAGGAGTTCTGTAGAAATAATATCATGATCGCATGATAAAAGAGAATGATGTTGCAGGCTCATCATAAAGTAGACTGAAATGAATTATTAACATGAGCTCTTCCATTTATGCACGCTGAGGTGGTGCCTAGGTCCTGTAGTTGTGCTTTGAACCAACATAGTCGTAAGAAAATATGGAAGATTGACAATTGCTCCATTACCCCAAATCTTTTTAGATTTCTTCATGATTCTTTTAGCTTTCCTCATTATTATCTCTTAACTTACGATTTTGTGCTTTTCTTTTCTTTAGGTCAGATGATGACATGATAATGAGTGAGTTCTATGTTAGACCTCATCTTGACAGATAAAGAGGAATTGATCATGGAAATAAAATTTAGTGGAAGCTTAGGTACAAGTGATCATTACTTGATCAAACTTGTTATGTGCAAACAGAATAAAGTACAAATTGGTTGTACTTTATATATATATTTGCTGTTTTCAAAGGTCATTTTCACAAACCTGAAAACAATTATGATGGCAGGAGAAATTTAAACAAAAATATGAACGATAATTGGGACCTGTTTAAGAACACCTTATTAGATGCCCAAAAAGCCACAACTGAGAGAGGAAGCTACACTTGGCTAAAAAAAACCCCTAACTTAGAGGGGAGGTGAAGGCATCTATACAAAATATAGAACAAATGGAAGAAAAGGTAAGGTGATAGTAATGAATATAAATCAGAAGCTAGGAATTGCAGAAAATTGCTAAGGGGGGAAAAGGCCACATGGAGAAATCTATGGCCAGTAGAATTAAGGACAAAGAGTTTTAAAAATATATTTGAAATAAAAATAATACTAACAAATGTACTGGTCCATTACTAGACAGGAATGGTAGAATTGTCAATAGCTGCAGAAAAGGTAGAAGTGTTCAATAAATATATCTGTCTAGTACTTGTGGAAAAGGCTAGACAGATGATGGGGTCCTATAGATGATGAAACACTTTCCACTCCAATAGTAACTCAAGAGGATGTTAAACAAAAGCTACTAAAATTAGACTTTTTGTAAATCAGCAGGTCTGATAACTTGCATCCAAGAGTTTTAGAAGAGCTGTCCCAGGCACTTGCTCCATCATTAATATTAATTTTAAATGACTCAATGCTGAGGGAGGTTCCAGAAGACTGGAAAAAAGCTAATATATGCCAATATTTAAAAAGGATAAAGAGGTTGACCTGGGTAATTATAGGCCTGTAAGCCTGTCATTGATCCCAGGCAAGATAATGAAGAGGCTGATACAGGACTTGGTCAACAGAGAATTAGAGTGTGATATAATTAATGTCAATTAGCATGGGTTTGTGGAGAAGTAATCCTAACACTATCTGTTTTATGAGAGTACAAGTTGGGTTGATAAAGGTAATCATGTTAATGTAATATTCATGGACTTCTGTAAGGCATTTGAGTTGGTACTGCACGGCATTTTGATTGAGAAAGTGAATCAATGCAAAATTAACATGGCACACATTAAATGTATTATAAATGAGAGGTCTCAAAATGAACTTGTAAACAGGAAATCATGGTATGTTTCTAGTGGGGTCCTGCAGGGATTGATTCTTGTTATTTAACTTTGTTTATCAATGAAAGAAAGAAACCATGAAATCACTGAAAGAAACCATGAAATCATTATTGCTAAAGTTTGCAGATGACACAGAAATTGGAGAAGCAGTAAATGATTAAGAGTATAGGTCATTGATACCAAGCAATCTGGATTGCTCTGTAATTTGTGCATAAGCAAACGTGCATTGCAATATGGCCAACATAAAGTAATAGAATGTAGGCCATACTTACACAATGGGGGGAATCTATCCTGGGAAGCAATAGACTCTGAAAAAGACTTGAGGCTCACGGTGGATAATCAGCTGAGCATGAGCTCCCAGTACTGATATGGCTAAAAGGGCTAATGCAAGCCTTAGGCTATGTTTACACTATGCAGTTTTTAGTGACACGGTTGTGCTGCTACAACCATGCTGCTAAAAGGTGCGTAGTGTAGCTGCAGTTTGTCAGCAGGAGAGAGCTCTCCTACCAACAAAAAACTCCCATCCCCAACGAGTGGCGTTAGCGTTGTCAGCAGAAGAGCGCTCCTGCTGACAAAGTGCTGTTCACACCAGTGCTTGTCATCGACAAAACTTTTGACTTTCGGGAGGGTATTTTTTTAACACCTCTGAACAACAAAAGTTTTGTCTTTCACTTGCCAGTGTAGACAAAGCCTTACATGCATAAACAGGGGAAACTTGAGTAGGAGTAGACAGATTATGTTGCCTCTATTTAATGTTAGTATGACTGCTACTGGAATACTGTGTCTAGTTCTGGTATCCACAATTCAAGAAGGATGTTGAGAAATTGGAGAGGGTTCAGAAAAGACCCATAAGAATGATTAAAGGATTAGAAGACATGCTTTATAGTGAAAGCCACCAGGAGCCCAATCTATTTAGCATAACAAAAAGAAGGATAACGGGTGACTTGATCACAGTTTATATGTTCCGCACCTACATGGGGAACAAGTATTTGATAATGGGCTCTGAAACCTAGCAGACAAAGGTATTGTTGCCCCTTTTTTTTACCCAAGTGGCTAGTCACATTTTGGGGCCCTGGAGATGTTCCGGTTGGAAGTAGAAATTGATCAAGTCTTGGTATTTTCTTTGTTGAAATCTCATTTGTTTACAATGAATATACAAAGCCCTGTTTCTCTGAATGCAGAAGAGACCAAGAAAAAAAGAAGCAGTTTCTTATTTTACAGTTTGAAGAAGCTTCAGCCGACAGACCCATGGATTGTTGTGGTACATTTTGACTTTAGTAAAGCTTTTGATACTGTCTCTCATGACCTTTTAGACCTTTTAAACAAACTAGGGAAATGCAACCTAGATCCAGCTGCTATGAGTGCAAAACTAGTTGGAAAACCGTTCCCAGAGAGTAGTTATCAATGGTTCACAGTCATGTTGAAAGGGCATAATGAATGGGGTCCTGCAGGGATCAGTTCTGGGTCTGGTTTTGTTCAATATCTTCATCAATGATTTAGATAATGGCATAGAGAGTGCACTTATAAAATTTGCGGATGATACCAAGCTGGGAGGGTTTACAAGTGCTTTGGAGTATAGGATTAAAATTCAAAATGATCTGGGCAAACTGGAGAAATGGTCTGAAGTAAATAGGATGAAATTCAATAAGGACAAATGCAAAGTACTTCATTTAGGAAAGAACAATCAGTTGCACACATACAAAATGGGAAATGACTGTCTAGGAAGGAGTATTGGGAAAGGGATCTGGGGATCATAGTGGACCACAAGCTAAATATGAGTCAACAGTGTAACACTGTTGCAAAAAAAGTGAACATCATTCTGGGATGTATTAGCAATAGTGTTGTAAGCAAGACACAAGAAGTAATTCTTCTGCTGATTCTTCTGAGCTGATTAGGCTTCAACGGGAGTTCTGTGTCCAGTTCTGGATGCCACATTTCAGGAAAGAAGTGAACAAATTGGAAAACGTCCAGAGAAGAGCAACAAAAATGATTCAATGTCTAGAAATCATGACCTATGAGGGAAGATTGAAGAAATTGGGTTTGTTTATTCTTGAGACGACTGAGAGGGGACATGATAACAGTTTTCAAGCACATAAAAGGTTGTTACAAGGAGGAGGGAGAAGAATTGTTCTTCTTAACCTCAAGAAGCAATGGGCTTAAATTGCAGCAAAGGAGGTTTAGGTTGGACATTAGGAAAATCTTCCTAACTGTCAGGGTGGTTAAGCACTGCAATAAATTGCCTAGGGAAGTTGTGGAATCTCCACCATTAGAGATTTTTAAGAGCAGGTTAGGAATGGGCTAGATAATACTTAGTCCTGCCATGAATTCAGGGGACTGGACTAGATGCCCTCTCGAGGTCCCTTCCAGTCCTATGATTCTATGATTGTGGTGAATTCTTCATCACTGGCAACTTTTAAATCAAGATTTAATGTTTTTCTAAAAGATATGCTTTAATTCAAATAGGAATTATTTTGGGGAAGTCCTACGGCCTGTGCTATACAGGATGTCAGACTAGATAATCACAGTGATCCCTTCTAGCCTTTAGAGTCTAGGAATTGTTATAGAATGGTTAGATTTCCTTAGACTTTAACAATTCATTTGTTAGAAAACCCATCAAGAGGACACCAGAAGTCGCTGTGGCAGAGATGGTTGCAGATTGCTTGAACTCTGAAGCAGCCCATTAAGAATTCTAACCATCTTCCCTTAAAACCCACCATTCAACACCAAGAAATATTGTGCCCAACTACTGAAACCTCTAAGATGACCTCTAGCTCTGTATCTTCCTCTCCAAATCTGAAGGCAGTGACAAAATAGAGAAATTCTGCCTCTTCGCCTTCTACAAACAAAATGGTGCCTGAGCCTGGTGGAATGCAGCTGATGGCTGTAATACAATAGGTGGCCACAGATCCTGTGAAATTAAATCTGCAGTATCCGTCTAACAGACCATTATGACTGAGTGCATGACAAGCTCTATTCCGACAGATGCATGAAGCAGAACAGGGAATTTCTGAAATGGAAGATGGTTTCAAAGAGAACAAATTACAGGTTATAAGCACTCTGGTGATATCAAGACTGTTAAGATCAAGCTAATTGATCTAGAAAGCCACTCACAACAATGTAGAGTCAGGGCTGTAGGTGTTCCTGAGGGAACAGAGAAAGGTAAACCCTTTGACTTTTTCCCTAGACTGCAAACAAAGTTGTTGGATCTGCTGATAGATTTCTGTTTTGATATCAAACAGGCACACCAGGCCCTTGCCCCCAAGCCAGGTCCAGGAAGTCAGCCTACAGCATTGATTGTGAAGTTCCTGTAGTTTACCACTCAGGAGCTTATATTGCAGAAATTCAGAGGAAAAAAAGGAGCTGTTATGGGGAGAGCCAGCATTTCAAGATTATGCTTGTGATGTGGTTGAAATGAGGGCAGCTTTTAACCAAGTGAAACAATTGGCCAAGAAAATGGACTTGAAGTATTTTCTCAAATACCTGGCAGTACTCCATATTAAGAATGGCAAGAAGATGGTATCATTCAGTTCCACTTAGGAGGTGGAAAAATACCTCAAAAATCTGCAAATTCCTCCCTTGCAAAAGGTGATATCTACAAAATGATCTGACTATATGGAATTTATGTATTGCTCTCTGAGAGCTGATATGGCTGCTCTAAACAAGTTGATAGGTCCGAGCTAATACTGATAAGATATTTCCCTTTCTTTTCTTTTTTCCTCTCTCTCACTGGGGCTCAAAGGTTAAAGGCTTATTATCAAATTACTTCCTATTGCCTTAACTAACAGGAAAGGAGCATTAATGTAAAATCTATCATTAGATTAATAAGTATATATGTATACACACACATATATGTATAATTATATATTTATCAGTGTTTTACTACATGGTGCTTCCTTATGATGTAATGTATCAAGATTCTGTTGGTAATAGGTGATAACTATAGTAGTAATGTTTGCGGCCCGAGGGGCTGGGAGGATCTCCAAGTTTCATGTGATCCAGCCACACCCTTTGAATGTCAAGTGTGTATTTTTTGAATTTTTAAACAGATTCTTCTTTTTGATTTTATGATGCAAATGTGAATTTCTCTCTCCACTATCTTTTCTGTTTTGTCTTTTCACTTATTTAGTTTGTCTTTCTCTCCCCATCCTGTTACCATCCCATACTGGGAATTTCCTTCCAACTCCTGTAGAATATGTGTTGGGAAGTGACATTCTACCCCTGGATTATATAACTTTTGCAGTATAGATATGCAAGAACTTTATGCTGCTCAGGAACATTGACAATTTCTCATTTATTCCAAAGCGACTTTATATTTTATCTGGTATACTTTAACAATGGTGATTCCGATAATTAAATATGTCTCCTGAAATATAAAGGGTTTTAATAACCCTATTTAAAAAAAAATGTTCCGTGCTTAAAAAAAAAAGAGAATGTAGACATTGCCATGTTCCAGGAGATGCACGTGCCAGACTGTAAAGCTTATAGATTGAATAGAGATTGGTTAGGCCTCTGAGTGTTTAGCTGCTTTCATTCTAAAGTGAGGGTTGTTGCTATACTAACACATAAAAAGTTGAATGGTAATATTCTGAGCACAAGGTTTGACAGTGAGCGCAGATCTACTGTCCTTGAGGCTGAAACTAGCAATTCTATAAACATCTTTGTCAACCTCTATGGGCCAAACCAGGATGATCCAAACTTTTTCATAATTTTTTATGAACAGAAATGACATGGGCCACCATCCTTTTATTATAACTGGGGACTTTAATGAAACTCTAGACCCAGTCCTTGGCAAATCTTCTCTTTCTCCATATAAAAACACTAATACTTGCCAGGTATTTCATAAATACATGGCTGATTTCGATTTCCCAAATGTGTGAAGATTAGGTAATCCTATGGCTGGAGACTAGGGTTTTCTTCTGCAGCTCATCCAACTTATTCGAGATTGGACTATTTTTTAGTGTTACAAACCTGATCAATTCTGTCACTGATTGTAGCACTGGTATTATTGTTGTATCTGCTTTTGCTCCTAGACATATGTCTTTTAGGTCCACAGTCTACGGATCCCCCAACCAAAATGTGGAAATTAACTACCCCTCTGCTGTTTGATGCATCATTTGTTAGCTCTATCCGCAGGAGTTAGACCTTTTTTTAAAAAAAACAACTGCCCCCACTGCTTCCTCACCCGCCACACTTTGGGAAGCCTTTAAAACCTTCTTCAGAGGCCATATCATTTCTTATGTCATCTTTAAAAAGAAATGGAGAGAACAAAGAATTGATACTCATGCAAAAGAAATCAAGGCCTTGGATGAAGATTTTGGTTCTGACCCCTCCCCAGAGAAACTCAGAGGCCTCATAAATTTAAGATATGAAATCAACAAATGTCTGAATTTGCCTTATCCAGTTTGATGGAAAACTACTGGGAATCTGATGGGAGAGCTGGCAAAATTACAGCCTTAAGCAAAAGGCTAACAGAAATAAGATGCCTGCTATTCCCGATGATAGCAATAAATTATATACAACACAATCAGATATTAATAAACAATTTCAACAGTTTTATTCAAAACTATATTTAGCTAAAGAGGGAATCAGTGAAGACATCCTATATAATGGCAGCGAGGCAAGCTTAGCCAAACTTGGCTTGAAAGTTCTGCTTCCATCCATTCTTCCATGTAGAATGGAAGAGTCCCATGGAGCAATCCTATCCTTAAAATCGGTGGCAAAACCTTGATGGGGAGGGATTGGATAGACAAAGGGATTATGACAGCGTTACAGCTAATTGACAATGATAAATTTAAATCATTTCTAGATCTTCAGCAACAATTTGGCTTGCCCTGCTCCGGAGCATGGAAATAGCTCCAGTTAAAGCATTTACATACAAATGTATGTGGACTGGATGCATTAGGAGTTCCAGAACCTCCAGAACTTCTATTATTTTGGAGGAAACTTCCCAGATCTACTCAGCCAATGGTATTCTTTTATGATTTTCTGGCCCAAAGAACTCTGGCAAAGATTGATGAATTAAGAGTTGCTTGGAATGGCGATTTGGATACACAACTATCTCTGACCCAATGGAATACAATTGTATCTAATGTTAAAAAAGCAACTATAGACCTGAGACTATGGTTTATTCACCAGAATACACTTTTCCAAACAGACTCATAGACTTTAAGGTCAGAAGGGACCATCATGATCATCTAGTCTGACTTCCTGCAGAAAATCATGATTTAAAGTCTTCAAATTACAAAGACTCCACCATTTACAATACTTTAAGTGTGCAAGTGACCCACGCCCTCTGATGCAAAGGAAGGCAAAACCCCTCCAGGGTCTCCACCAATCTGACCAGGGGAAAATTCTGTCCCCAAATATAACTTATGAGTTAGACCCAGAGCATGTGGGCAAGACCCAGCAGCCAGACACCTGGGAAAGAATTCTCTGTAGTAACTCAGAGCCCTCCCCATCTAGTGTCCCATCACTGGCTCTTGCAGATATTTGTTGCTAGCAGTTGCAAATCGGCTACATGCCATTGCAGGCAGTCTCATCATACGATCCCCTCCATAAACTTATGAAGATCAGTCTTGTAGCCAGTTAGGTTGTTTTTGCCCCCACTGCCACCCTTGGAAGGCTGTTCCAGAACTTCACTTCTCTGATGGTTAGAAACCTGTCTAATTTCAAGCCTAAACTTGTTGATGGCCAGTTTATATCCATTTGTTCTTGTGTCCACGTTGGCACTTAACTTAAATAACTCTTCTCCCTCCTGGTATTTATCCCTCTGATTTATTTATAGACAGCAATCATATCTTCCCTTAGCCTTCTTTTGGTTAGAGTAAACAAGCCAATATATTGATTCACCCATAGACTAATGGTAACAGGTCTGCTGACTGCTGCTAGAAGTGTACTTCCCTTGGTGGTAGATTAGCTCATATTTAATGGTTGTGGCTCTGTATCAAGAATTTCTGGTATGAGGTGGGTCAAAGGATCAATTTGATATTTGATGTTACGTTACTTATCCCTTAAGTTTCATTCTTGGATATATTCCGGATACCTGGAGATGACCTCGTAAAAAGGTGGAATGGTTCCAACATGCAGCTTTGGTTACTAAAAAATTAATCCTGCAAAAATGGAAAAGTCGATCCCTACTAAATATTGATGGCTGGCTCTGTGATATGACTGTTTTTGTAGCTAACAAACAACTGGCATTCTACAAAAATGGAATGCCTGAAAAATTCAAATAAGTTGAACTGACTTTTTAGAAATCTATGATTAATGTAGACCCTAAAGATAGAGATATCACTTTCCCGCCCCGCTCTTTATCCTAACTCTTGTGTATTATGATGAATCTGGTATTTTGGTATATTTGTTGTATTTGGAAAAATTAATACAAAGTTATAAATAATCTTTTAAAAAACAGTCAATATTACTCCTCCCTGAGTAATTTAAACAAAACACCTGACTTACTTTTTTGGATGTAACCTAAGAGTGAAATCCTCATGTGACCAGCCCTGGGCCAGATTTTCTCCTTTTGCAGGGAGGGACTATCTGCAAGGATTTCCTTGTGGAGATTATCCCATACTGTAAATTGTTCAGGACAAGCAGTGTCTCTTGCTAGGTATATGTATAGTGGCTAGTGATACAGGACCCCAATCTCAGCTGAGGTTTTTAAACTGGTGGCGGTCCAAAGAAAGTCCAAATGTTCAATTGTAGTTCCATATCCCTTTCCTCAGGATAAGTTTATTGATCATTAGAAGATGCAGAATGACTCAAAATAATAAACACTTCCCTGTTTTGCACAGGTCACTAAAATTGCTCTTTGTAAGAGGAGGAAGTTAACCCCAAAATCCTGAAGAAATTTCCTCTCTGGGCACTGCATATTGTCTATTTGAAATTCCTCCTGCTGTTTAAAGTGGATGTGTTATTCTTCATTTTTTGAGCTATACTGAAGTGAAAAGTTGCTGCACATTGTTAAATGGCTGCAAAATTTCATCCCTGAACTCTCTACAGTGAATGAAGTTATCTATACATCTGGTTGGTGTTTCTCATGAAAGGCACAGTCATCTTGAATTTTTCAAAATATGCTTATTACTAAACAATTCCATTTTCTGGTAGCACACCCTTTAAACTGTTCATTCTGCATTTTTATATAAAAAAAATCCTTTACATTCTGGATATATTACTTACATTGACACTTTTTTTTTCTATACTGTTTGGGTTTTTTCACCTGTCACAGTTCTGTTCATTTCTGTAGCATGCCAGATTGCTTTGAGGGTATTAAGATGCTCCCAGCTCACTGTTTTTGTGGGAATGGGGTGTTTTTATGTAAGTACAGCAAGTTAAATAACATAGTCCAAGATAAATATTCAACAGGAAATTTGAGAATGCCTCAGGAGTACAAGACAGAAAATGTCCTTTTTCATTCAGCTGAGTGAGAATTAATTCACATCTAGTGTTACACGCCATAATTTGTGTTCATTATTTTTTTCACAACATTGTCTTTGTTTAAACAAAACAATGGGAACACGGTGAATAGGCCCCTATTGCTATGGTTTTAATATCTTGTTTGCTTGTTGCCCATTGAAAGGTGAACATCTTCAAAGATGTTGCTAACATTTATTTTTTTCCACCTAATTCAGTGGATTTTAACTTTCCATTTTCTTTTACATGAAGGTAGAATTCCTACAGTTCCAGATATAGCTTCTCAAGCAGCTCAGATTCAAATGTGATAGAACTGATCATACAAAAGAAGTGTCACTCATAGGCAGGAGTGGATTTAAAATCAGAGCAATAGTTAAAATATCAGTGCTAAATTAGAACCTGATATTGCAAGCAATTCCCTGTGGGTACATTTCTGCAGCTGAGTTGAGCTCCATTGACATCAATGAGGCTGCATGCAGGCTCAGGGTTTTACCTGTACAAAGTTGCTGGGAGGATAAGGATATAAATTAGCACTGAGATCAACTCAAACTATGTGTAAATGCAGAGTAATGTGCTACTCCAGATGAGAAATGGAGGCAGAACCTAGTTCTACACTTGTTAGATTTTGGCAGGTCAGAGCTCTAAATATGGATATTGCAGTGCTTGACCAAAAAGAAAGGGGATTAACGAAGAATGTCAAGCACTCCACACTGGCCTGCCTTTGCTACTATTGAAGCCATAGATTTTAACAGGAGCAGAGTTTGGCTAATGCTGAGTGCTTTCCAAAACTCCACCCTATGTCTGTAGTCCATTGGTCACCTAACTGAGGTAAGTGAAAACTCCTGTTTCAGTGTATTGACTTTAAGAAAATTGCTTCAATGGAGTAACTGTGATAAGTGAAATTACAATTGGAATTAGGTTGAGTGCCAAATAGTTCTGCTCAAGGTCTATATTTTTAATTACTATAGCTGCTTTACAAGGGGACTTCCTTTACCAGGGGACTTTCCATTGTAAATATGTGTAAATCTTTTGTGGCCAAATAATAAAAACAAATTAATCCAATTAACTCTTAAAATGTAGATCTTGACATGATTTAAGGAAAAAATATGGGAAAACAAAACTGTTCAAAGGCACTTGACCTGTTATAGTCTCACTGCTCTCCAGCATTGGAGACTGACTGCATTTTGAGGGAGCTCTGTTTGCTTAGTTGTGTTATGAGTCTGATAAGCATTACTCTAAATATGTGGTGTTGTACGTCTCCAGCATATACGGTCGTAAAAGACCATTTGAGCATGTTTTGGCTAATGTTATGTAATGGTACAAAGTTAACCCAAACTCTTTTCTGGGAAAAAAATCCTCAAGGCAGGCTGCTGAAGGTCCATCTTCCTTTCTCCTCTCTTCTCTTGTGCAGGCAGCCCAGTCGTCATGGATGGTGGCTGAGGCACCAACCGGAGGCACTAAATTTTTCATGGGAGACCCTTTCCCCAGCATGACAGATGCACTGGAAGCATGGTATTGCACTGAAAACAGAACTTCTCTATGGGTTTTTCAGGGATACTTAGCATTTGTTACTCTGAAATAGGTATTACTTAGTTTGAGTTTATTGATTAGTATAAATACTGTAAGAAGTTAATCGATGCTGTTTACTACAAGGACCTAACATTTTGTAGAGCTAGCAGGATGACACTGGTGCAGGTCTTCAGTGACACACCGGAAGGAGGAGCGTGCACTTTCTCTGCTTGATTTCCCTCAGTAGGTACCCACTGTGCAAGACAATTTTAATTAACTGAGTAGGTTAATTAAGTCATCCTTTTCTGATGAAAGAATGCTGGCTTTGTTTATCATTTATCATAGTAAGAATGCTTCTAGTTTGGTTTGCCTTTCTATCTGGCGAGTCATTCCTGTTTTCCTTTTTGCTTAGGTTGTCGTTTCCTTTTGCAGGACACAATGTTTGGCACCAAGAACCTGACTATTTTACAGAATTGCATCTTGTCGAGCCCCTTGCAGCTGTGTGTAAAAGTGCTGGCAAATCGCGGTCGTCGTGTTGCACACTCGTTTCACCCAGGTGTAACTTATTAGAGAAGTGGCAGGATAGTGGCGAGTCAAATCCCTGAGAGAGTGCCAGGTTTAAGTACTACACCAGTGGGACAAAGCTCCATGCAGACGCTTAACACTTTCAAAATGTCTGTAGGAGTTAAGAACTTATTTCAGAATCTTACCAATCTTTTATGTAAGAAGCAATTAAGTACCTGACTGGAGCTTAACTGATTGCTAAAGTGGATGTTTGTGTACAGACAGAAGCAATGGGATTAAATTTCCTGTTTAAAAGCGAAGAAAACATTTGATAGAAGTAGAGCTGTCAAGAGATTTAAAAAATTAATGACGATTAATTGCACTGTTAAACAATAATAGAATACCATTTATTTAAATAGTTTTTGATATTTTCTACATTTTCAAATGCATTGATTTCAATTACAACACAGAATTTAAAGTGTACAGTGCTCACTTTATATTGTTTTTATTACAAATATTTGCACTGTAAAAAACAAAAGAAATAGTATTTTTCAATTCACCTCATACAAGTACTGTAGCTGTAGTGCAATCTCTTTATCATGAAAGCTGAACTTACAAATGTAGAATTATGTACAAAAAATAACTGCACTCAAAACTAAAACAATGTAAAACTTTAGAGCCTACAAGTCCACTCAGTCCTACTTCGTGTTCATTCAATCGCTCAAACAAGTTTGTTTATGTTTGCAGGAGATAATGCTGTCCACTTCTTGTTTACAATGTCACCTGAAAATAAGAACAGGCATTCACAGCCAGCGTCACAAGATATTACGTGCCAGATACACTAAAGATTCATATGTCTCTTCATGCTTCAACCACCATTCCAGAGGACTTGCGTCCATGCCGAAGATGGGTTCTGCTCGATAACAATTCATAGCAGTGCAGAACAACGCACGTTCATTTTCATTATTTGAGTCAGATGCTACTAGCAGAAGGTTGATTTTATTTTTTGGTGATTCTGGTTCTGAACTTTCTGCATTGGAGTGTTGCTCTTTTAACTCTTCTGGAGTCATGCTCCACACCCCATCCCTCTCAGCTTTTGGAAGGCACTCCAGATTCTTAAACCTTGGGTCGAGTGCTGTAGCTATCTTTCGAAATCTCACATTGGTACCTTCTTTGTGTTTTGTCAAATCTGCAGTGAAAGTGTTCTTAAAACGAACAACATGTGCTTGGTCATTATCCGAGACTGCTATAACATGAAATATATGGCAGAATGTGGGTAAAACAGAGCAGGAGACATACAATTCTCCCCCAAGGAGTTCAGTCACAAATTTAATTATCACATTGTTTAACAATCATCATCAGCATGGAAGCATGTCCTCTAGAATGCTGGCTGAAGCATGAAGGGACATATGAATGTTTACCATATCTGGCACGTAAATACCTTGCAATGCTGGCTACAAAAGTGCCATGTGAATGCCTGTTCTCACTTTCAGGTGACATTGTAAATCATAAGCGGGCAGCATTATCTCCCGTAAATGTAAACAAACTTGTTTGTCTTAGCGATTGGCTGAACAAGAAGTAGGACTGAGTGGACTTGTAGGCTCTAAAGTTTCATATTGTTTTGTTTTTGAATGCAGCTATGTAACAAAAAAAATCTACATTTGTAAGTTACACTTTCACGATAAAGAGATTGCACTTGTATGAGGTGAATTGAAAAATACTGTTTCTTTAGTTTATAATTTTTACAGAGCAAATATTTGTAATAAAAAAAAATATAAAGTGAGTACTGTACACTTTGTATTCTACGTTGTAATTGAAATCAACATATTTGAAAATGTAGAAAAACATCCAAAAATATTTAATAAATTTCAAATGGTATTCTATTGTTTAGCAGTGCGATTGATCGCAATTACTTTTTTTGAGTTAATTGCGTGACTTAACTGCAATTAATCGACAGCCCTAGATAGAAGAGGTATCAGGTTATTTTCTCCCCCTTCAAACTAAATCAGCTATAGAAAGCTATGGTTGCCTGAGGGCAGGAATAGGTTATCTTCTTTCGGAAAGGGGTTGGCCTGCCCAGATCAAGTGCTACATAAAGGGACACCACTATAGGTGTCAACTCCGTGGGTGCTACAAGGCTCAAGCACCCACAAAAAGAAATAGGGGGTGCTCAGACTGTGGCCCCATCCCTGCTCAACCTCTTCCCCCGTGACCCTCCCCAGGCTGTGCCTCTTCCTGTCCCCATCCTCCTCTTCCCCTGAGGCTCCCACCACTTGCTTCTCTCTGCCTCTCGCCTTCACACTCTTAAGGCAGAAAGAGGAAGCAAGGAGCAAGCGGGAGGCATTCAGGGGAGAGGAGCAAGCAGCGGGCAGGAGCATGCCTGAGGGGAGGGAAGAGGCAGAGTGGGGGCAGTGCCTCAGGAGAAGAAAGTGAGCGGGATCAGAGTACCCACCATCAAAAACAAAAGTCAGCACCTGCATAGGTGCCAACTTCTCATGGCACCAGTGGGGACTTGCGCCCCCAACCCCTGCCCCGCCCCCATTCCAACCCCTTTCCCCAAAGTCCTCGCCCCCCTCCCAGCCCCTATTGGACCCCTCCCAAAATCCCTGCCCCAGCCCTGCCTCCTCCCCTGAGCGTGCCGCGTTCCCCTTCCCTCCTAGCGCTTGTCCCGTGAAACAGCTGTTTCGTGGAGGCAGGGGGCAAAAGCGGGCATGCGGTGCACTCGCAGAGGAGACGGAGGTAAGCTGAGGCACGGGGGTGGGGCAGGGAGCTGCCGGTGGGTGCAGAGCACCCACCAATTTTTCCCCGTGGGTGCTCCAGCCGATGATGATACAGATGATACTGATGATGATACAGATCTCCTCATAAGGAAGAATTTGGAAAAAATCCTGATTGCAGCTGGATATAAATTGCTAAAGCAGAAAAGGCTGATCCTGATACTTCACCTCATGCTAAACCTGGATGCTGAAAGAAAAGGACCCAGAGGAGGGCTTGCAACTGAGATGTTCTTCAAAGTCACCAGGGAATCATCAAATTGTACCCTGCCTTTGATATAGCTAAGCTACACCTGTTTATGCTGGTTTATTATGAAAGCTTCATTTATCCTATCTTTTGCATGACTGTAGATCACAGCATATATATGTCTACACTGCAGCATCCCAGCACTGGAGACTGGGCTAGCTACCCAAGCTCAGACCAAGGGGGTTGGGTGGCCTTGAGAACCTGAGCTACCACTTGAGCTGCAACAGCCATGTACTATTTTTATTTATATTTATAAATATTTATATTTATTTATATATATATATATAGTTCAAGCCCCGCTAGCACGAATCTGTCTGCCTGTGCTAGGAGGCTCGCTTCCCAGCTGCAGTGTAGACAACCCCTTAAGAAGAGATGGAACCAGCCCCGCCTGTGCCAGAACTCATTAGCTGCTTCCCATCTTCAGGGGAATTAAAAGAGTCAGGTGACAGTTTAATGGACACCTGGGCCTCATACGAGGGCTGAGAGAGAGCAGTCTGATGCATAGAGAGAGCATAGATGCAGGGTGTGGGTAGGCACCTGTAGAAGGCCCTGAGCCAGGATCAGCAGAAGTCTGAGTATTCCAGGAGAACCAGGGTGGGGCCTAGTGTTCTAGTAGCCTAGAAACGGGCTGAGAAGAGGGTGGGCTGAAGAGAAGCCCACAAAGGGAAGAACTTTGGGTCTTTTTAGTTGGACTTTTGTTACTGGAAGGGCCAAGCCACATCTCCAGGACAGACCTGTTTGTGGAAAGTCAAGGAGTCTAACCTTGGGGGAGGAAACTGAGGCAGGGAGTTCAGGCAGTCCCATACTCAGCAGATAAGGGGTGCTGCAGGGTAGCCCCGCTCTATGACAGTGTAATACTGAGAACCTGAAAGTTCCTTACTATGACTGACCTCAAGTGCATACCACCTCAAATAAGTTATCCATAGCACTGACCCTTAGTTTTCTATACTTTAGTGGAAGGTCAACATAATGATATATTAGTATAAAATGTAGCCGCACTAGTGGGAACATAATAAAGACTCCTTTGTGCTGCTGTGTAGCTGAGACCAGAAGCAAGATAACACTGAGTAAGGGAAATCAATAGAATGTAAAAATAGTTTCTCACAGGTCAGCTCATTAAGGATGCTAAAACAACATGGAACAACTGGCTCCCATTATTTTATTCACTTTAATTTTTTCAGAAGCTGCATCACATTTGCTTAATTAGCATTGGCATGAAAAATGGTCGCAGACATACTTTGCTAATACGCTCTACAATAATAGAGCCGTGAGAGCAAAGAAACACCACCTGGCAAACATACCATTTTATCTCCGTCAAACTTCAACTCCCACTGACTTCACCTGGAATTGCTGGTGTTCAGCACCTCTGAAAATTGAGACAAAGGTAAAAACTCAGTGAGGTCTCCAGATTTGGCTCTGAGTTCAGATACAAACAGGGCTTAAATTTTCATGCACTCTTTCCCAGTGCCCCTCATTTCTTGTCTCTACCCTGCATTTGGGCCTCCGAAAGGGAGCGGGGAAAGAAGTGAGGGGCTCTAGGAACCAGTGTATGAGAATTTTCAGCCCCACAGGTTTCAAAATATTTACTGGAGCTCTGCTCTGGATGTAAGCCCTGGATAACAGAATATTTTGTTGCCCTTGGGAGTGCTGTGATTATGAGTCTATCCTTACATCTGGAACTATAACTTACTTTGCCTTCTGCCCCATATGGCCTGCAGCCCATGTGATATGCTTGTTCACATGTAGCAACACTGAACTGCAGTGTGCATCCAGTAACCTTCTTTTAACCCCAGATGGGTGTCTGCACATGTCTTTTTAACCATATCTATTGTGAAATCTGACATACGGCATTTACAATATATCTGGTCTTTTATTATCACTTTAATCTGTGATTTTTTCTTTTAACCTAACCTTTCTCTGTGCTCTTTCTGGTGACAGGGAGAATAGACTCTTTATTCCCACCGTCCCCCCACGTCTACATTTTAATGATCAAAGCAGCTAGAGTTCAGTTAATATGATGATCTGAGATGGCATTTTCGGACTGCACTAGTGATTTTTAAATTCTTTACTAATTATATCTTTCTCTGGAAAACATTCCATGTCTCAGTTTAATATCCATTTGTGGTTATAGCAGAATTATAATGGCTTTCCAGAGCTACTGCTAATAAGACTGGAGTCAGATTGTTGCTGTTGGTCATGCAATAGACTAAGAAGGCTGGCATTTCTAGTATCATCTTCTCTTGTCCACAATAATGAATGAATGAAGTAGGCAGATATTTGCCGACTTGTTGAAAATCTGAACCTACCCTGGTTTTTGGGAGGAGATATTACAAATCTGATTGAAACAGCCCCACTAGATAACTGTAGTAGAACAATGAGGAGTCCTTGTGGCACCTTAGAGACCAACACTTTTATTTAGGCATAAGCTTTCATAGGCTAAAACCCCACTTAATCAGATACGTGGAGTGGAAAATGGCAAACAGTCACATCCTCCAGTTAATCTACTGTACTTAGTTCAACCCAACAGGACTCCTCCTCAGCAAATGTCCATGAAAAATATGGATTTTGTAATGTGTCTGGAAAGTTATAAATTGAGGCTCTAATGGACCAAATTATCATCATTGCGAATTTCAAGGAGACGTACTTTACTTGGAAATAGAGCACAAAATGGAGCACGTTCCACAAGAAAAGACCTTTCGTGGAGAACACTCTGATCGCTCCCTCTTAAACCTCCACTGAGGGTCTCCTCCACCTCCAAGATGACTGCTTTTTAGTGGTGGCTCAGTGATTTATATGTAAAATGAGTATGCTTGTAAAGCATTTTGGGCTCATTCTGAACTCAAAAGGCCTCAATAAAAGGAATTTATTATTATCACTGCAATGTACTGTGTGTTCACTTGAAAAAAAAAAAAGTGCAGAGATGTAACCATATGTTCTGTTATAAAGCACCGAAGCAGTAAAAGTTATTGATGATGTATGTTTGGTTGGTGATTTTTAAGATTTTAAGGTCATCATATTTCAAGAATAATGCTTCCAAAGGGACACCAACAAGTATTTTGCTGGTGACATTTAATCTACCAAGTAGCCTTGGAGAAACATTGGGACAGGAAAACAAGTGTCTCAACACTGTCATCTAGTGGCAAAAAGATAACAAGCTGTACAAATGTATACAGCGGCCAGCAAGAGCCTTTCTAATATTTTGCAGGATAGCATTGCCAGCTGCCCAACAAATCCCTTTAACTGCTGAGAATTGACTACTCCATGAATCCATTCTTTCTGGAAAGCTTCCCTATTGATGCCATTTTGTGACTTGTAGAAAGTTTCCACTGAGAACAGATTGGAAAGTTCTTAACTCTACTAACACTCTTCACAGAAAGCGGTGAGATCAGAGGCGCTCACTGCTCTGGAAGAGAGTCCCATGATTTGGTCCAGCTGCTAAGAAAGCTCTGCTCTTTGCACTCATAAAGAAAGGTTTTATTAACCCTTGAAGATGATACTTCCTGTAAAGTGCAGCTATTGAGGGAGACTGTGGTCTCCAAGAGAGAATTGTGCACTTAGGTAGCCTGAGCCAATGTCATGCGGGGGGAGGGTAGCTCAGTGGTTTGAGCATTGGCCTGCTAAACCCAGGGTTGTGAGTTCAATCCTTGAGGGGGCCAATTGGGATCTGGGGCAAAAATTGGGGATTGGTCCTGCTTTGAGCAAGGGGTTGGACTAGATGACCTCCTGAGGTCCCTTCCAACCCTGATATTCTATGATTCTAGGGCCTTAAAAATGAGCAAGAATATGAAGTTGACTTTGTGTTCTAGGGGAACCAGTACAGTGAAGGGAAAACAAGGTAATGTACTTTCATTCAGCACCACAAATAGGAAAATGTCTATCAAAATAAAATGTCAATAAAGACAGGGGAAATGATTAAAGCTTTTTATTTCTCTTCCTTCCTCCTTTCCCCCACCCCAGGGTTTTCCAACTAGTTCTAGCTTTGCTGAGAGATGTGCTACTGTGTTCTGGATTAATGTTACCTCTTTTTAAGATCAAAGTACTCATTCCCAAATATAATGGGTTATAATAATCCATGTCCAACTCATCATCTGACAGTATGGGTTGCAGACCAGCTGCAGATGGAAGAATGCATTTTAGAGAGCATATCTATTCCAGTGCCCACTGCGCAGCTTGCAGTGAGGAGTCCAGAAGGAATCCGAGTCTCTTTGAGGGCAGGTGTTTAAGAGAGGGAGATGCAGTGGTGGTGGCTATTGCTCCATAATATTTTCTTATTTCCATAAACATTTTACTTGGGCTCATCTTAGTATGCTGCCTTCCATGCTTCCAGGTGCTGCTCTCAGCCAGGAACTAGGACAATTTGATTATACTATTAGCATGGAATAGAGAGCTGGGTGTTTGCCTTATTGCTAGCATTTGTATCCATGATGCCCTATAGACTTATACCATATACTAGTCTGCAGGTCCATTATTAACTGCCTTCTTTATTTGTTTACAACTCTGCAAAATTCACCTTTTGGGGCTGAAACATTCCATGCTTGATGTCAGCTCAGAAGTGAATTGTTCTGAAAATATGAAGATAGTCCATCCAGCTGCTTGTAAGTTATGGGAAAACCAAGAGCTCAAAAATGGCAAAATAAAAACCTGCAAAGTTGACACAGGACTAGTCCTTCCTTGTGAAGAGACCCTTGTTATGTTTGGAGAAAACATTTTAAAATAATATAAACCAGAAGACTTTCAAACCTGCTAAGTAGGCATCTGCTAGGATTTTGGTGAAGTTCATCAAATCCCTGGTTCTGTTTGTTATTACATCATATAAGGGATATATTAGGGTATATTAGAGTATATTCCCTGCCTACCGTTAACGGGCTAACCGTTCGTAGGTGGCTGAGACAGTTTGCTTAAAAGAGATTGCAGATGTAATCCTCTCTCCCCAAAGCACCTTTCAAATCAGCAAGAGCTGAAAAATGCAGGCAAACATTTTATTTGTTATTGATCTCATTAAATGATATAATGTTTTGGTATTTCAAACATTAATGGTTTCCTTGATATGTAATTAATACTTATGAATGTCTGAAGACACTATTGATTCATTTTGCTGTAGTTAGCAGTGTAGATAACTGTTACAGAAAAGTATTGCATTTTAATAGGTACTGATCCTACAAATGCTGATTTATGTGAACTGAATAGGACTACGCAAATGCATAATGTTTGTCAAGAGTATATAGAATGAAGGGGCAGAGTTTGCATGTTTGAAAATAAAATAGTTAAAAACAAAATTATATTGAGTAAACTACTTTATTCGCACCTTGATCTTTTTCTGTTTCTCCAGTGTTGCCCAAGATACTTCCCTCTTGCAAATTAACACGCACAAACTGTAACTCATGGACATTAATTGTGAGCTGTAGTTCCTCTGTACCAAGATTTTAATAGGAACAAATCTTGCATAAGAATTTAACAGATCACACCAAGTAGTGTTCTATCTTCATTATTTTATGAGTCTGGTGGTAACGGTCATTATTGCACCACAACATTATATAACAGACATCAGAGTTTAAAGGAAATTAAAGACCATTTGCAAGCAGAGGTCTTGCTGTTTTCACAAGAAGTAGGTGAGAAGAATCTTGTTCTGAGTGCAAGGCTGGCTGACTGTCAATATTTCTGATACATGTCATTCTAATGCAAATTTTTGGTGATAAAGTCTATCTAGAAGATTCTCATTTAAGGACTTAACTACAAAGTGATTAGTGTTTTAACAGATTTCCCAAAAATTCGTGGTGTCAGGCAGTATGTATACATATAGAGAAGTGAAAAGCTCTAACCTACCAAAACATTCCTTCAAAACTGGGACTGTTGTATCAAAAATTGGAAATCAGCTCAATCAGTAAAAATTATGCCTACTCTTAGAGGATCCAGAATAAACCAAACAATGATAATTCAACTGTGACTGTTAGTTAGTCAACCTAATTTAATTTCAACATGCTTTCAATGTCAAAATAAAATCCAGTAGATATTTTAGTAGAGAAATTTGCAGAGCTCTTAACTATCTTTAAGAGCTGTGACTTTTTAAGGTGACCTTCCTTCGGTGGTGATGAGTAATGGAAAAATGCACTCTGTATTTGCAAAGTAAATTGGGAATCCACAGCTACGCCCTCTGGATTTTAGTCTTCATCCCCCCTGAAAAATCAGACAAGTGATGAGAAAATTAGTATATGTGGATAGTTGTGCAGTCAAAATTAGAACAGATATGGAGGAAAAACAACTGGTTTTGGAAACAGCTCTTGAAAATGGGACCACATCTATCTATAGCATTGCACCAAAGTTGCTACAGTTAAAGTTGAGAAGGGACTTCTATCAAATCTCCTGTTTTATTAACCAACCATATCTTTTTCAGCAAAACTATTTCAGCTGATATTAGTCTGAGGTGTGTGGGGTTTGTCTTGTTTGGGCATTGGTAGGTTTTTGTGTGTTTGGTTTCTCACCCGCTGTACCCTTGTTGGGTTGGCTGGTTTTGAGTTTCAGGAAAAGATAAAGGTATGATTTTCAGTTTAATGTGGGTTTTCAACAATTTGGCAGGACTTTGTTTTTAAAACTTTAGGAAAAGCACTGCTAATACCATTTATTTTATGAGGATGTGAAGTTAGAGCTGAAATTTTACCTAACAGTATTTATTATATTTATTTATAATAGAGTCTTTTACCCACTGGTTGCAAAGCACTTTAGAAAACAATCATCATCCCCATGTTAGAAATAGGGAAACTGAGGCACAGAGCGATTAAGCAATTTGCCCACAATCAGACAAAGCATCAGTGGCCGGGCTGAGAACAGCACACAGCTCTTCTGAGTCATAGTCCCATGCTGAACACACTTTCCCACCAGCTGCCAACCTTAATGAAGCAAACTACAGTAACAGGGAAAAGTATGTATCAGGTCGGATATTGAAGAAAGAAACGGCAGGGTTTTCTCTCAAGAATCAGATGGCTATGGCTGAGAACAGTTAATTTGGTGTAGTATAGTGCTACAGCTTGAGCGTCACAGGAGCTGTTCGTAGATTTAAGACCATAAATGGCACTTCAAGAAGGGTGTGTTTGCTTACTGCTGAGATTCTGTTCTATTTAGGTTCTTACCTAAATTATAAGGGTGGAATCTGATCTTATAAGGATGGAATCTGAACTAACATAACTGAGAGCCAAGAAGGAAGTAAGGGGAGACTAGAAGGGGATCTGACCAGAGGTGAAGTGAGGCCAATCACTAACAAAGGGTAGCAGAAGAGATGCTTGACAGTCCTGATAGTTCACCCTTCTCCATCCATCATTCTATCCTGTCCAGTTACACCAAAGACTTAAAAAACAGAGAATAGCAATAAAACCTTCCCGGCACATTTGCACCCATAAACTCATCTTACGAGCTCACCTCTTTTGATGGCCCCATCCTCCCCCAGACACTGCAGAGGTCTCTGTGTATGAGCTGAAGATATATGTGGAGGAGTGGGTAGGTGAGCTCAGGATGCAGTCTCTGTGCCCCATGGAGAGTCCCTGAAATACAATCTGGGTGCTATTAACTCTTCCACAAAGTGTGAGGTCTCGCAGGGCCCAAACCTGGGCCTGTAGGTCCCCAAGCAGTTCCAGACCATGATCACCACTTGACAGCTCTCTAGAACCACTAGGGAAAGGGGTTTGCACAATTCTGGCCCACCCATGCTCTTCTCATGAAGCTCTGGATTGGAGCAGATGTCTGGTTCCACTGATTGGCCCAGACCTGCTATTTAAGCCAGAAGGAGGCACAGGCAGTTGTCTGAACAATTGCATGAACTCCTGATCTGCTGCTGTGCTGTACTGCACATTAGCTCCTGACTCTGGTTTGCCCTGGCGTTATTCCCTGACTCCGATCTGATCCTTGATACTGCTATCTGACTCTAACTGCAGTCCTGACCCTCAGTGTGATTCCTGACACTGATTCTAGCTCAGCCTTCGGCATGACTTCTGATCTAATGCTTGGTGTGATCCTGACCCCAGCCCTGGCTCTGGCTCTGTTTCCCGGATTCTGATCCTTGGCTCTGGATCACTAGGCATGACCAGCCATACCATAGTCCCTACACAGTTACCTTCAGCTGGGAATTCTGGGGGCACCCATGGTCCTGAAGGGTTCATGTAGTAGAACTGCAGCTGTGTATCTTGGCCTCCTGTGAATTCTGGGGAATGTGTCAGGTTTGGGAGAGCAATGAGTTTAAATCCTGTGAAGGTTGATCTGGGCCTAAACCAGGACTTAGGACTAGGCCGTATAGTGAGGCCCATTATTGTGGTGTTCCATACCAGCAAGAGGAGCGCTACATATTCTATGCCATTTTATGTAGGCAGTAGCCTAAGAGATCTTGTATTAAAAGTTCTCTGCAAGAAATCCTGCAATTTTCTGTCACTGCACATCCACAGTTACCTGTTGTCAACCTATTTTGACAGCATATCAATTAAAGAGCTTTTGGATATAATTTCCACAGTATTTGCCTAATCTGGGCCCAAAATAATTGAAATATTATTCAAAATGTATTGAAATAGTGAAAACATCACACACTTATACATAATACATGGGTGAAAACATGTTTAAAAGGCTCTTTGCGTGTGCATGAAATTGTTAGAAAGACCAGAAGTCTGGTCCGTCTCATCCATATTATACACCAAATTTTCCTCATTGGTCATGCAAACAGATAATGTGTAATAATCAGCCATTTCTCTATTTTGGTAAAATTACTGGGGCAAAACGGTACCCCACTCTCTAATTTTATCTATCATCAGCAATACTCATGGTTCAATATAGCTATTAATGTGTTCCATTTTGACTCCAGGCAAACTATTTGGATGATAAATGCATGGTATTTTAAATTAGTTTCTTCCTAAATATTCATAGTTACATGTGGTTTCATGGCAAACAGCCTATTTTCCTTAGTGGCAGCATTGTATAAAAAGTACATAAAATCTTTACATCTTAAAGGGAGGTTTTGATGTCTCAAAGAATGATACATTTAATTTCAAACAAAACAAGGAGAGGGTAGGAACGCAATGAAAGGTGCTTATACCTAGCACCACTACATTTTCTTAGCAATAACAATTAATATTTATAGGCTATTTTAAGCACAGCAATTAACATTGTCAACCATATAGATTTTCAAGAAGTAACTTAGTTGTTTTCTCCTAGACCTTTTCACTTTTCAGCCTCCAGTGTGCAAGTATGGGAAACTTAACCCAGTACTGAGCCAGCCACTTGCAGCACAAAAAAAAGAGACATTAGTAAAGCTTGGAGGCTTTGGATTTGACCAGTTAACACATGTATTCATACAGAACCAATATGGCCATGCTCAGTGATGGTGACTAAGATCAGGAAATCAATCATCTAAGAGTCACAAGAAATCTACTTTTATAGCTGGTTTACATTGCTATATGCCTCTAGCCTCAATCAAGGAGTCCACTAAAACATTTACATGTCAGGTGGTTTAAATACCATGAATGTGCTCAAGCATGGTTGGATTTACATGCTGATAATAGATACATTGCTGAATCATTTCAACAGCACCTGCCAAAAGAATTTGATGACATCCCTAATGATCCAGGGTTCCACCCCAACTGCTCTTTGTGGTTTATAGACAAAAAGTGTAGAGACAGTACAAGAAAACGCTGTGCTCAGCAGTCAATATTTCAGGGGAAACAGGATGATGGACAGTCTACCTCCTCCAGCACCAGTTCCACACCTTTGCCTAGCTCCTGGAAGACACTTCAGTCAAAATATGGCCTCCGTGTGTGTGCATCAGGATCAGTCCCTGTCATCTGCATCATATGCAAGAAAAGGGAGCTGTACATCACTGTGCCCCATAAACACGAGAAGGATCAATGAGTCCAGGCAGAAACCACAGGTGCAGGAAAGTTAAAAAGAGTTGCAGAGTTGAGAGGCTCAGAGCATGCTCATTCACATACAAGGTCAAGATTGTGTGGCGGCTGAGTCACAGTTAGAGACTACACATGATTTTTGACACAGGCTGCAGATGAGGATGAGCCCACTCGTACTGAGCATCTGTACCTCAACGCCTACACAATTTTCTACTATCATGCACCAGGTGCTCATTGTAGATGTTGCAGATAAGAGGAATTCCCCAGATTTTCATTGAGCTTCTAAACATGCATGAAGTCTTGATGTTTCAAATTACAGGTAAGAGAGACATTGTATAGGCAGACTTTTGCATAATCATTTAGGCACAGTCGTGGTAGAGACAACTGGAACTGTAAACATCACAGCATTTTCTAACCTTTAAGTTCGTAGTAAATTTTGAATGCAATTGTAAAATATAAATTTAAAACACAGTAGCAAGACTCTTGCCTTACGAAAACAATCAATGTCCCTGTGGAGAACCCTATTTTTAGAAATCATGCATGGTTTTTATATTAGAGTTGACAGACTGAAATATCATCTGAAACGTGACTTTCCCTAAGCTCTCCTTTCATACCTCACACTGCAAGAACGTTAGTGAGATGATGTATGTTGACAAACTGTCAACACATATGCTTATTAATAGATTTCCTTATCAATCAGAGGCTGGATCAGATTCAGGCACAGGTGCTGGAACTAGAGGTACGGGGGGTGGGAGGGAGTGCTGCTGCACCCCATTACTTAAAGTAGTTTTCAAAATATACCGGGTTTACAGGTTGGTTCAGTGTGTCTCAGCACCCCACTATACAAATTGTTCCAGCACCCCTGGATGCAAGGACAGCTCTGAGCAAAGAGGAGCAAATTCATTCTCCATCACAAGCTGATCTGCCATCCGATAGATCAACAGTTAAATACACCAGCTCATGATGTGAAGTCAGTTAGCCACACTGGTCATTAAGAGTGCATTGGCTGACAGTCCTGGAATGAGTTGTTCCTGGCCACCAACATCAGTTGACTTAACTATGGATGCTGCAAAGTTTGTTGTTCCAGTTGAACTTTACAATTTGGCCTGGATTATTCGAGCATCAGAGGCAGGCTGCTTCTGGTGAGCTATGTTGATCTTCCAGATGAGGTGGACCTGGGGCCAGTTTTGTTCATCATCTTTATTAATGATCTGGATGATGGGATGAATTGCACCCTCAGCAAGTTCACAGATGACATTAAGCTGGGGGAAGAAGTAGGGATAGGGTCCAGAGTGACATAGACAAATTGGAGGATTGGGCCAAAAGAAATCTGATGAGGTTCAACAAGGACAAGTGCAGAGTCCTGCACTTAGGAAGGAAGAATCCCATGCACCGCTACAGGCTGGGGACCGACTGGCTAAGCAGCAGTTCTGCAGAAAAGGACCTGGGGATTACAGTGGATGAGAAGCTGGATATGAGTCAGCAGTGTGCCCTTGTTGCCAAGAAGGCCAACGGCATATTGGGCTGTATTAGTAGGAGCATTGCCAGCAGATCAAGGGAAGTGATTATTCCCCTCTATTGGGCTCTGGTAAGGCCACATTTGAAGTATGGCATCCAGTTTTGGGCCCCCCCACTACAGAAAGGATGTGGACAAATTGGAGAGAGTACAGCAGAGGGCAACATAAATGATTAGGGGGCTGGGGCACATGACTTACGAGGAGAGGCTGAGGGAACTGAGCTTATTTAGTCTGCAGAAGAGAAGAGTGAGGGGGGATTTGATAGCAGCCTTCAACTACCTGAAGGGGGTTTCCAAAGAGGATGGAGCTCAGCTGTTCTCAGTCGTAGCTGATGACAGAACAAGTAGTAATGGTCTCAAGTTGCAGTGGGGGAGGTCTAGGTTGGATATTAGGAAACACTATTTCATTAGGAGGGTGGTGAAGCACTAGAATGGATTACCTAGGGAGGTGGTGGAATCTCCATCCTTAGAGGTTTTTAAGGCCTGGCTTGACAAAGCCCTGGCTGGGATGATTTAGTTGGGGTTGATCCTAATTTGAGCAGGGGCTTGGACTAGATGACCTCCGGAGGTCCCAACCCTAATCTTCTATGATTATTTGATTCTAAGAAAAACCTCCACTATTTCAGTGGAAAGAGGCACAGGCTGAAGCAATTTCTGGGACAGTGACAGACAAAACCAGCCTACTCATCTTCCCTAAAAGGTGTAGAAGAGCCCACCTAAAAGGTCAGTGCTGTCCCTGAAACAGCAGCAGAGCAAGACAATGACTTTAGGTGGTCTCTGGGGCTGTGAAAGACTAAGTCAGCCCACCTGGCTTGTGTGAAGGGGAGATAAGATCATCCAGTGCTTGAGTGAATTAGTGAGTCATTACTGGCTGCTAAATCTTAACAGGAGGTTTTAATCTCTCCTCTGATGTTATCTAAAATCCTTTGTGGTTTACTCTCATGTTTCATCCACTATTTTCAGCCACTTATTTGGTTGAATACAGATCCTTTTTCTTAGAAAAAGAATCTCTCAGTTGCTGGCACCACTCTTATGGTCTTGAATTTTCATGACAGCTCTGGTGGGCCAAGGATCAGAATAGGAAGAAGGATAGGATCTCCCCACCCCCCCAGCTCAGAATCTGAGGGACAAACTCACTATTAGAGCTGGTCAGAACATTTTAATCAAAAATTCATTTAAATAAAATATGCTGTTTTGACAAAACATATAAATTTCCACAAAAAATATGTTGGATAGGTGAAGGGTGTGTAGTGGGGGCAGATCAGAGACCTCCTAGACTTCTCCTGATGCCAGTCATGTTTTGAGGGTTTTTTTTAAATAAATTTGCTTGGGGATTGAATATATTCCCAAATGACTTTGGGGAATAAGCAGTTCTCCTCACCTAGAGGGAGTCCACAGTTATGCCTTCCCTAGTGTGATGGGGCAAGGCCAGATGGCTATAGGAAAGTTGTGAGGAACAGGTATATTAGCCCCAGGCTAAAGAAATCCCTGGTACCATGGTAACCAAATGGCAGTTGCTCCAGGTTAATCAAGGCACCTGGGGCCAATTAAGATCTTTCTAGAAAGCAGTGGAGATAGCTAAGTTGATTGGGACATCTGAAGCCAATCAAGGGCTGGCTGGAACGGGTTTAAAAGCTTCCCAGTTAGTCAGTGAGGTGTGTGTGTCAGGAGCTGTAGGAGGAAGCTGCGCTGCTGGAGAAACTAGTCAGTACAAACCCTATCAGGCACAAGGAAGGAGACCCTGAGGTAAGGGTGAAGTAGATATTGAGGAAGTGGTGGGGGCTGCTGTGGGGAAGTGGCCCAGGGAATTGTACTTGTCCTGTTTCAAAAGGTCCACTCACAATAACTGCTACTATTAGGGTCCCTGGGCTGGGGCGCGGAGTAGAGAGCGGGCCTGGGATCCCCCTCCCCCCCCCCCCACGATTAATCACAGAAACTGTGAGACAACAGAGACTGTGTGATGGAGGGTTGCTTCTTCCCATCTCCCTTGCTGGCTTATGATGAAAATGGCTAAGTAGACTGTGACCCTTGCCTCTAGAGAGAGAAGGACTATGTGAAGGGTCACAGTGAGCCTCTCAGGCTAGCGTAAATCCATCTGGAAGCACGGGACCCACTGAGACAAGGTTGGAGCTTTGTCACACTAGAAAGGACAGACATCCCTAGAGTTCACAATCAGCTTAAAGGTTCCCCTCAGCAGGAAAAGAGGGTGCCATGCTGTTCTCAGCAGCTGTCTAGCCATCTTATATGTACTGGTCAGCTATTTGCTGTCTGTCTAACTTAAAATATGAGGTTTTCTGTTCCTTCCTAGAAATTTTTTTTAAACATAATCCTAGCCAGAGTTCTTTTGATCAATTGCCTGAGCAATATTTCCCAGGACTCCCACAGGCTTTCTGCTACCATCCTCAGCTCCTCTCTCATGACTTGTTGAGCATTATGAATTTAGCGTGAAAGGGCAGGTGTCTTGTCCCAGAAATCACTTTTCTCTTCATATGGGATAGGTCTTAGGGAAAAACCCTGGATTCAACCCTATCTGACTTGCCTAGAAACAAATCTGTCTTCCTGTGTTGGCTTCCAAGAAAAGAGGGAAAAGTTACTCCTTTGCAGTCAGGAGGTTCCTTCCCCAGTATCAGGATTACTCCAGTTTTAGGGAAGGGGTATAACAGTAGCCATTGAAATCAGTGGATTCTGACCCTTGTCATGTGACAGAAGTATTAACATTTTTACTCTTTTTCGTATCCCAGGAGTAAGAAAAAGCCTTCCTTCTCAGCCCTGAAGTAGGGGACTACACACCTTTCCCCCCATTATGGACTTGCTTTGGGAAGGAGGATTTCACTATTTATTTATTTTACCCTATTGAGAAGCCATCGCCTTGGATTCCTGGATCCCTTCCCATGGTCTTTCAAGGGTATTCTCATTTTCTTCAGCTCTTTTCTCTTCGTACATCAGAAAAGGCCCTTTTCTGCAAATTGTCTCTAGGAATTGAGGATCGTGATCCTGGATCACGGTGAACAGCTTTTTTTTTTTTGGCTTACTCCAGGTTCACTGTGACCCCAAAGAAGGAGGCATGAGATCTTCTGATGGGAGAAGACATGTTTTAGCTGTATATTTTAGGTACTTATATGGCCCCTATTGCTGTAGTATCTGAGTGCTTCAAAATCTTTAATATATTTATTCTCACAACACCCCTGTGAGGAAGGGAAGCATTGATTCCCATTTTACAGATGGGGAACTGAGGCACAGAACAGAGATTATGTGATTTGCCCATGGTCACACAATAAATTTATGGTGAAGCAGGAAACTGAACCTGGATCTCCAAAGTGCCAGGCCAGTGCCCTAACCTCTCCTAAGGAAATCTCAGATTCAAAATGGACTCTCTCTTAGCCATTGTGATAATTACTCCTGGGGGAATTCAGCACCACTACACGTGCAGAATTCATGTCCCCCACAGATCCCCCCACCCCGCAGAAAGTTTTACATAAACTCCCTCAGTCTATGGGTTGTTGGATTAGCCTTCTTAGCATCCAGAAAGCGTATCCTCCTACAGTCAGGAAACAAAAAAAGCAGTGGCTATGTATCTAATACCTAAGGTGGATGCAAATCTTCTTTTTGTTCTTCTTGATGGAGGCGGTTCTGCTCAGTAACACTTCTCATTCTGGTTCAATTCAGCTGCACAGTGGACTGGCTGAGCTGATCCAAATTCTTCCAAGGGAGGGGCCCCTAAAGGTAAAAGTCTTCGAGCAGATCCTCAAAAACTGGGAATCCCTGTTGTAGAGCTGTTCACAACAAAATTCCGTGGCAGGTGCTCCATTTATTTATTTGGGGCATGTAGTCTTAGTTTGCATGATGAGTCCGGTGGCACCTTAAAAACTAAGATGTATTTGGGCATTAGCTTTTGTGGGTAAAAAACCCCACTTCTTCAGATGCATGGAGTGAAAATTATAGATACAGGCATAAATATATATATTGGCACACGAAGAGAAAGGACTTAGCTTACAAGTGGAGAACCAATGTTGAACGCCAATGTAGTCAGGGTGGATGTTGTACACTCCCAATAATTGATGAGGAGGTATCAATACCAAGAGAGGGAAAATTGCTTTTGTATTCAAGCCCAAATTGATGGCGTTAAGTTTGCAAATGAATTGTAGCTCAGCAGTTTCTCTTTGAAGTCTGTTTTTGAATTTCTGTTGTTGTTGAAGAATGGCTACTTTTAAATCTGTTATTGACTGTCCAGGGAGACTGAAGTGTTCTCCTACTGGCTTTTATAGGTTACCATTCCTGATGTCTGATTTATGTCCATTTATCTTTTTACATAGAGACTGTCCAGTTTGGCCAATTACATGGCAGAGGGGCATTGCTGGCACAGGATGGCATATATCACATCAGTAGATATGCAGGTGAATGAGCCTCTGATGGTGTGTTTGGGTCCTATGGTGGTGTTGCTAGAGTGGATATTGGGACAGAGAAGGCAACGGGGTTTGTTACAGGGATTGATTCCTGGGTTAGTGTTTCTGTGGTATGGTGGGTAGTTGCTGATGAGTATTTGTGTCAGGTTTGGGAGCTGTCTGTAAGCTAGGATTGGCCTGCCTCCCAAGGCCTGTGAGAGTTGGGGGATTGTTTTCCAGGATAGGTTGTAGATCGCTGATGATGTGCTGGAGAGGTTTTAGCTCGTGGCTGTACGTGATGGCCAGTGGTGTTCTGTTGTTTTCCTTGTTGGGCCTGTCCTGTAGTAGGTGACTTCTGGGTACATGACTCGCTCTGTCAATCTGTTTCCTCAGTTCCTCAGGTGAGTAGTGTAGTTTTAAGAATGCTTAGTAGAACTCTTGTAAGTGTTTGTCTCTGTCTGAGGAATTGGAGCAAATGCGGTTGTATCTTAGGGCTTGGCTATAGACAATGGATCGTATGATGTGTTTGGATGGAAGCTGGAGGTATGTGGGTAAGTATACCGGTCAGCAGGTTTCCGGTATAGGGTGGTGCTTATCTGACCAAACACCTACAAGATCTCTACCAAGCATTCTTAAAACTACAATACCCACCTGGGGAAGTGAGGGAACAGATTGACAGAGTGAGACGGGTACCCAGAAGTCACCTAGTACAATCACCTCGTTGTTTTTGTGGATACAGACTAACACGGCTACCCTTCTAATACTTGATATACTTGTTTACTGGATAGATGATATGTCTTTGACAGTGTGCAATATATAAATAAAACATCTGTTTTAATTCAATAAGTGTTTTTAGTCATCTGATCAAATACCCAGCTTTCACTCCAATTTTTAATAAAAACAATCAGGGTGAAAAAAAAATTCAAAGAGTCTAACACAGCATCTCCTTCTCTGTCAACTAAGGGTAGGTAAAGACCAAGTTTAAGTCTTTTGTGATGACACACAAAACTAAGATCCTACTTGATGTTCCTATTGTAAAAAAACCAAAAAACAAAAAAACCCAAGGATCATAAAGGCTTGAGCGAAGGGGCAGTTTAACTGTGGTGTAGATATTTTGGCTCAGGCTTAAGCCTGAGCCCTGGGATCCTATCAGGAGTGCAATCCTGAAAGTCTACACCACAATTAAACAGCCCCTGAGCCCGAGTCAGCTGACCTGGGCCAGTCATGGGTGTCTAATTGCAGTGTAAATCTACGCAAGGCAGGGTACCACAGAACTCGCAGCTTGAGGGGAGGCTATGGTAGCTTTAATTCATACTTGTGCCTTGCTGAGCCTTATCTTTTTTCCCAGTAGTTGGAGATGCCCCCAGCATATTTAGACAGCGCCGAGGACCACTCTAAGTTGTGGCAGCCTTCCCAGACTCACTAATAGACCACTTATCCTCCCAGGTCATATGGAAAAGACACAGACTCTACAGTCTTGTCATGGGTGACCCCCATCTGTGCATGCACAAACAAATAAAACAAACTTTGAAAGCTAATTAGACCTCTCTGAACTGAACTTTCTCCCGAGATTGATGAAAAATACACTGGTTTTCTCAGCCTGAAGATTCTCTTTCTCCACTTTTGTGGGGAGGAGAGTATCCTTAAGACTTTAAATTACAGAACTGGTGCAGAAAGACAAGATCAGGGGAGAGAATTTTTTTCCTATGAGATAATTGAAAAAGTACCTTATAAAACGCAGAGTTTTGAGAAGAAAGTGCCACACATACGTATCAAACTGAAAAAAGCAGGTCATCTGCTCCGAGCTAGCAGACTTATTACTAACCTCAAATACAAATCTGTACATAGAGCGCTGTTTAGAATGTCCAATTAAAGTGGCAGGAGGGTGACTTATTGACTTTTCCTCTCCATTGTTTATCATTCTTTCTCAAAGGCTTAAAAATAATCTTTTTTTCCATACCAATTATGTCCTTTTCCATTTAAAAAACAGTGATTTACACACACAGCTCAAATTAACCTGTTTCAGCTGTTTCTGTTTTGTAACAAGTACTGATGTATCACCTTATCACATCAAAATCTCTCCGAACCAAACTATATCATCCCAGTTCTGGGAACAGTATTCATTAGTTAACTCTTTCGCAAAGAAAGCATAAAACATTGGGCTTTTGTGGGAGACCTACAAACCAGAGACAATTAAAGTAACTCTAACAATCACAGTAGTACCTTTCCATTAAAAGATTCTAACAATTGTAAATGAGATTAAACTTCTGCATGTAAACAAACTGCCACTAGCTTGTTTGCTTCCACGTCTAGATCCTGAGGCTCCTAAAACCTGTACCTCAGAACTTGCTGAGATTTCTTGGTCTAGTTTTTCATCTGGTCTGCTCAGTGCATGGTCTTTATATTCTTTCTCCTTTTTGTTATCCCTTACTACAGTGTCTCATGCTGTATATTGGGCTGTGAAAGAGTACTGAGGATTCAGTCCAGAGAACTGACATGTTTTTTCCTTCCACATATTACTATTATCCCAAGCCTTACTGTACTCAACCTTAGCTTAGATTCCTTGATCTTTTCACAGCACTACTTGCCTCTCCAAGTGATGACTATCTCAGCTAGTCACTTGAATTCCTCATCATACAAAAAAGAATTGCTTATGATTGAATTCAGCTGGGCTTTGATCTCCTTATGATGGTCATCAGTGTTCACAGGCCAGCTGCCAACACCCCCATAGGAAGGCCACCTCTGAGAAATATTATTGACTGAAGCAAAAGAAGTTGATCCCTGGGAAAACAGTATAAAAATGAACTCCTAAAATGAACTAAAAAATAGTTCTAAAAAGAAAAAAAATACTAAAGTAAAAAATGAACTAAAAAGTGTGCATGATTTATATGGGTAAATGACTTCTGGCAAACTTGACCTTTGTGCAGTGGAGTACAGAAAGCAGACCACACAGGCCACATTAGCAGGATCAGATAACACAGTGGTAAAAGTCCTTGTGTGCCACAACAGCTTCCACCACTGGTAGAGTTGCAAGGGTCAGGTTACCTATACAAAGAATATAACACCCCTGGAGCTTATGTGTGAGCTATTGTTTAGATCAGAGGTGGGCAAACTACAGCCCATGGGCCACATCCGGCCCGCAGGATGCTCCAGCCCGGCCCCTGAGCTCCTGGCCCAGGAGCCTCACCCCCATCCCCTCCCCCACTGTTCCTCCTCCCGCACAGCCTCAGCTCACTGCACCGCCGGTGCAATGCTCTGGGCGGGGGGGCTGCAAGCTCCTGGAGCAGTGCAGCTGCAGAGCCCCAGCCTGACCTGGTAAGGGAGCAGGGAGGGTTGGATAGAGGGCAGGGGAGTTCGAGGGGATAGTCGGGGCCGGGGGGTGTGGATAGGTGTCAGGGCAGTCAGAGGACAGGAAACAGGGGGGTTGAATGGGGGTAGGGGTCCCAAGCAGTCAGGAAGGAGAGGAGGGGTTGGATGGGACGGTGGGGGGCGGTCAGGGGATAGGGAGCAGGGGGTGGTGGATGGGGCAGGAGTCCTGAGCTGGGGGTACACATCAGGGGACAGGAAATGGGGCGGGGGGGGGTTGGATGGGGTAGGAGTCCTGGGGCAGGGACCGTCGGGGTTGGGTCGGATAGGGGTTGGGGGCCAGGCCATGCCTGGCTGTTTAGGGAGGCACAGCCTCTCCTAACCAGCCCTCCATACAATTTTGGAAACCCGATGTGGCTCTCAGGCCAAAAAATCATGTAAACCAGGGGTGGGCAAACTAATGTCTTCAACACCAATTAGCAAGGTTAGATGACAACACAACTGTAAAAACACATGCAGCCTGTTTGTTTACACTTCAGCTGCAGAAAAATACTTATAGGTTTTCCTAGTGTTCACAAAGATTTTAAAAGGAGCAATGCACATACAACATTGAAAATAAAAAGCTAAATATAGAGGAGCCTGCAAAAGGAAAAGATTAGTGCTTTTAAAAATTATAAAAGGCATATCAATGTGGGTGAAATTTAATGACCTGTGATATAGAGGAGGTCAGACTAGACAATCTAATGGTTAAGGCTAAGATTTAGTCACCGGTATTTTTAGTCAAAGTCATGGACAGGTCACAGGCAATAAACCAAAGAAATCACAGCCAGTCATCTGTTCATGACTTTGACTATATAAATACCCCTGACTAAAACTTAGCAGCTCCTGGTGCTGGACAGCTAGCCCCTACACAGGGTTCCCCAGCAGCTGACCATAGGATTAGCCTCACCAGCCAGTGTAGCTGCCAAAGTCACAGAATCCATTGTGATGGGTTGGGTCACAGAAACCCCCCCAAGACTGTCACTAGATGTGCTGGAATACCACTGAGAACAAACCCCCCTGCCAGAAAAGGCTTCCCTCCACTCCCATCTTGCTGAGCTAGACACACAAGTTGGCACCAGCACAGACCAAGAGGTTGGGCCAGGCCCCTCTGCAGTTCACAGAAACTAAGATTCACTTAGCCCAGGGGCTTCTCAGTTAATAGGGACTTTTCCAGCACCCAGTCTTTCTGGGAGTCTAAACCCCAAATGAATCCGCTTTACTTTGTATAGAGCTTATACAGTGTAAACTCATAAATTGTCCTCCCTCTACAAGACTGATAGAGATATGCACAGCTGTTTGCTCCCCCGGGTATTAATTATTTACTCTGATTTAATTAATAAGCAAAAAAGTGATTTTATTAAGTATAAAAAGTAGGATTTAAGTAGTTTCAGGTAATAACAGACAGAACAAAGTAAGTTACCAAGTAAAATAAACCAAAATAGCAAGGCTAACTTACTACACTAAGGATCTAGTTACAAATACTAACTTCTCTCCCTAGATATTACCTCAGGTACAGTACTTTTTGGACCAACGTTGTAGTCTATAGCCTGGGTCCAGCAATCACTCACACCCCTATAGTTACAGTCCTTTGTTCTAGCTTTTTTCAGGCATCTCTTTGGGTAGAGAAGCCATCTCTTGAGCCAGCTGAAGATAAAATGGAGAGGCTTCCAGGGCCTTTTATAGTCTCTCTCATGGACGGAAACCCCTTTGTTCTTCTGTGCAAAATCACAGCATCAAGGTGGAGCTTGTAGCCACCTGGGCAAGTCACATGTCCACGAATGATTCAGCTTTTTGCAGGCCAACGCCATTGTTTACATGTTAGTTTGAGCGTTCCCAGGAAAGCTCAGATGTGGATTGGCATCTCCCAAAGTCCATTGTTAGTTAAGTACTTCCAATTACTTGAATAGCCCCTTCACAATATATTGGCCAAACCTCCCTTATGTGTTTCCTACAGCAAACACTTCAAATACAAACATAGAACCAATGCTCGTAACTTCAGACATAAAAATGAAACATGCACAGAAATAGGATGAATATATGCAGTAGATCATAACCTCCGAAAAAAAATGTTACATGGCATACCTAGCACAAAGCATATTCCAGTTATTTTATATTTACACTTATAAGCATATAGAGTGCAACGTCACATCCATGACTTCCGCGACAGAATCTCATCCTCACTAATGGTCCCTTCTAGCCTTCAATTCTGTATCTATGAAATTCTATCAAATGAGGTTTGGGGCCACATACCTGCTCATGTGGCCTGTTTCTAAATACTCTGCATCAATAGACTGGACTGAAAAAAATATGAGCCATTTTCAATTGTCCCTGATACTCATGCAATCCCATTGACATTCTTTCACCAATGTTGTTTGAGCGCAGTATTTGGTGGTGAGTCTTCAGGTCACAAAACTTAATAGTCAGGAGCAAGGTCACTCAACTGTGCCTAGATGAGGTAGTTGGCAGCCCTGGGTCCCCATCTATCCGCAATATTTCCTTATTACAGTCCAGGTACTGCAGAGGTGACATTCAACGTTTTTATATGAGCTGCTGAGATCTAGATAGACCATGGTATGTTGGGTCCTGAAGTGTCCAGGGTCTTTGCACTTTCTTATTAGAGATAAGAGAACCATAACTGTGTTCAATATATGACTACGAGTTATCCACAACACCCCTTCCATCTCCTGCTTCTTCCAGTTTTATTGTGAGGGATTGTGGAGCACTTCTACATTATGATATGAATGCTAGTCTAAATTTGGACTATTTTTTGGTATAAGAACTGGATGGAATGTGAGGGCTCTATTTTCCATTTCTTTAAGGGATAGAATTTTCTGCTGAACAAATCAGAGGGACATGTGACCACAGGTTGTTGCAGAAACTGCGGTCCTGGAAGCCCCCCCAAGTACAAGCTGTACAAGCTGGATTATGGCAAATGTTTTGATAAAATGCTCCAGTTTAAAACTAGCCCCACGTCTGAGAATGTAACATCTGCATGTCTGGCAAGAACATTCATGGACTACGAAACTCCATCCTATGGCACCTGGTACCAGTGTTGCATATCCCAGGTGCATGGTGCCAACATAGTGTAAACCATGGTGACTGCATTGTACGGACACTGGCATTGTGATTTGCTGTGTTGCCAACTCATCATTTTTTCCCGAGTAACAGGATTTTAGCGGGGGCTGGAGCAAGTCTTACAATGAGAAGCTCCAAGTTTTCTAGCAACGTTGACCCTGAGTGGCTGCCTGCCCCACTTGCCTACCTCCTGAGCTGAACAACTGCTGACACAGCTCTCTCTCCCCCTCCATTCACCAACCCAAAGCCATTTGGGGGGTGGGAGAGGGGAGAGCTAAAGAACCCAGGCAGTTCAGGGCAGCCACACTCCCTTCCAGTAAGCAATATGCCCAGGATGGTATCTATGTGTCTTCCTCACCTCACAGCAACAAGGCTGGGAAGGGGCAACACCCCTGCCCCCATTCTGGAACGGGGAGAGGGAGTGGACCCCACTGTAGCCCACCCTAGGCCCAGAAAAGGGGTGTGTGTGTGGGGGGGGGTGAAGAGCCTCTGGAGGAGCAGAGGTGCCGGGGGCTAAACTGCTGTACAGAATAGATTTGGAGGTGGGGACAGAATTAACTGCTGCGCAGGATGGGCAGATGTGGTAGTGAGTGCGCCCACATCAGGGGTCAAGATAATCTTAGCACTAAATTTGGGAGATCAGGCAACACTAACTGCCCCACACCTTCCCTGGGCATGGGCGGGGTGGGAGGTCAACAGCGGGAGCCTGAACAAAACTCCAATAGCTTCAAACAAACAAAACCCAACAAATCTCTCTTTTTTGGGGGGAGGGGCGGGGAGGGTCTGACTCGTGATTCTGGATCTTTGAGGCTGGCAATGCGCTGCTTCTCCTCCCTCACATTAAAGCAGGCTCTCCCGGGAGCGGGGTGGCATCTCCCCGTCCCTAGAAATGTCCTGCCCGTGCTCATGACCCCTGCAGCAATGAACAGTCCCTGTGCGGGACAAGGGAAGGGAAAGCGCGCTGCCCACGATGCCGGGCTCTGCACCGCCGCCACACACGCGCGCCCAGCCCAGCCCTGCCTCGCCCCGCCCAGCCGCGCCCCGCCACGCGCACCTAGCCCCGTCAGCGGTGCCCGCCCTCTGACCCCGCGTGCCAGTCACACCTGGCTCCCTGCCCGAAGGCGCTGGCCGGAGCGGTGGCTACCGTCAGCCAATAGGCGTGCGGGATACACAGCGCTCCCGCCAATCCCGTGAGCTCTTGTTTCGGTGTGGGCACTCAGCAGCCGTTCCCTCTCCTGCCCCCCGGCCCTGGGCTGTAGCCGTGGCTGCCGCCGTTCTGCTCCGCTCGGGCGGTCTGAGCCCTCTGGCAGCCTGGCCCTGAGTGGGAGGCACTGAGGATGAGTCCCCGCGCCGCGCAGCGCGCGTCCCGCCGACCCTGTCCGAGCCCTTTCATCTAGCGACTGGTGAGGAGGCGCAGAGTCCTGCCGACGTGTCGGGCGGGCGGCGGGGACCGGTTCCCGGGGCGGGGGGACGGAGACCAAGGCGAGAGACAGAGCGGGAGAGACAGGCGGGAGGCGGGAGCTGGCCTGGAGGCGGACGAGGGGCCCGAGGGCGAAAGGGGCGTGAACTCTCCCAGGAGGCAGAGTCATAGGCGGGTGTGAGGGGACGAGACTCGGGGACAGAGTCGCTGGCGGGGGGAAGATGGACAGACAGGCTCAGGGAGGGGCGGGGCCGCCGCACAGCTGGCGGAGGAGAGCGGCGCTGAGGCTGGCGGTAGCTCAGTCCGAGCCCTCCCCTGGCAGCCCCGTCGCCATAGGAGCCTGAGTGGGGAGGTGTGTGCACCGTGTCCCAGACACAGACCCCTGCCTGGCACTGACGCTTTGAAACGCCTTAAAGGGACCACAGGAAGGATCTGGGCAGCTGTCCTTATCCAGACAGACAGCCTCGAAAGTCCTCTTCCTTTCATGGGCTCTCAGGTTATTTATTCTAGACCTTTTGGCAGTGGCCTCCAGTGATGTAGGCTTCAAACCTGGTGTACAGAAACATTCTTGGAGAAGTACCAAAGTGATGAAACTTTTTAATAGAGTTCAAAAAACCAGAGACCTTGCTGGGTTTTCTTGGTGCTCCACCACCTTTTCTTTAGTTTGGTCTCACTCCTCTTTCCACTGAGGAGATTGGCTGCTGCCTGTCTTATAGAATCATAGAATATCAGGGTTGGAAGGGACCTCAGGAGGTCATCTAGTCCAACCCCCTGCTCAAAGCACGACCAATCCCCAATTAAATCCTCCCAGCCAGGGCTTTGTCAAGCCTGGCCTTAAAAACTTCTAAGGAAGGAGATTCCACCACCTCCCTAGGTAACGCATTCCAGTGTTTCACCACCCTCCTAGTGAAAAAGTTTTTCCTAATATCCAACCTAAACCTCCCCCACTGCAACTTGAGACCATTACTCCTCGTTCTGTCATCTGCTCCCACTGAGAATGGTCTAGAGCCATCCTCTTTGGAACCCCCTTTCAGGAAGTTGAAAGCAGCTATCAAATCCCCCCTCATTCTTCTCTTCTGCAGACTAAACAATCCCAGTTCCCTCAGCCTCTCCTTATAAATCATGTGTTCCAGACCCCTAATCATTTTTGTTGCCCTCTGCTGGATGTTTTCCCATTTTTCCACGTCCTTCTTGTGGTGTGGGGCCCAAAACTGGACACACTACTCCAGATGAGGCCTCACCAATGTCGAATAGAGGGGAACGATCACATCCCTCGATCTGCTGGCAATGCCCCTACTTATACATCCCAAAATGCCATTGGCCTTCTTGGCAACAAGGGCACACTGTTGACTCATATCCAGCTTCTTGTCCACTGTAACCCCTAGGTCCTTTTCTGCAGAACTGCTGCCTAGCCATTCGGTCCCTAGTCTGTAGCGGTGCATGGGATTCTTCCGTCCTAAGTGCAGGACTCTGCACTTGTCCTTGTTGAACCTCATCAGATTTTTTTTGGCCCAATCCTCTAATTTGTCTAGGCCTTCTGTATCGTATCCCTACCCTCCAGCGTATCTGCTTCTCCTCCCAGTTTAGTGTCATCTGCAAACTTGCTGAGGGTGCAATCCACACCATCCTCCAGATTATTTATGATACAAACCACCCACCTTTTAAATAATAACGCATTTCAGATAAAAGTTTCCTAATAGATATTTGGCAGCGTGTACTGAATTTATTTATGAAATTCACACTTTAAGTGGTAAATCCACCAAATAATTTTAATTTCAGTGAAATGTTGAAAAAGGTATTGTTGGTTCACCAGAATATATTATAAGGTGTGAACATTGTTTGACACATAGAGCTTAATCAAGGATCCAGCATATGGTTCCAGTAAATGAGTGGGGGGAGCTGTAGTGTGTGTGTGTATGCGTGCATGCCTGTATGTGTTTGAATACACAATATTAAGTCTGAATAATTTTGACCATTTCCAAATGTACCACATGCAACATTCCTTTTTATATTTAAAAGGCTTCAACATCTGTATTTCATTAGTTCTGACAAATGGGTTCAATTTGTGTAAAATGGAGTCATTTCAAGATACTTTAGTAAAGCTGGTTAATTAATTGTGCTCCATTTTGATGTTTTATTTTGTTATGAATTAAGTACAGACCTTTCTCTTTATGGTATTCATTAACAGTGATGAGATTAACATCGTGACTAATGAACATTGAACAAGTGGGCTAGAGCTGCTGGGATTCCTTTCCTCCACCTCCCTCCCTTCTGCAGCAGTAAAGGCAGAGAAAGGAGAAGTTATGTCAAATGAGTTGCATGGTGCCAAAAAATAATTGCAGCATGTTATCCTGGTGTTTTGGGTTATGATTTATTTGTATGTGATAGCTTTGAGTTAGAACAGCTCTACATCATGATTAAAAAATGTTCTAATGTAATGTCAGGGTATGCACTGTGATTTATTTATTTATTTTTATGCCTGTTTGTGACTCTGGTCACTTACAAATGGGCTCTCTAATTTTTTTCCAGATTTGGTGTAGTTTTTTGAGGAAGTTTCAATTGCTACATGTGTAATGTTTGTTACCTGATGTTGTTTGAACAACCACTTATACCACCCTAAAGAGACCGGAAGGACAATGCTTCTGTGTAATGAAGCAGTTTTGATGGTGATCATACTACTATTATATGGAAGACAATTTTAAAGATTATGCAAACACTTTTTAACATTAAAAATGGGCTAAACATTAAGACCTTTACTTTGGACCAGAGAGTATCAAGGTATGTGTTGTATACATTCTGAAATCACTTTATTTGACCTTGAATTATTCAGTGGAATAATGATTACTTTGGAAAGAGTTTACAATTATAGTGAAATACTAGAAAATGTTTTGAGAACTAAAACCTAGCTAAATTAAATAATAATAATAGAATTTTAGAAGTCTAAGACACTTAAATAAAAAGCAAATTTATGGGCGTCTGGAACCGTGAAGAATGAGATTTAGGTTTGGGTCTTGATCCCTTTTTCCTTAGGTTGGTAGGGATTTGGAACATTGCAGAGGCTATCAAGGAGAAGAGCAACATGCTGCTGTTCCTTTCCTTGGGGCTAGGTGTTCTGCCTCTACAGCACTCCCAGTGTTTGCCAAAATAGGGAGAAGAATTAAACTACAGAATAATTAGATGCCAGAGTGAATGAATGTAATACATGTTTCATTGGTGTCTAGCCCAAAGTGCAATGATCTTAAACTTTAGTATACTAAAAATGTTTCTGCCATCTTCCAAATTATAACAGGTGTGCTCTCTATCCAAATTGCTTCAACTTTTTCTTCCTTCTCTAATGTTAAATTATAAATGACTTTTCAACACTTTGCATGAACAGGAAGAATTTGAAGAGATACTGTTTATCTACATGTAAGCTATTCATATTTTCTCTAATCATGACAGCTCTTAGATTAGTTCTGAAAGTCATCTTAAATATCAGACCTGAAGAAGAGTGCTTTGTAAACTTCAGTGCTTGTCTATTTCACCAACAGAAGTTGGTCCAATAAAAGCTATTACCTCACCCACCTTGTCTCTGTAATATTCTGTGAACAACAGAGCTACAACGATACTGCAAACAGAGCTTCAAACCTCATTTTCTGTTCAAGAATTTTAGTGCATTCATTGAAATATTGTTTGTAATGTTTCTTCTATGTACTGTCTTGTTAGATACCCTGCAGATCATAAATGATACTGTAACTTGTGCCTAATATAAAACAGGACTTGAAATATTTACCTGACACTGCTACCCCAAGAACTAAGTTGTCTAGCTAATCTCTCTCTTTTTTGTTTTTTTTAAACATATAGTGCTCATTGCTGTGTTATTTAAGCACTTCCTAGCTAGGGTGAAAACTAATTGTGCTACAGTACTCCCCAAACCATCTCCCTGCAATTCAAGAGCATAAAAGTTTGGTGATATATGTAATATTGTCAGTCACTTTTCTGATTAATACACTATAATAAAACCCCTGCTCTCATGGTTTTGATATGCTTTCTTGCTATGCTTCACATGGTCCTTACTTTTCTTGAGTGATTTCCGGTATTTGTTTTTCTCTTCACCTACTTACCTCTCTCCTTCATACTCTGCATTGTGTTCTCTATGTTCTCCCTAACTTTCTGTCTTTCTTTTCCTAATCTCCCCTCAAATCTTTCTCTCTTAATATCATATTCTGTTTAATTTATCCCATCAGTCCCTACCCTGCTCTCTCCTGCACATGCAGCCACCCCTTTTCGTTGTCAGATTCTTTATGCTGCATATTAATATAGATGAATTTTTGTGAATACCTTTGGATTAAATTGCTTAAAGGCTGCTTTAAATTTACATTAAATTGTTACACAAGATTTAATTTATTGATTAAGATTATATTTGACCTTTATTAGAGCTTTTTGTGGTGAAAAATTGCCTTTTTAATATGTAAAGATAGTAAAGAGAGAGAAAAGGAAAAAAATTCTGAATAGTGATAACCATGGCCTTGATCTTGCAAACACATACATAACTTTGCTCTCTTGAGCAGTCTCCCTGTTACCTACTTTGAGAAGTGACAGACAAATGGACCGGACTTTCTACGTGGGGTGCTAATAAAGAACTGAGTCAATTGTTGGCTGCAACTCCAGCAATTTTAGTCATCTTTTCCTCTGCCCAAAAAGTTCTGATGACATACAGAACTCTGCAGTTCAGGAGAAGAAACTGAGGTTGAGAGAATGCGCACCCATTAGGGTGTCTGATGTAAGATGGTGAATGAGGGTGCTTATGTGCTCCCTGATTCACAAGGCTTTGAAATAGTCCCATGTGCTTGTTGCCAATAGGCAACTCTTAAGGGGCAATAGTTGTAAGATCTCTCTTCTTCACGTGAGCTGCTGAGGAGTCTAGTGAGAGGATTTGTGCTCCTGGAAAAAGCCGGTCATATTTAAGGCCAGGTCTACGCTACCAACCCATGCAATATAACGATGTCACTCAGGGTGTGAACCGTCTACACCCCTGAGTAACATAGTTATACTGACATTCTACACACACACACACACACACACACACACACCCCCCACACCTCCCCGTAAGCAGTGCTCTGTTGATAGGAGAGCTTCTCCCACTGACATAGCTACTGCCTCCTGGGGAGGTGGATTAACTACACTGTTGGGAGAAGTGTAGGAACATTTTCACTAAAGTGCTACAGCTGCCCGGCAGTAGTGCTGTATGTGAAGACAAGTCCTAAGAGTCTTTGTTGTGGGTGAGGATTTAGAAACAATCCTGCCGCAAAATGAACGATCAAACATAAACATCTTCATGATACTCTTGCTACTTCGTTCTTTTTAATTCCTCCTCTCTTTGCTGCAAACCATTTTCTGTAATGAAAGAGTATGTTAAAATTGGAAGTTGCTCTTCAAAAAGAGTTAACACTGACATTCTAAGCCTTTTGTAACAACAAAATATTTTTTTAAAAAAGGCATGGAGTTTTAGTTCTTATTGAAAGAATAAAAAGCTCAATAATTACAGGTTTAAAAAAGAAAAAAGGCTAGTGTTATAACACAAATTAAAATAAGGGTTAATAATTACCAAAAGAGAAATATAGGCAGAGGTCATTGGACAGAAAGAGAAATAGACCATGGCTTATGCACCATACAAAAACAGAATTACAAAACAACACCACACGCTTGTGCTACTTCCCTGCCCTCTCTGTTAGATTCTGATCCCTTTCATTGGGAATCTATGTGGGTAGACTCCTGCATCTGTGCAGAGCCCCATTGAAGTCAACAGCGTTTCACATAGACATGAGGATCAGTTGCTGTATTGGGGCCTTAATTTATAAACTTTTTGGCTTGGGGACCTGTTATGTTTTTTTTTTTAAAAAAAAATTTAAATAGAATTGCTAACCTGTTTTTGAGCACTATAATAATATGACTGTGTGCTTTAATTGATCTATTAATATTTGCCTTGGAGATATATACGACCTTGTGCCTCATAAAATGCCGAAGAGGTGTATTAATGCGCTAATAGTACATGCAACCCTGTTTGTAATACTGTAATAAAGGAGGGCTGAACTGACTTACATGACAATAATTCTATCATGTCAAAATTCTACATTTGCTGCAAAAGTGCAATCAGAATGGAATTAGTTTATTGTAACTCACTGCTTGTCTCTTGGTTTCTTATTATGTAATATTGTACATGGCTTCCTAGCCATGTAGTTTTTGCATTTCCTTTTTAATACCTGATCTGTCTGTCCACAGTAAGTCTGTGTCTGTTTCTCTGTTGATTTTTCTGCCCACCCCCCTTTTTTAAAAAAGATTCTGCATCTTTTCCTGTTTTCCTTACCCTATGTTCTTATCTCTGGTGTATCTCCAATGAAAGTGTCTTTGTAATTGGTGCTATTTGAGATTTGCTTGGTCAGAACTTTCCATGTGTGGGCTCTAAAATGAAAGCTGGCAATGACATTATAATTAATGTCAATTTTGTATTGATGCCATCATATGGAATGCACTGCTGTGTACAGTCATAGCACTGTTATAAACTTTGAATAATTCTTGGGAGCATAGTGAAGGAGAGAGAAAATGCAGGGTTCTCATAGACGTGTCAAAGCTAAATATTTATATATGTATATTTTTTTCCCTTTTTAATTTTTGAACCAAGGTCCGGTATTAAAGTGTGACAGATTATATGAATTATAATACTTAGCTTTTCTATAATACATTTAATCTGTAGATCTCAAAATGCTTTATAAAGGAAAGTAAATATTTGTAAGAGAGCACTTATCTCTGTATCTGTGCAGGGTGTAGTGTCATATTTCTAGTTTATCACTTTCGGCAGTTGTCATGGTTCTCAAACACCTCTTCCACTTCCTTGGAATAAGGAGGTGGGCTGGTGCTCATTGAATGACTACTTCCTTATCAATATCCAATACTGGGTCAGTTCTCTTTTGCATATCCTTCAAGAAAGGGTGACTGTGGAACACTCCCACATCAAAGAGAAGGACAAGGGGTGACTTGATCACACCCTATAAGTACTTATATGAGGAACAAATATTTGATAATGGGCACTTCAGTCTAGCAGATAGAGGTATAACATGATCCAGTGGCTAGAAGTTGAAGCTAGAGAAACTCAGACTGGAAATAAAGTCTATATATTTTAACAATAAGAAAAGGAGGACTTGTGGCACCTTAGAGACTAACAAATTTATTAGAGCATAAGCTTTCGTGAGCTACAGCTCACTTCATCAGATGCATACAGTAGACAATATAGTGGGGAGATTTTATATACACAGAGAACATGGAAACAATGGGTGTTATCATACAGACTGTAACAAGAGTGATCAGGAAAGGTGAGCTATTACCAGCAGGAGAGCCGGGGGAGTGCGGACCTTTTGTAGTGATAATCAAGGTGGGTCATTTCCAGCAGTTGACAAGAACAGTAAAGGGGGGGGAGGGTGGAATAAACAAGGGGAAATAGTTTTATTTTGTGTAATGACCCATCCACTCCCAGTCTTTATTCAAGCCTAAGTTAATTGTATCCAGTTTGCAAATTAATTCCAATTCAGCTGTCTCTCGTTGGAGTCTGGGTGGACTCCTCCTGAAGGTCGAAACAGCAGACTGGACTTCTACATAGAGTGCTTCCGCTGACCTGCACGGGCTGTAATTGTGCAAAAGCAACATCACTTGCCCCATAACCTCAGCCGTGCAGAACACAATGCCATCCACAGCCTCAGAAACAACTGACATCATAATCAAAAACGCTGACAAAGGAGGTGCTGTCGTCGTCATGAGTAGGTCGGAATATGAACTAGAGGCTGCTAGGCAGTTCACCACCACCACTATCTACAAGCCATTACCCTCTGATCCCACTGAGGGTTACCAAAATAAACTACAGCATTTGTTCAAGAAACTCCCTGAAAAAGCACAAGAACAAATCTGCACAGACACACCCCTTAGGAATCCTGACCTGGGGTATTCTGTCTGCTACCCAAGATCCATAAACCTGGAAATCCTGGACGTCCCATCATCTCAGGCATTGGCACCCTGACAGCAGGATTGTCTGGCTATGTAGACTCCCTCCTCATGCCCTATGCTACCAGCACTCCCAGCTATCTTTGAGACACCACTGCTTTCCTGAGGAAACTACAATCCATCGGTGATCTTCCTGAAAACACTATCCTAGCCACTATGGATGTAGAAGCCCTCTACACCAACATTCCACACAGAGATGGACTACAAGCCATCAGGAACAGTATCCCCGATAATGTCACAGCAAACCTGGTGGCTGAACTTTGTGACTTTGTCCTCACCCATAACTACTTCACATTTGGGGACAATGTGTACCTTCAAATCAGCTGTTATGCTATGGGTACGTGCATGGCCCCACAGTATGCCAACATTTTTATGGCTGACTTAGAACAACGCTTCCTCAGCTCTCGTCCCCTAATGCCCCTACTCTACTTGCGCTACATTGATGACATCTTCTTCATCTGGACCCATGGAAAAGAAGCCCTTGAGGAATTCCACCATGATTTCAACAATTTCCATCCCACCATCAACCTCAGCCTGGATCAGTCCACACAAGAGATCCACTTCCTGGACACTACAGTGCTAATAAGCGATGGTCACATAAACATCACCCTACACCGGAAACCTACTGACTGCTATGCCTACCTACATGCCTCCAGCTTTCACCCAGACCACACCACACGATCCATTGTCTACAGCCAAGCTCTATGATACAACCTCATTTGCTCCAACCCCTCAGACAGAGCCAAACACCTAAAAGATCTCTATCAAGCGTTCTTATAACTGCAATACCCACCTGCTGAAGTGAAGAAACAGATTGACAGAGCCAGAAAAGTACCCAGAAGTTACCTACTACAGAACAGGCCCAACAAAGAACATAACAGAACGCCACTAGCCATCACCTTCAGCCCCCAACTAAAACCTCTCCAACGCATCATCAAGGATCTACAACCTATCCTGAAGAATGAGCTATCACTCTCACAGATCTTGGGAGACAGGCCGATCCTTGCTTACAGACAGCCCCCCAACCTGAAGCAAATACTCACCAGCAACCACACAACAGAACCACTAACCCAGGAACCTATCCTTGCAACAATGCCCGTTGCCAACTGTGTCCACATATCTATTCAGGGGACACCATCATAGGGCCTAATTGCATCAGCCACACTATCAGAGGCTTGTTCACCTGCGCATCGACCAATGTGATATATGCCATCATGTGCCAGTAATGCCCCTCTGCCGTGTACATTGGCCAAACTGGACAGTCTCTACGTAAAAGAATAAATGGCCACAAATTAGATGTCAAGAATTATAACATTCAAAAACCAGTCAGAGAACACTTCAATCTCTTTGCCACTTTTAGGTCTGTAATCGAGTGACCAATTCAACAAAAGAACTTCAAAAACAGGTTCCAATGAGAGACTGCTGAGTTGGAATTAATTTGCAAACTGGATACAATTAACTTAGGCTTGAATAAAGACTGGGAGTGGATGGGTCATTACACAAAGTAAAACTATTTCCCCTTGTTTATTTCCCCTCCTACTGTTTTTGTCAACTGCTGGAAATGGCCCACCTTGATTATCACTACAAAAGGTCATCCCCCCGCACCCTCCAGAAGCCTGCTGGTAATAGCTCACCTTTCCTGATCACTCTCCTTACAGTCTGTATGGTAACACCTATTGTTTCATGTTCTCTGTGTATATAAAATCTCCCCACTATATTTTCCACTGTATGCATCCTATGAAGTGAGCTGTAGCTCACGAAAGCTTATGCTCTAATAAATTTGTTAGTCTCTAAGGTGCCACAAGTACTCCTTTTCTTTTTGCGGATACAGACTAACATGGCTGCTACTCTGAAACCATATTTTAACAATGAAGATAATTAACCATTGGAACAATTTACCCAGGGCTGTGGTGGATTCTCCATTACTGGCCATTTTTAAATCCAGATTGGGTATTTTTCTGAAAGATGTGCTGTAGTTCAAATAGCCTGTGTTATACAGGAGGTCAGTCTAGATGATCACAGTGGTTCCTTCTGGGCTTGGAATATGAATATCCGATGCAGAACTGAATTTGTCCGCAGCTCAGATCCAGCACCAGTCTGTTGGTAGAATGTCCATATAGTCTGGAGTATAGAACATGGTGAACAAATGTAAATTGGATTGCTGCAATTTCTTTTGACTTATGAAATATTTCTGAACATTAAATAGAGCAGAGTGAATAAATTCATAGTGAATAACTTACTAAAAATGTACTCCTGTTCTTGAATTTTCCACAAGCAGTTTATTTTTCTTAAAATGACTTGTTGTTTGAAATTATTTAGCAAATACTCTCTGCACAAGTTTGGTTTGTAGATTATTTTATTCCCAATAAATTTGTTGTATTTGATATTTGAGCGATTATTTAACTTTGTTTGGAAACATTTCACATGAGATGGTTCGTATTAATACTGTTTGTTTAGAATCATGTTTCTGCTGCAAGTCACATTTGAGCTCAGAATTCATTTTCTGCAAATGTTCTATAACGATTGCTTTCTCCGAGTATTTCTGCCAGTAAGATGATGGAGAGGGATAAGGACAAGGATTGGGAATCAGGATATCTGTGTTCTATTCCTGGTTCCTCCACAGTGTTCCTGTGTTGACATTGGGCAAAAGATTTAACCTGTTTCCCTGTCTGTAAGGTGGTGATATTACTTCTCTACCTCACAAGGTGATGGGCAGCTAAGTTCATTAATGTTCTGGGATATGCAGAGATGTGATGAATGCTATAGCTTATGAGATGCTAACACAGCTATGACAGGTTTCAGATCAGCAGTCGTGTTAGTCTGTATCTGGAAAAGGAGTATTTGTGGCACCCTAGAGACTAACAAATTTATTTGAGCATGAGCTACAGCTCACTTCATTGGATGCGTTCAGTGGAAAATACAGTGGGGAGATTTATATACACAGAAAACGTGAAACAATGGGTGTTACCATACACACTGTAAGGAGAGTGATCAGGAAAGGTGAACTATTACCAGCAGGGGAGAAGGGGAACCTTTTGTAGTGATAATCAAGGTGGGCCATTTCCAGCAGTTGACAAGAAAGTCTGAGGAACAGGTTTCAGAGTAACAGCCGTGTTAGTCTGTATTCGCAAAAAAGAAAAGGAGTACTTGTGGCACCTTAGAGACTAACCAATTTATTTGAGCATGAGCTTTCGTGAGCTACAGCTCACGCTCAAATAAATTGGTTAGTCTCTAAGGTGCCACAAGTACTCCTTTTCTTTCTGAGGAACAGCGGTGGGGAAATAAACATGGGGAAATAGTCTTACTTTGTGTAGTGACCCATCCATTCCCAGTCTTTATTCAAGCCTAAGTTAATTGTATCCAGTTTGCAAATTTAATTCCAATTCATCAGTCTCTCATTGGAGTCTGTTTTTGAAGTTTTTTTGTTGAAGAATTGCCACTTTTAGGTCTGTAATTGAGTGACCAAAGAGATTGAAGTGTTCTCCGACTGGTTTTTGAACATAGCTATGTTAAATTTGTTTCATATTGAGTTAATATTAACAGGACTCATTGATGTATTATTAATCAAGTTCTTGTGAAAACATTGTACTGGTCCTTTTGGGATATACCACTCACGTTTCTAGGCGAATTTCAAACCCAGGTTTCATTCGTAAGCTAAAAAGTTCTAAATCCTACATATAGAGGGCCAAACACCATTCACTTTGTCACCCTGTTAAAGTGAGGGAGTTGCACACATGTAGATGAGAGTAGTATCTGGCTCAGAATGTGACGTTGGTGCTGGAGAAGGTTGATGTTTTAAAGTTTGTGTGTTGTGGTTTTTTTTATTTTTTGTTTAGCTTGAATAGGAGTTCAAATTCAGATTGAACAGCAGTTTTAATTTTCCTGAGAGGTGTATGTAGGTCACTGACGATTCTAATTGATTATGTACTTAGCTGAATGGTTGGGATTTTTTTGGCTTTGAATGCTGGTTGTTTGTACTTCATTTAATGTGTGATTTGTTTGTTTTTTAAATGAATAAAACACAATACTATAGTGTCTGGCAGCCTACGATATTTCCAATAATTGAGAATCCTTCTTAGTCTCGTTGGTCAGACTTGAAAATGAATCATTAGAATCTTGAAATTGTAATGTTTTCCTTACCCAGATTTATTTTTTCCTCTGAGAGAATAAATTTGAGTTTTTCTAAAATAAAATTTTGCTTAAAAAAAAAACACAACAATTTCCTCCCTCCCCCCAAACACATTTAAAGAATGACATGTATTTTGTGTGTGTGTGGGGGTGGATGTAGATTATGGCGCAGTTTTACATTTAAAGTTCTTACTGTCCTTTTAATCCATACATTATTTAAATCATTTGGATAATCAAGGGGGCTGTTGGGTGATTCAGTCAACTGGAGTAACTGTGGGGCATGACTGAGAAGTTTCATATTTTTACAGGAATCAGGTGGGGCTTTTATGATATATGGAGACATCAATGCAATAGATACCAAAAATTGGGCCTACCAAAATTCAATGTTTCTCGTATCTATTAAAAAAAAACAAAAAACAAAAAAAAACCCAAAAAAACAACCCCAAACCCACAAACAAGTACGGTCTTGGTGTAAAAGTCTATTGAATGTTGCATAATCCTTATTTGTCTCTTTCCCCTTTTATCCCTTTTCTTGCAGGTCTCCCTTGCAATTATGGAGATTTAGAAGAATTAGACAGTGTGGAGGGGGAGCCCCCCTCCCCACTCTTTTGATTCTTGGAATTTTCTATGGACAATAACAAGATTTTTGTTGTATAATATGGAGAAATAAGACTTTAAAATATAAATTTATATTTATAAATATTTATATTTTTTGATTAAGTGCCAAACATAAGTGCATGAAGATTCTCATGGCTGCTGTATGAAACTGAATTTAAGTACTAGGAATCATGAATTTTCTCCAGCACTGTATTGTGTTGTAAAAAGGGAGTGCCTTAGCATTCTTACTGGCTGCTCCTCTTAATGAGGGAGCCGTTTCAGAAAGGTGAGAATGAATTCTATCCTGCCTGACTGCACTCTGAAGTGTCATTCCCTGCAGCATGCTTTGGATATTATTTCTGTAGTTACCAGAGGAAGTGAAGGCCAGATCAAGGCCTTTCTTTCTTCTTACTGCTACAATGCAGCAACTCTAAAGGATACCTTTGGCAGGAATGTCCTCCATCTTGCTTCATCCTGTGGTAAGAAAGGCGTGCTAGATTGGCTGGCAGACACCAAAGGAGTGGATTTATTGGCAAAAGACAAGGAGTCTGGATGGACAGCTTTGCACAGAGGCATCTTTTATGGACACATCGACTGTGTTTGGTCATTGCTGAAGGTCAGTATCTGACTTCATGTATTGCACACTAATTTTTTTTTAATGTGTTTGTGATGTGTGATACATGAACTTGTATTGAAATGCCTTTTCCTATATCAAAATTTCACTCAAGGTGTGACTTTTAAACTGAGCTAAACTAGTACAAAACACTTTGTGGACACAGCTTAATTCAATGTAAACCTGAATTGCATTGATTTTAGTTTAACTTGATTCCTTATTTCTAATAACAATTGGGCCAATCTGAAGTTAAACCTGTGCAGCTTGGAATATAGACAGGATCTCAAGTGTTGATTTTGTAAGTGACTCCACAGGACCTGACCCCTGAGCCTGTGAGGAATCCTGTTGAAGTCAATGGGCTGCATGTGTTTCCATTTACTTGGAAACTCTTGCAGGGTAGAGATCTTAACAAAACAGTCTGGGTTTAGCTTTGGCACCAGATTTTTGAATTTCTGTAAAAATAAGCGTTTACCAAATATAGTAACGGAAATGTTTCCGTGACACTAAAAATTGTTAAATGGAAACAGTACTTAACAAATCAGGTATCTGCAGCTCAAAAGTTTGTAGCATTTTATTAGTAGTACATGAAAGTGAAATTAATTAGAAGCTGATTGTAATGTTGGGCTTTAGCTCTTTGTCTCTTTAGCCAGTCACTGACCAGATAGCGGCCAGGGCGTTCTGCCCTTCTTACTTAAAGTATTACACTGTCTGATCATTGCTAGCCTTATCTGTTTTCAACTGGCAGATAAATAAAAATGGTTGTGGCTCCAACAGTTTTAATTTTAGAAGCATTGGCGTTTCTAAAATGCTTGTTTCATGTGCCACTTTACTTTCATCCTAAGCATTCTTTCCTTGGAACGTTTCCAAGTAGTATGTTTCTCAACACTTTCTAATGACCTCTTAACTTTTTAGAGTGTGAGATTCATTACTGGAGAATTTTAAAACTTTTTCAGTATAGGTTGTGTCTCATATGTATTCACTCCAAGCTGCTGTTTCTTGTTTTTTTGTGCGTGTGGTGACTTGCTTCTCTTTGCCCCGAGATACTATCTAGCAATAGCTGCACTAAAAATATATAGACTTCTTCCTTTGACATCTTCTTCGGAACTGCTTCCAGGGCTAAAATGAACTCTTTTGGGGAACTAATCATGTTAGATCAGTCCGGCAAATATTTGAATAATTCATCCAAAGATGAAATCTGTTATTCTAGTGTTAGAGGCTGCAGCCTCTGCAGGAATGAACAAAAGACCCCAAAAGACAGTTTGAAGTACAGACTGATGTCTGAAGGATTCTTTTAGTTCGGAGACCAGTTTGCGATGTGTTTTGAATGTGCACAGCAATCACCAAAAAAAAAAAAAAAAATTACACAGCCCCCATCATATTAGTGAAAATGACTTAGTCTGCTATCCTTTAAATAAAAATTAACAACCAACAGTGTGTGTGTTAGCTTCTGGGTTAAGTGGGGTGGTGTATCTTCAGCCATTGTTTTCTTTCCTGTTTGTTTTTTCCTGACACATCTTCCTATTAGTAAACCAACATTCATAGAGAAAATATTCCAGTTAACAAGTAAACATACAGTATTTGTAAATTATTACAGAGCAGCTACGCTTCTGTCACACCCCCTTGCTACCATTGGTGAAGGTGCCCAACAGTAGTAGTAATACCTCGCTCTTGTGTAGCGCTTTTTCATCAGTAGATTTAAAAGCACAATAGGGAGACCTGTTTGCCTATTTTCAACTGTGGCAGTCAGTGCCAGTTCCTGTGGTTTTTTTCACTGTACACAGAACAGTAGTTATTGTTGAAGCTTGTCCAGTTAAGCCTCTTTGTAGACTTCTTTTGGTATAGTAAGTCCATGTCACTTGTCTCTGATTATTATTTACTGAGTTTAAATCCATCTTTAGAATGTCTTTGGAATGCAAAGAATTTATTAGCTTCTCCAATGTAAAATTCCACTGAGATCACCTAAGAATATTTATCATATTCATTTCTTTACTAGCTGTGAAATGAGGAGTGATAGTAATATTCATACAAGGTGTTTTTTCCTCTTTCAGCATGGGGTTAGTTTATACATGCAAGATAAAGAAGGCTTATCTGCCTTGGACCTTGTGATGAAGGACAGACCAGCCTATGTAGTATTCAAGAAAACAGGTAGGGCATCAAATTAATACAGAGATTCCTGTAAGATATGTACTGCTATCAATATGTAAATGTGTGTGCATGCGTAGACAGTACTGTCTGTTTCTAATTATGACTGTACTAATGGTGTAGTACTTACAGATGTGATACAAAAGATGTGAAGGCAACATGGTAAGTTGGTAAGAGCATAGAAAGAAAACCTTGTCTACACATACACATTCTATACCTTTTTGTCAGAAGAGAATGCAACAGCACTTAATGATGGCAGAAGTTTAAGTCCTAGGGTAAATAGGGCTAAATAATGTTCTGGAACGTGTCTTGAGAACTTGTTTTGAGTTCAGTATTGGTGCTCTACTAACTGTCAGCAATGAATGAAGATGCATGTGCTACTGTAGTTACGGGTGAGAAATTCAAAGTACCTATGGTATTAAGTTCCAGGGTGGATTTGATTTAAGTCAAATTGATTTAAATAATGATTTAAATCACTAGTCAGGAAGACTCAATTTAATCCTGGCTTTCTACATAAAAGTGCTTTCTTGTTGGTTTGTATAACCTTAGTACATATGCTTCACAACTCAGAGAGAGATGTAGGTTTCATTTTTAGAAGGTGCACGCTATACATTTTTAAACAGTGATTTATTTTGAAAATTTTTCAGATTAGTTTTACAGCTATATATCAGAAAATGAATGATTGTTTGGTTATTTCATTTACCAAAGGTAATCGAAGCAGATAGTTCACCTCCCAGTGACCTCATAAATATCTCCAATTCAACAGGTTAATCATTAATATTTGGAGGATTTTCTTGCCTTGTTGTATTAGGAGAACATCACCAGACAGACATTTAAATTGTTTTATTTAACTAAAACAACAACGTTAAGTATTCTTGATTTTTTTTTTCTTCAAGAGCAAACCTATAATATTTTACCAAAACAAGTGTATATCCCTTGCTTCTCACATTTATCTCCAGACTTCTTCTCCTTGTCCAGATCTATTCCACCCTCAACAATCTTCTATTCATTGAACTTTTTGAGACTTTGCACTTTTAGAGAGAGGTAAGGGATCGACTCTGTGTACACAAATTTGCAGAGGGACAAAATAGTTAAGGTCTGTTATTTCTCACCTCTATATATTATTTATTTATTTAAAAACATTTTTGCTGTTAACAAGCATGTTACCTCTGGGGAGACACATCTGCAGTTTGAGAACTGCAAAACTAAGCATCTCTGATGGTACCTTTTAGACTTAGCACTGAGTCCCATGGGTAGATAAAAAGATTAACCTAAATAATCTATACAGAAGCCTATGGAACTCCATAAGATTAGGTCCCTAATACATGAACTATTGGAACTCATTTACAAAACTTTCCTTAAACATTACATGAATATATTGTCTCATACTATAGAATTAGAATTTATAATCCCTATTCCATGATGAGATATCTTTGAGCTATAATAGGTATTTTTCATAAAAAAAATCTGATTTTAATTAAAAAAAAATCATTGATTTTTATCCACCCTGGTCTTAACATTAGGTTAGTTAGGAGGGATTCTGTCTGATGTCCTCATCTTGGTTCAGCTATTTTTCAAGAGCCTGCCTAGAGTAAATTGATGGGATTCAGTGACGTAAATAAATCTGTTGACATTGAATTACATCCCTCATGGTTTTAACACCAGCATTAATAGATTAAATGAATTCCCTATATCTCATCCCAGCCAGTTTAAAAAAATTGGGATACAAAATTATAAATCTTCAAAACACTTTAGTGCAACTTTTATATGATTTTTAAAAAGTAAACTAATTCTAGTCACTGGCAAGTTATTGTTATATCTAAGTAATGTGATCTGCTAATTTGAGTACATAGGAACTTTCTTAAAAGACATTATTAAGTTTAAAATCTTCTTTGAATATACTTCCCCATCTGTGTTCCTAATATCCCTTTAAATGATTATAATTGAATTTTAAAAATCTAACCTGCTTTTTCCTGTTTCTGCTCCACTTGTGCTTTTCCCCCCATTTCAGTCAGCTTTTGTGCAATGAAAATAGTTTAGTCAGTTTCCTTTGCTAGGCAATTAAATTTTTGATTGCTGTAGTATTTCGTTGCACAAATATAGTTTAGTATTTTGGTAGAAGAAATATATACAACCTAATTCTGGGCTGACATTACCTTATGTTCTATTTATTAAACACTATTTCATCATTGTTTTGATATTTAGTTGATTTTAAAATGTATTGATTAGTTTACAGTCATGCTTTGAATCTTTAGATAAAATATAAACTTAGTGTTGCATCAGAATTGATTTGACTTTCTTATCTGTTTGTCAGAGGGAAATAGGTTAAAGTTCACTTTCTAGTATCATGGTAATTACAGCTGAGAGGGTACTCTATTTCCACAGCTCTAATCTATATAACTTTAGCCAAAAAGAAAAGGAGTACTTGTGGCACCTTAGAGACTAACCAATTTATTTGAGCATGAGCTTTCGTGAGCTACAGCTCAAAGTGAGCTGTAGCTCACGAAAGCTCATGCTCAAATAAATTGGTTAGTCTCTAAGGTGCCACAAGTACTCCTTTTCTTTTTGCGAATACAGACTAACACGGCTGTTACTCTGCAACCTGTCATTTAGCCAAAAAGTCTCTCTTGTGTTGAAAGTTCTTGTGGTTGGTCTAGAATATAAATTAAATGGGAAGAGTTGAAGAAAATCTATTTAGCCGTTTGAGTCCAAGCATGATTTATTTTTTTTTTTATATATGTGGAAGACAAAACTTTGCATACCAATTAAGGTAGTTCATGCAGTTTTGTATTGCAGACTTGACATGTAAATAGTTCTTACTGATGAATGTGTGCTCTGTGAAGTTGGACAAATATTGTGAGAAATATATGTGAACAAGGGACCTAAGGTACAGGACATGCAATACAATCAAATATTTCATGCTTAATAATCATTCTAAATTCTCAAAAGACTCTTAAATATACCTTTAAAATAGAATTTACCTTGTTTCTTCAAATTTTATTTTTAATTGGAGTAAAGTATACTGTTCTAGTTCACACTTATGTCAGGGGTGGAGTTAAATTAATGCAGCTCACACACAGATGTAGCAGATATTGCAGATGGAATTTGTCCTTTGAATTTTAGATCCCACAGATGTCTACACTTGGGGAAACAACATAAATTTTACCTTGGGTCATGGTGGTCAACAGAGCAAACATCATCCTGAATTGGTGGATCTGTTTCCTAGAAATGGAGTCTACATCAAACAGGTATTCTGAAAAAACAAAGATTAATAACCCATATACCATCATGAGCAAGATTTTTTTTTTCCACAGAGAAATAATCTCAATATTGGAGCTGATCTTGCTGCCCTTTCTCATATAACAGTACTATTTTAGTCATTGAAACTGCTCTGGGGATTAAGTGCTCCTGGACTATTTTCCCTTCAGTCCACAGATCAATGACTCCCAACTCTTTTTGGATGTATAGATACCCTTTTGGATGTATTTTACAATGATGTAAAATGTTGGATTGACTTCTGATTTGAAAGCCATAGTACATTCCTAGCTTTGTAAATGGAAACTATGTTTTGCAACAACAGATGATGATGATAAATAATTCCATGTAGGAGGATGGTGCTGTTGTAGTTTCCAGTGCCATATAGACAATGAATTGAAGATGGACAGTGTACTAGTTTGATATACATTCTGTTGTGTCTTGTGCGGACAGACTGTATTTCCTCAGTGAAGGCAGCATATTTACAAAGTAATTTACAAAAAGAATGCTAAAATGCTACCCCTCAAACTGTAACTGTATATATTTTTTTCAGGTGGTGCTTTGTAAATTTCATTCGGTGTTCCTTTCCCAGAAAGGACAGATTTACACTTGTGGACATGGTCAAGGAGGACGCTTGGGTCATGGTGATGAACAAACATGCCTGGTATCTTTAAAAATATTGAGTGTATAGTCTAGCACAAAAAAATCTTGTTTCAGATATGCAGTCTCAGAATTCATTAAATGTCTTATTTTGTTCAGTTGTAGGTTATTTTAAACAATGACAGTCTTTGTTCAGAAATTATTTACAAAGGAAGAATTTATATTTTAAATGGATTTGTATTGAAACTGATTAGTATCTATTTTTTCATTTGACTAGTACGTAGTTGCATTATGCTAATCGATGAATAAAAACGTTAAAATTCAGTTTGGTGCTGTGTGTAATAGTCTTCATGAAGACTTCAGGGCTATGTATGGACCACCAACATTATGTACTTATTTTACATGAAATGACATAATTTTTAAAATTTTATGAGAAACCTGAGAGTGGAGCAATTTATGAGAGAAATTGCAAGTATATGTATACGTGTGTACATTGTTGTGGAAAACGAGTCACACCATCTGTTTGATTCAAACAGTTTGAGGTCCTTTATTGAATACAAGCATGCAGGGAGAAGGAGACCGAGATGGTCACATGCAGGTGCTACCCTGGTCTCTCTCTGCCCTGCCCCTATAATACCAGACTTTTATATAGGTCCAAATTCAAGCCAAATGATACATTTCCTTACCACTCAAGCATTATTAATAAAGCCTTATAACGAATTAATGGAAGGGCAGTTTCATAACTAGCACAGTGCTGACGCACCATGTTATTATCAAGATCTTATCAAGATCTGCAGTTTGCTGTGGCAGCATTTTGACTAGGAACTTTTGCAGTGTGGAGGGTTCATATAATGGACAGCTAGGGACTCTTCTGAAGGCCCTTTTGGCTCTTTTCTAGTTAGAGATTGGCCTAGTCCATTATCTCGGTCAAGTGCCGCAGCCTAGTGTACGTAAATGCTTTAGCTTAAGCCAAGTCTTACAGGATACAGGCCTGTAGGCCTCTTGTGTTACAGTTTTTGCATATGTTGCATATAGTGCGTAGATTTTGCTGTAGAATGGGATGGGGTCAGTTTCAACAGCAAGGTTAACAGCAGTTTCCCCCACAATATTATAAAGTTGTGTGCTGTAAAGACATTATTGGTTAGAATTTGGAATAACCATATGAATTATGTGAATGAATGCCAAATGAATGGCAAAGCCATAAATGACTGATTTAGGTCCCAAACAAGTACCAATACCATCATTTGACCACTTCACCTATATTCTGTAAATGTCACATTTAAAAAAGAAATAGCTGAGTTTTTTTGATCACTCCATTTATAATGCCAAGCTTCTTTAGTACTATGAATCCAATTTACAGATGTCCTGACGGAAAGCCATGAAGGCCTTGATATTATGGAGATTGATACTATTATAGAGAAACCTTATATATTTAATTGATTTTAAACAAAATCCCTTAGTGTGTGTTTGTGTGGTCCCCTATCCCCCCACTTGAAAATTAGCTGAAACAGCATTTTTAATCAGGGCTAGAAGCAAGTGGCTTTTGGAAAGCTGTGATTCTCCTCTTTTCAGTGGAATTGAGAGACTGGACCTCAAACCCGTACTGCATCACTGTAATTTTGGAGGAAAAATATGTATTTAGGAGAAAGAAGGAAGCCTTTTTCTATCAGAGTAACTTCAGAAAACAAACACAAACACACCATTAATTGTGACTATTGAAAACTGCTCAGATGTTTTAGATTTAGTTTCTGAGTAGATTTCAGGTGATCTGTTCTAAAGGTACATGCTAAAAGTATTTTGTCATATTAATCTTCTTTCCATGTGATATGCAATGTGTTAATATATCAAACAATAATTACACAATTCTGTACCTTTTTAAATGAGTTTTCTTTTGCATTTCTATTTTTGTTGTGGGGTTTTTGGTGTGATTTGGTGATGGGGGGTGTGTATGGTTTTTTAAAAAATTCTCTGAGTACAGAAATGAGTGTTTTTAATGTTTTCAACACTTGGTCGATCTGTACTAGGTTCCAAGACTTGTGGAAGGTCTGATTGGCCATCAGTGTTCCCAGGTAGCAGCAGCTAAGGATCATACTGTTGTTTTAACAGAAGATGGATATGTTTACACCTTTGGCCTAAATACTTACCATCAATTGGGTATTCTTCCTCCTCCTACTAATTGCAGTGTTCCCAGACAGGTAATAACTGCTTAGCTACTACGTGGACCTTTTCCTCACTGAGAGTGAAATGTTAAGATCATATTGATGTCTATATGTAAACTTTGTAGGGATAATTCAAGTGGAACATGGGGTCGAATAAAACCATCTTCTCCAATTCATCAGCACACAATCTCAATGTTAAATATTTGTGTAATGTAATCAGATGGTTTGCCTGTCTGTGCTCTGCTTGGATTCTAAGCTTATAGAACGGGGTCAGCAACCTTCGGCACTCGGCCCATCAGGGTAATCTGCTGGCGGGCCGCGAGACATTGCGTTTACATTGACCGTCAGCAGGCATGGCCCCCTGTAGGTCCCAGTGGCCGCGGTTTGCCGCTGCAGGAAGTGGTGTGGATGTGCCACACACATGTGTTGTGGATGTGCTGCCCGCTGCTTCCCACAGTTCCCATTGGTGGGGAATGGCAAACCGTGGCCACTGGGAGCTGCGGGGGGCCGTGGCTGCAGACGGTCAATGTAAACAAAATGTCTTGTGGTCCACCAGCAGATTGCCTTGATGGGCCGCGTGCCAAAGGTTGCCAACCCCTGTTATAGAAGTACTAAATCCTGTACTTGATGACTAGGCACAGTTGCAAGAAAAGTGCTGAAGTATATTACTCTGAAGTACTTCCTTTAGTTAAAGGTTTCTATTTCAAATGAGTGAAAATAAAAATACATATTTACTAAGTGGTATCCTTTTTCATGGATTGTTTTAGGCCACTGGTTTGTGTCTTTGTAAGGTTAGACATGCACATTAAGTCATTGGCTTCCCCGCACTCCCCAGTGCACCCTTTGCCTGAAAGCCCTTTTAATGTCAGAGGTTGATAGTGGTTTGGGAAAAATAGTAATAGGGATAAGAGAGTGAGAAGAGGAAAAGAAAATTTTCTGCAATGACATTTCCTGATAGTTGTAGACAAGAAGCACAGGTTTCAGGGAGGAGAACTTGCCCAAGGTGATACCTCAGAATAAGTTATTTACTATCTCAAAGCAACTATACATGCAAGAATTGCTTTACCTACTACTGAAGGGAAGTGCCATCTGGAGTGAAATACAACTAACAGCATTCAGTAGCACAGCATTACACGGCAGCTAGCAAGAGGAAGCGAAGAGTAACAGGTCTAATTGAACCTGTTGAAGAATGTTGGGAGGCAGTCAAAGTTTCGCCAGGGAATGGGATTACATCTCCAATGACCACAAGTGGTCATTTTCTTAATTTCACTTGCCATCTGTTGGATGAAATCTAGCATCAAAATGCTCTCTTACAGCATGCTAGGACACTGGTACTTAAACAGAGTGAGGCTTTCCAATAGCCACTTTTTACAGAACTTGTATTTTTCTTTGGTTGTCTCACCTAAGAACTGAACTTAACCCTGCTTAATTCTGAGATCTGTTGATAGCCCAAGGTGGCATGGCTCTAATCTAGCGTGGTGGTGGTGGGGCGTAGGAGGGGAGAAATAGGCTAACCCTTTCTGGATTTTTCTTGTTCCTCTTTGTCTTTGATGAAACAGTGTCTCACTTAAAAAAAGCAGGGTTCATTTCAAAAGTTAGTTATACTAAATCTTCAGTGAAACTGATACAACCATTAAGAGTTTAATTAGTATGGACTTCATTATTGCCAAATAAGAAGTTGATTTATGCACATCACATTTTATTTGCTTGGGATTTGACACTTATATGAAAATCTTTGCTTTTATATGTAGGTTCAGGCAAAAAATCTGAAAGGTAGAATGGTGATTGGAGTGGCTGCAGGCAGATTCCATACAGTGCTATGGACTAGAGAAGCTATATATACCATGGGACTGAATGGTGGCCAGCTAGGTAAGAATGTTTTGTTATACAAATAAAAATCGGCCTTTAAAAATGTTACTCAAAGTAAAAGCCGTCATCTGTATGAGAAAAGAAGCTTAATTAATGTTGGTTTATACTTGTCTTCCACTGGCTCCAAAACACACTCTTTTTTTACTGCTGTCAATGATTATTTTTATGCTTGAGGATGAGTGGGGTAAGTCAAATGTAGCTTTACTGTTCAAATTTATTTGGCCAACTTTCTCTTCTGTGACTCTTGTGTGGCCCATCAGTGCAGACTTTCAGGATACAGAATGTCATTGTTTAAATTTAGAGAGACAAGGTGGGTGAGGTAATATCTTTTATTGGACCAACTTCTGTTGGTGAAAGACGCAAGCTTCTGAGCTACAAAGAGCTGCTCTTGCCTCTCACCAACAGAAGTTGTTCCAATAAAAGATTTTACTTAATTTACCTGATCTCTCTCTAATATCCTGAGACCAGCACAGCTATAACAACACTGCAGACAACATGGTTTAAATTTGTAATTTCCCAAGGGGAGTGCTTGTGTTGTGCACAGCACTGGGCACGCTGTTGGCACTTTTTTATGTTCTCTATCCAGCTTTCCCCTATCTGTAAATATACTATTGGGAATTACCTCAATTTTTCATCCTTACTAACTTTTTAAAAGAAAGATACGTATCTGAATATGCATTGTGGGGTTTTTTGTTTGCTATTTTTGCTAAGCCATTACTAGAATTGTCTTTTATTCTTGCTTCCAGAATAAATCTTCATTTGATGAGTTAAGACGATAGCTTATTAAACATACCACATAGCAGTGAACTTCATTTATAGTTAAGGGTCTGTGAGAAATGAAATATTTTTGCCATTTTAACACTTTAGAACCTCAGACTGATATTGGTGTTTAGACTGAGTTTCTCTTTCTCTGGGTTTACATCTGTGCAGATTGAAAAGTTTTGTTAGCTAATCCTGGTGCTTTTTGTTTACATGCACTAGTATGCTGACTCCATGAAGCTTAGGCACTTCTCTGGAAACTGTGCTTTTATCTCTCCTATGTTGGAGCAAGCAACAGTGGTTAAATGTTGTATATTACTGTTGGGGAATAAAAAACAACCTTTATTGATAAGAAAATTGTCATTAATAGGAAATATTTTAAAAATATCTCATGTTCTGTTCTTAAATTTAAGTTCATAATGTTTCCGTGCTATTTCATGGCCCTCTTAGTACACCCTAATACAATTTCTGCTACTCCAATAAGTGGGATATACAGTAGGATTCTTGCTTCTGCTAGACCAATGTGGCTCAATCCTCTCTGTCACTCCTCCTGCGACAGCAGAGCCTGATGTCATAAGCCACATTTTCAGTACAGGGATGGGGGAGAATGTATGGTGGTTAAATTACAACAATGTTGTTGAAATGCAGCTTTGTGTAAATTCTCACTCTTTCAATAACTCTGTCTTCTAACCCCCGCCAGTACTGTAAAAACAATAAGACTGAAACAGTTATTTATTTTGGGTGTATATTTTACTTTGTCAGTATTTATATTAATGTCTGACTTGCACAGGTTTTTATCATTTTAGACAATTTTTAGCATTTTAAATAAATTTAAATCTATTTTAATAATTATTAACAACGTTTACTTAAGGGATTGTATCTGTCTCTGTCTCTATACAGTACACCTCTACCCTGATATAACGCGGTCCTTGGGAGCCAAAGAATCTTACCGCGTTATATCGAACTTGCTTTGGCCTCGAGCATTTCTGTTATTAATAGTCACTTCCCGCCCTCTGACTGACCCCTCAGAACCCCCGACCCATCCAACCTCCCCCGCTGACTTCCCTCACCCCTATCCACACCCCCGCCCCCTGACAAGCCCCCCGGGACTCCAACGCCCCGTCCCCTGACTGTCCCGCCCCCCGAACCTCCGAAACGTCCAACCCCCCCTGCTCCCTGTCCCCTGACCGCCCCCCCCGAGACCCTTTGCCCCTTAATCAACCCTTCGGCCCTGGCCCGGTACCCTTAACACGCCGCTCAGAGCAGCGTGTTGGAGCCAGGCATGCTGACACGCTGATCTGCTAGAGCGTGCAGCCCCGCCCCACAGAGCGCTGCTTTACTGCGTTATATCCGAATTTGTGTTATATCGGGTTGCGTTATATTGGGGTAGAGGTGTACTACCAAAGTCTTGATCAATTGAATTTGGAGCCTCTTAAGAGTTCTTCAGAAGGGGTTTTGGGTTCTGAAATGTTCTCCACACAGTATGGTTTGCCAAAGCCTGGATTTGTCTACCTGCTGGGCTTGATCACAAAATCCATTTCTTTTCTTGAGTATTTGGGGAAGAGGTGGGCTAAACAGCTGTGGAGGAAGTGGGATAAAGTATTAGTGAATATGATAGCACAAGGAATATTGTGGTGGGTATTACTAATATAAGGACAGTCAAATTAGCAATAACGTGGAAGACCTTTTTTTTTTTTTTTTTTAATTGCTACAAAATATTGTTTGAAAATAAGCACTTAGAGTTCTGTGTATATTCTGGAAAAAGTCAAACAGAAAATTAAAATAAATGTATTTATAATCTCTGAGGTGACTGGCATCAAGAATATGCTTAGAGATACCATGTGTAATTAATAGCTGACTTTTAGTAACTTATAAAAATAGTTTTCTTCTTAAAAAATAGGAAACAGGAATGGGATTGAGTGTCTGAATCCTTCCCTTTTATCTCTCCCCCACTCCCCCCAAAAACAAAACAAAAAATCAAACCCACCCTACAACTAGGTACAAGAGCCTTTACAAACAGGCTTGTTCAATTTCTGAACAGTCAGTTCATGCAGCAGGAGCTGGTTTGGCACCTGCCAATAACTAGTTATGGATATATGGAGGCTGTGTTCATGTGATGTGGCAACTAATATCACAGTCTTGCCACAGTCAAAGTAAAATTGAGTTTATACAGTGTAATCTGTCCTGCTAATGAACTTCCAGTTTAGTGTGGTAAGCAAGATAAATGCAGCTGTTGTTGTGTGATTGTAATGGCTAACCATATTTAATTATCTTTCTATGGTCTGTGATTGTGTAGACCAGAAATCCATTACCTTTTTTCAAAGCTTCATTTTTGTGATAATGTGACAAAAAATGACAAGTACCTTTTGATTTGTTTCTGCCTAATAATTGTGAAGATGAGTTGGTAACATAGAAAAATTAAATTTTAATTGGCTTTTCAGCAACATTTATAGGAGAGAATGGGGAAGAGTTCTCAAAATCAAATGACAAATTATGGAATCTCAAATAACATAAATGGGGGGTTTGTATTTTGTTGTAGGATATATGCTGGATCCTAATGGAGAGAAGTGTGTAACTGCTCCTCGCCAAGTCTCTGCTTTGCATCATAAGGACATCATTTTGTCCTTAGTCGCTGCAAGTGATGGCGCTACAGTATGTGTTACTGAAAGAGGGGATATTTACTTGCTCACAGACTATCAGTGCAAGAAGATGGCTTCCAAGTATGTATTTTTTCCTTTACAGGGAAGTACAATACTAAGTTAGTTTCACTGTTCTTTTTCTTTTTTCAAACTATTTTGGAAGAGATTTGGAGGGGGGATATTTGTGTTCAAGAAGTAATATATACCGGGTCACTTTTACAGTTGCTTCTTCCTGGACTTCTTGAGCTTGGCTTGATCTAATTGTTTAGTGGAGGCATTGAAGGCTGGGCTTGTTTCTTTACTAAATAGATTTATTTTGTATTTGGGAGTGTGTAAAATAGCCATATGCTAATAGCTGAGTTAAAATACAACTGTTAAAAAGGCTTCTAGAAATTAGAGTATGTATAATTGGATACTTTTAGAGTAGCAGCCGTGTTAGTCTGTATCCGCAAAAAGAAAAGGAGTACTTGTGACACCTTAGAGACTAACACATTTATTTGAGCATAAGCTTTCGTGAGCTACAGCTCACTTCATTGGACAATGAAGTGAGCTGTAGCTCACGAAAACTTATGCTCAAATAAACGTGTTAGTCTCTAAGGTGTCACAAGTACTCCTTTTCTTCTTGTGGATACTTTTAATTACTGAATATTTAAATGAAACAAATCTGTGAGGGTTGCAGATGCAGGAAAATCAGATGCGGGGGAAAACATTAAGAGAAGCTTCCTTTTGTTCTAGCCAAATTACTCTTAATTTTCTCTTCCAGCAGCTGTCATTTTTGAATCCTCAGTCTTATTTCTCAATTTGATGATGATGGAGAAACTTCCATACTTATATGTAAACCCTTTTAAAATCCCTTCTAATTTAGAACGGGGAGAAGAAAGTAGTTTAAAAATTTGTCAGGGTTTATTTACTTTAAATCAATTTAAAATAAATGATTTTTAGTTATTTTCCTAAAGAAAGGTTAATTCTCATTTGGTTGGTATAACCATTAAAAATGTAGATTTTCAACCAAATGTAGCCTTTAAATTATAAATTGGGTACTTGTGCTAACCAGGAAGTTTTCACTATATCTATACATATTTATTTAAGCAATTCTATAGCTTTAACATAGATTTATTCAGATTGCATTTAAAACTGATTTAATAAACAACAGATTTTTATAAACTTACTTTCCTATGTACTTGGCACATCAAAGGTCAAATAAAACTCTTAAAATATTGTTTGTGTGTATATTATTTGAATTCCAATGTCCGTCTAAATTTAGCTTGGCACAAATCCAAGTTAAAAAAAGATCTAGTAAAGAAATGTCATAAAAAAGTGTAAAATTAACAAAGGAGGTATTAACTGTAGTTACTGTAGTTGATGGATTTTTTCTGGTCACCATGGGCCAGATTTGTGAAGTTTCTTTGCCTTAAAATGCACCTAAATCAAAGGGAGTTACCTGCTTAGATACTATTGGGATTTTCATCAGCACCTAAGAACCTTCAAAACCTGACCCATGGTGACTAGAAACAAAGAAAGTTAGGAGCCTAACTGGTTTAGGTGCATTTGAAAATCCTGTATTTTAAGGTGCCTCAAAACCTTGGAAAATCTGGATGGAATTGTTCAAGTTCTTAGAATTAGTGAATCTGATCCTCCACCATGTGGCTTTTGTTAATATAGTGGAAGAACAAAACAAACTTTCCTGCTTTTTAAACTCTCAATTGGTTTCTCAACTTTAAACTATTGAAAATGAAGAAAATGTGATCCCTGCACCTGCTAGCTGAACTGAAACCAAAAGTAACTAAGGAATAAGCTTTTCTGCCCAACAAAATGAAAGACATTTGAAGAAATACATACTAGCATTCATTATGTTGTAAAAACTGAAAATAATATATAGATATTGTGACACATACATAAAGTTAACCTCAAAAGTTAGATGTTTTCCCCTGATTTTTTTGTATATAAGTAAAGCAACATCTTGAGGAGGACTTATTCATGCACAATATTTTTTTATTTACTTAAATGACTTTAATAAAATAAAATTTTAAATTATGAAAATTAAAACACTTTTATTTTTTAAAAGAAAAGTATTTCAATTTAAAAGAATCTAATTTTTTTTTTTAAATCAATTTTATCCACCCAGAAACTTGATGAATTCTGTAAGGATGAAGTATGGATTTTTAAATAAATAAATTTTATTAATGGGCCATGGGTATGAACTGTTGAAGCTCGAGGAAAATGGATCTTTCAATGTATAAAGTTTTATGTGTTGCATTCTAGTGTTTTCAGGAGTCTGTGTGAAAACTATAAGTAAGGCTACGTTTTAGTCACGGGTATTTTTAGTAAAAGTCGTGGACAAGTCACAAGTAGTAAACAAAAATTCATGGCCCGTGACCTGTTCAGGACTTTTACTAACTAAAACTTGGGCCAGGGTTGCTCTGGCGTGCTGGTGGGGGTGGGGGGAGCAGTGGCATACAGCCCAGGACCCCTGCTGCGGGGTGTGTGTGTGTGTGTGTGTGGGCAGTGCTGCATGGCCTGGGACCCATGCTGGGGTGGGGCGGCAGTGTGCGGCCCGGGACTCCCGCTGGTGCTGTGGGAGGGTTGGCGGGTCTGGCAGTCTCCCTACCTGGCTCCAACGGCATGTCCCTGCATCTCCTAGGGGGAGAGCAGCAGTCGGGGGGCTCCTCTGTTGCTCCCACCACATGCACCAGCTCCGCAGCTCCCATTGGCCAGGAACCACAGCCAATGGGAGCTGTGGGGGACGGCATGTGTGGGTGCAGGTAGCGCACAGAGCCCCCTGGCCCTTCCACCTAGGAGCTGCAGAGACATGCCAGTCGGAACCGGGGAGGCCTCCCCTCTCCCTGAGGAAGTGTCGCCCCCTCACCCCTGCACTACAACCCCCTGCCCTAGCCCTGAGCTCCCTCACACACATCCAAACTGCTGCTGCTAGCCCAGTTTAGTCATCATGTAGAACCTTTGTGTGCCAGTTTGCCTACTGGGGAAGGGTAGGGGGGAGTCTTTTTTACTTCCTTCTGTCTGGGTGAGGTTGGTCATATGGATCAGTTTGTGCTAAGGAAACACACCAAAAAGGAAAGATGAATTGGTAACTAATTTTGTTGTTCTCATATTGTGCTATGTGGTGGGTTGTTTTTTTTTTCAACAGAAGTAACTTTTTTATTATTATTATTACTATTTTTATTTAAAGTGTAATATGCCATAGCTGTACAAGGTAGCTGTAATTCTATCCTGGGGTCTTGAGCTTGAGGTTCATTTTCATCTTTTTTGACTTGTCCATCAGTTCTTTACCATAGGAGGGTATTCTCTCTGTGGAGATGAAGATAACCTATTTTGAAGAATGGATGGACATGAGACAACTTCTGTATGTCTCAAGCCATGAGAATATTTTGTTTCTAAGGACTGGTAAATATACCACGAGGGAAAATTAATCACAATAACAATAAACTATGTATGTTACATTAGCTGCTTTTTAAAGTGATTCTCTAAATGTAAAATCTCAATTATATGTAAAAGAAATATTAATGTTATCTTTGCTTTTGTGTTCATTCAGACAGCTGAACCTAAAAAAGGTTCTTGTTAATGGGGGATATTTGGAATACAAGATGGATCCTCAACATCTCAAAGAAAATGGGGGTCAAAAGACTTGCATTCTTGCCCTGGATGAAGCTGGACGAGTAAGTTGTCTGCCTAATGTATTAATTCTTTTGAAACAAGAAGTATATTGAAAGGGCTAGGTAAATTGAGAACAGAACCACGGGGGCTCCCAAGTGTATTTTAACTTCTCTGAGTAGAATTCTCTTTTTGGTATGGGAGAAGGATGGCATCTGAATTCTGAGTGGGTGTCATCTGGCTGAAAAATTCATCAAAGTTAACCCAAAGAACAGTTATCTAAGAACTCCTCTGCCCTGGTTTGTAGTTTCTTTGCAAGCTGTCTTCTCCACTCCTGCCATCCCTTCAATTTCATCACAGAACTGTCTGCTTGTTCCACATCACTTTCATTCTGCTGACAGCAATGTGAGCGAGACATTGGAAAAAGAACCTGATGACCTGGGTATGGTACTGAGAGAATTAATGGTTACTTAAGTGTGGGCCACTGGTTTTTAGGTCCTTAGTTTTTTTTTGTTCTGTGTTCATTGTTTGCCACAAGTGCATGATGTTACACTTAATATTGGTCAGATGTTGGTCTAAATTGCCATGTTAAGAGAGGCCAATATCCTTATCTGAAAATGTCCATCCCTCTTGTACACAGCTGCCAGTGTTACGGTTGATACTCTCACATGAACCACTGCAACAGTGTACAACAGGCTAGAACCTCTGTTTGTGTCTCTTCTGTTTCCGAGTGTGACTACAGCCCACTCTCAAACCATTACCTTAGAGATACAATGTACAGTATGTCTGACCACACTTAAAAGTTTATGTGCTATACCCAATGAATGGCTTAGTATATATGTTTAATTGCGGACAATTGTACCTTCTGGTTAGTATGACAATGCAGAAGAATTTACTAAAGCTTTCCATATTACAGGAACTCTTCTTAGAAACCCTGAAAACTCAAAGCATCCTGGAATTAGTTCACTGCAAATTCTAAACTTGCAGCACCATCTAGTGGTCTTTGTAAAATTTTTGTTTAACGAAAATGCTGCAGTGGAAGAGAAATCTAAAATTGTGCCAGCACATAAAGAATAAAGAGGACAGAACTGAACTGGTGTTCCTCTCTGCATTTTTCTGTCTTCACTTTTGCAACATGACTGAGCTGTTTTTATAGGATAAAGCAGATTTTTGATAGGTGCATCTAGTCTTTCAAATTAGATGGTAATATTTTGTCAAGAGGTTTATGTGTGCGCACATGTGTGCTGTAAGCCATGTGACTCGTAAAGTTACTGTGCCTGTGGGATCACCAGTGTGGCTGCAATATCTTCTAATTCATAGAGTTGCTGGGCCAATATGAATCAGCATAGCTCTGTTTACTTCAGTGGTGTTTATGTCAGTTTACACCAGATTGTTATGCCAATTTTACACAAGTAAAATGGAAACTGGTAGTTTTGTGAGTATCAAGGGTGTCTTAGGCATAAACATCGCAAATGACTGCTTGGAAGAGAGGGGACCCCCTTTTGCTTTTCAGTACTGAATCAACAGTTGGTGGTCTAGCCTTATCTCCCCTCTCCTCATGTAGTACTGAAGGAAAAGGAAACTTGCTGCGCAGTTTCTTCCCTCTGTGACGTTACCCAGGGTACAATCTGGACCGATGAACAGCTGTATCCCCTCAGTTCTCCGAGGCTGGGGTGCATTTTACACTGCTTTGCTGTGAGAGCAACCACTTCTGGTCTGCTTGCACACAGCCTCCAGCATGTAAATTACTCCCAGTTATAGTATATTAGTACTGTTACCAGTCACTCTTGAATTACACTGTAGAGGAACACCAGCAAATTCCCAGTCCCAGACTTTCCCCAGAAATGTTCATCTTGTACTGCCCAGCTCTGCTGGACAATACAAGTTCATATGAAGTCTGTCATTTTATGAATAAAAAATGATATGCACAAATCTTGTTATCTCAAATGGAGTTTCCCAAACACTTCAATCCAATCATACTGGTTCAGATAAAACAATAAAACAAATTTATTAACTTCAGAAAGATAGATTTTTAAGTGATTACTAGTAATGAGGCATAAAAGTCATTATTGGTTACAAGAAAATAAAAGTAAAATGCAACTAATGCCTAACTTAACAAGTTAAGTGAATTCAGAACATAGATCTCTTTCAACACATGTTTCAGCAGGCTTACTGATGTGAATTTCTTGCAGTCAGGATCCCTCCCCCAATCTAATGTCGCTTAATTTTTCTTCAGGTGTTGTCGATGCCGTAGGTAGCAAGAAAAGGAGAGAGAATTTAGGGCATCTAATCTCCCTTCTTATAGTGCTTTCTCTTCTTTTGAGAAACATTTCCGCCTGAGGTTCAGGTGATAGAAAGTCTTTGTAGACGGGAACCCCAAGCTGCTTTTTTTGTCAAGATGTAATTTTTTTTTCCACCTACACACCCTCTTTTCTGCCAAACAATGGCCACTTAACCATGAGATGGTTCATTTGATTTTGTTGACACCTGGCTGAGGTTTTGTTGAGTCTTTTGTCTCTGGGATTTGTGACTGCTCCCCGGACTTGTAATATGTCTTAATACTAACGTTCAGAGGAATCTTATAACTTTACGTACAATGGGGCCACACACATTTTACCAGGACAATAATGATCAGCAAAATGAGTTTTTGAATTATACCTCACAAGCCATACTTTGTACAGAATTTATCATAGTCTTGTAAAAGAGGTGAACATAGGGGTACAGACTGTCACACCCACCCCTTTCCCCCACCTGCAGTTCTGTAAATCTGTCCTGCCTTAAATATGTTCCATGGGTGATCTTTGATCATAACCAAATCTCTGATTCTGCTTTGTAATCTTGGCCTGTGTAAAACAAAGCGTTTCTGGGGCCACTGAATGTTCAAAGTGCTGAAGGGGCACTCAAGGAAGAGAAGGTTGTGGAGAAGTGAAATGAATTCTTTGCATTAACCTTCACTGCACTGAATGTGAGGGAAATTCCCACACCTGAGCCATTTTTTTTTTTTTTTGAATTGACAGATCTGAGGAACTGTCTCAGATTGAGGTGTCAATAGAGGAGGTTTTGGAACAAATTGATAAATATAACAGTAATAAGTAATAGGGACCAGATGGAATTCACCCAAGAGTTCTGAAGGAACTCAAATATGAAATAGCAGAACTATTAACTGCAGTATGAAACCTGTCACTTAAATCGGCCTCTGTACCAGATGAATGGATGTGAATGCTGACTTTTATAAAAGGCTCCTGGCAATTACACACTTCAGTACCAGGCAGATTGGTTACAACTATAGTAAAGAACAGAATTATCAGACACATAGATGAACTCAATATGGTTAGGAAGAGTCAACATGGCTTTTTGTAAACAGAATCATGCATCAGCAGTCTATTAGAATTCTTTGAGGCAGTCTACAAGCACGTGGACAAGAGTGATCCAGTTGATATAGTGTACTTGGACTTTCAGAAAGCTTTTGGCAAGGTCCCATGCCAAAGCCTCTTAAGCAAAGTAAGCAGTCATAGAATAAGAGGGAAGGGCCTCTCGTGGATCAGTAACTGGTTAAAAGGGTCATTTTTCACAAAGGAGAGAGAGAAATAGTGGTGTTCCCCAAGGGTCTGTACTGATACCTGTGCTGTTCAACATATTCATAAATGATCTCGAAAAGGGGGTGAACAGTGAAGTGGCAAAATTTGCAGATGATACAAAATTGCTCAAAATAGACCAAATTGGCTGACTGTGAACAGTTACAAAGGGATCTCATAAACGTGCGTGACTGGGCAACAAAATAGCAGATGAATTTCATGTTGATAAATAGAAATTAATGTACATTGGAAAACATAATCCCAACTTTACATAAAAAACGTTGGGTAGCTGTTCCCACTGAAGAAAGAGATCTTGGAGTCACTGTGGATAGTTCTCTGAAAACATCCGCTTGATGTGCACTGGCAGTCAGGAAAGCTAGCAGAATGTTAGGAACAATTAGGAAGGGGATAGATAAGACAGAAAATAGCAAAATGCCACTGTATAAATCCATGGGACACCCACACCTTTAATGCAGCTTGCTGTTCTACTTGCCCTATCTCAAAAAAGATATATTAGAGTGGGGGGGAAAAAGGACAACAAAAATGATCAGGCGTGTGGAACAGCTTCCAGATGAGGAGAGATTAAAAAGACTGGGACAGGTCAGTTTTGAAAAGAGACGACCAAGGGTAGATACGATAGAGATCTATAAAATCATGAATGGTGTGGAGGAGGTGACAAGGAAGTGTTGTTTATCCCTTCACATAACACAGGAACCAGAGGTCACCTAGTGAAATTAATAGGTAGAAAGTTTAACAAAAATGTAAGGAAGTACTTCTTCACTTAACGCACAGTCAATCTGTGGAACTCGTTGCTAGGGGATATTGTGAAGGTGAAAACTCTAATGGAGTTCAAAAAAGAATTAGATACGTTCATAGAGGGTAGTCCATCAGTGCTATTAGCCAAGATAGTCAGGGACGTTATCCCATGCTCTGGGTGTCTGTAAGCCTCTGACTGCCAGAAGCAGGAATTAGATGACGGGATGGATCGCTCAATAATTGCCCTGTTCTGTTCATTCCCTCTGGAGCATCTGGCACTGGCTACTGTTGGAAGACAGAATATTGGCCTAGAAGGCCGTTGACTGTTCTGAGTCATACCATTCTTATGTTTTTATCTTCTTAAAGTTTAAAAAAGCATTGAGGTTTTTTTGGTGGTGTTAGTCTGATAGTTAAAGACAGGCATATTGTGTTCTTGAAATGTGTTAGACTATCTTTGTTCTTGTAAAAAAATAGATATATTTTGAATGTTGCCTGGTGTTAGAAGCAAAGGAACTAGAAGACAAATGTACCTAAAATAACTAAGAGGTGGAATCTACTTGTCATTTGGTAGGCATTGCCCTCATTAAAGACTGGTATACTTCTGGTTCTCCTTGAACAAGATATTTCATTTGGGTTCTATTGAAGTGCAAGAAGAAAGAGGGAAAGTACAACTGGAATCCTAATTGCTTCATAATCTAGCTACTTCATAGTAATTACTTCAGTTTTCTGCTGCTTTATTCTAAAAATGCAGATAGCAACAGTAGACTCCTACGTTTTTAGAATGGTACTTGCAACTAAAAATTGTAGGTATGAACATCAAAACAAGGAAAGTTATCTAATAGAAAGTGTTTAAGGCTTTTTTTTTTTTTTTTTTTTAAATAGGCAGGTAACTTTTGATATCTGAGCATCTTCCTTTACTGCTCACAGTGAAATAAATCATTCATTGCAAATAAACTTGCATTGTTAACAATTCATAATCTTCCCTCTGTTCCTCAGTAATTTTGAGGTAACGTGCTTCCGGTTTAATAAAGCTGTAGTGCACATCACTGTGACTTGCTTTTTTCTGTAGGTTTCTAAATTCTCTTTAACCCCTCCACCTCACCATTAATATTTTAGGTGTTTTGCTGGAAGTCATCCAACAGTCCTATGAAGCAGTGTCGATGGGTCTATGGCCGCCAAGTCTTCATGTCTGACGTTGCTTTAAATAGGAATGAAATAATGTTTGTCACGCAGGATGGTGACGCCTTTACAGGAAAGTGGGTAGAAGGAGGGAAAAAAACTTCCGAAAAGAAAGGTTAGTTCATGCTTTTAAGGTGTTTTTGAAAGTACATGACTACGTTTTATAACCGATTTCTAATTCAATAAATATCTTTACATTCCCTCTCTCTCCTCTCGCACCCAACATTTGTAATTTTTTTCAGGTTTTGTATTGGGAGAGGGAATTTTCCCTTATACAATCTGCCTGATTTATTGGTAGTATGTGATGGGCTATCTCTACTTCCTCCATGACTGACAGATAGATAAAAGAAATAGGAGAGAGTTGGCACTGTTCAGCTAGTTTAGTGTTTTTGCTATTGTTTTTTGTTTGCCCCGCCATGTTCAGTTTAACTTGTCTCTCTCAGTTTACAGTGAGCTTCTGGTGCACAATCTGTATCCTGAATAACTCATGGTGAAAAGGGTCATAAGTGTCCAACGCTTATGTGAATGTTAGTGATCCTGAAATGTACTGGATGTACAGCATTGGGTCCTCCTGTCAGTAAAGAATTGATACAAGTGAAAAGAGTATGTGCTTCTTCACATTGCCCTGCTAGGGTAACTTTATCTTGTTTCATGGACACTGCTTATATAGATCAGCATGTAGTTCAGTTTCCAGAAGAATTCAATCCTTGTATTCTTAGCTGAATCTGCTGACTAAGGGTCCCAGCAGTAGGAAGTTGTTTTTTGTAATTGCAAACACCTGTTCCATAGGAATTGATTGAAAAAATCATCTCTGTTCACATGGACCAACTGAAAGTCCACAGATGGTAACTGCTTTGTTACCACCAAGCTGGATGGGTTTGGATTTTTATGGCCTACAGATGAATGCCATATCACATTTCCATGACCTTAATTTCCAATTTACTATTTCAGTTTTAAGCCTCCAATCTTGCATTCCTTCATTGCAAGGTATTTCCTTCCCTCCTCAAAACGCTGAGTTAACCCATCAGGTTTCCTTTTTTGCTTTTCTACTTTCCAAGAAGGTCACATGTCATGGTAATTCTTCCTCCTCATCTCTGTTCTTCTAGCTCTGTAAAGTGTCAGAACAAGGGAATCTGTTTAATTTGGACCTTCCACATAGCAACGTATGGTGCACTGGTCTTACTTACTGCTGGTCTGGTCTTACAGTTCCATAATGCACTAAAATATCTTTATTCTTGAAAGACATTGAACCAAAGGCCTTTGTAGTTTGGGTTCACTCTCCCTGGCCTTGTGCTGGACTGGTGACCTTATAAAGGTAGAAAGATTTTGGATAGGCAGAAAGATTTTCATTTTGTTTGTTGCGTATTAATAGCGTTCTTGCATTCTGCCTAAGACTACAGTTTAAGAAGCGCATAATTTTAATATCTTTTTAAGCAGAAATGGAATGAAATATTTTAGTAATATTTCCCAATGTTCATTATTCAGAATTCACTTGCCACAAATTTATAATTAATAAAATAATTTCTTTTAAGTTTTCCAAACTGAAGATATACCATGAAAATAGTAAAGGGACATTTTGTGTACTATATCTTACTAGTGTTGTAACTGAAGTACAATAGAAAAAGCAGAGTATGCTTCATTTAATCCATAGCAATGCCATCTTGGGTGTGATATCTCACAAAATGAGGAGGGTTGGGTTGGATGAGTACTCATTGGGTGGGAGATCTCCCAAGTCCAGGGATCAGAATCTAGGTAGGCTTATCTCTTTAGGCATGCCATTCCTGATTGCAGTCAATGCTATTTGGGCCAAAGTCTTCAGTCTGATCTCTGTTGTAACTCTGTTGACCTCAACTCAGTGGACTCACACCAGTAATTAATTTTGTCCTTTGTTTTATCAGTTAAATCTTAATTAGTTTGACCCTTCCATGTTTTTCCAACATCTCTTTTTTAACAGAGGTTGTATCAAGTCTTCAGAATTCCTCATATGATGTGTCTTGTCACTATGATACAAACAGTGTATTTGAAAGAATTCGACTTGAGAAGCTTGCTTTTGTCCACAGAGCTGTTAGTGTTACCACAGATCCTAATGGATGTAACTTTGCTGTTTTACAGTCAGATCCTAAAACAAGGTATATTTCAGATATCTATGGCTGTAACTTCAATTACTGAAAGTACTGAGGGGGTTGTGGGTGTAAAGCATTTTTCTGTTCCATTAAGTCTTGTTTTGTCTTCAGTTTCAATTAAAATTTCTGCTTTACAGAGGACCATCTTTGGCTACTGCAGAGATCATAGTAAATATGGTCATTTTGGCTTAGCACTTACTTGTAGACAACTATGTAGAGGTTGTTTAAGGAAAAAGCCATTAATTAGGGAATGTCTACACTAGAAACTTTGCAGTGTAGACACATACTGCAGCGACAAAGGTTCTTTCGTTGCTGTAGTGAATCCACTAGTCTTGAGATGGCAGTAACGAGGTTGACAAAATAATTCTTTCATTGGGCTAGCCACAGTGTACACGGTGCTTAGGTCAGTTTAACTGTGTTTTAGATGTGTGATTTTTTTTTTCCACACCCCTAAGCGATATAGATAGACCTAGCTAAGTTTTGGGTGTAGACCAGCCCTGAGTTTATCCAAAGGCAAAATGTTCAAGCCAAACACTTATAATCAAGTCCCCTTTAAAACCTACCTTCTAATGTACTTTAACTCTCCATTCCATAAAGTGTCATAGAAATCCTTCTTAACATGCAGGTTCCTTGTTTCTCAGAGATGCCCTGTAATATAAGAAACTGAAAGACAGAAGAGATCTGTTTTTTAAATTAAACAAAAACTTAAATTTTTGAAATAAAGTTGGAGTAAATGAAACATTGAAAGATGTACTGCTCCTTGCACTCTCTTTTTAGATTTTAGAATATCTAGCATATTGTTTAACGTGAATTTTTGTTTTGGACTTCAGTATGCAGCGTCAAAGATTCTTACATTTCTGAATTACTTCAAGCACTTCCTTGCAATAAAATGACATGGGTAGCATGCAAAGTACTAATACTGCTGATAACTTTATAAATATTAAGCCATACATTTTTGTATGAAGAGAAAAATGTTATCTTTATTTGGTGCTTTAGAAAAATGTCGCAGGATTATTTTAATATATATTTATATATGGAGTATTGTGTAATATCTAGCTCTTATATTGCACTTTTAATCAGTTTAGGAATTTTCTTTATATTAAAGAATACAGTATGAAACTTTGAATAGTAATGTAGAATAGTAAAAAATTGAGGTTCTTCATTTTAAAATAAAACCCTCATGATAGAATTTAAAATTCAACCAAATAAAAAATAACTATTTGTCTTTATAGCCTATATGAAATTCCAAGTGTGTCGTCATCAAGTTTTGTTGAGGATTTTGGCAAATTGTTAGGGGAAACAGATGAAATGGACAACATCCATGATGTGACTTTTCAGATCGGCACTAGGATGATCCCTGCGCACAAGTACATCTTGGCCACGCGTTCTGACTTCTTCAGGAAGCTGTTCATTTCAGATGACAATCGACTAGACTCTCCAGATGTCTATCGTAAAGATGAAGATGCTATAGGATGTGATCTCTTTATGATAGAGAAGGTTCATCAAGATTTGTTTACATACCTTCTGCAGTTCATATACATGGACACTTGTGATCTTTTGACTCACGGTTACAAACCAAGAATGTTGTATAAGGAAAAAACAGAAGAATATCAAGATACCTTAATTTCTAACCTTAATAAAATGAGTTTCAGTGGAGATGTTAATGGAAAGCCTGCATTTGAAGTTTACAGAAGTAATCAAGTGCATGTAGTAAATCAAAGAGAGAAGAACAAACCCAAGTCTTCTAAAAAAGGCAAAGTTGTTGGTGAAGAAGTCAACCCCATAAAAATGTTGCAAGGTGCTGCAAAGAAATTTGGTCTCAGTAATTTAAGCATAAGGTGTGTTACAATTTTTTTTCTTTGGCAGCATCCACTTTAGTTGGTGCTTGCTTTTTGTCCCTTTCTGACCATGTATAAGCTTGTCGAAAAATGGAAAGGTTTTAACTACCAATGTAGTTTGGGCAGACATGACTCCCAGTTTGACCCCCAGCAACTGAGGGTTCTATGAAAAAAGAGAATTATGAGATTGCTCTTCAGCTAAAGCAATGTGTTACCAACTGAGCCACTAGGCCTTCTCTGGTGCAGGAAGTGCTGTGTTTCAGCACTAGTCTCATCTTAATCCTATCCTGGGAATCTTGTACAAGATTCTACTCTGTTTTGAGATGGGGGGACCTCCTGTGTTTGAGTTTAGATGCAAATAATGTAGCTTTCCAGATTACTCCTTGCCTCAGACTGACCGTATGTTTCGTCCTTTGTGTGATACATATAAAGTCATGGCTCTTATCTGTGGTTGATGTTGATCTTTGTATGGATGATGCTGTAGACTTTGCATTAAACAGTATGAAACAAAGAACTGGAACCCTGTTAACTGATGCCTTGTGTTTCTGATAATATTACAAGATGAAACCAGTGGAGTTGAGATTAAACATCTCTGCTGTTGTACAAATTTCTGCATGATACTGTTTTTCTGTCTTGTGTCTCTCTGTACCATCATCAAAAGGACTGAGGACAGTAAACCCTTGTAAACCAATTTCCCCCACTCTGCATTTTAACATACTACTTTGTTGTTCAGCTTTCTGAGCCATTGTGTGGTGGTCATAAAAAAGAAGCAGTTACCACAGCTGGGTGCACATAAAAGAACAGCCAGCACAGAGCCCAGTAATTTTAAAAGCAAAAATGTCCCTCAGCCTTCTAATAAAGCCACCATATGTGTTCACCCAATTTACAAATTAACCCTCATAGCATATCTCTAATGCTATACACCTCTCGACACTCAAGATAATCCATACCGCCTCAAAGTATGGCCCAGAAGCAGCAAACACCATGTGGATGGCTAAGCCTACCTGTATAGCCCACCTGTCAGTTGGACCAGGATACATAAATAGGAGTAATAAAGTGGTAGAGAGAAGCCTAGCAATCTGTTTTTATATCCGTTTCATATCTATGCTGAAGGATCAGTCCGTTTCTTCATAGACTTCCTAGGTTTCTGTGAAGTGCATTTGTTGTCCTTTCATTTGTGGTCACAGTGTTAAGTGGTACTAAATTTCAAACCTATTTTTCTTTATCATTATAACTATCAGTAATGTATAATAATTGATGTTTGTAATATTTGTGCCTGCAGATTGGATGGAGTTAAACTAGAAAATGGAAAAATTAATGTTGTCAACAGGAAAAATGGAACCAAACCAAAGTTAAACCCCCAAAAATGGTAAGTTTTAAAATCTAGCGACGTCAAGTCTCTGCGTGTATCTGACCTTATTTTTTAGTACCTTTCACTTCATTTTGAATTAAGTAGACACTAAGCAGATGCAGCCAAAATTTTGTAACCTGAAATTTTTTGTAAAGTGTTATTACTTGTCAGGGGTGTATGTGTGTATTTCACAGTTAATGGTCATTGGAGAGAGATTCTTTGTATTTACCACGCTTTTGTAATTTGAGATACTGGATTAGTACTCGGAACCAGATCTCAATGATTGTGTTTGTCTGTTGTGCATTCACATTTTCCATGGCTTCATTTATATTATAGAATAGTAACATCAGAAGAAAACTTGACTTTTCCAGTCTGACATGCTCTGTCTGTTGCAGGGCTACATGTTGTTGTTCCTACTAAAGCCATATAGATTTTGACTTCTTCAATTAGAAATTTACAGGGTTGCTTAATGAGAAGAATCTCTGAAATATTTTCCCATGAGGGGAAATTACCTGAATTTTTACCCTACTGCTATTTATATCTGAATTACTTGGTCCTGTTTCAATGCTTACAGTGGTACTAAAGCTTAATTCTTTAACTTACGTTGGAATAGGCTATATTTAGGGCAAATTTAACGGCAGTGAAAAACATCTCATGGACCATGAAATAAGCCCTTCCCCATGAAATCTGATCTCCCCCATGCTGTTGAGGTGCCCCAGCCCAGGGGCTCCTAAATGCAAGTCCCAGCCAGGTTAGGGAGGGACAAGACTTGTCCTTCCCCTGCGCGGCTGCTCTTTGGGGGTGGGGGAAGGATAAGACCCACCTCTGAGTGCCTTCCCCGCTGCAGGAAGCTCTGGGGCTGGGCAGCAGTCTTGGAGGTTCCTGCAGACAGAGGAGGCTTGGTGAGATGGGTTTGATTTCCCCCATGCTGCTGGCAATGCCCCAACCAGGGGCTCCTAGCTGAGAATCCTGGCTGGGCTGGGGGGGCCAGGATTTGTCCTTCCCCTGCACAGCTGCTTTTGGGGAGGACATCAGACTCACCTCTGTGTACCTTCCCCTGCTGCAGGAAGCTCTGGGTCTGGGCAGAAGCTCCAGAGTTTCCTGCAGCCGGAGGAGGCTTCCGGCAGTGGAGGTGGGTCCAATCTCCTCTGTGCTGTGGGGGCCCCAGCAAGGGGTTGCTAGTCCCAACCGGCTGGGAGGGACAGGACTTTCTCTTGCCCTGCAGGCCTGCTGTTGGGTACCTCTCCCAGGTGCAAGTAGCTCTGCCCCCCTCACCCTCCACTTGCTTCCTTTCCCTATCATTTTGCAGCTGTGAGGAGAGGGGTAATTGTACAGAGAACTGCCCTCCCCATCCTTCCAGATGCAATTGTTAGCTTGTTTCAATAAAAATAAAAAGAAAGATGAAGAACTGAGAGAATTTTTTGATTGACACTTTACAGCAGTGAATCACACTCGGCTCAACTCACTGATCGATAGATACGAACATTGGGGCACTTTTGTAGCATAGTAATCTCAATTGGCATCCTTCCGGAAGACAAGTGAAATTACAAGTGTAAAATGAGTGTCCAAAGTAAATCAAAAACCTCTAAAATCATTAATACAGTGGATCAAGTGAAAGAATTTTGGCTTCCAAATTCTACATGCTGATGGTGACAAACTACTTTGTACAGACTGCAATGTTTTGTTGGATCATACACGTCAGGCAACAGTTCAGCGCCACTTAGACTTGGAAACTCATCAAGGCAGAAAGAGGGCTGCGCATAGTGCATTGCTGGTAAACGAAAAGTTAAAAAAACAATTTCATCTTTTCTTTTTTAAAAAAAAAAGAAAATGACAGAGAGCTCTGAGATCTGTCATTTAGCTAGAATGAAACTTGTGGATGTGTTTGCAAATGCTAATATCCCACTGGAAAAACGTGATCGCCCAAAATGCCAGTTGCTTACCAACTGCGAATAAGTTACAACAGGACTACCTTCCTAAGGTTTTTGCTACACATTTTGAGGAAGTGAAGTATCAAATTAACGCATGTGAGTCTTTTGCAGTTATTTCGGATGAGTCCACAGTTGAGCAAAACAACTACGTACTGCATGTTCTGTTTGATTTTATTTCTGACAAGGCCAAAGATGTACAGACAGAAAAGCTAACAGTGCTTGCCAGCTGCGTTTACTTCGATGCTGTTAACTATGGTAGAGTTTTTCAAGCGATAATTAAAACCATTTCAAAATATGGTGTGAACTTTGTCAAAGTATCTGCTTTCATAAGCGAAAATGCAACTTACATGATGAAATCTTTCAAATCTGTTCACCAAAGTCTAATGCCAAATGTTGTCCATATTACATGTAATGCACATATAATTTTGTCTTCTCAGGGAGCTGTGGAGATGTGAGTTAGGGAAAGTTGATAACTGGTCAGCTACATTAAAATATCTTTAAATGCTGCCCTAGCCACAAACTGTGATACAAGGCAGCACGTTGCACCAATGACTGAAATCAGGGGGAAAAAATGGAACTTCCCCCAGAGCCAATAATTACTTGTTGAAATTTCTGATTTGAGGCTGTACAATACCATGCAGCTCACCTGATGTACTATTTGGAGTTCATCTCAGAAGAGCTCACACTGACACCAAAAATGCAGGTTCTAAACAATGCTCAGCTGAATGAGGAAGTTCAGTTCATTGCCAAGAATGCCACAGGACTGATAGACTTAATCACTTGGTTGGAATCTTGACATGTCACAATCCTCCAAGCATACAAAAAGTAATGGATGTCCTGTTCCGGGCTGAAGCACAATCAAATGAAAATCACTCTGACAATGCTGAGTTAAATGCCAGTGCTCAGCAGGTGTTTTCTTGCATGGCAAAGAAGCTCAAACAATACTATTGCTATGGGAAAGAGTCAAGCAATGCAGCAAAAACTGTTCAAAAGTTTCAACAACATTCAGCAGGGTTCCTAAAAGTTGTGTGTATTTTTGACCCTGCACAAATGCACCTGTTGATGGTGGATTTACCTGGCCTAATGCAGTTACTGGCTTTGACAAGAATTGTGGGCTGGAGATTCCTTCTTACAAAAATATCACAAAAGACGCGGACTGTAGTTTGCCTGTGCTACAGTTTTGAAACTCAGTGGAAAGCAGAATCCCCCATCTTGCAAGGCTAGCTCGGAACTGGCTGACAATTCCAACGAACTCCACGGATGCAGAGAGAGCTGTGTCTGAACACAAACAGGTGTTTTCAGACAGGGAATGAGGGAAGACACAGTTGCTGGATGCTCCATGTTGACATTCAGTTAATAACATTAGAAACCAGAACTTTTTTTTTCGCTTGCTTTTGTTAACTTAAGGCAGTGGCTCTCCAGTATGAGGCTACCAATGGAGATCACTACCCTACAAAACCATATCAGATGCCCATATCTACCTGACCGGGACTAGCAGCTAGGTGTCTGTAGGAAGTTCCAGAGCTCCTGCCCAGCTCAAACCTTCCTGCAGCAGGGAGAGGTCCCTGGAGTTGGGTCTGGCCTCCCCTTGAGAGGGCCCATGTAGGGGAAGAGGAAGTCCTCTCCCTCCCCAACCTGGTCAGGACTGGCAGCTAGGAGCCCCTTGCTGGGCCACTCCTGGCACCACAGGGGAGATCAGACCCACCTCCTGCGTCTGCAGGAAGCTTGGCTGCTCCTGCCTTCAGAGCACAGTCTTGAGAAGCAATAACTGGAAGATAGAATTGGTTTTGGAGGAAATCCTCTTCACTAGTTAGCTTGCTTTATGACTAGCTTGGCTTATGGTGGGTTTTCTTTTTTTTTTCTTTTTTTTTTTTTAATCCTTTTAAGACCTGCTGAGAAGTCTTGTTTGGTATGTTTACCATCATAAAGGTAAATGTATTGTGTTTCTAGTTAAATATTTGTAAGTTCCTTCCCCTCTTTGAGAGCACAAGAAGCCTAATCCTGTCAAAGCTGGTTTCAAGCACAAAAGAGAAATGAACTGTTTATAGAGTTTATATTTGCTAATAATTTCAGGATTATAACTGTTCTAAATGTCTTGTAGTTCAGACCTCTGTGATGTGACCATGAAATCTATAGATGGAAAGGAATTCCCTTGTCACAAATGTGTACTCTGTGCAAGACTTGGTATGTATGTAATATCTGTAGATTCTTTTGTTCACAATAACTTGCTTCTCATATTATGTCTCAAAATGAGCTTGTTTTTTTTTTTTCTTTACAGACTACTTTCATAGGATGTTAAGCAGTTCTTGGATTGAGGTAAGCTTGCCAGTTAAAAATATGTGTGCCGTGTTAGTTGTTTCACATTAATGTAAGTGAATGAAGATTTTCCTGTTTCTCAAATGAGATTTTGCCATTAACTGGAATGTAAATTAAAATACAGTTTGTGTAAAACTTGTAGGAAAATGGGAAATTTTAGCAGAGAAACTAATTTTGAACTGTTCAGAAACTGTATTAAATAAAAAAAATTAAGCATAAATGTTATGAGACATGGTAATTTTATGTAAAAGCAGACTTTGAGTTAGTAAGTATATTGCTATCTTAGAAATTTCTACTGCAAATAATCTGTAGTATTATAAACCCCTCCCTCCCCCCAGTGAGTTTGAATTGCTAATATCCTTGGAGGTGTATTAAACTTCCTTCCTGCAGTAGGTCTTAATAAATGACATGTAGATAATATTAGTCTTCAAGTAATGTCCCTATGAGTGCTCCACTTCAGGTGCGCTCACGCACAATGTGTCTTTAATCAGAGATTTTTGATAGTAGTGCCTGTTTGGGCTGCATTTCCTCATGCCCTGCTCTGAGATTACTTATGACTATGCAAGCGAACCGCCCTCAGTTCCTTCTCACCTGTCTTGGCCTGAGACGTAGGGTTAATGTGCCTTACTTTCAAAGTCTCTTAGCCTAGTTTCCCTTCTTTATTTTATTATTTTTCTTTAGTTATTTTATTTTAACTTTTGTATTTTGGGATTCAGGGGGATTTTCTCTCATCTCTTTCCTCTTTGGGCAAGGGGTGCCTTCCACTGCTAGATGCCATTGCCCCAGGGTATGCCAGGCTCGCTTCAAGCAGTGCGTCTTTGCTGGGAGTCCTTCCCAGTCAGTGACCGGCATTCCCATTTTATCCACTACTTGGGAGAGTCTCATATCCTGCAAAAGTGTTCCATCTGCTCTACTTTTTTAAGTACTGAGCAAGAAAAAATCTGGAGCTGAAACTGAGGTTCTTAATGATGGAGTGTTCCTTTCAACTAGCCTCATGTCCAGGCCAGGAGACACCCCTCTCGTACCTCCTGCTCCCCAACCCAAACATCAGTCACTGAATGAACACAGTGCCCTGTCAATTTCAGCACATTCACCTTTGTTTACCTGAGGTAAATTCATGAAGAAAACCCATAGAAAATGGAGTCATTGTCCCCAGAAAGAGTCCATCTCAAAAAGACCTCAGTCCCTGTGAAGACTGCTGAGGAGTCCTTGTGTCCCACCCTGGGTATGGCTGAGGCTGCAAACATTCTTGGTACCAATCCTGTGCCTGGGGCTCTGGGCTCAGCAGAGAAAAAGGACAACAAGCATGCCTTGTATTGAGACCTTTGGTGCTGCACAAGCAGGGCACTGCATCATGGGAGCATTCAACCACTAAGAGAACTATACACACTATATGTACTGTCTACATCTAAGTTGACCACTAAGATGGCCTTGGTACCTGGAAGATGTCATGTCCCATATGGTCTCAGCGCCCCCCCAAGTCATCCTCATAAGCATCGACTACTCTGATCAGAATAGACTTGCCAAAGCAGCATATAGCATCGGTATCGACAACTGAATAGGGTCCCATCCTTCAAACCCATCCAGTACTGCAGGAGTTCAGATTCTTGAGAGACCTACTTGTTTTGGAGGAACTGGAGTTTCCCGTGTAATTCCTTGTAATCACCTTTGATTTTTAAATGATCAGTTTTTGAAATTGTACTCTTCTTATCCCTTTTTCCTTTAGTCATCCTGTTGTGCAGCTCTGGAAATGCCAATCCATTCTGACATACTGCAGGTTATCCTGGATTACATCTATACAGATGAAGCTCCTGCAATAAAAGGTGCTGACAATATATTTGTTTCTGGAAATTGTAGAGTTGGGGGCATGAACAGCTGACAGCGAGTTTTTAAAAGGAATAAATTTCAGCTTGATCTCTTTCAAATAATTCTGCTATTTTCATTTTAATAAACAAGGAAAAGACACCTGAAGGGAGCAGAAAGTTTGGATATTGTGCACTACAGTGTGAACGCTTTCAAATTAGAGACATTTGTGTGTTATGGGGAAGTGGTACCGTAAGTACCACGATTAGATTACCCTTTTTACTAAAAAGATATTGTATTGCCTTTTGAATCATATATGTTATTTGGTAAACCCCTACCAATATGATATCATTTTATACTTTGGAGTCAGTTGTAGTTTTACTGCAAGTGTTGTCTCCCGCCCCCCGCCCCGACCTTCGTTTTGCTGAAGACACCATGATCAGCTGCTTTTTCCACAAGCACTTCTATGTTTTCTCTATGTTGCCCCTTTATATATAAGAAAAACTCCTTCTCTACAAGATTTGCAAAGCCACTACCATCTTGTCCTATTTTAAATCCCACTTCATAAGCTACCTATGCCATGACACCTACAAAGCACAGTGGAGCAAACTGGCCTTTGTTGAAACTTTTCTGAAGCATTTTTCACGTAACCAGTCATCTTTCTCATGCAACTTTTCTTCATTTCCAGACTCTCAAAATGTGGAATTTATTTGTAATGTTCTGGTGGTAGCAGACCAACTTCTTGTATCTCGACTGAAAGAAATGTGTGAAGTAGCCATTACTGAAAAACGTGAGTGTTTTTACTATGTTTCTTAATGAAATGGCTGCATTTTTTCATTTTGTTAAAATAAATCCAGTTGTTTAGAAGGTAAGTGTTTAAGCTTTTTTGTGAGTTGCAGTGTGACGCTGCTTAACTCTGGCTGTGGCTATGGGAATGAAGGCGCGACTCTCCAGTTCATGTCATAGTTCTCTCTTGCCTAGACATCTGTGCTCACCCCCCTTCAGACTGCCCAACATTCTAGAACTAAAATAATCTTCTTGGCCTGCAACTTCAATCATGTCACTTCACTTCAAGTATCTTTACCAGTTCTGGGTCTCTTACCTCATCAAATTCAAACTCCTTGTCCTCACTTTTTTAAGGCACTACACAATTTTTTTCATGTTTCTACCTAATTCCCATCTCATGTCCTTCCCTAACTCTTTTTTGTTGCTCTTTTTGTGCTTTCATACTTCTCTTGACAATGTCTTTTTGGGTGGAAATGCCTCCCTCTTCTAGCACACCAATCATCCTCACTCTCCTTCATCTCTCTTCTCAGAATCTACTTGGCTTTCCTTGGTGACTTCCATTCCTGCCTTCTCTCACTACATCTTTTTCAGCTATAGAAAAATATTGGAGCTTAAGCTTTGTTCACAATATAAATTTATTCATGTTACTGTTGTTTTAACCTCTGTTTCTCACTCTCTTTGTCTGTTTGCTCCCATTTTCAAAGCTGATCTGTGCTTAGATTGTAGGCTTTTCATAGCTGTGACTATCTTTTGTATTTCTGTAAAGAATCAGTCAAATTCATGCTACATAAGTATTTAATAATAATAGTGTTGCCTTGGGTGGAGTCAGGGCCACTTAAGCATTAGTGCTCCTGTCTAATGAAACAGGAAAAGGGTTTGTTTTTATTCATTTTTCATAACCTGAGCTCTCCTCCCCTCCCCCCCCCCAATTCATACTGTATATCTTGATGTAATAAGTGATTACAGAACAAAATTGCAGTATGTTCTCTATTTAAGTCTGTGATGTTTCTTCTTTCCAGTCACTTTAAAGAATGCTACTGAGCTGCTGGAGTTTTCAGCAACATACAGTGCTGAACAGTTAAAACTGTCCTGCTTGCAGTTCATAGGACTAAATATGGCAGCCTTGCTTGAAGCGAGGTAAGAGTGGATGTAGGTGTTACAGTATGCTTTGAACCATAAAAGTGAAATACTGCAAAAGGGTGGAACTGTTGGAAGAATTATCAGGAAATGTTACGAGTGATAGTTGAGAATGTAACCAAAAATCCTCAGCTGCAGTGGTATACATTTGTGCTGAAACTCTGTGCCCTATCTTGCAAGTTATGTATCTGTTACACCTGTACTACAACACATAATAAAGTGTTACTTCCGTAATCCTGAGGCAAAAAGAGCCTGTTCCAAAGCCCACTGAGATAAGTCAGTAGGAATCTTTCCACTGATGTGGGCTTTGAATCAGTCCTAAGAATGGAGACCTGCAAGGTAGCTCTGGAAGACATTTCAAAATGGTTATAAATAGGGCTAGGTGAAATTTTTTCAGACAAAAATTTCAGTTTTTATTTATTCATGAACAACCCCAAATTTATCATTGTTTTCACCTGAGATTTTTTTTCAGGATCAGCATCAGAAAACTGTTTGTCCTTCCATCGCCCTCTATAACTTTAGCCGAGGAGCTAGGGGCACTTGCCTGGGATGTGGGAAACACATGTTTGAATCCCTACTCTGGAGCAGGGACTTGAATCCCTCCTCTGAATCAAGCAGAGAAGAGTTGAATCCACATCTGCTACCTCCCAGGAGAGTGCCTTAATCACCAGGCTATCGAATCATTCTCACTCTGTCCCTCTATTTGGCCCAATTAATATTTGACTTTTTATACGAAGTGGAACACCTTTAAGAGCAGAGATTGAGAGCAACCTACCCGAGAATAGCCTAGCACCTGGCAAGGAGAGATGTGTGTTTAAGTTCCTGTTTCAGAGTAGGGATTCAAACCTGAGTTGCCCACATCCCAGGCGAGTGCCCTGAGCTTTGGGCTACGTATTATAAGGGAGAGGGGGAGGAACATGCGTAGTTTCTTGAAGCGGGACCGAAACAAACTTTTCCAATTTGCTGACACAGGCCAAACATTTTTGGAACAGACTGTTTTCTGTGATTTTTTTTTTTTTTTTTTTCAATTTGCTGGTCGAACTAAAAATCCAGTTTGCTCAGCTCTAGCCATGAGCATCATGTTGGTATTTTTTACATACATGATTGCTGTTGCAGTTTCAGTGTAAACAATTTCTCTTTAAAATAATTGCTGTGTTCACACATGGTAGGTATATAATATGTTACAGGCAAGTAAATGGGATTAAAGCAGACCTCAATTTTTATTACCTGCAACAGTAATTTTACTTAAAGGGTTAATCTGCACCATATCCCAGACAAACTCTTTATGTAGCAAATTGATTAAAAAACTAAACAAAAACTTGCTTGTTAGAAGCTATGCAATGCCTTGGATTGTTAGACTGTATCATAAAGGAGCCAAACAAGTAGGCAAAAGGTAGATGAGAAAGTAATTTAAGATTTGATGATCTAGCTAAAGTAGGATGTTAGTGCCCATCACCATAATATCTAATGCTATCACCTGTACATATGTGTACCCCTAAACTGTAATTATTTGAATCCTATTGAACAAATATCTTGCAGTTTGAATCAAATGACTTAAAGTATGGTAAATGAGACCGAGGCTATAACTATCTATCTTGTTTTAGGACTCTAGATGTCTTAAGTGATGAAGTTTTGAGGGACCTTTCTGTGTCTTACAGAAAAATGGTAAGCTATACCTAGGTCAGTGAAAATTGACTACTTTAAAAATGAACATTGAGTTAAGCTGATAAATGTGTGTCAGATGCTCATCAGGTGGGCAGTGGTCCTTTCAAAACATTAATCCAGAAATAAATTTAATCTATATTTTTTTAAATTCTTCTTTACTTCGGAAATTTTCTGATAGTTACACATTTATTACCACTGCAACATGCATAATTCTGTGTTCCATTAAGACTATCAGTCATATGCATTTAATGGTATTAATGGCACCACAAAACATATGTTGTAAATTGGCTTTAGTAAACAAACGAGTGTCGGGTAATTCTATGCAGAGGAAGAATTTGTGGTGTGGGGGGAAGAGGTAACACTCATTTTTAGTGGAATTGGTAGCTTCCAAGAGTATCTAATTCTGCTTTCCTGTTCTAATATCAGTAGGGCAATGTAGGAAGAATTAATATTAAGTGAAACAAAAGAAATGAGTGAAACTTTGCCAGTAAGCAAGGGAGAGTCAGCATACAGTATAAACTATTTTTCTTCTTTAATACTTTAATGGTAAGAGACTGTGATTGGGCATAAATCTGTGCCATTCTTCTATGAAGTATCCTAGTCAGTTTTTAAATTAAGTTCTGAACCTTTACGTTTTCTTTAAAAGAATTAAAGAACGTGTAGATGTGGCAGTGTTTGTGTGTATGCTTTTTTTTTTAATTATAAATTTCCTTGGTCTTGTAGGCTGTAATGCATAATGGTGATAATACCTGGATTCTAAAATTATGTATTTGAGTGATTATAATCTGGTACAGAGGTTCTCAAATTGCAGTCCGCGGGTCACCAGTGGTCCGTGAGCTCCATTCAGGTGGTCTGCAGATAGATCTCTCTAAAGTGTACATCTGGGTGGCCACACATGAGAGAATGAAGGGCCACCCACCTAATTAGCGGAGTCACACAGGCATGGCTCTGCTAATTAGGTGCCTGGATCCTGGAGAAGATGCACATGTATGGTGAGCTAGTGGCCTTGGGGGGAATAGGGGGTAGGTGGGAGGGGGAAATGGGGTGAGAAGAGGGAGTGGGGGGAATTCGGGATTTGCAGGGCTGTGGTGGCCAGAGAAAGAGGTGACTTTCCCTATCTCCAGGGCTGCTGCTGCCAGGGAGAGATGGCCCTCCTCCCCAGCCTCAGCTCTGTGGGTGCTGTGGCGGGGGAGAGACCTTCCTCCTTCTCAGTCATAGCTTGGGGGCTGCCATGATGGGGGAGAGAGGGAGAGACCCCCCTCTTTCCCAGCCCCAGCTCAGGGGCTGTTGCAGCAGGGGAGAGAGGGCACATCCATCACATTAGAAAGGGAAGATATGAAAATGAGTTGTGTGCTTTTATTTCTAGAACAAAAAAAGTTAATTATTATTAAGGTTTTTTTAATGAGGTACTTTTATCCAAAGCACGTTACAATAGTTAGCTAATGGTACAAACAACATTTGGAAAGATCGTTAAGTGGTCCGCTGAGACCCTCAGCAATTTTCAAGTGATCCGTGAAAAAAAATAATTTGAGAACCACTGATCTGGTACTTCTGCAAGAAATAGTTTGCTTTCTACTATACAGCTTAAGAGGATCAGTGTAACATTAACTCTTGATATTTCAGATTCCAGCTATGGTCAGGAGAGTGATTACTCCATATCAAGATGGACCTGACATTAGCTCTTTGGAGCCTGATGACAGAGAAAACTTTGTCTTTTTGAAAGAAGAAATGAATACAGAACTAACATCTCAGTAAGTCTTATGTTTTCTTCCTTTGATTGCTGAAATAGTTGGCCTCTGTAGTTCTTGGCATTCATCACTCCAACCAAGTGAACTACACATAGCAGTATCTTTCTTATAGGATACCGATTTATCTCTTTTCACAGCTAAAAGTCAAGAGCATTGGTGGCACCAAACTAATAGAGTTAAAATACAAAAATAGAAGAAATGCAGGTTCCAAAATCTTTTTCAAAGTTAAAATGAGGTGAGCAAAAATGGCAAAAGGAGCAGTTCAGAATGATGTTTAGGCTGAGTGGAGATGAGGCTAGTTATGTAGCTGAGTTATGGAGTTATGATGAGCTGAGTTATGGAGCTCCTTGAAACTAAAGATAAGCGTAAACTTTAAATGGAGTGGGGATAATCCACTGAAGTGATTTGAGGAGGAAGAGGAGATGATATCAAAAAGAGAACTTCTTTGATTGGGAGTGGGGTGACAGTGTTTGAGTGGATTGTAGTTGGAACAGAAAGATGGGAGTGTAGGTGGCTGGAGAGGAGAGTGTTAAAGTAACCAAAGCATGAGAAATAGGGAGTAGGAGGGGAATTAACAAATTTTTAGAGACTAGAGCAGGGGTAGGCAAACTTTTTTTGGCCCAAGGGCCATACTGGGGTGCGAAACTGTATGGAGGGCCGGTTAGGGAGGGCTGTGCCTCCCCAAACAGCCTGGCCCCTGCCCCCATCCGACCCCTGCACTTCTCCCCCCCCCCCCCCACAACTGCCTCCTCCCCCCCCCTGCTCCTTGTCCCCTGACCGCCCCCTCCCGGTACCCCCCTTCCCCGACCGCCCCCCCGCCCGGGACCTCACCCCCCTGAACCTCTTCCCCATCCAACCGCTCCCTGTCCCCTGACTGCCCCCCGGGACTCCCTGCCCCATATCCAACCCTCTGGCCCCCTTACCATGCTGCTCAGAGCAGCATATCTGGAGCCGTGCTGCCCAACCGGAGCCAGACGCACTGCCCTGCATGAGCGTGCAGCCCCGCCACCCAGAGCGCTGCCCACGCGGCGGCATCACTACAGGAGAGGGGGAACAGCAGGGGAGGGGCTGTGGGCTAGCCTCCCTGGCTCGGAGCTCAGGGGCAGGGCAGGACAGTCCTGTGGGCCGGATGTGGCTCGCGGGCCGTAGTTTGCCCACTTCTGGACTAGAGGAAGAAGTGGCAAGATCTGCTGGATCTTGAAATTGGAGAAGATTTTAAAATGATTCCATATTGTGGGGTTGTGTAGCAAGATGTATGGTGGTGCAATTAACAAAAAGGGTTCAAGAGCAGAAGGCTTTGAAGGAGACATGATAAACCCAGTTTTAGACTTGCTGGGTCCAGGAAGAGGTGTCAGAGGCAGGCACAGATCTATGACTAGATGGAGCATGAGAGATCATGGGTAGAAGAGGATGCATTTGGCAGTAATCCGTGTTCAAGTGGTAGTAGAAGCCATGGGAACAAATAAGATCACCAAAGAGAGAGGCGAGGACATCTATTTAATATTCTATGGAAAACCTGCATTTAGAAACAATGTTTAAGAAACCAAAATTAATGATAGTTGAGGGCTGGAAAAGTTTACATCTGCTGTACTGTATTAAAGTTCAATGTAAGAGAAATTTTGTTTGCAAATGAGCCTCATACTACACGCTTTAAAAAAAAATTGTGGCTTTTTTCCTTCTAAAAGGTTAATAAGCTTTTTCCCTCTGATGTCTGATCAGACTGACCTTTGCTTTTTCAGAGCTCTCTGTGCAGTGAAATGTGGTAGACCCCTGCTAGTTTCTTTTCTCCTACCACTCATTCTGATTGGTGGCACTGTTAGTAGAACTGTAGGAGGTGAAGTCAGGTGTATGCACAGAGTGCAGCTAGATCAGGGGTGGGCAAACTAAGGCTCAGGGGCTGCATCCGGCCCTCCAGACATCTTAATCTGGCCCTTGAGCTCCTGCCGGGGAACAGGGTACCTGCTTCACACGGCACCTGGAAGCGGCAGCATGTCTCTCTCTCCTCCTCCCCCCAGCTCCTATGCATGGGGCAGCCAGGGGCATTGCCCCCCCACAGCTACAAGCATCGCCCCCCCACAGCTCCCGTTGGCTGGGAACCATGGCCAATGGGAGCTGCAGGGGTGGCACCTGCAGACGGGGCAATGCGCAGAGCCGCCTGGCTGCACCTCCATGTAGGAGCCAGAGGGGGGACATGCCACCACTTCTGGGAGCTGCTTGAAGTAAACGCCCCCCCCAGAGCCTGCAGCCCTGATCCCCATCCTGCCCTCTGAACCCCTTGGTCTCAGCCCGGAGCACCTGCACCCCTAACCCCTCATCCCCACCCCAGAGTCCGCACCCCCAGCTGGAGCCTCTCCCCGCACCCCAACCCTCAATTTCATGGGCATTCATGCCTGTCATACAATTTCCATACCCAGATGTGGCCCTCAAGCCAAAAAGTTTGCCCACCCCGACCTAGATGTATGGAGTTCTGTGCAGCCACTACAAAGGCATTGGGCTCTTATTATCCTATTGTAGCTTTTGTAGCTTTCGTGTGCTTCAGTTAACTCCAGTATTTTTGCAGGTAGCAAATGGGAATCATGGGAAGAAGTGACTTGAGGCTGAATGAACAGAATTTGTGAATAATAAAAAAAAATAACACTTTTCAGCAGTTGATTTCAAAGTGCTTTACAGAGGCGATTGGCATCATTACTACATTTTACAAAAAATGAGGAAACTGAGGAACAGAGGTGAAGTGACTTGTTCAAGGTCACCTAATAGGTTATTAATAGAGCTTGGTACAGAATTAATGTCTCCTGAAAGTCTGGTGCATTATCCACTAGGCAACACTACCTCCTACTGCATAGCACCTTTTATGTATTTTCCAGCAGAGTATGTGGAGAAGAGTAGTAGACCTTTTATGATAACTGTAAGAACTGAGAATTCAAGAATTGTTCAAAAATAATACTAAGCATCTCTAAGTCACCTTCTGTCAGAGGGTTTCAAACCACTTACAGAAATGGATTTCAATGCCACAACTTTGAGATAAATATGCATATTCCCCATTTTCAATTTCTGTAAACTCAGTCACAATTAAGTGATTTGTGGAGCTGATTAAAAATTTTCAAAAATCAAATTTTTTTTATGCATTTCTGTTGGAAAATTTTGCTTTCTAAGTCAGCTATAGTTTCTTGTAATCAAAGGAAACTAGGAATAGAACAGTTCTTGTCTCCTAGTCCTATTTCTTTTAATCACAAAACCATTTTTCCTCCTTTGTCCCTCCTATGTCATTGTACTCTTCTTTGTATGTGATCTTTGACTGAAGAGTGTGTATGTATAACATCACTTGTATATCTTCCACCAGTCTTAGATAATTTTTTCTAGATTCCCTCTTGCTGCTTGCAGTATTCCACAGAAGCACTGGTAATATTAGCATATACAATGGTGTCAAATAATGCTTGATGAGGACAAAGCATCGGGTCTTTGGCAGACCCACTGAATCCTGCAGTACTCCATAGGGTCCCATGAACCGTGCTGTGAGAAACAACATTTTTTTAACTGGCTGCATTATGTATATAGCTTTTTTAAAAAAGCTGCTGATCTAGAACGTTGGCAAACCTGTGTTCAAATAATTTATTAAACACCTGTTTGAATATTCTAAAGTTTTTCTCTTTGGAAAATACTTATAGAAGAAGTAAGCACCACGGATGCAAATAATGCTGCAGCATACCACATTTAGATGGAAGAGGAACATAACAAATCTTCCAAGTTTTGACACATCAGAATTGGGTAGTTAGTGCTTTTAAAATTCATACTACACAGTTAATCAGTAGTGACATTCCTGATTATCTTCCACTTGAGGCTCCAGAAATGGTTTAATTAAACCCTAAGTCGTACCACCCAGTGCGTGTTTCAGGAGCAGTGAAGAAGATTAAAATTATGAATATATAATATACTTTAAAAATCTGTTATACGTCACTGTTGTGTAGGAGCCTGGATAAAATAGGCAATATAGGAAGAAGAATGATTGGCTAAGATTAAAACTGTATAATCCAGTGTAACAACAAAGGTATATTACATTTGCTAATTGTTGCAACAGTGCAAAAAGTTTTGGCCCTTTTTGGGAGGCTTGACTTTTTGTCTTAAAGTCTTGCAAAGTATCTAAGCCTTATCAGGAGTCCACGACAACTGTTTCATTGTGTTCTTTACTTTATTTCATTCTTGGACCTTTTAAAGTACATTATTACAATTGTTATGTGTAAAACAACAATAGAAATTCTATGAAATAGGAATACTGTAGTCAGTTATGGGTCACATAACTCTTTAATTTTGGTACAATAAATAAAAGCTGTTTGGATTTTTTCCTCCCACTTTTTCCAGTTGTTTGACTAAGGATAAGCATCCTGTCTACATGACTGTTTACAAGCTATACTACCAGTGTAATAACATTGTTATTTTGGAGACCATGTTTGTACTGGTTTCAGAGTAGCAGCCGTGTTAGTCTGTATACGCAAAAAGAAAAGGAGTACTTGTGGCACCTTAGAGACTAACCAATTTATTTGAGCATAAGCTTCTGTGAGCTACAGCTCACTTCATCGGATGCATTCAGTGGAAAATACAGTGGGGAGATTTATATACATAGAGAACATGAAACAATGGGTGTTACCATACACACTGTAAGGAGAGTGATCAGGTAAGGTGAGCTATTACCAGCAGGAGAGCGGGGGGTGGGGGTGGGGAGGAGGGAACCTTTAGTAGTGATAATCAAGGTGGGCCATTTCCAGCAGTTGACAAGAACGTCTGAAGAACAGTTGGGGGGAGGGGAATAAACAGGGGGAAATAGTTTTACTTGTGTAATGACCCATCCACTCCCAGTCTTTATTCAAGGCTAAGTTAATTGTATCCAGTTTGCAAATTAATTCCAATTCAGCAGTCTCTCGTTGGAGTCTGTTTTTGAAGTTTTTTTGTTGAAGAATTGCAACTTTTAGGTCTGTAATTGAGTGACCAAAGAGACTGAATTGTTCTCCGACTGGTTTTTGAATGTTATAATTCTTGACGTCTGATTTGTGTCCATTTATTCTTTTACGTAGAGACTGTCCAGTTTGACCAATGTACATGGCAGAGGGGCATTGCTGGTACATGATGGCATATATCACATTGGTAGATGTGCAGGTGAACGAGCCTCTGATAGTGTGGCTGATGTGATTAGACCCTATGATTGTGTCCCCTGAATAGATATGTGGACACAGTTGGCAACAGGCTTTGTTGCAAGGATAGGTTCCTGGGTTAATGGTTCTGTTGTGTGGTGTGTGATTGCTGGTGAGTATCTGCTTCAGGTTGGGGGGCTGTCTGTAAGCAAGGGCTGGCCTGTCTCCCAAGATCTGTGAGAGTAATTGCTCATTCTTCAGGATAGGTTGTAGATCCTTGATGATGCATTGGAGAGGTTTTAGTTGGGGGCTGAAGGTGATTGCTAGTGGCGTTCTGTTATTTTCTTTGTTGGGCTAGTCCTGTAATAGGTAACTTCTGGGTACTCTTCTGGCTCTGTCAATCTGTTTCTTCACTTCAGCAGGTGGGTATTGTAGTTGTAAGAACCCTTGATAGAGATCTTTTAGGTGTTTGGCTCTGTCTGAGGGGTTGGAGCAAATGAGGTTGTATCATAGAGCTTGGCTGTAGACAATGGATCGTGTGGTGTGGTCTGGGTGAAAGCTGGAGGCATGTAGGTAGGCATAGCAGTCAGTAGGTTTCCAGTGTAGGGTGATGTTTATGTGACCATCGCTTATTAGCACTGTAGTGTCCAGGAAGTGGATCTCTTGTGTGGACTGATCCAGGCTGAGGTTGATGGTGGGATGGAAATTGTTGAAATCATGGTGGAATTCCTCAAGGGCTTCTTTTCCATGGGTCCAGATGATGAAGAGGTCATCCATGTAGCGCAAGTAGAGTAGGGGCATTAGGGGATGAGAGCTGAGGAAGCGTTGTTCTAAGTCAGCCATAAAAATGTTGGCATACTGTGGGGCCATGCGGGTACCCATAGCAGTGCCGCTGATTTGAAGGTATACATTGTCCCCAAATGTGAAGTAGTTATGGGTGAGGACAAAGTTCAGCCACCAGGTTTGCCGCGACATTATCAGGGATACTGTTCCTGAGGGCTTGTAGTCCATCTTTGTGTGGAATGTGGGTGTAGAGGGCTTCTGCATCCATAGTGGCCAGGATGGTGTTATCAGGAAGATCACCGATGGATTGTAGTTTCCTCAGGAAGTCAGTGATGTCTCAAAGATAGCTGGGAGTGCTGGTAGCGTAGGGCATGAGGAGGGAGTCTACATAGCCAGACAATCCTGCTGTTAGGGTGCCAATGCCTGAGATGATGGGGCATCCAGGATTTCTAGGTTTATGGATCTTGGGTAGCAGATTGAATATCCCAGGTCGGGGTTCCAGGGGTGTGTCTGTGCAGATTTGTTCTTGTGCTTTTTCAGGGAGTTTCTTGAGCAAATGGTATAGCTTCTTTTGGTAACCCTCAGTGGGATCAGAGGGTAATGGCTTGTAGATAGTGGTGGTAGAGAGCAGCCTCTTGTTCATATTCCGACCTCTTCATGATTACGACAGCACCTCCTTTGTCAGCAACAGCGTACTTAGCTGTTTTCCAGTCATGCTACTGTTTTAACAGAATTAAGAGTAGTTTTATTAAGACACCAAAGGTTACCATTTGGTTCAGTGTGCTCATTATTGTACCATTTCAGTAGATCACACAGATCTTGTTCAATGCTACCCTGAATATCTGCATAGGTTGCATATGCTTACTCAGTGTGGCTCTCTGTCTCTCACTAGTGGTGGTTTGGCCACAAATAGAGGTTTGAATCTGCTAATGGCTTTAAGCTCACAGACTTAGATGTTTTAGCTTAGGCAGTTGAGACACATAGTTTTCGATCTAGAAAGCTCAGCAGGGTAGATAAAAATCAGTGATTTCTTTAAAAAAATAATTAAAATTAAAAATGGATTTTTTAAAACCAGATTTTTTAAAAACTTTTTTAAATTGTTTCTTTAAAAAAGTGTTCAAAATGAAATGTGAATTAAATACAAAATGTTAGGTTCCAAATTTATTATAGTCTCTCAAAACATTTTAAATAAAAAAATAAATATGCTGAATCCATGAGTCTCCATCAAAAACTTTGAGTTTAAAGGCTGCTTTTCTGTATAAAGAGAGAATCGGGGGGAAATGTCTAACTTGTGAGGTCAGGCTTTATAATTATGGTACAGTGGGGTCAGCCTAAGTAACGTAGTAGACAGTCTCTTGAAAATGAGACATAGATGAGTAGAAACCTAAGCTCTATTCACTTTCACTTAAATAAATTTGCAATTTTCCCGAGGCTGATCTGAAATAATCAGTTTAACTAACTGACTTCAGTTAATATCTGTTTAGTAAATTATTTAGTTGTAAATGTGAAACATGTTTTGCTGGGAGAAGTTTATGTATCCACAACATTTATGATGGTTTTGTTAAACAAACAAAATTTATTTTTATTAAAATTCCAGTTACCATTAGAATGCTGCTAGACACAAATCATGAGCAAAAAGTTAATTATCTAGTGAAAAAGTGACATCACCATTTTCTAACCTACTAAAATGTACAGTTAATAAGAATCTGAAAATATTAAGCTATGTAATTACTTAAATAAATGTATATACTTACATTATACCATCCTAGGTAGCAAAAAGATGTACCAAATCTAGTGTAAAGGCTGTATTTAGTTGTAAATAAACATGTTTTAAAGGTGTTATCAACCAATGAGAAAGCACCTTTCTTTAGAAAATAACTGAAGAACAAATGGAAAAGTTGACTAATATCACCTCTTTAAATTGAGGTTTTCTCCTTGGTGATTTATATCACTTTGATTTAAATCAGTCAACTCTGAATCTGAGGTTCAGTCTCCTTTGCTGTGACTCACCTATGGACATCTTTTGGCTCCAGTCAAGTACCTTTTCTTACAATTACTCTTTTACCATCTCCATTTACTTAGATCTTACATGTAAGGAGTGCTAAATCCACCACACGCTAGTTCAAAAGTCCATATCTGGTTTAATGAACATGTAAGTGTCAAGACTATATGAGAAGAAAAGCTTAATATTAATCTTGATATATCTACCTCGCCAGTACTGTAGTTTAGTTTGACTTGTCATGCTCATGTATACACTCTTGATGCAATATACATAATCATAACTGCTGCTAACAATCCAGTCTATAAATAAGTTTTCATATTGTCTGAGTGATTTAACAATATTAACTGTGTTATTTCTAAAGACTTCTCAAATATAAAAATTTTCTGCATAGGGAAGCTCTTCTCAAAAAGGCAAAAATGAAGGCTAAAAAGAAGCCACGAAGACGATCAGACAGCTCTGGAGGATATAATCTTTCGGATATTATTCAGAGTCCACCCTCCACAGGTTAGTGGCAAATGAACTTTCAGGCATCACAAAGTCTAGCATCAACTTTAATATGAAATACTATACTCTATCTGTTCATCTTTAGAAGAATTTCTTACTTAACACACAACTTTTTTTGTAAATGTTCAGTATGGATTATAATGGTTTATTTATTGAATTATAGAATTAAGTGATACTGTTTTTTCTTCCCTTTTTAAAGGGATATTTAACTTTGGCCCCAAACTTAATTTTTAGGAAAACAAGCCTTTTATAAAACTAAGACTAAAGGACATTTTTTCCATGGTTTTTTTGTTGTTGTTGTTTTGTAACTTAAATGTGCCCCTGTAATGTTGGCAGCCCAAACACTGAATCACTACTTGAAACCCTGAAAGAAAATGACTGGAATCTGATTAGCCTGTTGTTCATTGTCCAGTTGGTGAGAAATAGAAACAGTAAATGCATGCATTCCTTTTTCAAGCAAATAGTTTGTGTGAATCAGATTAGAGAAAGGAAGAGAAGGGGGAGCTATTTTATTCTGCTCCATGATGCTTGAAAATTGATGGTTACCTGCAACTGTATAGGATTATGTAATGAACTACCCTTTTTAATTTTATATTTATAGTTTTATAATTGTCTAATGTTCAAAATATGATGCCACCTTCCAGGTCTGTGTATTTTCCTATATAAGCATTGTATAACAATCCTGCTTTTCATGTTACAGTTCTATTTTATATTCTTATCCAATACATTTTAGGTTTAATAAAATTGGATAAGGCTAACTCTGTGGAGTCGCTTCCAGAATTGCTGACATCTGATTCTGAAGGTAGTTATGCAGGAGTGAGTAGTCCCAGAGACTTACAATCCCCTGACTTCACAACAGGATTTCAAGCAGATAAAACTGAGGTATTTTGGTTCCTAAAAATCTTTTTTTTTAATTTTCTTATCTTAATGTTTTATTGCCTTTCTTTGTGTAATTTAAAAAAATTCAAACCTTGATTTTTTTGGTGCCTTTAGAAAGACAGTTTAGTCACATTCTCATCCTGAAATATTAAAATAAACAAACAAAAATCCTCTGTGGTTTTAATAGATAGTGCTGATATTTTGTTTATGTATGGTATCAGGAGTTTTTAAACACCATGTTTCATTTTATACCCCTTTTGTTTTTTGAAATTTTCAACTCTCTGATGTCTTAGACTTATATTGTTTAAAATCCCTACCTCATATTTATCTGAAAGAATAAAGGAACCTCAGATTTAGCAAAATAAAGCTAATTTTCTTAGCCTGATGTATTTGGTAAAAAGATTACTGGCGAGGATAATTTTAAGAGTGTAATTAAAGAGAGGATTTATAAAGAGAAATTAAGTTCACAAGAATTGAGACTAATTCAAATCTGTGTGCATGTTAGTGTCCAGTATCAAAATCGTTATTTTAGACCTGTAACAAATCTCTAGGAGTAGTAGTATACTAGTTTATCTAGTAATGTATTTGAACATAGTTCTAAGGTCATTCTTGTTTTTTGATGGATGCTGTCAATTAAAAATAATATAAATAATGCAGATTGAGCTGGGATTAATTAAAATACATCTTATGCTTCTGATATTACATGTAGAGCCTCTTCATGTATACTTTAATATTCGCAACTTATGTCACTTCTAACATCACCCTTTTCTAAATGGGGAAAAAACCCTGTTTCAATAGAATTCTTTTATGTTTCAGATGAAAGACAAAATGTATGTTCAGAGTATAAAAGCCCTACATTCTAATAAAGAGATGAAATTATGTGAGGGATCATCAGCTCTGAAACAGTCTGTTCCACAGTCTATTCCCAGTGTTAAAAACAACTCTGCAAGCTCTCCAAGTTGGGTTGCTACCTCTTTCAGGTACAATAAAATTTATTGTAAATAATTAGCTGACAAGTACTGTGCTTTCCATTTGGTAAAAGATAGTGAACATTAGTAGTTTAATATTCTTGCTTCTTTTCAAAGTGAAAAGTTAACTGTGTTTAAATTGATTGTATGATACCAGCAACACTTGACATGTTGGCTAAGGATGTTGGCTTTCTTTTTGCAAATTGATATGCTTGCTTTCTCTTGAATAGTAAAGAACCATTAGATACATCTTAAAAGGGACACTGTCTCAAAGGGTTTTAAAATTTTAAAGTAGCTCTTTCTGTTAATTGGATCCTTTACTCCTCCATCCTTCAATTAAAAAATAGTACTACAGTATTGTGAGGTAACCATTCATTTTACAGTAGTGTTACTGCAGCAATTGGGGTTGTCACTGTAGTGTACCCTTTTTTTGAGAGGATGTTTGACAAACAATTTTGAACATTATTGCGTTTATAGGCAGTTTAAGGTCAAATTTGTTAGCTTCAGCCTCCTACATTAATAAAAATAGATTCCTAATGTAGTTCTTCTAGTATTTTATCTACATGGATCTCACTGTACGTGTGTGCGCCCTGTGTACATGAGCTTGGATTCTTTTGTTCAGCAGCATCTGTTGGGTTTCTGCCTGTGCCCCCCATCTCCCACTTCCGAGGAGGGCAGAAGGGGAAAAGCAGCTTCAGACACCACTTGTTTCCTTACCACACATGGCAGTGAGATGGTGTGTGGTATCTGACTGTAGCTTTCTTAGAATAGGTTTAGTGGTTTTTTCATTCCCAAAGATGGGACCGTTTGTTTTGAAGTCTCACCTTGGCACCAATGTGGTGGTCTGTTGGCTTAAGTCTCCAGGTTTTAAAATCTACCCTGCCTGTGAGGCAGCTATGCCTTTAAATGATGGACATACTAAATGCCTTTTTTGTCTAAGGGAAGGTCATAAATGTTTAATCTGTAGATATTTTTCTTGTGCAAAATGCCTGTGATGCCTGACTGAAATTATTTTTTATGGAGAACTCTGAGGAGTGATTCTGACTGAGGTCCTGCCTCGAAAGCAGTTGTTCTGAAGTCAATTTCAAATTAGTGCTCCAGCTACAAGAGATGCTATCTCAGGAGCTAAGGGTTCTTCTGGCACCAGGAGATCTTGTGTTTCAGTGAAGCGTTCTGGACCTTCACTGCAGTCCTTCTTCAGGTCAGTCAGTGACTTCTGCTGCCCAGGGTAAGAAGGTGTAGAGAACTTCAGCTGATGCTTGGCAACAGTCATTGTCCCTAATACTGGCCAAGAAGAGGCCATTCTTCTGACTTGTCCAAATCTGCTCCCGGTAAGCCTGACAAGCACTGGAAATCTTCAGTGACTTGACTTGCAGTCCTCTGCACAGGCCGGTCTCAATAACTGAAGATCCTATCTCAATACCAATGACATTTGGTATAGTCTGACTTAAAATCTTAAGTACTATGTTGTAGTAAAAATATTCCATCTGCTGATGGATAGTACTGTTTTGTATAGTACCATCTTCGTCAATACCTTATTCCTGTACATTCAGCTGAACGTGAGCTTCCAGGGCTACGCTGTGGCCAATAGGCCTAATGCATTTCTTGAATGCATAAATGGAGAATGTTTTATGTAGGAGTAGGGAGGTTATTTTACATCTATATTTGGCACTGGTGGGACTGCTGCAGGAATACCACATCCAGTTCTGGGGTCCACACTTCAAGAAGGATGTTAAGTTGGAGAGGGTTCAGAGAAGAGCCACGGGAATGATTAATTATAGTGATACAAGGAGCTCAGTCTGCTTAGCTTAACAAAGATAAGGTTAAAGGATAACTTGATCGGTCTGAAAGTACATGGCAAGAAATATTTGATGATGGGCTCTTCAGTTTAGCAGACAAAGGTATAACAAGATCCAGTGGCTAGAAGTTGAAGCTAGATAAATTCAGACTGGAAATAAGGCATATGTTTTTAACCGTGAGGGTAATTAGCTATTTGAACAAATTTACCAAGAGCTGTTGTGGACTCTCAATCACTAGCAACTTCTAAATCAGGATTGGATGTTTTATCTAAAAGATAAAAGGTTAACCCAAATGGGAATTTAATTCAGGGAATGACTATGGCCTGGGTTATGCAGGGCAGACTAGAAGATGATCACAATTGTCCCTTCTGGTCTTAGAATCTGTGAATACCTGCTATACATGAACTGTGCCCTTTGTCAAAGGTATAGATTTTCCTAAAATTGAAGGTCACAGGAAAAAAATAAATACCCTGCAGGTACTTCAGAGTCTGCTAGTGAACACACGCTCAGTCTTTGAGTGTGCGTGTGCCTCATTCATTATCCATAATTATAAATTATTAAGGTATAACTAACAAAGCTCTTAATCTTACCGTGTAGCAGTTCTTCATTTTTATACTTCAGTATCATAATTCAGTATGTGTATTATCATACACACATAGAAGTGTAGGGTTGTGGGTTTAAAAGTGCCATGACCTCAGTGTCAGTATTTTATCTTCTTTAAACATGGGTTTTCAGAGACTTTTTCACTCAAAGTCCAACCTTATGTTTGTGAATCATTAGATAAAGCTTCATTAGTAATTTTCCTTATGTTGTGTTTTGAGGGGTGTCTTAATTTTAGGCCTTAATAATCATTGTTTCCCAACAACATGCTCACTAGAACTGCTTACATTAGCAATGTATGTGTGGGACATAAAAGGATTTTACATTAAATAAAAGAGGGCATTGGCCTATCACTATCAAAATACTGAAAGCTTCATTCCTAACCATATACAAATACAAGATCAGATTTCAGATCCACAATTCCCAGGCAAGCATGGTCTCTTGCTGCAGGATTGCAATGAGATGCACTGCTTCATGTCTCTGTGTGGCAGCATTGTCTGATGGAAGCATAATGCTGAAGACAGCCTACTTCCTCATTCAGTGGCATAGACAGTATCCCTGTAATATTTTTTTGTTCTTAAGTTAGTTGATATAGACTCCCAACTGTAGCTGTATCTCAACATAGTTTTTCTCTGGGAATTACCTTGGGTTTTAAAAATTATTAAATTTTGTACATAAACTCTAAATGAGAAACTGGAAGAATTCTACCAAGTGATACTACATATCTTCAAGTCACTTAAAAATATCAAGCTTAAATCACTTTTTAAATTTTTTACCTTTTAAGGGCAGAGTCACTGAGACACCGAAGCAGCCTACACAAGCTATTAATCTGGATTAAGCTGCCTTGCATTGCCAGAGGAGCACAAAGCAGCAAATTAAGGGTCACACTGACTTGCAGTTGGTTTGGAGTCTTGTATTAGACTATGCTGTCTGAAGGGAGGACAAGGAGAACTCTGTTCAAGGGTCCCGATGTTTCTCTGTGATTTTAAATGCTTCCTGCATGCGCCTGCCTCATTTCCCCCGACAGTGATGTCAAAGCACAGTGGAACCAAGACAGCAGTGCCGTGGGGAGCCTTTCAAGCAGTAATGCCCTAGGTTATCCTGTGGCTTTGGAACTTTTAAGGAGCTGTGACAATTGGGCCAAGTAATCCTACCAATGAAAACTCTTCACCCAGGTGTCCAATTTCTTTCATACCACCAATTCATTAAAACAGCTAGCATTGATACATACAAATCAGCTGTAAAGGGATGCTGGTGGCTGAATTAGCCCATCACAGTGGTCCCACTTAAGAGTTACTTAAGAGTTGTAGCCTATATAATTGTAGCAGTTAAATTAGCTATGGTATGAAAGTTGAATTTGTTCAAATGTAGCATATAACAAGGTTTCAGTTTTAACTATAAGGAAAGTTTGAAGTGTCTGCGTTGTTTTAATAAGATCATTTGGAGAAACATGATATTAATTTTCTCTTATAAATTTAAGGATTTACTTGTAAATTCTTAGAAAATTCACACTGTACTCAGAGTAAGTGCTGTAATTTGGGAAGGGGGAGGGATAACAAATATTTTCCATACAAAACAATAAGGTTTAATCGCTTCTTTAAGTGCAAAGTGGAATTCTGCCTTAACTGTGGAGTTGTGACCAGTGTCTCCATAATATTTAAGTTACTAGCCAACTACTGAACAAGTTTCCTAGTTTTAAATATCTTATTTACAATGGCTTTTAAAAAGTAAATCACACTTTGCCTCTTGTTTCACATTGTAATGAATCTTGGAAGTATTTTTGTGTATTCTGTATATACACATATAGAAAAAGTTTTTTTTTGTCAGAAACATTCTATTTGAGGTTTGCCATAATTGAGGAAATAGACATACGATGGTACCCGGATGTATAATTTAAGTATGACGTAGAAGATTTCAGTGAAGTTTGGAAACTGTGGAATGTAAGTAAAAATGAATGCCTTGAAAGGTAATTTTTTATTTTTCATTCAGCCCTGCCAGCCCTCCTGCTGTGGATCTAAGAACCATCATGGAACTTGAAGAAAATATGCAGAAGTGTGGAACTATGCCAAAGACAAATGCAGGGTTGGTAAAAAACCAATATCTATAAAAAAGGAGAGATGTTGAAGAATAGGCCATTATGGATTTACTTAGCGGTTCAGATGGTTTGAGATTTAAAAGAAGAAGAAAAAAATCTTCTTGTCCTTTTTTGTGTTTGCACAGCTTTGTTTATTCATTTTGTTATGGATTTCTGTGCATGCATTTAAAATGAACATCTCTGTCTGCAATGGCCTGATTTATCTAGTTAGTGCAGAACCTTTTGTTGGACTCTGGAGCCATAAATGGAAAGATTAATAAAATAACAGATCATATGTGGGATCAGTGGCCTAGCTGGCCAACCTTTCTGCTCTCTGTCCATCCCCACTAAAAAATAATCTAAATTTCCATCTGGTTGCTCTCCAGGTATCATTTGTTTCATACCACCTCCTCCAGCCTCCCCAGTTGCATGGTATTTTCCCAAAGAGTACCACTGGTGTGGATGGGGGAGAAGATTTCAGTGCAGATTGGACATTTTGCAGGATTTTTTTCCCCACATACTAGCCTGAATGACACCCATCTGTGGATTTTAGGGAGCTAACACAAGATAGAATGAAATAAGAAGACCATTTTGGAAACAAAACTCATGGTAAAGCAAGACATCAGACCAGAAACACTCAGCAAAACTGCACCTACAAAACCAAAAATTTAGTGTTTTTTTGAAGAGTCATCGGCCACATGTGGCAGTGCTCAATGATTCTGCCTTCATCAGAGAAAGGGGAACATCCTGGGCAGCCTCCACCATCTCGCTATGAGGATCAATGTGACAGTGTAATGTCTGGAGGAAGTTCTCATTCCTTGTATGCCCAAGCAAGCAACTGACTTCCCTTCCACCCTAAAAACACGAAAACCACCCAACATATAGACTTCTAGTGTTTCAAGTGGCCTCTACATATTCCATTTTGTGCTATGCTATTGGCACTTTTGGTGCCAAGATGTAGAATCTTGTGAAGAGCAGTGTCCCTTGGGATGCATCCCACTTTCCCATCATGGAGGACTCTGAAAGTACAAAAAGGGAGAGAGTCCCAATTACCCTTCAGTTTCTTAACGGCTGAAGAGTTTAGGATTGCCGTGTCCTCACTGGAGATATATAGATACATAAAATAACCCTGAAATGGCAGAGTTGCCATTTCAGGGTTATTTTTTGGTTAAATTATGAGTCAGCTGTCCTCTTTTCTTTTTGAAAAAAAAAAAAAAAAAGGTGCCTGGTATCTGGACCCACACAAAGTGAGAGAGCTGCCTCCGACATCTCTGCTGATGAGGGGAGGCTCCATAGGCCCAGTTAACTAAGTTTGGCATTAAGTCCAGCATTGAGTTAAGAGAACTGCTCACTTAAGTGGCTCTTTATCTGCCTTGAAGCAATGTCCAAGTCCCTAGATGACTCAGCTCAGTGATTTTCTAGCGTACTCAATGAGAAACAGAAGTCCCTAAATTAGTCTGGTTCAGCCTAATTTGGTGCTGAAGATTTTGCAGTTTACTCTAAACCACATGCTAGAAGTATTCTGGTGCCAGCATTGGCAGTGTTAGGTCCTCAGATCCATCCATGTCAAAAGTCCGGTGCTGATAATCCCGCACCTTTGAGTACTAGTGAACTACTAGTTTTGAAGTTTTGCCTAATACCAAGAGCACTAATGTCCTTAGTTTCACCAGTTACTTTGGTGAACGGTTAGTTGAAGTGGCTCTCTACCCAGCTCTAGTGAAAATAGGATCCCCTAATCCATCTGAGTTAATGTAGCTTGTTGTCAACGGTACTAGATATTTGGCAGTCTGTTTCGCTATCACCTGTCAATGCTGGATCATTGGATCTGCATGCTTCTCCTATTTATGCATGATCAACTGCACATTGACAGGAGCCTCTCAATTTCCAGAGCAGCTTGTGTGTGTTTGGAGATTGTGGGGAGTGGACGCAACTCCTGACACCTTTGCAATGGAAGTCTCCGTTCCAGTCATATTGGGCTTCCTGGTGCTGCATCTTTGGCCCTTCAGCCTCAAACCTATTCTGCTATAGTGCTAGAAAGACCTCTGTGGGCCTTCATCCTTTCTTGAACTTGGTCATCTGTACTAGATACCTCAAAAGGGTTCTCATATTTTTTTTTCGTAAACTTACCTGAATGTGCACTCAGGTAGTCACAATGGCCAATGGAAAAATACTTAACGTGAAAGTTTCAGATTATCAACTGAGGATATATCCCAGCGAGTTTTCTTAATTCAGTGAACACCTATTGTCTCCAATTCTGCCTCAGGGTCAAACAAAACCCACTGTCATTGACCATACTCCTCTTTCTTACTGGAATCTGGAATTCTTCTGCCTTCCCTCTGATTCCATTGGTTGAGGAGATCTGTCTGGGGATCAGTCACAATGGATCCAAAAAGTTGTCAGTTGCCTTAATTGGTCTTGGCTCTTTCATCTTTGGACATCTTAGTTTTTTAGTACCACAAATCCTGTTTTCCATTCTCCTTGTTCTTTGTCTTAGAGCTGGGGTGAAAGTATCCATTTGAGCCTGAATCTTCTCAGGTTGACAGCCTGACTTCTGAATTACTGAGTTGCTTTATGGGGAGGTTTATTCTGAAGTCTAGTAGATCCTGTTGAAAAACCAAGCAGACAAAAACTTGCTGCAGTAAATATCGAAGTTTTCCCATTGCAGTAGCTGAAGAGAATGAATCTGAGATGCTCTTCTCTTACTTTTGATATATTACAGTTCAAACATTTGAAGAACTGTTTTGAGTTCTACCAGACTGAATTGGTTGTAATGTCAGCAACTACTGTCACATGCATGGGGGAATGGTACAGTCCTCTAGTTTTATGGAAGACTTACTCCATGTACTAGTAATGCTACCTGGAAGTTGTGATATCTGAGAGCAAATTTGACTTCCCTTTTCAGCAATTCTGCAGTGGATGGATTTATTTGAGCTGTCCTTGGGTTATTCCCTCTGGTGCATGACTCTCCTTTGCCATGAGATTGAAATCTTTCGTTCACAAAACTCTTAGGATCTTTGCTCTGATTCACATGTGTATGTCATCTATGCCATGTAAAAGGGCATTCCTCATAGCTTTAAATATGGACAGGCTGTTGGTGAGTTGCAGTCCAGAAAGCTGAGTCTGCATAAGCTCAGTTGGAAAAAGTGCATATCTTCACCACAATTTCCAGTTTAAAAAATGTCATCCCTGGTTTAATCTTTCAGGCCCCTAGTCTGACTGTAGTCTGACAAGTATCTTTCTCATGCCTTTTATGATTTGGTAGGTATTTGGTCACCTGAGAAATCAAGGTGTACTTAACTAAATGAGTGGTAAAGCATCAGATGAATTCTGATTGTTTTCATCATCTTTTTCCAAAGATGCTACTTGGGCACCTATATGTGCTTTAAGCAATCTGTCTCTGTCTCAATCTCAATTCAGGAGAGGAAATTTCAGTCACTAACACTCTTGACCTGTTATTTAGAGCATGTACATTGGTCAAACCGGACACTCTCTATGCAAAAGAATAAATGGACACAAATCTGACATCAGGAATCATAGCATTCAAAAACCGGTAGGAGAACACTTCAACCTCTCTGGCCACTAAGTAACAGACTTAAAGGTGGCAATTTTGCAACAGAAAAGCTTCAAAAACAGATTCCAATGAGAAACTGCTGAGTTTGAATTAATATGCAAAGTAGATACCATTAACTTGGGTTTGAATAGAGACTGGGAGTGACTGGGTCATTACACATATTGAATCTATTTCCCCATGTCAGGTATCCTCACACCTTCTTGTCAACTGTCTAAATGGACCATCTTGATTATCACTACAAAAGTTTTTTTTCTCCTGCTGATAATAGCTCATCTTAATTAATTAGCCTCTTACTCCACCTTTTTATGTTCTCTGTGTGTGTGTATATATATATATGTATGTAATTTTCGTACTATATGTTCCATTCTATGCATCCACTGAAGTGGGCTGTAGCCCACGAAAGCTTATGGTCAAATACATTTGTTAGTCTCTAAGGTGCCACAAGTACTCCTGTTCTTTTTGATGTTCATTTTGTTAGTTCTGCAAACAGCGTTCACCTACACTCTCAGCCCACCTTCCATAGAATTGTACTGCTTTCGAGTCTTCCTCAAGTGGGACTATAGAGCCTGCTCGAGGGAGGGAGAGAAATTACTACCAGCAGCTGTTGCTCTTAGTATTGCCACTGCATATTGACACTTGCTGCTTCCCTTCCCCTCTTCTTTGGAGTCTTGGGAAAGAATTTCCTGAACTAGGGAAGGAACTGAAGGATGTCTGGGCCAGTCCTTACTTTTTATGCTCTAGGGATCCTTGAAAGGGGCAGGGAGGGAAGGGAGAGTATCCTCAAAGGGCACTGCTCTTCAGAAGATTCTGCAACTCGACGCTAGAGGCACTAGTGCTTCAAGTGTGAATATGTAGATGATACACTCGAATAACGGGTGCTGGTAGATAACCTGTCTTTTGAGGTTAGTATTTTAAATTATCGGTTGTTTTCTCTTTTCCAATTGTCATTTTAATTCATAGTAAACCTGCTTCTCATGGAATCAGGCTTTCTCAGAAGCAAAGAAAAATGATTGCCATGGCAGCTAAGGATAACAGCTCAGTTACAAACAGCCTGGAAACTACTTCCATTACAGCCACGCCACCCACACCTACGAAAGTTACAAAACCAGGGAGCGCATGGTATGTCATCTTACTTAACTCAGTTTATTTATCTTTGTGTTGATGGTTCCTTTGGGGCAGTATTTTTTTTTTTTTTTAGATGACACAACTTCTATTTAGTTACAAGAAAACAGTGGTGTTTCTACTTTTGTACATTTAGCTTAAAAATTTTAAACAGGAATTGTGGTTGGTGATGGTGATTGTGGCTCAATGTTCTGTGACAAAGTTCCTGCTCTGCCTTGGTGGGGCTTGCGCTTACTGGTGGATTTGCTCGCCTTGGAGCTTCATGGCAGCCCGCAGCTTGGCCGTTTTTCTGAACCCACAGTCCAGGTCGACTCCTCCTGTGTCTGACCAGGAGTTGGGAGGATTTGGGGGGAACCCGGGTCCACCCTCTACTCCGGGTTCCAGCCCAGGGCCCTGCGGAATGCAGCTGTCTAGAGTGCCTCCTGGAACAGCTGTACGACAGCTACAACTCCCTGGGCTACTTCCCCATGGCCTCCTCCCAACACCTTCTTTATCCTCACCAGAGGACCTTCCTCCTGGTGTCTGATAATGCTTGTACACCTCAGTCCTCCAGCTCAGTGTCTTGTCTTCTGACAGTGGCCAATGCCCAGTGCCCCAGAGGGAATGAACAGAATAGCTAATCATCAAGTGGGATGGGTTTTACCTAGGGAGGTGGTGGAATCTCCATCCTTAAAGGTTTTTAAGGTCCGGCTTAACAAAGCCCTGGCTGGGATGATTTAGTTGGTGTTGGCCCTGCTTTGAGCAGGGGATTGGACTAGATGACCTCCTGAGGTTTCTTCCAACCCTAATATTCTGTGATTCTATGATTCTAAGAAGTGATCCATCCATGAACTTACCTAGTTTTTGTTTTTGAACCCTGTTATAGTCTTGGCCTTCACAACATCCTCTGGCAAGGAGCTCCTCTGGTTGACTGTTGCCTATTCATTTCATTTGGTGACCCCCTAATTCTTGTGTTATGAGGAGTAAATAACACTTCCTTACTTATTTTATCTACACCAGTTATGATTTTATAGACCTCCATCATATCCCCCCTTAGTCATCTCTTTTCCAAGGAGCACTATAGCAATTTAATATCATAGTCATTAGTTACTTGAAAAAAGGTTGTAATTATAGTACAGTAACTTCTCACTTCAAGTCATCCTGGTTAACATTGTTTCCTTATTAAGTTGCTGATCAATTAGGGAACATGCTCGTTTAAAGTTGCACAATACTCCCTTATAACATCGTCATTTGGCAGCCGCCTGCTTTGTCCACTGCTTGCAGGAAGAGCAGCCCGTTGTAGCTAGCTGATGAAGGCTTGGAACCAGGGTGGACCGGCAGCCCCCCATTAGCTCCCCACTCACCTAAGTTCCCTGTGCGGCAGCTGCCCAGCAGGCTATCGATTGCCTGCAGTTCAACTGTCCCTCCCGCCACTGCCGTGTGCTGCTCCTGCCCTCTGCCTTGGAGCTGTTCCCCGAGCCTACTGCTTGCTGTGCAGGGTGGGGGGAGAGGGCAAGAGGGGGGTAATGTCAGGGTGTCCCCCTCTCTCCTGCTCTTGCACCCGCCTACCCCATCTTCCGTAGAGCAGGGGACTCACACGACGGCTCAGGACGGGGGGAGCTTCCTGGCAGCTGCCGTCTCAGCTTGCTGATCTTCTTAGAGTGGGGTCAGCGTACTTAAAGGAGCAATGCGGATCTCTCTCTCACACACATGGTGTGTGTCTCTGTCTGCCATGCCGTCTCCCCTCCCTCCATTCATGCTTCCTTGTAGAGTGTGAGGCTACACTAACGAGTTAACCCTTGAGGGTTCAGTCAATTACTAGTTCATCACTTAGCCGTAAGGCATTCCTTGGGAAATATCCCACCCTCTGACTTTACCACCTCAACCAGGCTTCACAATCATCGTCACTGTGTACCAGTATTAAATTGTTTGTTTAAAACTTATATGTGTGTGTGTATATATATATAAAAAAATATAAAATAGTCTTTTGTCTGGTGAAAAAAATTTCCCTGGAACCTAACCCCCCCCCATTTACATTAATTCTTATGGGAAAATTGGATTTGTTTAACATCTTTTCACTTAAGTTGCATTTTTCAGGAACATAACTACAACGTTAAGCGTGGAGTTACTGTATAACCTATGCACAGTATTTTAACTAATGTCAATTGAATGGAAAGTCTGAAGAATTTGTGGTGTTCCATTATTAATAATCATTCTGGACAAAGAAAATACTTGACACGTTACATTTCTTAATATTAATTTGAAAATCTGTCTTATCACAAAAAATTACTGTTTATTTGCATTTTATCAAATAATTCTGGATTCAGAGTAAGTGCTGTAATTTTGGGGCAGATGCAGTTTATCTTTCGTACATACGTTAGTGAGCTTTAGCTCTGCTTTAAGATGGTACATGATGTACATTATGTCAAGCTGAGAGGTTTTTTTCAAAACTTACTTTCCTCAGTGGTCCAACAAAGGATGAATTAAGCTTTGTAGGGTGTTTGAAGGCATCTGTTCATCCAACTTTTCCCAGAAATTGGTTTTAGTGGCTGAAGTTTAATTTATTGGCTAGCGGGAGCTGACTTTTAGTCAATTCTTTTGGTTAATTGGTGTCTTTTTATATTAAATGTATAAGCACCCAGAGATTGTTGGGCACATTTTTACTAAATCAGTCTTTTGAAATATTTTATATAGTGTGTGATGCAGGCCCAGGTATCTTAAGTGAAAAGGCCAGTGCATCTTCCACTGAAGGATAACTTTCTGGTTTAATTTTCATGTGGCCACATATGCCTATAAATGTTCATCTACAATATTCCTCTGTCTGTGCCTACTTAGATGGAAAATCTTGATTAAACCAAGAGTTAAAGCAGAGAATCAGTGAGAAATCTATAAATGTTTCAAATAGCCTAGCTGTTGGAAAGGGGAATTAACTTTGTTAGATAAAGTTTAAACTTCAACAGGCAAACTGTATATTATTATTGGTTGCTTGTGCTAGTTCTTTAAAAAAAAAAAAAAAGTTGTATTAACAATTATCATCCACGTCATCTTTTTTTCTGTAAAAGTATAGAACAGTAAGCTTGGGTGCATCACTTACCCATGTGGAATGTGGATCTTTTTATCCAAAATGTAGAGTACATCTGATGACAAACTCTGCTTTCCATGCATGCAGTATATTGAAAGCTTATAGAGCTTTTGTGTTCCAATGAAAGGAGATACTTGTCTTGGAAATTCAGCAGCTTTACTGGCAAGAACATTTGCCAGAAGGGTGTGGGACCTTCTGGCACTTTCTTTGGTTGATTAAAAGACACCATATAACTTTTACCGTTCTTTTCTTTTATGCCAAAAGAAACTTCCAATTTCACAGGTTGGGGGATTGAAGCTAAAATCAAGTGCTTTGAAGACTGGTAGAGAATAATAAACTTTGTCAGGAGTACTTTTATTTTGAAACACTCCCATGTCCCACAAGAAATTAAACAAAATATTAGCCTTATTTGGATTTTATATATAATGTATGGTTCAGATACATATGTTACGTGTGTGTGTGTAGTGTATATATTATTTGGATGTTATATATATGGTTCAGATACATATGTATATATGGTTCAGATACCTAGAGTCTATCTGGAATGGAGGCTTACAACAATTAAAACTCAATATTTTAGTTGCAAAAAATATGTTTTGTGCATCATAATATATTTTAATACTTTTGAAGTCCATACTGGTGCTCCATCTGTCAAAAGTGCCTTCAATAACACACCAGAATGTCAATAGCTCTTCTATAAAGAAACTTCACACTTGTTTGTTTTGTACAGCCAAAATTCCAGGAATAAGATTTTTTTAAGTTTCTTCAATACAATTAAAACATCTTTTCTCTTAAAGACAGTCTGGTCAAATTAAATTAGTGTGTTACAAATTAGGTGGAAAGTGCAGTGCACAAAGCAAGATGAGTTTAGTGAAGATACTGCATTTAAGCCATTAGTTGTTTGTTGGCTAGGCTGTAACGCTTTCATAAGCTTCATTTTGTTTTTACCGAAAATGACAAAAAATAGTAATGCCGGTTCGCTGCTTTGCCCAGTTGCCATTGGATGTAGCTGTGGCAAGGAGGCGACATGGAGCTAGTTAGTTAGGTTTTCTAATTCTCTAGCGGGTTTTGCACTGGTCCCAGAAGAGGCTCCTGTAACCTCTGCCAGCTAATAATGGACCACAAGGGACTGTCTGGGGATAGCCAGCATGTTCTAGTCATATCTTTCTAACTCTCATATGCCAAGACTGTAGTGGGAGTGGAGTAGGTGCACGCTGACTCTTCACATGCTACGTCAGGGGAATTCCAAGCTGGTGACTTGCTTTGCTCCCTTTGCACTGCTTGAATCATGCAAAGGAAGAAGAGTGCATTAGAGCATTTGTGAGTAATAGCTTAAATCACTTGCAGAGAAAAACTGAATTTGGCTGAATTTTGGCTGAATCCTGAGGTTAAGTGTACATCCGGTTGATGAGGTAGTATTAAACTGTTCAGTTCCTGATATGTTTGAGATTTCCCTGAACAGTGCTTGCTGTTTGGTTTTCTAGATGTTTAATTTTTCTTGCTTTGGTCATGATACAGGTTTATATTTCACCCAACATTGCCTTGGTGTAGATAGTATTCTGCATTAAAGAAATAATCTTTTTAAAAAGTAAAAAAAAATCTGGCTTTTTTTAAAATGAAATTCACATGCTTAACACGACTACCATGAGTAGTCCCATTTAAAATGAATGGGACTACTCATGATAGAGTTAAGCATGTGTTTAAGTGCATGCAGGATTGATGCCTGAGATCCTGACAGGAGGGAATCATACAGTAAAGTTGTGATAACTCTCTTTTCTCCTGTAAATAGAAATAGCTTTTGAGTAGAATGTTAGTCATTCTCCTCCCTTCCCTTAACTCAGGGATAGTCAGTAAGTGGACCACGGGCCAAATCTGGACCGCCAGACACTTTTGAACACACCCTGAAATCTTTTTATTTACTTCTTCTTATTATTATTATTTATTTTTCTCTGGAGTCTGGACCTTGACTATATCTTAGACCAAGAAATTTGGACTTCAACAAAAAATAAACTACCTCTGCCTAAACTTATCTAGAAGGTTGATTCTTTATCCTGCATTAGTTCTGGAGATCAGTAATAAAGGGGCAATGGACACATTGGGGTGAGCAGGGGGAAAATGCATGGACCTGGGTATTCATGGTAGGAATTTACTTTCCTCATCTCAGTTACTTTCCCATACTACACATCTATACTTTTCCTTAACAAAATATTTATTTTAGGGGAGTACCCAGCATAGCATATATAATGTAATGTAATAGAGTAAGGATTCTACTGAAACTTGTGGACCAGGGTTTGCCCATATTTGATATTGGGGTTTTACAAAACGAAGCCTTCTATCTTCAAAGGAGTCTGCCGTCTGTGATCTAGTAAAATTGACACTACAAGCATATAGCTACACTTGACATTTTAGTCTCGTTTTAACAACGGTTAACAATCATGTTAGTGAACACGTTAATTATTTCTATTATAGACAGAACACAAATGTTTGTTGGTTGTATTTAACCGTAGATTTTAGCAATTAAAAATTATTAAATATTGTAATGTGTAGGTATACCCCTAAGTGAATTCCTTGAGCCATATTCACAGCAAAATTCCTGACAGATATGTTAATGAGCAAAATTATATTTGGTGACATGAAAACATGTAGATCTCTAGCCCATATTTAATACAACTCACAAATATAGTCTTGAGAAATGTAAGTCTAAAATGTTGAGCTTTTTGTTGTTGTTTTTAAAGGGCATCTTCATTACATTCAGCTTTGCCAAAGTCATTCCGTGATCTTGTACTGGAAGAAGAAAAATCTGTCAGTGCAGGTCATTCTCCGGGCATCATTGTCAAAAAAGTTTCTTTTAAAGAAATTGAGGATCCACAAGCTCAAAAGGCCGTAAGGTAAGTGATATTTCTGTTGCAAAACTTCTCTCCCCAGTGATTACTCATGGGCTAATGCCCTCACCTGTGGAATATGGAGGCAGTCCAGTGGTGGTGCTGAAGGCTCCAGGACTAGGCTCCACTCTTCAGCTCAGGCCACCAGATTTTCTGCTTCCTGCTGTGGAACAAATTGGCAGTTTAGTGTCTCCTGACCATTTTCTTTTTAAAACCTTTGTTTTTATTCATTTTCATGCAGCTGCAACTTTATAATCCTCCTCCTCCTCCCATTCCCTGGTAAATAGCAGCATGGTGGCTTCAACCACATGGATCTGCCACTGCGGCTCCTTCCTGCCAAACTCCTGTGCACCCACTCAGGCCTTACATGAACTGTGGTGCAGACACCCAACTTGTGAAGCAGCACTTCAAAGCTCTGCAGAGTGTGAATTATGCCTCGCATGTTGTCAGTCACCCGACCCTTGCACTGCCAGGGTATGGGGCTCAGAGTCAGACCGGCATGTTAGGTCCCCATTCTGCCCCAGGAAACGACGACTCTAATGCAGAAAAGACCAATCCAGCGCTAATGAACTTTCAGTGAGAGAATCGAGCCTGCTCAAGGGGTAAGTCCCACAACAGACCTGAGCTGGAGGGAGAAAAACCCCTGAAAGGATTGAAAGCTGTCCTCTTCTCCCTGTCCCCAGAAACTAAAGGGCCCTCAGCTCACAGGGGAGAGAAGGGCTCTAACATAGCTTCCCTTCTTCCCACTGGGAGTCAAGGAATTCTCATGATACTCAGGGAGAAGTCCTGCAAACGACTGAGAGTCCCTAAAAGGCAAAAGGAAATGTGTCGTCCTTGCGGTAGTACAGGTGAGTCGCATGATACACGCATTTAATTTACGTGAATACAACTGTCGCGCTCGACAAAAAAAAAAAGATACCTGTAAATAGTGCAGGCAATTCCGCCCACCATTCCACTCAATGAGCGTAAGATGGGAGACATGAATCTGCTGTTCCCTCAATCGGTCTCAGTTCCCGCATGCCTCTCATAGTGTGAGCATCTTGCCGCGCTGAGTGTGATTCTAGTGTTTAAAGATATGTATTTTTCATACAATGTGGCCCCTAAACGCAAGCCAACTACTTCATCTGGTGCTCAACCAAAGAAACAGCGATCTGTTTGAACGCTGGAGGAAAAAGTGGCTGTGTTGGACTTATTGAGAGATGGTACGTTGGTCTCCAACATGGCGTGTAAATATGGCCGCAACGAATTTAGCATCTGTGCCATCAAGATTTGAGAGAGAGAAATTCATCAAGTTATGGCATCAAGTGCTCCAGTAACTTCTAAGGTGACGAGCAAGGTGCGTTATAAGACTTTAGTGAAGACTGAAAAGGCATTAAACTTATGGCTGGAAGACATGAACCGTAAACATGTGCCTATCGATGGCAGCATGTTGCGAGAAAAGGCTCTTAGCCTCTACGCGCTGTTCAAACCTACCACTGAAGAGGGACAGCCTTCCGATGAGAAGGAATTCAAAACCAGCCAAGGTTGGCTTAACAGTTTTAGGAACCATTTCAACCTCAAAAATGTCCAGACTACTGGTGAAGCTGCATCTGCCAATGAAGGGGCAGCAAAAGCCTACCCTGAACAATAAAAGAAAATCATAGACGAAAAGGGTTATCTTCTGGAACAAGTTTTTAATGCTGACAAGACTGGGCTCTTCTGGAGAAAAAGGCCCAACCACACTTACATTTCGAAATCAGAAAGACAAGCCCCTGGCTTTAAAGCAGCTAAAGACCATGTGACTGTGTTGTTTTGTGGCAGTGCAGCTAGGCATTTAATAAAGCCGGGCTTGCTCTACAGGGCTGCAAATCCCTGTGCCCTAAAAGGCCAGAACAAAAATCTCTTGCCTGTGTTCAAGGCAATCAAATAAAAAGGCTTGGGTGACGACAGCATTATTTCTGGATTGGTTCCACAAGTGTTTCATTCCGGAGGTCAAGCGGTACCTCGAAGAGAAAGGACTTGACTTTAAAGTGTTGCTGATCATAGACTATGCTCCTGGCCACCCTGAGGCACTCCGGTTTGCGCATAATGACGTTGAAATCATCTTTCTCCCCCACAATACCACCTCCAACCTCTCGACTAAGGCGTGATTCGCTGTTTCAAGGCCACGTACACAATTCTTACATTCTCACGGATACGTAGCGCTATGGATGCTGATCCGAAACTTAATGTGATGGAGTATTGGAATTCCTTCAACATTGCTGATTGCATCCATTGCCCGTTTAATATAAGTAATGCAATCAAGCCTGAAACAGTCAACGCACGTTGGTGAAACCTAATGGAAAGGGTGTGTGAACGATTTTAAGGGTTTCCTGACAATTGACAAAGAAGTGAAAGGCATTGTTCAGGTGGCCAGACAAATGGGTGGTGATGGCTTCGTCGACATCGTTGAGGAAGAAATTGAAGAGTTAATTGAGAGCCATAGAGAAACATTGACTGACAAGAGTATGGGTAAATAAGAAATCCCTTCCCTTCCCTTCACAATGATCCTGATTTATTAATTAAATCCCCGAGTGGTACTAGGCTGCTCCTATGGTACTTACTATGGTACTGCAGGCAGGTTTGCAGGTTCCCAGGCACATCTAGCAAGCTGCTTCCACAATTGGGTCTGTGTACCAGTACCGCTCCTCTGTTGTGTGGTACCTGTGCTGGGACGAGTAGTGTATCACCTAGACAGCCAGGGGAAGAAGTACCACACATGCTTTAAAAAAGAAAAAAATTGGTAGCTTGCCAGGAACTGATTAATATTAATAAAATATCTTTCCTTTCAAGTATTCTTACGTATATTTTCCCATTAATGCTTCCTATGAGTGCATCATAAGATCCAAACGAGGACATCTGATTAAACCAAATGTTCAACTAATGTGTTTGTATAAAAATAAAGGCTTTTCATACATTTTGGGAGCCTAACGTTGGTGTAGCAGTAGCTCCACCAGGGAAAGACAAGTCACACCTTCAGAAGGGGACTGCCTTCCAAAACTCCCCTTAGACACTGCACTGCAATTTCGAAGCCTCACTATACCCTTTCAGACCATAGGTTTTTCATGTATTTAGTAAGGAAAGCCTACAGTGTGGCAAACACTGTGGCTCGTTGTCTAGAGGTATGGTTTTTGATTGGACTGAAATGTCTTGGATTTTGTTTTGGTCAAGCCCTTGATGTGATTTGTGATGATAACTTGGTGGCTACACAGAAGCCATATTATACCCAGGAATAGCTATCACTCATTCAAAACTGATACCTTGTGCATGCAAACTTGTGAGTAGCTATTGGAGGACACATTAGAGAAATTAGTAACTGACATTGCAGAAAGGCATCAACCTCACTATCAAAGCCAGCATAGAAGTCAATTAGTTACTACCAATGCAAAGTGTATCCAAGAAGGGGCCATTACCCTGGCAGAGGGAAAAATCTGGAGTAGATGCATGCAAGGAAACTTAGATAAATTTTCCTCCAAATCAACAAAATCCTCATGATGATGAAGACAAAAATAGTTTTTGTGTATGAGTCACAGTGCTTGTACAAGATTCTTCCTTTTGATCTACCCTCTGTATCCAGAGTCTTAAATGGCTGGTGGTAATCGCAGCAAGGCACATGTCACACCCAACTTTCACTCTAGACCAGTGATACTCAGACTGACGCTCGCGAGCTGCAAGTGTCTCTTAATGTGTCTCCTGTGGCTCTTTGCAGCACATGATATTAAAACACTGTGTGCTTTAATTATTAACCAATCAGGATGCTTTTACTATGTTATTAACCAATTAAGCTATTAACTTGCACTAAGTAATTAACCTGTCATACTGTTTAAATATGAATATATAGTACTATAGTAAATGAAACAATGAATTCACACTACTGTGGCTCTTTTGGGTAACGTTGATCACTAATTTGGCTCCTGAACCACTGAGGTCTGAATATTACTGCTCTAGACCCTTGAATACTCACTGTGGAAGCAAACATACTTGGAAGATAAATTTCCAAGAATCTCATATCCTATATAGCTTTCAGTTAATATTGACACTTCTATCAGGGTGTGTGTCTTTTATTTAGTTTATTTTATTTAAAATAAATTAATTAAAAAAAAAAACAAAACCCACAAACATGGCCGTAGAGCATTGGACCTTTCAAGTCCAGTATCCTGTCTATGACAATGACCAGAACCAGCTGCTTCAGTAGAAGGTGCAAGAAACCTTAGGCAATTACAGTAATTGAAGCAAAAGCCTCCCCTTCCCTCCCATTAGGGATTGGCCTGTGATTGAGACATGAGTGTTGATATCTCTTCCAACCAGGGAGTAACTAGAGGTCAAAGTTTCTCTGTGGCAATGGAAATAATGTCCTGGTTAGAGAAGAATCTACCTTTCAAGACAGTTCACATAAAGAATGCAGGAAAGAAGAAAAAGGAAAGTGTGGTGTCCTCCTTGTCCTCCACTGGCCCGGAAGGGACTTTGGACTTGCTAGGTAGCCAATGATGCCACATTGTAAACAGACCTCTTGAAGCAGAGACTCTTTCATTCAGACCAGGAACAGTTAACAACTTGGGCATCAGAAGAGAAGTGTAATTCAGCATGGATTCTCTATTAAACTCTGATACAGTTTGGTATCCACACAACACTTGGGATTCATTGATCTGATCAAATTTACATTTCTGGTGTGAGGGGAAACCAAAAGCCCAGCACAATGGGATCATGACCTCTAGATACTATTGTAATACAATTATAATAATAATCACAAAGTTCTAGTGATCTCAGCTGCACTAAAGTTTCTTTGGGAGGCTTGGTTGCTGTCCTACTCACCTTTCTAAGGTGTTTTCTTGTATCAGCCATAGTGGCATTTTGAAAATAAGCACTTTGGATCCTCCACTTAAGTATCAGGTGCCAAGTTTAATTACAGTGACAAATTAGACAAGCCTGTGGCAGACCTTTCCAGCTGCCATTACCTCGGAAAGGCAAGCTTTAGAATTAGTTCTCCTATCCAGACAAGAACCACACTGCCTTTGTCATGGGGAAAAGGTTATTCTTACAGCTCCAGAACATTTCTGTCCGAAGTAAGTTCCTCTTTCCACAATTGCTGGAAAATAATTATCCTGTGGTTTTGTTCTAATCCTTGGAAGGTTGTGGTATAAATAAGCATGCTTAGAGTGATAAAGATACATACTCTCTATGCTTGAGATGTATGCCAGTTGTACTCTGTTCATCCCATTCTGTCCAAAATACCAAGGCCTTGCAGCTCAAAGTTGCTGCAGGCAAGGTGTAAAAATCTTACCAGTTGGCATACTAGGCATCTGGAAACTATTCACAGAAGTCTCTAGAGACATTGAGGGAAAAGTTTTTGAGCCTCATCTGAAGAAGATCTTCAAGTAAGTTTCCTTTCCTCTAAAAAAGCATCCTTTAGTAGAGAGTTCTACTGGATTACTTCTCACACAACTCCATATTTTATAAAGCTCTTGCTTTATATGGGGGGAACTCCCGTTCTCGCATTATTCTACTAGAATAATTAAACTCTGCTTTTCCTTTCCTTTCCTTCCCTACTTCTAGAATTCACTGCTCTGTACTTCCTGTGAATTAGGAGAGAATCTGTGCAACAGAATGCGTAATTTCTTACCTGATAATTTTCTTTCTCTTAGAGGCTTCTCTCTGAATTCAACCCACCATGGTAATCATATAAATGACCAGAATATAAATTTGAAAATTTTCATTAAAAGAAGTCCTAGACATATATTATCTTAAAGTTAATTTAGTGTGATAATTATGTCATGTTACCTTAATGTAGGGTTACCAGATAGCAACTGTGAAAAAACGGGACAGGGGGGTAATAGATGCCTATATAAGAAAAAGTCCCCAAAAATGGGACTGTCCCTTTAAAAACGGGACATCTGGTCACCCTACCTTAATGCTACTAATTGGTTGCAAGAGCATTTCTACAACTGTGGACGAACTCTTCTGGTGGCCTGAGCTGAAAGGCAGAGCTTAGTCCTGGAGCGTCCAGCCGCAAGTGGTGCATTCCATAGTTAGCCCATGAGTAATTAACTGAGAGAGAAGCTGCTGATAGAAAATTATCAGGTACGAAATTTTGTCAATTTCTAATCTTAAATGTATAACGTAAGATTTTTGCTTTCTTAGTGATTAGGTAGTTATCCTAGAATAGTACACTGATCTTCCCTTTTTAAAATCACTACATCAGGTTTTTTTAGAAAAAGCTGCTAGCAGTTATTAGTTATGAATAGAAACCAAATATTCTTATTTATATGCATCAGATTTTCTTACCTGCCATGCAAGCATATGAACAGCATATGTAGTATTTATATTAAAATTAAAGAGGTTCAAATACTTACTATCATGTGGGCAGGACCATCTGCTAATACTTGTATTCAAACCAGAGATGAATTATAATATATATGGAGAGAGGGGTGGGGAGGTGCTGGTTTTGATAGCTCCAGTTTTTATTAATCACTATTCCCATTTTCAAACTGTCTTGTGGATTTTCTTGCTTGATTTCTCTTATGGGTTGGAATCGGTTTTCTTGGCGACTTGCTGGAAGTATAGTGGTAGTTTTGTGATTATGATTAGGGCTCTGTGTCTGTCATGGAGGTGGCGGAAGTCATGGATTCCGTGATTTTCTACAACCTCTATGACTTCTGCATTGGCAAGTGTGGTTGACCCCAGGGCCAGCTGCTCAGGCAGCCTCAGGGATAGCCACACCGGTTGTTGCTGGAGCGGCCCTGGGGCCAGCCGCACCGGCCGCTGCTGAAGTGGCTCTGGGCAGCTGGCCCTGGGGACCGCCCTAGCAGCAGTTGGTGGGTTTGGCCCCGGGGACCCCCTAAGCAGTGGCCCCAGCAGCTGGTGCCTCTTTCCATGCCCCCCTTCCCCCAGAGCAGTACTGAGATTTAGTCAGGGGTATTTATAGTACAGGTCACCCATCATTAATTTTTGTTTATGGCCTGTGACCTGTCCAGGACTTTTACTACATATACCTGTGACAAAATCGTAGCCTTAATTATGAGGTTCATGAGTTAGCAACTGGACTGAGGTGACCAAACTCTCTCTTGTTCATTGCCTCTGAAGTACAGTATCTGTATATAGTCATCTAGCTCAAATCCCTAGTGTGAACTGGTGAATGACAAGTGAAAGAATCTGTATCCCATTAATCCCCTATGTTTGGTTTCTTTAGAGTATTATACAAAGATTAAATAGCCCCATAAATCTTCATTGAAGGCAACGGCAAAATTCTTTGTCTGGGCCTAAAGTTAGTAACTCATAATTCAGGATTAAATTCCTACATCAGCCATTCAAGGAGGGTAAGCAGTAATGATTAAAGCTGATCATGCCAGATGTAATTTTCATGGCACTGACTTTTTTTCTCTTAGTCTGTTTCCATTTCTTCCTAACATAAAGATGTGTTTAGCAATTATAGTGCTATGACTTAAGTATAAAATGTTTTATCAAAATAAGTGTGACTTAAGTATAAAATGTTTTATCAAAATAAGACCTACTTTAGTGACCCTTACAATTTTTTTAAAATGTTATAGCTGTTTTGCCATCTTTAATTGCTTTTAATCTATTGTCATCTGTTAGGATATTCAGGCCTGTCTGTAAAGGCCTTTACTCTAAGAATTTAGGTGTATTCTTATCACTTAGCTAGTTACAGAGGTATAAAAGAATCAAAATCGCTGTCTGCCAGTGTAAAGTCCTCTTACTGTGACAGTCTGAGGCTGTTCTTAGGCTAAGGCCTTTGGCTAAGCAGCGGAGGCAGCCATAAGCTGGGAAGCGACCGGTCACACCCTCACATTCCAACCTAGTCACATTGAAATAAGGCGCTATTGGGCCATTAGGAATACAGTCCTGTCCTGATAATGCCTATCTTCTCCAGAGAAAGGGGAGTGCTGAGAAGATGTAAAAGGAAACTTAGTTTGATAGCATCCTGTCTGGCAAAAACTCACTTATCAATAGCTGGGATGTGAAATCCTCATTTCTTTGTTGTTCTATGACTTGTAGTCCCCATTTTCTTATTGTTTGTCTGTATAATCTCTGTCTTGTTCTGTGATTGTTTCTGTCTGCTGTATAATTAATTTTGTTGGGTGTAAACTAATTCAGGTGGGATATAATTGGTTAAATAATCATGTTACAATGTGTTAGGATTGGTTAGTTAAATTTCAGTAAAATGATTGGTTAAGGTATAGCTAAGCAGAACTCAAGTTTTACTATATAGTCTGCAGTCAATCAGGAAGGGTGTGGGGGGGGAAAAGGGGAACAGGGAATGGGGGTGGGGAAATTGGAATCATGTTTAGCTAAGGGCAGGAATGGGAACAGGGACACAGGTAAGGCTCTGTGGTGTCAGTTGGGAGGGGGGACACTAAGGAAGGAAACTGGACTCATGCTTGCTGGAAGTTCACCCCAATAAACGTCAAATTGTTTGCACCTTTGGACTTCAGGTATTGTTGCTCTCTGTTCATGCGAGAAGGACCAGGGAAGTAAGTGGGTGAAGGAGTAAGCCCCCTAACAACATCTATTTGACATAACTTTTCTTTTTTAAACTAAATTTTAACTTTCATCATTCAGAAGTGAATGCACCCAATTTGTGGTTAGGAAAATGATCAAATTTTAAGAGATTAGCTTTAAAAACAAATATAAAAGCAATCGGTGAAACACTGCAAAGGTGAGATATTGCAAAGCTTAGAAAAAATACAGATTTAAGTAGTGGGTTTTTTTTTAATGACTGCAAAACTGCATAGCTTGTTAACTGAAATTGAAGTGATCTGAGTTGATTCTGTTCTTTCTAAACAGAGACTCTATTTAATGAATCTGGAATTGTATATACAGGGTCAATAGAACTGTGTTGAAGCACCACTTGATATACTAAGACTTCTGCACTACATAGAAGGTCAGAATTTTCAGTAAGACATAGAAGCGTATTTGTGTATCTGTAATATATACTCGGAAAGGGATTTGCATGACTTTGGTGTATATGGATGTAGGCTGGTAGTGTTTGGTCACAGAAATTAGATGCATTCAAATTTGTTTACCTTTAACTTTAAAAGTCTGGTGCATAATATATTTTAACCAGAGCACTATTATTTTTGTGTGCTAAAAGTGTTAAGCGTTCCACAAAACCTGTATGACTCTGTTGTCAATGGTATGAAATGCACACTGGACAAGGCAGGGGCTTGCTTAACACTGCCCCTTTTCATGTCTATATATGTAGAATCATAGAAATGTAGGGTTGGACGGGACCTTGAGAGGTCATCTACTCCATTCCCCCTGCACTGGGGCAGGTCTAAGTATACCTAGACAATCTCTGACAGGTGTTTGTCTAACCCGTTCTTAAAAACCTCCAGTGATGGAGATTCAACAACCTCCCTTGGTAACTTGTTCTGTGCTTAACTACACTTATGGAAAGTTTTTTTTTTTTTCCTAATATCTAACTTAAATCTTCTTTGCTGCAGATTAGGCCACTTTACTACTTGTCCTACTTGCAGTGGATGTGGAGGACAATTGATCACCGTCCTCTTTATAACAACTATTTACATATTTGAAGACTGTTGTTAGGTTCCACTGCTCCAGTCTTCTTTTCTCAAGACTAAGCAAGCAGAGTTTATAAAAAAAAAACAAAAAAAAAACCAACACCCCCTGTCCCCCGCTCCCCCCCCCCCCAAAAAAAAACAACTTTCCTCATAGTCAGGTTTTTTAAATCTTTTGTAATTTTTGTTGCTCTTCTCTGGACTCTCCAGTTTATCCATATCTTTCTTAGACTAGGCATCTGGACCTGGACACAGTACTCAAGGTGAGGCCTCACCAGTGCTAAGTAGAATGGGATAGTTATCTCCCATGTCTTACATATGACATTTTTGTTAATATGCCCCACAATATTAGCCTTTTTCTCAACTGCATCACATTGTTGACTTTTATGTTCAGTTTGTGATCCACTATATCATCCAGATCCTTTTAAGCAGTACCAGTGCCAAGCCAGTTAATCCCCATTTTATGGTTGTACATTTGATTTTTTTCCTTCCTAAGTGTAGTGCTTTGCATTTGTCTTTGTTGCATTGTATCATGTTGATTACATATTCCTGAGGGAATTCTGCACCCAAAAATGAAAAATTCTTCACCAAAAAATAAAAATTCTGCGCACACTATTTTAAAATCCTGAGAAGTTCTGCGTATTTTATTTTTCAATAGATAAATGTGGAGGCTTCAGCATGACAGTGGGGAGTACAGGCCAGTGGCTTCGTGGAGGTGGGAGATCACCCTGCAGATCCCCGCCCACCCAGGGGCACAGACTCAGTGGTGAGGTTACACCTGACACAGCGCAAAGGCCAGGCCTACCCCAGAAACAGCCCAGAGCCCTGTCCCTCCATGCTAGGTGCAGCCGGGGAAGATTTCTGGGGGTAAATCTTATCCAGCCTGGGCACTCCTTGCAGGGGAAGAGGAAGTCCTGTCCTCTCCCGCCCCCAGACCAGTTGGGACTAACAGCTGAGCCTGGTGCACAGTAGGAGCCACTGGCGGGCTGTCCTCAGCTCTGCTACCACCATCCCCCCAGTGATTTATCTCTCCGCTGGCTGCTCCGAGGGCCTGAAATGACACACCCACACTGCTGAGGAGGGGCACGTGACTGCTCTTGTGGCTTCTCTTTACTTCCTCATCAGAAAGTCATTTTTCTGTGGGGAAGCAAAGAAATCTGTGGGGGATATGAATTCTGTAGACACACAGTGCCACAGAATTCCCTCAGGAGTAATTTCAGACCAGTTCTCGAATTTGTCAAGGTCATTTTGAATTCTAATTCTGTTCTACAAAGTACTTGCAAACCCTCCCATCTTGGTGTCGTCCACAAATTTTATAAGTGTACTCTCCACTCCATATTCCAAGTCATTAATGAAAATATTGACAGACCCCTCTGTGACCCTACTAGATATATCTCCCATTTTGACAGTGAAGTATTGATAACTACTCTTTGAGTTCAGTGTTTCAACCAGTTTTGCACCCACCTTGTTGTAAATTTCATCTAGACCACATTTCCCTAGTTTACTTATGAGACTGTCTTGGAAAAAAATCAAAATATGTCCACAGCTTCCCTCCCGCCTGTAATCTGGTAGGCCAGGAACCCTGTCACAAAAGAAAATAAGTTTGGTTTTGTGTGCTTTGTTCTTGACTAATCCATGTTGGGTATTCCTTATAACCCTTATAACCCTGTTATCCTCTAGGTGCTTCAAATTGATTGTTTAATAATTTGTTCCAGTATATCTCCAGGTATCAAAGTAAGGCTTGATTGGTCTATAATTCGCCGAGTCCCCTTTGTGTCATATCCTCTTTGTTCCCTGTTTTCAGGAGAAGGGCAAACTTAGTACTTATCTTTAAAAAGGGGAACAAGAGTATATGATCGTATACTATTACATAAGTAATAAAATATCATGTCATGTTTTTACTACAGCTGTCTAAGGTTCATTTTGAAAGTTTGGCCCCATTAGAGCCAAGCCTGATTCACTGTACTGCTTGTAAATTACTTTTTATTCTGGCTGGCTTGCTTCATAGTATATAGCACTGAAATGTGCTGCACGTGAATCTTAGCTTGTAGAAAAGGATCTGTTGCGTATGATCATGCACAAAGAGTAGGTGCAAACTCAACAACTTTAATACTGGCATTTACTGACTTGAGTGTTTAAATGTGCCATCAGAATTGTCTCTAAACAAAAGCTTTTATGGAATTTTCTTTAAATTTAAGCTGCCAAGAATGTTTAGTTCAAATATTGATGCATTGGTTGAACTTTCCCTATTTTAACCGTTCAAATGTTTTTAGTCACAAGGAGGAAGGGTGCAATTAAAAGTTATTCAGTTTGTTTTGCAAGGAAGGGATTTTACTAATCTGAACTAAACATAGCTAGTTTTTCAATTATGTATTCTTTTTAAAATAAAAGCTCTATAAAAAGTAAGATTACATTTATGATGAAACCTGACAAGCAAATTTAATATGTATTTTGTAAAATGAAGGCTTTTACATGAGAGACAGTGTAGTTCAACGTGTAGGACATTGAGCTGGAAGTTCTAGTCTTGGCTCTGCCACAGAGCTGCTTTGTGTCTTTAGTCAAGTCACACTCTTTGTTTGCCTCCTTTCACACCCTTGGCCTGGTCAAATTGTAAGCTCTTCGGGATAGGATTTGTCTCTTAATGTCTGTACAGTTCCTAACACAGTGGTGCTTTGATCCTGGTTGGGGTCTGCAAACTCACTTATAATACAAATTAATTTGTAGACCCTTCAAAAATGCATTTGTAACAATCTCAAAATTTAATATTGTTGAAAGTAACTATTTAAAACCATATATTAAATATTTACAAAGGTAAAATGATCCATGAATGGGAACTAATTGCTTCAGAGGAAGGTATCCTTTCAGTTACAGTTCCTAGTCCTATATCCTGTCTAGGTTAGTTTTGTTCAAAAGTCATTATGGTCCGATGCCTCTTGAGTTGTCCGTATTAAATGAGTTGGTCATAGTCTTATCCAGTCTTAGTGGACAGGTAGTGACATCACCAGAATCACAACTAGCACTTTTGTTACCTGTTTCAACAGAGATGACTTTTTAAAAAAAGGAGGTATTGAATAGATTTGGAGAGTGAGCTTTCAAGCTCAGTCGCACTGAGACGATCCATCTTGATGACTATAAATCAGCACCTTTTAAAAATCTTAAAACACATTTTAGACAACAGTTGGCCTGGAACTTACCTAGAGACCTTCCCACACAAAAATTCTTCTAAAACATGTAGATGTGACACTTCCATACAATCCTTTTTCATTATCCTCTAACCCGGTGGTTCTCAACCTATTTACCATTGTGGGCTGCACTGTGTTATGTGGGCTGCATCCAATTCTACCTGTATAGCCCTAAGGATGTCCCATGGGCCGTGGGTTGAGAACCACTGCTTCTAATCTATTATATGTACTTACCTAATTTCAGATTTCTTACCTTAAGACAACCTAGATCCAAAATGCTTAAAATGTAAAATCTCTGACCTCATTAGTACATGTAAGGGTCACAATAGCACTGGAATAAATGATTGTTGTGCACTAAATACCTGTATAATTATCCTCTGCTTATCTTTTAATTGATCACTAGAGTGTATTGTGACATTACAACTGCTACTTATGATAAAATTGCTCTGGAAAGAACTTTGTTACTTACTATGATCAAGTTGATTTTTTTTTTTTTTTTTTACTACTTTATATTGGTGCTGTGAATACATTGGGCAAGGGTAGGAGGGAGTGTGCATCTGACTTTCATCCAAAGTGTAAACCTCCTACATATATGACAGAAGGTTTTGTCTTTCTGAGAAATCTAGGGGGTTTCTGTTTACATAGGTGTATAAAAGATAGTTTTTAAAAATGAGCCTCTGAGAATTGGGAATATTTGAACATCCCCCTAGCGTGGCAAAGATGATGCTGGAAAAAAGCCTACTTCTACATTGTCAGTCAGGAATATTTACTTAAAGAAAGCTACCACATGCCCTTTGTGGTTCTCAAAAACGTTAATGATTTTACAGTTCTCAAGTACCTGAATCGCAGACACCGTTGTTTCAGCTCAGAAGATTGGACAGGATTTGCTGTGGAGGCCATCAGTGTTCTACCTTAGTAGAATGAAGGCATTGTTGAGCAACACAAGGCTCTTCTTTTCCATCCTGCTGCTGGAGCATGTAACTTCTATTCCTATTTCCAGCTCCTGACTGATCAGAGTGAGAGAGACCCACAGTGAGAGCAAACAAGTCTGACACACAGGAATGTGGAATGCTACAACTGAGCCACTGAATCAGAAATAGCAAGGTTTTTATGAATGTTGAGTTGAAGGAATTATCCCCAATAGTGTCACACAAGCTTTAATGTGGCATCCATTATGAGACTGTAGGGTTTTAACTGATTCTACAAAGTGTGCCCTCCTTCAGCTCATGAGCCTAACTTTGGTTTAAGAAGGCATTTTTGTTGCTGCTTCACCATATTCAGTGATTCACCTAAGTTCAGATGAATGTTGCAGTTGAGATTTCATGATCAATAAATTCTGGTGTCTGAGTGGGAAAGATCTATCTACAGCTTTTTGGATCACTAGGTAATTTGTTGATCTTGTAATGTATTTCTGTTCTTTGGGGGAAATGATTCAGATCCTAGTGGGCAATTTTGAAACCACATCTTATGTCAAAAAGAAGGGCATAGTTAATTTGGATGTAGCCTTTGATGATAGATGTCTGCTTATTTATACTTCTCCCCCCCCAAAAAAAATCCCCTTCTCCCAGCAATAGGAGTTGTGCTGCTTGTTGTCCATGAAATTGTGTTCTGTGGAAGAAATCCCAGACAGAGAACTTGAGAACTCACCAGTCACTGGAGTTCTCCTATTAGAAATTTTTCTATGAATTTACTCTCAGACAATTTGTGGCTATTTAACTACAGCATGTTATGTAGAAATGAAATCAGTTGAGAGTTGACTATACCAACACATTAAAGCATGTAAGGTGCTGTAGAATAACTGAAAAATAAATGTTGAACTTTATTTTTTAAAAAATCTTGCTATAATACTTCTCCCGTGCTTTTAAACTGCATGTTGTCAGAGGCTCATATAATTTAGAGAGGGCTTAGATTACTCATTTTAGGTCTCTTCCATTCCCCTATTAGTGCAGGATTATTCTGGTCAGCACATTTTAGTGTTTCTGTCTGGTTTAGACTGAAATGTGCCAAATGGTGAGTTCTCTTGATAGATTATACAGGGTAACACATTTTACTGTCAGATTTTTTTTTCTTGATATTAAGCATGTGGTTTTATTTTTCCTGTTTAGTTTCATTCCATCCCACCCCTTTTTATATATATTCATCAGAATCCAGATCATATATTTGTGCGGGAAGGTACTTGGGTATGTGTACTGAAGGTTCACCATCTCTGGCAGTGAATAATCAATACCATACTCTCAGAGAAATAATACACTAGTGCTATTGACTTAACACTACAGCCACCTCTTTCAAGACAACGATTTTAGGATTGGAGATCATATCATTCCTAGATTTATTGTGAATAGGCTTATATCCTGTGCTTATATTGCAATTACATTGCTCAAATCTTTAAATACAAAACATTACATGAACTTATTATTTAGGTTGCTGTCACAGAGTCCCCGGGCGATGCTCTGGAGCTGCTCTGGTGGAAGTCGTGTGAGCTTCTTGCTCTGAAGACAGGCTGCTCACAGAGAGGAGACTTCACCAGAGTCCTGACTGGCTTTGTAGGGAGCAGTTCCAGAGCATCGCCCTGGGGACTCCATGACAACAAAGATTATAGGATTGGAGATCATATCATTCCTAGATTTATTGTGAATAGTGGCAAAGTCAGGCACTCAGAAATTAGGAAATTCCGTAATTAAGGTTGCCTGTGCTGTAAGTCCATTACGGTTCTAGTAATCAAGAAGCCAACTTGGGAGCCTGTACTCTACCACTACATCACACTCAAAAATCTTCTGCCTAGAAGTCTTGGATTTAATATTGGAATTGCTACTATATTACAATACAGTGAATGTGCAAAGAACTTTTGTCTGAATTCATTTTCTGCTGGGGCACCTGTATGCTTCTTACCGAAGTAGTTATTTGAATAGGAACAATATAGGAATATGTTTTAGTAACTGTGTTCACTGTGGGCTGTCACACTGCAATTTGCAAAGGAAGCTCATTTCACTGATTTTTTTTTTTTTTTTTTTTTTAGTGGCTTGAGATTCCCCTCTCCAAGTTTTTCCTCTCCCCAAAGTAGCATGTTTAGCACAGTAGAATAAGTCTGAAGGTTGCCAACAGTCCTGTTATATTCCAAGAGAGTATTGAATGAGCAGCTTTCATATTTTTTCTTCCCAGATGCACAATCAGAGAAGAAGATCGTCTTTCTGATTTACCACAACTGGAGAGTCATAAGTAAGTTTGATTTCTGACATATAAAGATTTTGGAGCATGTTTTCTGTTAGTTCTTTATACTGCTTTTGTTTCACAATGTCAGTGATATACTTCACTGTGTAATGTATTACCTTGCAGTCCATGGTTAGTGACATCCTTGACTAGCTCTACTGCAATAGCACCTATCACATTTGCAGCTATTATAGAGGAAGAGCTCCAGCAAGAAGCAGCTCTTATCAGGAGCAGAGAGAAACCTTTGGCTTTGATCCAGGTAAAGGAAGATGTATTTTTTTCACTACCTCTTTTAGAGATGACATTTTAGAATGAGCTATTCATATGCTGCATCGTGTCTACCAGCTGTTAAAACATAACTTCAGGCTCATTTTGGGAGGGTAGGAGTATCCCAGGGGTGGGCAAACTTTTTGGCCTGAGGGCCACATCTGGGTATAGGAATTGTATGGCGGGCCATGAATGCTTACGAAATTGGGGTTGGGTGTGAACTCTGGCTGGGGGTGCGAGCTCCGGGGTGGGGCCAGAAATAAGGAGTTCAGAGTGCAGGAGGGGTCTCCGTCTGGGATGGGTCTGGGGATGAGGGATTTGGGGTATAGGAGGGTGCTCTGGGCTGGTACCGAGGGGTTCGGAGGGCAGGAGGGGGATCAGGGCTGGGGCAGGGTGTTGGGTGCGGTGGGTGTGGGTGGCAGCTCAGGGGTTCAGGCTCCGGGTGGCACTTACCTCAAGAGGCTCCTGGAACCAGCGGCTAGTCCCACCTCCGGCTCCTACACAGAGGTGCAGCCAGGTGGCTCTGCTGCACGCTGCCCCATCCGCAGGTGCGGTTTCCGGCCAATGGGAGCTGCAGGGGCGGTGCTTGGAGCGGGAGCAGCGTGCGGAGCAGAGCTCCTTGGTTGCCCCTATGTGTAAGAGCCGGAGGGAGGACATAACCGTTGCTTCTGGGAGCCGCGTGGAGCGGCCCCTGACCCTGCTCCCCAGCTGGAGCGCCGGAGCAGGGCAAGCCCCAGATCCTGCTCCCCAACGGGAGCTTGTGGGCCAGATCCGGCCCGCGGGCCATAGTTTGCCCACCCCTGGGCTAGCCTGACAGTATTTGGGGACTTTAACTGCTAGGGCTACGTTCTATATTCCCCAATTTTCTTTGCCTGCTCTCATGGTTTGGAGTGTGTTGCCTTCTCCCACTCAGCCAGTCCATGAGTGTTTTAGAATCTGTTAGGATGTATGGCCCCAGGACCTGCCCGGCTAACAGGTTTTTTTTTTTAAAGACCTAGCACGCAAAACATATCTGTATTTGAATGAAATGAAGAATATTCATTGATTACTGACGTGCAGGATGTATCATTATTCAGGGCCATTAAACCTTATTGGCAATGGTAATTTGTTTTAAAAGGTAACGCTGTTATACATTGAACAGTTTCCATCCCCCATGAGATGATTTCTTCTAGACCGGATTATAAAATGCTGACTTCCCCTTCCCCTCCTCTCTTTCTTTCGTCCTTCAGATTGAGGAGCGTGCTATTCAGGATTTGCTAATCCACTACGAAGCTTTTGACAACCCTGATGAGTTTGTTGTCGTTGAAAGGGCTCCACAGGGACCTATTGCAACACCTTTGTGGAACAAGCACTGAAGCTAATCCATCATGAATTTCATGAAGATGTGTCTACTTCAGAGTTTTTGACTTTTATTACAGGTAGAATTGGAGTGCAGGAGCAGTCTTGTAAATGTAGTATCAGTGTTTAAAATGCTGCACATAATCTGCATGCATCTGATTATAGTGGGGAGAGAATGCAGACTATAATTTGTTAGTGTCCATTATTCACACCATATGATGTATGTATGTTTTGACAACAAACTTTTTACCATACCCTGTGTTAATAACATTCTATATAAAATTGTAGATTGAAAATACGTTTGCTTATATTGAGGTTTAGTCCATGTTAGGACAGTAAGGGTTTTTGTTAAATTCACAGGTGGTGGGGGAAAAAGTAGGCCCTAATTTTGTGATTATTGTAAAACTGATGGTGCAAAATTATGCATCTTTTAAATGTGGGTGTTTTAATCAGGATTGACATGACAGATTAGAAATATCCCAAATGTATCTTTGCTTAAATTTAGTCTAAAAATACCATTTGAAAATGCAGTTTTTCATAACCTCTGATGTGTGTGTATGAGTAGTGGTTCTCTCGGCTATGGTGGCTAGTACTTTTGACTGTTAGTCTTCATGGTGAGCCTCTGTGCTGGACTTGATGTGCTCTGCTACTACCTGCTTCCAGTTCAGTTGTGCGTGTTTTTACACTGTTGTTAGATTGGCATTTTGAGCCGCCCAAGCTCTGTTATGGCTTAAAACAAACACAGTTCAGTGGGATGCGGTATCACTAGTTGGATCATCCATGGTGTATTCTGGTAAATTGGTACAATTTTAGAACCACTGTATTAAAGTGCTGAGGAAATGCAAAACCTGTATGTTAAATATTAGAGCTACAAGGACGAATGCTTAACTGTGGATTTTGAGAATGCCTAACCTGCAAAGATTTCATGGCTGGCTTTTCAGTATTGTGTATTCAAAAAGTTCTTTGTGCCTGCTTTCTCTGAACAGATTTATAAAAATTGTTTAATAGCCTTATGTACATTATGCTGTCTTGTTGGGTTGTGTTGTGTTTGGGTAGTTAAATGTGGACTTACCAGTTTCAGTAATCTCAGCGTTTACAGATCCTGGGCAAACTGGAGAGGATCAAGCTCAGAGAAGGTATACCCAGATGGATATACAAAGCAATCACTATGTGATAAATTGAGTCTTGGAAAAGAATGTAGCTGCATCTAATGGCTTCAGGTGAGCTACATTTAAAAAAGAAACCCCATGTAAACAAATTCAATAAACATTAAAATCTTGATTCACACAAATTTGTGTACTTAAATTTTTGTATGCCATTGTATAAAAATTGACTTTTGTGGCAATTAGAGTATTCTAAAAGTATTTTCATTTTATGTGGCGCATGAACAGTGTGCTTAATACAAGATAAAATGTCAAGTAAACCCCTACAAGGGGGAGGGGATTGCTGTGGAAGTGAAATTTAAAAAGCGTAATCTGAAGACAGAAATTCTTCAAAAACATGTGAAATCCTTTATTTATAGATATGATTAAAGAGTTGTGACTGATAGGATAGACAAAAGCTAAAATGCCAAATTGTCCTGATACAAGTATAATGCCATTAGTCTGCAATATATTAATTTTCATGTACTAATATAGGACTTTATTCTGTTTTCCTGATTGAGGTTCATGTCACCAAAAGTTTGCATTTAAATATTTAAGAAAGGTATTTTAAAAGGCCAGTCCTATTTTATCAAACAATTTTGTATATGAGTGTTTTAATTTCTTGAACTAAACTACACATCAGCATCAACTCAGTGAAATAAATTTGAGATTATCAATTCAATCCTTTTTTTAAAAGCATCTCCTAGGAAATACATGCATGAGTTTTCTCTTGAGAGAATTTTACCTCAATAATCTTTAAAATTAGCACCTTCTCTTTAACAATACTTTCTTTGGTTGTAATGAATAATATATTACTGCCCAAAGAAGTATTAAGAAATAGTTATATTAATGACAAACAAATTAGTAACATACACGTATAAAACTTATTTAGAATGACAAATCCCAAGCCATGTTAAAATGTATGTTAACTAAATACATGTACATATTTTCATTCTTCCAGCAATAATTAGGAAACAATTAATCTACCCCATGGGAAAACTATCTGGATGTTATGAACTTGTTAACTGATAGTTACCAAAACTGATAGTAATTACCAGTTGCTATTAAAATTGGAGTTACTCTAAGCTGGGAGAACACAATTTGAGAATATAATTAACATATTACATACAAAAACCTTCATGAAAAGGACATTATTTAGGTTGCAAAGTTAAGCACTTGAAAGTTAGGAAATGTCAGATTTACAATTGCCTGTTTCAGAGTACCAGCCGTGTTAGTCTGTATTCGCAAAAAGAAAAGGAGTACTTGTGGCACCTTAGAGACTAACCAATTTATTTGAGCATAAGCTTTTGTGAGCTACAGCTCACTTCATCGGATGCATACTGTGGAAAGTGTAGATCTTTTTATACACACAAAGCATGAAAAAATACCTTCCCCCCACCCCCCACTCTCCTGCTGGTAATAGCTTATCTAAAGTGATCACTCTCCTTACAATGTGTATGATAATCAAGGTGGGCCATTTCCAGCACAAATCCAGGGTTTAACAAGAACGTCGGGGGGGGGGGCAGGAAAAAACAAGGGGAAATAGGTTTTACCTTGCATAATGACTTAGCCATTCCCAGTCTCTATTCAAGCCTAAGTTAATTGTATCCAATTTGCAAATGAATTCCAATTCAACAGTTTCTCGCTGGAGTCTGGATTTGAATTTTTTTTGTTGTAATATCGCAACTTTCATGTCTGTAATCGCGTGACCAGAGAGATTGAAGTGTTCTCCGACTGGTTTATGAATGTTATAATTCTTGACATCTGATTTGTGTCCATTTATTCTTTTACGTAGAGACTGTGTAACCTGAATTTGGCCCCTTTGTGCATCCAACCTCTGAACTTAATGAGGCCAGGTTCTTCTGGAAAAAAAAGCATGTGATGACGTAATTAAAGATCATAATGCACAGGCACAAGGGTGCTAAATTATGGTTGCACAAGCAACTGTAACTCTGGCATTTCCTAACTTTCAGGTGCCTCATATCGCAAGAGAAGTTGTGACATGCAGAAGATCAAAAATCAAGTCGGTTGTAGAGCTGGATGTAGAACCCAGACTTATTGACTCCTAGTTATGACCATGCTCCCTTCTGCAAATTATTTAAAACACAATTAAGCAACAACAACAAAAACCTAATCAGAGCATTCTGTGAATACATGGCACCTATTCAAAACAATCAAAAACTTCAAGGCAAGAGTTTCCATTTTAGCACTCTGTATCAAGATTCCCATGTAGCTAATTTTAATAACTTGAAAATTAATTCTCAAAACCCTGTTATACAAAGACAAATCCTCTATATGTATTGTCTATACAGTATACTAGCACTTAATTCCAATTCTTATCTAGCTATAGCAGGAAGGAATAGATTTACATCAGGGGTTTTCAAACTTCACTGCACCGTGACCACCTTCTGACAACAAAAATTACTACAGGAGGGATCGAAGCCTGAGCCCGTCCAAGCCCCACCGCTCTGGGCAAAGCCCAAGGACTTCATCCCGAGGCAGGGGGCCTGTACCCTCAGCCCTGCCACCCAGGGCTGAAGCCCTTGGGTTTGGGCTTGAGCCCCGGGCAGTGGGGTCGAGCTTCAGCCCCAGACCCCAGCAAGTCTAACTCCAGCCCTGGTGACCCCATTAAAATGGAGTCACAACCCACTTTGGGATCCCGATCCATAGTTTGAGAACCGCTGATTTAGATTAAACTGTTCCAAGCAAAGCTGCGGCAGTTCTGTCCTTTTCAGTGGCTCAACACTCTGTAAAAAATGCCTGCACTGTGAACTGTTAAGAGAGCCACTGCATCTGTTCATAAACAACTATGCCTTGTTTGAATTTGTGGTGTGTTTCCTGTAAAGATAAGCATAAAAATCCTACCTTTATGAAGAAGTGAAATGCAAAATCTAATTATGATCAGTTCTAGTAACTTTTTATAATAACCTGCCTTAGTACAGCCAGGAACTTTGTAATTATCTTTATTACCTATTACGTTTTGGTAAAATAGTTATTTATCAAAAATTTGTCTAGTTCCTGGGTTAAATTTCCAGGACTTAATGTAAATTGGTATCTACAAAAGGCAGCGCCTCACTGTTTACAGTGAAATGAACATATGGCATCTTGGTGTGTAATTTCAAAACTCCTCACATTATGGCTTGTTGGTATAAGAATTGGGAAGTTAATAAAAGGCTTTTGATTCAATATATGCAAATATCCAGTTGCTGGGTGGGATGAGTGTTTTGAGAAGGATTAGCCGAAGTACTTTATTGATTTGTCTTCTCATTCATTATCTCAAACTTCAAAGCCACTTGCCCCCCCCTCCAAAAAAAGGGAGGGGGAGAGGGGCTGATTTGAAAACAATACTTTCACTTGTAATGGAGACAATATTATGTTTAAACAACTTTAATTTGTCTCTTTTTATACTGCTGCAGTAACTCCAGGCTATTGAAGTTTCCGGCACTTGATACCATACAGCATTGTGCTATAAGTCACCTGCTCTAAGGCATTTCAGAAATATGGCTAATCTGTTACTTTGCAACACAGGATAGATTAGTTAGAGAGGAGACCAAATGAGTGATTTCAATCAGTTAGTATAGCTGTAATTGCTGTAGTCTACAAGTAACCTTCATTGTTTATGAGCAGACTCCATGTGGAGCATGCAGGAGAAAATCTTATAATACATACTGTTGCTTTAATTTCACAGGAGGGAGACTACTGACCACATATGCTCATTTAACTTGTTGTAGGAACCTCTTGATGGCAGTAACCACTGTTATACTACTTTAACTATACATCTGTAGTTAACGCAGTATAACCCCTTTACTGTAGATGTACTTATACTGGGATAAAGTGCCTATACTGGTACAGTTTATTCCCATAGGGGAAGGGCAATAAGATTTATGGGGATAAACATGTACTCTGGCATCACTGCATCCACATTAGGGTTTGTACCAATATAACTATTTCAGTGAAGAATCAGACCCCAAACCAAAATAGTTGCGCCATTACAAAAACCATGTGATGACTAGGCCTTACGGTAAGTTCAAAACACAAGGGGTGAAGTCCTGGCTCCTCTGAAGTCAATGGTAAAACTCCAACCGACTTCAGTATGGCCTGGATTTCACCAATAAATCTTATTTTGTCTCCTGAGATGTGCTAACAGATTAAGAAAATCTATTGTCCGTCTTTTTCTTTTCTGGAAGTGGAGGCCTCAGTAACAGTGAATAGTGAATAACACAAGCATAGTTACAGGTTTCAGAGTAGCAGCCGTGTTAGTGTGTATTCGCAAAAACAAAAGGAGGACTTGTGGCACCTTAGAGACTAACAAATTTATTTGAGCATAAGCTTTCGTGAGCTAAGCTCACTTCATCGGATGCATGAAGCATAGTTGTTAGTAGTTCCTTAGTCTTTAACGTGGAGGCAGTGGTGAGGTTGGGAAATTGCTCTCTAGAGACAAAAGTGGGGTACTGTATTTTTTTTTCTTTCAGTTCTTAATGAATAGTTTACTTTTTCCTAAATATTTTTTATGTTGTTCATTGAATTGCTGTAGGAAAACTGATGGAAGGAATTTCGCTTACCTAGATAAGTTTGTTACCACAATCACTGTTTGAATCTGCATCTTTCACACAGCATCTTTTTGCAATTAAAAACCTTAGTTTATAGATGTATTAAAATTTCCCTATATAGCAATGAGTCTTGTATGTTAAGCAATCCAATAATTAAAACCATGCTTGACCACTTAAGCCATTCCATTGTTCTTGAGTGACTCGGGCAGCCACAAAATAAAGGTGGTGCAATGTCTTCACATTGCATTTGGATGTTGCTGCTGATATTGCGACAGATATCAAATGATTTTATTTCTGACTCCAATGACTACAGTAGATTCCATTTTTAAAAGTTTTTTGCCAATAGTTTCAGCAAAGTAGTATTAATAGATTCTAAGGCCAGTAGAGATCGTGATGATCATCCAGTTTTACTTCCTGCATAACACAGACCATAGAATTTCATCAAGTGCTTCTGACTCTAAACACTCAGCACTGAAAAAGTTGATACTGCCCTCTTCTGCTGTTGCCTCTTCAGAACTGAAAGTGTTGGTACAGCAAGAGTCAGAAAATCCCATATGTTCTTCGGTACTATAAGCTTTAATATCCGGGACTCATCAAATATCTGCACAAATGCAGCTGATACCACAGGATTTCATATGCTCCAGAGATCTGTTTGTTTCTGAGGAACTAGAGTCTCCTGGGTTGAGCTCAAGACTCCCAGTACTGCAGCCTAACTTATCCCTGGACCTCACTTTTCACTACTACTGCCTGCCTCCCTGGTGTATCAATATGCACTGACAGATGGATAATTGCTCTTCCTCATATTCCGATAAAGGAGCAGACAAAGGAAGAGAGTTTTTCAGACTCTCAGATCTCAGTACAGGGCTCTGCTGGCTGGCTGACCACCTTTGATTACCAAGAAACTGCATAATCAAAGGATACTTCCAGGCTTTTTACCACCATGATCTGCCAAGTGTCGTCCCTGGTATGAGCAGTCCTGGCAGCCTCCTCCATTCCCATATTTCAGAACTTGATGAAAAGAGTGGCAGTCACTCTACAAATTCCATTAGAAGAAGTCCAAGATACCCAGCATAAATTGCTTGGTGTACATGCACCATTGTCAGCCTTTTCTACAAATAAGGTGCTATTAAAACCTGCCAAAATGATTGGGCAGACTCCTGCTGCTCCCTTACCCTGACAGCTAAGAGGGCAGATTAAAAAATATTATGCCCTGGCTAGAGCATTAGAAGTTTTATTTTCTCATCCTCCCCCTCATTCTGTGATTGTGGAGGCAGTGAATTAGCATAATAGGTAACACCATTCAAAGGTAACCCCACACAGTAAGGACCAGAAGTGCTTAGACTTTTTTGGTTGTAAAAAATTTTCGTCTGCAACCCTGTAATTCCAGATTGCTAATTATCAGGCAATTCTGGCAAAATATAACCACATCAATTATACCAAGTTTAGGTCTTTCATTGAGCATTTACCACAGGGAGCAACTTCAGGATATTTTTGCAGAGGGGCAGATTTTGATGAGAACCATCTTGGAGGCTTCTCTCAGCACAGCTGGTATGGCAAGTAGCTCCATCTCAACTGCCATAGTCATGTGTAGATCCTCCTTGCTCCAGTGCTTGGAATTTTCACAGAAGGTCCAAAGCACAGCAGAGGACCTTATCTTTGATGGTTTGAAATTGTTTAGTGACTCTCTGTTGGAATACTCAGTTTATTTAAGAACTGACTGGAAGAGCTCCATTGCAACTGCTCTGAAATGGAGAATACACATCTGGGAGTAAACCAAGTAGCAACAGTCTCTCCTCTTACTCAGCAGAAAACAATAGTTTCTATCTGCCTTGAAAAGTTCTCAAAGAAATGAGAAAGTAAGGGAAATGATCCTAAAAGTTTAATTTTTGGTGTTCAGTCCTATGATTTCTTCCCATCTTTTTTCATTTCTTTGAGAATGTCAAAGATGAGGGAGGGGGAAAATTGAAGCATAAAGGTAAAACATTTGAGGCTGACTCCTCAACTGGTGTAAATCAATTGACTTCAATTGTAAATGAATTGGAGCTATACCTGTTTTATAACAGCTGAAGACCTAATCCATAGACTCAGTTAAGTGTAAATTGTATGGTACAAATGGGCCTGCCTTCCTTTAGTTAAAAATCTCTTTTCCATCCTACTTCCAGAGGAAAGTGTCCAGTGCATCCTTCAGTCAGTGGTAGGGCTGAAAGAAAACTACTGCGTTTTCCATAGGAAACTCACTGTTGAGAAAACCCCTGATATAGCGTCATATGCCTTTAGCCTTAAACATTAGTTTTCCTGTCTCATTGCAGCTACATCTGATTCATAGGTCACCGTTTACTTGTGTTAGGATCACCTACTTTCCAGTAAAAACCCAAGTTATTTGCTCCTCTTTGTTCTCCTGCAGTCGTGACGAATCATCAGCTGCACTATCTTGCATTATGACTCATTTTTAGGGCTATTTTTTGTCTAATTTCATACTAGTAGCTTTGATCTGGAGAGCACCGTGCCACATCTGCTAAATGTCCTTGATCACAACCCAACTCTTCCTCAGAACTATGCTTGCCTCACCTGATGATAGTGGTTGAAACAATAAGTGGAGAAAATGGCACTTACAAAAAAGATGGAACTAGAGAAGTGTTTTTTTCACACACAGAGCTTTGATCCTACACTGTATTTTGCATAAGCCTTTATTGCAAAGAAAAAAATTACTGATCCTTTTCCTGTTGTCTGTATTTTAAGATGTTTTCCAGATACATACTCGCCCACTTGTACATACGCAGAGGAGGTGAAATTGAGCTCTAAGACTATAAACACAACAAAGGGTGCTGATCGCATCATTGGTAACCCTGAGTTTTATTTGTAACTTTACTAACCGGTTTTTGTGTGTGTGTGTGTGTGTGTGTTCATATAGTTTAAAAAGGGTGCAATACTGTTTGAAAAATATTTATATTTGTTTCTCTTTAGCTTTCTCTGTTTACATGGTACATTTCTGTTTGCCGGAAAATAAGAAAGCAAATAAAATGTGTTTTTTCATACATATATTTTCAATAATGCTTTTCAATTAAAAATGCCTTTCATCATCTTTTGCAAACATTAATAAATTAGAGTGAGGCACAGTGGTAATGCACAATTAGCGTAGCTTCACAGATGGGGAAACAGAGGTTCAGAAATGGTAGCTGATTTACCCAAGATCAGACAGTAAATTCCTGGCAGTTCCAGAAAAAGAGCCCAAAGTCTCCTCTCTGAGCCTTCTGCTCTAACCACATGTAGCACTGCAGCTGTTTGCAAGATAAGCTGCCCCAAAACCTAATCTTTGGACTGATAAGAATTTTTTAATTTCAGTGATTCTATTACAGTAACATTTTCTGAAGAAAAGGACCGAGGGGTGACAGTGGACGAGAAGCTGCATATGAGTCAACAGTGTGCCCTTGTTGCCAAGAAGGCTAACGGCATTTTGGGCTGTATAAGTAGGGGCATTGCCAGCAGATCGAGGGACATGATCGTTCCCCTCTATTCGACATTGGTGAGGCCTCAGCTGGAGTACTGCGTCCAGTTTTGGGCCACACACTACAAGAAGGATGTGGAAAAATTGGAAAACATCTAGTGGAGGGCAACAAAAATCATTAGGGGTCTGGAACACGTGACTTATGAGGAGAGGCTGAGAGAACTGGGATTGTTTAGTCTGTGGAAGAGAAGACTGAGGGGGGATTTGATAGCTGCTTTCAACTACGTGAAGGGGGGTTCCAAAGAGGATGGCTCTAGACTGTTCTCAGTGGTAGCAGATGACAGAACAAGGAGTAATGGTCTCACGTTGCAATAGGGGAGGTTTAGGTTGGATGTTAGGAAAAACTTTTTCACTAGGAGGGTGGTGAAACACTGGAATGGGTTACGCAGGGAGGTGGTGGAATCTCCTTCCTTAGAGGTTTCTAAGGTCAGGCTTGACAAAGCCCTGGCTGGGATGATTCAGATGGGGATTGGTCTTGCTTTGAGCAGGGGGTTGGACTAGATGACCTCCTGAGGTCCCTTCCAACCCTAATATTCTATGAACTCAAGTAAGTTAGTGTATGGCAAGTTTCTGCACCACAAGTTATACCACTTTTATTAAAACACTGGAATGAAACCGCTGTTGCGTGCCCACACTGCGCTCCTTGTGACGCTGGAGCGCATCCACATAAGCAGCTCTTGCAACGGGACAGGCAGCAGTGCACTGTGGTAGCTATCCCACTGTGCAACTGGCAGCAGGGTGCTTTGGGAAGGGTTTGCAGTGGGGCAGGCACAGCGTCCCATGGCGCAGGTTTCCCAATCCCATTGTTCCATGGACATCCTACTACATTGCCAGCTGCTTTTCAACTGAAGTGCAGTGGGGTTGGGAGGGAGGGGGAGAGAGTGTGTGTGTGTGTGTGTGTATGGAGTGGGGGAGAGAGTGGGTGTCAGCAGGTTCTCTTGTAAGTTCCGACAGCAGCAGGAAGCAACCAATGTGTTCAACAGCAGGAGCATTCCACATTAATGATTTGCTTTGTGTCCCGGAGCAGATCAGCTGTCGGAATCCAGGCTTTGAAAGGGGAGGGGCGCATGACTCCAGGGCAGGCGAGTTCAAAACAATGAGCAGCGTGGTCACTTGAGGCATTATGGGGCAGCTCTGGAGGCTAATTACAGTGCAGAAAGCAATCAAGTGTCTACACTGGCGATAGAGCGCTGGAGCCTCTGCGCAAATAGCCTTACGACTCTCGTTGAGGTGGGTTTTTTGCAGCGCTGCAACTGAGGAGTTTCTGTGCACCAAGTGGCTTGGCAGTGCGTACACGTCTGCAGTTTGAGCGCGAAAAGCTGCTTTACTGCACAGAAACTTGCCAGTGTAGACAAGCCCTAAGTTTGCTACCAGAATGCTATTCAATCAGTTGCCAAGCTTTCGATGAGATCTTTGTTCGTATGCTTGGGAGGAGGCATGAAGCAATTAATCTTGTCTTCATCCTATCCTGTATTCTCTTTGCACCAGCAAGTGGTAGTCCCATAAACTTTGAGGGTTGTACTAAAAGTGCTTGGAGCTCTAACTATGTGCAACCCTAAGTCAGTTTACATGGTGTTAACAAAGCTTCATAAAAATAAAGTTAAGGAGTGATTTGATTACAGTCTATAACTACCTACTTGGGGAACAAATATTTAATTATGGGCACTTCAATCTAGCAGAAAAAAAGTATAACACAATCTAATGGCTGGAAGTTGTAGCTAGACAAACTTAGACTGAAAATAAGGTGTACATTTTTGACAGTGCGAGAAATTAACCATTGGGACAATTTACCACGGGCCAAGATGGATTCTCTGTCTCTGACAATTTTTAAATCAAGATTTGATGTTTTTCTAAAACATATGGTCTAGGAATTATGCTGGGGAAGTTCTGTGGCCTCTATTTTATACAGGAGGTCAGACTAGATGATCACAATAGTCCCTTCTGGCCTTGGAATCTACAAATCCTCAAAAAATTGACTTATACATATTAAATTGCAATGTTATCTCTTAAATAAGCCATCTCCTGGAGAACTTTGCCTAACTGCAGTCATGTTAATTACAAGACAAGGCAGTCCTTAAGTGATATATACTACCTGCTTGGAAAATGTGATGGTGTGGTGACTTTGAGTGAGACCCTTAAAAGTGAACTGCAAAGAAAGGAAAATGGAGTTTGTGCCCCTTTTTGCGTTTATGATTTATAAAGGAGGTCTGAATGGGTTTATTTAATCCATTTCCTTTTCTGCATTAGAAATTCAGGTCTCCTGTTCTGATAGAACTACCAGTGAAAATAGGACTACAAGAAAGAAGAGATTGAAAGCGGAGTAACTGAGAAGGGAAGGGGTTTTTAATCACTGATTAGAGCTGGGTTTTTGTTTTGTGTTTAGGGTTAGGTTTTTTGGGGGTGAAGGCATTGTTACTACCAATGGCTGATAAACAATTGGAAGAAAAAAAACTTTTGTTTAAAGATTCAGCATCCTTGCTCCTTTAATTAAGTGGTGAGAGCAAACAACAAATAGCACTGTGACCTCCAGGAAATCCTCCAGTAAAAGAAAGGAAGGCCTAACTTGAGATGCCTGCTATTTTCCAAGATTTAAAAAAAAACAAGCATTAATAAATAAACGTACCTTTCAGACATACTTCAAACATGATGACTAAAAGAGGACACAAGCACAATTTGTGTGTTTAAAAAATGTTGTATGCAGATCACCTCTAAAACAAATGATTCGGCCCCAATCTAGTCATTTGGCATGTTGGCTGGCACAGTGCCCTGTTGGGAAGGGTCAAAGGTGCATGCAGACAGTTTGGGAGAAACAGTAGTCCTAGAGAGTAACAGTCTGGATGACCGTTTGAACTCAGAAAGACTTCTGAAAGAGGTGCTACATTAGTCAACTACAAGCTGTATTTTGTTCTTGGCATCTAAAATTCCTGCTCAGCAGTAAATTCTGCAGCTGCCAGCCTGCTGCTTTCCCCAGAGTAACTTACCTCTAAGCTTTACATCCCTCCTTCCCGCACTACCACCACTACTTGGCTTTTTGCAAAAATTTCCCACCATTGCAGCTCCACTGGTGGTAACAATAATAAGAGGGTTAGTGTAGATAAAATTTTGGGACCTAGTGGCTTGTTTACTGCTGTGTAATTAAGACCTGCTCTGAACAGTGCTAGAAGACATGTTAGACAGGCTGGTGGCTGCAGGGGCGTTGTCTACACTAAGCCTCTCCACTTCTGCCACTAGTGGGGGGGTAAGGATCTCTCATGTAGACACAGCCCTAAAGACCAGTCTTTCTTACTACTTATATGTAGAGGCTGTAGCTCAGTGTTGCAGGAGAGTCCTCCAGCACTGTCATTGGTCAGTAAGTTTTGTGTATTTTTCTTTTAATACTCTTCAGGACTGAGGGATTTTCAGGTGAGCACTTTTATAAACTGAAGCAAATAAGGTCTGAATTCACATAGCTCTGAAGTTGGATTTCATACTTGCTTAGTCAGGCTTTCTTTCGTTCACTATGTAAGTGGTGTATATATGAAAATATTCCAAAAATTTACATTCACTGTTCTTTAAGAAAATGTGACTGAAAAAGTGTCCTGTGATTAGATGTAGTAGGTGAGATTTGCACATTCTGAAAAGCCCTTGCAAAATCAAAGTAGCAAACAGTGCAGGGAGACTAGTGGCATTGTTATGGACCAGCTCTCAACTGTGCTTTTCTGGCTGCAGCACTGCTGTCTTGACAAAATGTCTGGTCTACTGGATGTTTCAAATTAGTTTAGTCAAGCTCTGAATATTTTGGCTGTTTCTGAAAACTAGGATGTTTATATCTTAAAAACAATAGGTTGGTTACCAAAGTGCAAGTAAATTCTTACTGGGGCAGGAGAAAGGGAGGTTGTGGAATCTGGAGATTTTTAAGAGCAGGTTAGACAAACAACTGTCAGGAATGGTCTAGATAATACTTAGTCCAACCATGAGTGCAGGGGACTGGACTAGATGACCTCTTGAGGTCCCTTCCAATCCTATGATTCTATGAAAGAAGCTGATCAGGAAATGCACTGGTGAGATCAAAAGGCTTTAGCTGTTTGTGACATAATGCATACTAAGGTTGCCAGGCATCTGGTTTTTGACCAGAATGCCTGGTTGAAAAGAGACCCTGGCGGTGCTGACCAGGCTATTAAAAGTCTGGTCAGTGGTGCAATTGGCCTACAGAAGGCTCCCTCACTGCCCTGGCTCCGCTCAGCTCCTGGAAGCTGCTGGCAGGGAGGCTCCATGCACCTTCTCCAGCCCCAGCTCAGCAGCTCCCATTGGCCAGGAACCCCTCATCCCCAGCCCTACACCAGAGCCCGCACTCCTAGTCGGAGCCCTCACCCCCTCCCATACCCCAAACCCCTGCCGCAGCCTGGTAAAAATGAACAAGTGAGTGAGCATGGGGGAGAGTGAGTGACGGAGGGGGGATGGAGTGAGCGGGGCGTGGGGCCTCAGAGAAGGGTTGGGACAGGGGCAAGGTAGGGGACAGGGCACAGGAGTTCAGTTTTCTGCAATCAGAAATTTAACCCTAACACATACTTCTATATCACCTCTTCTAGAGGAAGGTAGAATGCTATTGGAAAGCTATCTAGTCCACCCCCTATCTCCTCAGGTGCACTGATCTAGGCCTCTGTTCCATTATCCCAGGCAATACTGGCTGATGAGAGAGTGCTGCTCTCCTCTAAGCAGGAATTCAAACATCCTGCTCCTGTTTTCTGCTTGGGATGCAGGTGTGGGAGTTGTAAGGCTTTCACCTGTAACCCTTTTGTCCAGAGGTGGTGGCAGCAACAGGGGCCAGGTTCACAAGATCTAGGGTCATTCATGCCAAATAATTCAACAGACTCAAGCCCTCACTTAGAAACCTGGGGAAATGAAAGACAACCTCCCTAAGTGCCCTTAACAGACAGAAATTCCCCACTTGCAATCATTCCAAAACTGTACAAAGTAAAGAATATTGGGGGAAAAGGAACAGTCATAAATTTGGGGTGGGGGAGCAAAAGAGACTCTATGCAAAGAGAAAGTAAAATACCCTCCTCCCCCTTTTAGTAACTTTGACAGTTGTCTGTCTAACTCCCTTCCCATCCACCCAGCTGTGAGAGTGTCCTACAATCTCTTGGCCGCACCACCTCACCCATCCTTCATTTATAGTTATGGGGACTTCTCAGGTGTCACTAGGGTTGCCAGCCCTCCAGGATTGCCCTGGAGTCTCCAGGAATGAAAGATTAATCTTTAATTAAAGATTATGTCATGTGATGAAACTTCCAGGAATACGTCCAACCAAAATTGGCAACCCTAGGTAGTCTATGCAAATGAAGCACTCTGTGGCGGTACCTTTCCCTCGTGTCCTTTTTCACCAATAGAGGGAGCAGACTTCTCCTCCTCCACCTTAATCCTCCCCCAGCTTCTGACCATAGGAATTACACACTAAAGTTTTCATTCTAGGCTACCTTTGCCAATACAGGGCTTGCTCCTAAAGAAGCCAAAGGCAAAACTCCTATTGGACTTCAAGGGTACATCAACACCTCAATTAAACACCTGCAGCTGACCCCAGTCAGCTGACTTGGGCCTGTGGGGCTTGGGCTGCGGGGCTGTAACATTGTGGTGCAGCCATTTGGGCTCAGGCTGGAGCCCAGGCTCTGTGACCCCATGAGGGGGGAGGGTCCCAGAGTTCCAGCTCCAGCCTGAGCCTGAATGTCTACACTGCAATTTTTAGCTCCACAGCCTGAGTCAGCCGGGTGTTGGTCCTTCTTTGAGCAGGGGGTTGGACTAGATGACCTCCTGAGGTCCCTTCCAACCCTGAGATTCTATGATTCTATGATCCAGGCCAGCCCTGGCCATGCTGCGGGTCTTTTATTCCAGTGTAGATGTACCCCAGTAGGAGTATTTCCCTTCATACCAGCTGCTGTATCTTTAGCTCCCTTCAGTTAGAAAATAAAGCCAAAAAGGATGAAAGCTTTTTCAGTGTCACTGTATTTCATAGTTGTCGCTTCTGACATTTTGGGAAGATGCAAGAAGTGTTTTCTGTGTTTTCTGCTGCAGACGTTAACAGTCATTCAAAGCAGCAAGCACAGGGGTGGGGCATGGCATGGCAGACAAATAACACCGCATACACTTTTATCACTGACAGACTTATCATGTAAGCAAAGCTGATTATCTTCTACATGGTGGCAGGTAATTACTTTCTATACTGGGAGAAGGAGGGTCTGATGCTGAAAGGTATTTAATAAAATAACTTCACAAATACAGAAGTGTGAAGTGATTTTTTAATAAATATTTATTTTGAGTTTGCAAATAATACTTTGATCCCCAAAGGACTAAGGAATTAGCTGTTGGGTTTCACACAATTTCTAGCACATTTATTAAAACCCTTTTCAGATTCTAGTGCTGCAGCTGCCAGCCAGGAACAATGATTAGTTCCATTCTTTGGATGTCAAATTCCTTTTAGCCATGCTGGCCAACGGAAAGTTACAGGGACTGCCACTTGCCCTGGTAAGTCTGGTCTTCTGAAAGTATTTGAAACACAAAGAAGAGATTACAAATGAATCCACAGCTTTATTAATCATATTAAGTGATGTGTGTCTCCTTCCTTTTGTCTGTTGCTGTTTCAACCACTGCCGGCTGTAAAAATGCTGGGGCTACAGGCGCCAAGGTTCGTGTGCGTCTTGACGTCAAGCGTTGTACCAGGTCTTTTGTGGGAGTTTTCCTCCATTCAAGAATGGCTTGACATATATCGTATTTGCTTTTGGTAACTTTATTTAATAGGGTCTTAGCAATTTTAACTGCCAATTTGGCTTTCCCATTTGACTGGCTGTGATATGGTGATGAGGTGATATGACTGAATTCCCATTTCCAGATAAATTGCACAACTTATTGCAAGTAAACTTAGGTCCATTGTCTGAAATCACACAGTCTGGGATAACACATCTGCTGAAATACTTTACTGCTTTGTCCATGATGGGGTTCTGCGGTAGCATCTGACAGTTAGTTTAGTTCCCACAAATCTGAATAGTAGTCTACAGTAAGTGAGATAGTTTGTGTGGTTTGCAGTAAAAAGTTCATCCCTACTTTATTGGGAATGCTGGGTATTTTCACTGTCTCTTTTTGCTGCTTGGCTTGCATTTCTCCACATGTGTCGCAACTGCTCACCAGGTCTCTGATATCTTTGGTCATTTTTGGCTAGGTTTCGGCATCTCTGTCATTCTGGTTTCACAGTGGTTCTGATGTATTCTTGAGAGAGTTTCTCTTCTCAGTGATCTGGGTATTATTATTTGATTGCCCTTATATATGATGCCATCTTGTACACTCAGCTCACATCAGTAGTTTCAGTATTCTTGAGAGGCAGGTGGGGCCTCACCCCTGGCATCTGCACATTCTGACAGACCGACCGGGGCACTTGTAAATCTTTGTCTTGTATAGTTTGTTCTTGGATTCTTTCTAGCCCCTGCTTTGAAACTGGCCCAGTACTGGCTTGGTTGTTGCTTTCTCTTAGGTTAAGGAACTCATTCTTGTTCAACTGCCAGATTTTCATGCTGCAAGGCTGCTCTGGATAAGAAGTCAGCTGTGCACATCTCAGTCTGTTTCATGTAGCAGATATCTAAGTTGTAGCATTGCAGTGTCAGTAGCATGCATTGGAAGTGTTTTGGGGCGGCAAGCAAGGGCTTTAAAAAATGCTCTCTAGTAGTTTAGGCTCACTTTCTACTCCAATGGTTGCTCGTCTTTGAACATACTGGTGAAACTTTTCACCTGCAAACACTAGTACAAGACATTCTTTTTTCAATTTAAGCGTCTCTCTTTTCCATTGATGATAGCCTTCATGTCACAGTCTCAATCAGCTGCCCTTTTTGTAAGTATAGTGCCCAAATCCTCATCTCACTGCTTGGCCTGCCTCTTCATTCTCATTGTACTAATTCAGAAAGGGATAGTTGGTCACCTGCTCCTTGTTCCATGTGATGGCTGCATTGTGTTGAGATAATCCTGTCATAGGCTCATAGAAGATTATGGAAGGGACCTCAGGAGGTCATCTAGTCCAACCCCCTGCTCAAAGCAGGACCAACCCCAACTAAATCATCCTAGCCAGGGCTTTGTCAAGCCGGGCTGTAAAAACCTCGTTTAGAGGCCCCCGTGCTTAGTCTCAGCATTTTCTTTGCTAGGTCAGTAGCAGATCCTGTTCAATGATATCCCCACCACTGATGGGCCAGTCCATCTCCCTGTTCTGTCATTAAGGTTCTGTTGTTACATTCTTCCCAATGTGTGACCTTCCCATTCTCCACCAACATGAACTTCCGCTCTATTTTGGAATCTGCTGGTAAGATAACAGTGTCAGACCAGAACCCATCCTTGTCATACTTGAGTGGCACGTAGTTGTGCCACTGACCAAGACAATCATGGTCACTAGTGACAGCAATCAGCTGAACATCAGTGTTCACGTGGATATTCTGTCCATGCTGCATCTTTGTCCAGTACTCACCTCCGGGGTTCACATGCAGCTGAGAGGCTTGGAAGAAATTTTGGCAGACCCCAAAAGTATCTGAACTGATTTAATATCTTTAGGTGTGGACATCTGCTGTGTTGCTTTTACTTTTTCAGGTTCAGGGCACAGCCTTTGAGAGGCCAGCAACTGTCCCATGTATGGGACTGCAGTCAATCACAATTTCATCTTGTTTTTATTTAACTTTAGATTTTCTTCCCTAGCTCTTTCTGGAAAACAGATGAGATTGTGGTTGTGATGTACCACAGCTTTTTACTATGCTTTCTCCGTATCTGTATACCAGAATATTATCAGTTGTGATGCCGCTCCTCAGGAATCCCTTTTGCTGGCAGCATTGATACTGTTCTGTGGGTTTGATCCCGAACGGCATTCCCAACCATCTGTGTCTACCTGCTGATGTCCAAAATGTGGTGAAATGGCTGCTTTCCTTAGCCAGTAGCACTTGTCAATATCCATCTTTGGCATTAAGTACTGACTCAGAATATTTTTGCTTTTGCTAAGTCAGGTAATTTTTCTTCAGTTTTGGGCACTTGGTAGTGTGTTGTTTAAATTACGTGGCTCTATGCAAATGTGCAGCTTGCCTGGCTTCTCAATAGCTGCCCTGCTACTTATCCAACTCATGGGCTTCTGTGACTTTCACACTGATGCCTTATTTGACCATATGCTTTATTGTTCCCATTATTTTTTCTTCTTATGCAATGGGTACTCTGCAAGGCAGCTGCTGGTTTGGCTGCATCATTTTATCTATTTCCAGTTGTAACATGCCTGGGAAACATCCTAGCCCTTCAAAAACATCTTGGTAACCTTTTAGCAGCAGGGATGCCATAATACGTTATCTGTTCTTGGGACGTCTTTTTGTTTTGCTTGTGCATTCCTTGTATGAATCTTTTTCCCCAGGTTTAGTATCAGTAGTTTCTCATCCATTCACTTGTTAAGCAGCAAGCAGTGACTTCACTGTTGTTTGCACTACCTGAAATTTCAAGCTGTATACTTTTGAGGGGTATTTTGCTTATCATTTTACAGAGTCCCAGTGGTGACATGATCCAGCCATCATATAATTTTAATTTGGCTTTGTTGGGTTGCCATTTTATTTTCTTCTCTTGCATAATGCTGAAGGAATCGTTGGAGCCCACCATGTTCACTGATACGGCCTCTCTATTAGGCATTCAATTTCTTCTTTGTGCTTGCGTGCTGTGGCCTTCTCTTTGCACCAGGTGCTAATCTGAGCTTTGCAAACAATTTATTTTTGTTGTTTGTCCGCGCGTTGTCATATCTGTGAAAAATCTCATCCGCTGAGTTGTTGCTTGCTTCCTCAATATGGTGCTATTTTTCTCTTGCTTTTCTTGTGTAGAAAGTTCGGCATAATAACTTTTCTTGCCATAATCATTGCATATGGCCCTATATACAGAATATTTTCCACTCCACAGGTCTTCCTTTTAGATTTTCCTCTGCTTTGTGTTCATGCCTTTGCTTTTGCATAAATATTGGTGTGGTTTTTTGCTTGTATTTCCATGCTTTGCCTGTGCAACTTAATGAATTATCTCTGACTGCCCCTCTTACGCTCTGCATTTGGATGTGAGCTTGCTCACCAGATTTGCACCTCTATAGGTCTTGGTAGAGTGTGGGTTCTCTGAGCATTTTCCTTTGAATTCCTGCATCTTTTGTCTCTATTACTAATCTATCACAAATTAGTTAATCTTTTAAAATTTGATAGTCATGCGTCAGACATTTTGTACATTAGCAGCATTTTCTTGATTACACTTGCTCAAAACGTATCTTTTGTATAGAACATATTTTGTGGGTTGAAAATGCTTTTGGAGTGCTGTCAGGATTTTACATGGATCTTTGAGTCTGCTGGTTACCTAAGTTCCCTCTAAGCTGTGCGGCAGGCTATCAAGGGCCACGCAGGCGAGGAGAGGCGCTTCTTCCCCAGCCTGAGCCCCGGAGCTGCTGCGGTCGGGGAGAGGTGCCTCTCCCCCAACCCCAGACTGCAGAGGGGAGAGAGGGCTCAGGGGAGTCCTCTCTTCCCGTCACAGCCCCGGAGCAGCCTGCACTCCAAACCCCTCATCTCTGGCCCCACCCCAGAGCCCACACCCCCAGCCAGAGTTCTCTTCCCCCACACCTCAACCCTCTTCCCTGGCCCCATCCCAGAGCCCGCACCCACAGCTGGAGCCCTCACCACCCCACACTCCAACCCTATGCCCCAGCCCTGAGCCCCCTCCCACATGCTGAACTAGTTGGCCTCATCCCCGCCACACATCACCTCCATGTTGGTGCACATAATAAAATTCATTCCGCACGTGGACGTAAAAAATTAGAGGGAGCATTGCTGGTAGCATATCCAGATGTTATAGAAGCGTGTAGCAACTTTTGCCCACTACAGTTAACAGTGGAGCTTCCCTTATTTATTTTCCTTTTTATCCAGTCCTGTTGTAATGTCATAGTTTTCCGATTATGAGCTAAAGAATGTCCATTAGCTAAACACATTCCCTTTCATAGCCATCTGCTCAGGGACAGGAATCTGCTATGCCGCCATGATTATTGTTTCCTCTTTATGGGGATTTTTTTTTTAATTTAGCTACATTCTTTGTTTCTGATTTCATGTCTCATTTCAGGGCCATTGAATCCAGACCTGAATTGTAGCAATGGTTCCGCCTGAAACCAGAATGCCAGGCCCTAGTTTTATTAGACCTAGATAAAAACATCTCTTGCTAAACCCATCTCTTATTCTTTAGAGACTAATTTAGAAACTGGAGCAAAGGCTTCAAGCTCAGTATATACCTACTGTTTCAAATTTAGACAGTCCTCTGGAAACAATTTTCATTCACAACGATCTTTGCTAATTATGTTGCCCTGCACGTTGGTGTGTACAAAGCTGCCCAAAGAAAATACCCCACTGATAGCTCCCTTTCCTAAACCACTTTTGTTCTAGACCACAAATAAGCTTCCAGCAGTTTGTGCTGGTGCTTTTAATTTTTCAGGGGTGGTTGTCTGTTTAGGAAATAATCTTAATTTAACTTTATAGCTATTTAATTAGGAGAAACCAAGAAGTGCTAAGTAAGAGCAAAGATACATCAATATACTAGAACTACCGGATATGGAACATAAAACAATATTTCATCTCCTTCCAGAAGTAGAGTATCAGCATAGAATCTAAGCCCTGGTCCCTGGCATTTGCAGCTCCTGTTATTTCCCACTACCTCACTGATTCCCCCTGCAGGAGATACAACAACACTAGTTGCACAGGGAATCTAGGTTTTCTCAAGGGCTACCTGGAAGTAGTACATGGAGAAAAGAAGCAGCAACGGTAGCCCGGATTTCCTCCCACCCCAGAATAGTCTCTTGCTATAGTGCAGGAACAGTAGTGGGCGTTAGAAATGACTGGAGCAGAGGGGACTCCGCTAAATTTTTCAGTTCTTATTTGAACTGTCTTTTCCTTTTGGGCCTGTGAGACTGTGCTGTAGAAGAGACTTCCGCACAAGATTACTGTGATCCTTCTGCTCTCTGACTGGGTGAGAAAGGCAGCCTTTTTTGTGGGTATTTCAGCACTCTTGGCCCCAGAAGGAAGCAAGAAGCACAGTGGTCCCAAAACACAAAGAGTAAACAAGCATCAACCAAACTTGTTTCCACTTCAGAAAAGCTCCTGTTTGAGCTCTCTTCATGCTTTGCGTAAAGGCTGGAGTCATCTCTTACTCTGTGATCTGCCTTTCCCATCCCTGCTTGTGCCCCCCCCCCCCATTTCTGCTGCTGAGACATAATTACAGTTAAGATGGACAGCAAGCATCTCAGACATTTATTTTCCCCCCATCACTTGTGGTAAGCAAGAATTCTGCAGAGCTCCTTATTGTGAAAACATAAATGGTACTTTCAGTGCAAGGTGCATCTTTAGACTTTTCCTTCCCTCTGATATGCTGAATGAACAACTCAGCAAAACGCTCCATCAAAAACATTCTTGAAGAAGAATAACAGAGCAGTGAATAGTGGATTACTCCTAACCCCAAGCGGCTCAGCATTGCTTCAGATAAGTATCATGAAGTTTCTGAACCAGGAAGGCCGCATGACTTTTTCCTCACACGATCACCCTTCTACCCAAAATTTGGAATAGATACTTAGATTTTAAGTCCAGGGTGATCATTTAGTTTGACCTCCTACAATAGATGTGCTTTCACTAGAGCATATCCTTTAGAAAAAAAATCTCAACTTTTAAAAAAAATTTTCCAGTGATGGAGAGTCCACCACAAGCCTTGGTAAATTGTTTCAATGGCTAATTACCCTCATTGTTAAAAATTTGCTCCTTATTTCTAGTCTGAATTTGTCTAGCTTCAACTTCTAGCTATTGGATGTAGTTACACCTTTGTCTGCTAGATTGAAGAGGCCTCCAATGTGACATTACTGTTCCCCATGTAGATTCTTGTGGGCTGTGATCTAATTGCCCTTTATTCTTCTCGTTAATAAGCTAAACAGATTGAGCTCTTTGAGTCTATCACTATAAGGCATGTTGTCTAATCCTTTAATCATTCTCGTGGCTCTTCTTTGAACCCTCTGCAATTCATCAACATCCTTCTTGAATTGTGGACACCAGAACTGGAGACAGTATTCCAGCAGCAGCTGCAACACTGCCAAATACAAAGGCAATATAACCTCCCTACTGCTATTCTATACTCTCCCATTTATGCATCCAAATATTCCATTAGCCCTTTTGGCCATAGCCTGTCACTGGGAGCTCATGTTCAGTTGATCATCCTGCTTCCCATCCTGTACATATGGTCTACAGTATTTGTTCCTAGATATGTGACCTTACGTTCGGCCATATCAAAATACACATTGTTTGCTTGCACCCAGATGATATTTGTGATCCTAGATCACTTAGGTTCTTTTGAAAATGCTAACAACTTCCTCCCTGGAGTTAAATGTGTTTCAGTAAAAGATGGTGGATTTGACAGTTCTTGTAACCTTAACTGTGATATGCCTCAAACAGATACCCTGCTACTTAGAGGTTAGTCAAAAGTTATTATCAGCAGCCTGCAATGAAACACCCACTGTCAACACTGACATTAACCTGAAGCAGGGACCTTTTCAAAGGCAGTTATTATGAACAAAGCTTCTGCATAAAAGGCTGTGATTACTACACTGAACTTTTAATATTTGTTGTGGTAAGTTCTTAATAACAGTTAATATTCATGAATCATGTAGCTAAGCACTCAGGCTTGTGACTTATTAAGAACACTGACAAATTTGTGAGGAGAAATTCTTTTAGAGTGATTTATAAAACCCAAGAGAGCTATCAAATCTCCACACATCAATTCTTGAAGTGAAAATAATTAAAGAACTAATAGACACCAAAACATAAATCTAGTGCAGCATGGTTGACTAGTAAGATTTGAGCAGACTATCAATTTTCACTGCTCTAAAGTTACCTTTGCTTAAAGTATGACCAGAAATGATTTTGATCTTATTTTATCAACAAGTCGTTTCTCATATGCATCTCCACTCTAAATGCTCTTTAAAGCTTCAAGAGCCTTGAATTGTTTGAGTGACACCAAGACACAGATTCTATACTCCGTGTGTGTGCGTGTGCGTGTATATGTAAAATCTATACATTTAAAAAACATATTGAGCTCTTAAAAGCAATGACCAAGATTCTGAAACTTTGGTGCCTCAAGTTTAGCAGAAGCAGGTGGTTGGCACATCTGCAGCATAAATATGGATTTTAGGTGCCCATCTTCAGGCATTCAAGTTTCACAATTTTAGATTCTAACAAAAAGTTGGTCCTTATGAATGAAAATACACAGCAGTGCCACCCAGATGCAGCATACGCAGGAAGAAGAAACACAGGATAAAACAATTACTTTATATATGCGTTCTCTGTTTCACGTGGATTATAATAGCTAAACGAGCTCTCCCGCCCTCCCAACTCCTCCAGATGCTCGGAAACAGCCAGCCAATTTCCCACATCACATCTGTTATTGCTCAGTTAACAGATACCTTCTTAACTGAGACACTTGGACTTGTGCTGAATAATATTCCGGAGACATATTAAGACTACAGCATGAAATATGCCCTGTAATGCCCTAATGTTTTAATAATAATAATAATTAATAATAAATAACCTTATAATATGTTGTCGTAATTGTTAATAATAAAACCCATTAGTCAATTATTTGACTTGGGATTGAATAAACTTTCCCCAGGTAATTAGAACGAAGGTAATTAGAACTTGTTTTTTGTAAGAAAGCATGAGGCCTTGTAGAGTTTAGACTTCACTTGGCATAATAATAGTTGACTTTGTAGTGACCTTTGCCTTAAACCCAGCAAGAAAGGAAAAAACCTTGTCTAAACCACAGTGATCAACACCCATCCAATTGTATTGTGATATTTTTAGTTTAACCATAGTGCTTGTGGTGATGGTTACCCGAAGCTTTTTCTAACTTTAACTGTTAGCATTTACGGTTAGTACAAACAGACCTATAGTAGCATGATCTTCTTCTGGATGTTATTACAGACATTACGAATGAATCCTAAGTAAAGGATTACATTTCCATGTGATGAGAAAAGTGAGAACAATGCTAAAACACTATTTCAATACAGAACCAACCAGCAGCACTTGCAGTTAGTGACATGGGATCAGCTGTTAGACTGTACAATATATGTTTTAATCCAAAATTATTTGACCAGTTAGTACTTAATTTCAAAGAGGAAAGCTAGAAGGGGGAGGGAATAATTACTGCACAGTAAGAAAAGAACATTTAACAATATTGCATGAAGCTGATACAGGTGAATTTCAAGATCAAAAAAGAAAGAGGTTAAGAGAAAATGCTGAAATAGCATAGGAGAATACAAGTTTTGACTCACTTTACAATGTTGGCTAAATAACACGTGCAAAATAAAGCAGATTAGATTTAGAGATAGAACCTTTCATACAAAATGCTCTCTCTCTCTGAGGGGTAGGACATCACCCATCTCCCTGAGAAGTACTTATGACTACTCTGCCATTTTTTCACTTTAGTCACCTTCACCGCCTTTAGTTTAATCAAAGCCACCACCCTTCCCATTCAAAAGGACTCAAGGCAACTTGTCCTGGAGCCCTCCGTGGTGCTCTTTTCTTCTTTTGTGAGACGTGTACCACAGCCCTGGAAACTGAAGTCCTCGATTTCTCTAAAGAAAGGGTGCCGTATAGGCAGTGGGAGTGCAACTTTGTCCACAATTCCTTCTCAGTTGGCCTGCATGCTGACTTGGAGGGATAAAATAAAGCAGAAATTCTCAAAGAGCTTCATAGGGTGGATCAGAACCTTAATTAAGGATCCTTCTTGACCTCTGGCCCTCTGATTCACAGTGGTGCAGGCTATCTCTACCATTCATGATCACACAACGTTCCTGTGGCAACTTTTCACACAATTTAGCAGCTGGAAAGAAGGAGGAGAACCAGCACCCTCTGATCAGCTGGCTACCTTCAGTCTACGAGCAAGAACTCTGTGGAGCATCAGTGGTCCACAGTTAGGCAACAACTGACATAGAGGGTGGTTCAGCCTCAGTCTGGCCCTGAATAAGGGCTTCAGGATTTGGCTCACTGTGTTCTATACTGGCTGTTTGTCCCTATTATTTCCTACCTTTGTTAACGTCAGTGCATTGGTGGGAATACTAGTGCAGACATAGTGTTGATGTTCACCGGCAATTTCGATATCAATGTTTTCTAACCTTGCTCATGGCTGATCTAGACAACAGAGTGGTTAAGACACAATCAGGCATGGTGCCTTGTATACGCTAGCGCTCCAAATGCTGTTACCCTTGGTGAAGGTCCATTGGAGTTAGAAAACAAACTAGTGGAGATTTGGCTGTTGTGAATGAGACAGAGACAACAAATAAATATCCTGAGTCTGTCTTTTCATTTTCCCCTGAACATGAGTATAGCCCCAGAAATATAAACACTTTATGATCTCTAGCAAGCTGAGCTCCTGCTCTGCCCTATCCTCTTGTCTCCTTTACCTCTCTTTCTTTCCTGTTCTATGTCTTTATCCTAATCCTCATTTCTTATCTCAGCTTTCATACCAAACTGCCATCCCTCCCTGTTTCATAAAATGCTTTAAATTCTTATATGGAGATATAAAAACCAGGGCGCAACTTTGAAAAACTTGCTTTTCAGTGAACACGCTATCAGTTTCAAATGCCTCTTCTCGTTTCTCTCTGCTGCCCGCCCCCTACTGCCTCCCCCCCTCTCTGTGCAAGCACATTTACAACTCTCGAGCTTATTTGGCAAAATGAAAGCATCTTTAATGAGGCTGGAGCAGGCAATTGGAGTGCCTGGGATTCTAGCAATTTTTATTGCATTTGTAGGGATTGAATGGTAGTAGGTGTGGAACAATGTGCTTTGTCTTCTGCAAGCCACTCAAATGGTTGTAAAAAGATTCTATTTGACAAAATATGTGATTGGTGGAAATCTGTCCAACAGAACTTCCAAGTCTGGGTGTAGAATATGCTGACAGCTCAGGTTTACGTTGCATTGAGAAACCACCTTTTGTCTCACCTATTTTCTGTCTGGCTGATTGGTTAGAACTTGAAACTGCTTGGCTTACCATACGGTCATGCAGGGGGAGAGTCAGCATTTCTGGGTGATGAGCTTTCCCATTTTAGTTTTTATTGACAATTTCAATAACATTTTTTGTTTATCTTTGCATCGGTTCTTCTGCAGCTGAGAAATGATGGCAGACAGCTTCTTCTCCAAAGCTGACATGAACGTTGCCTCAGATACATGGAATAAAAAGGGAAGGTTTTTAAGAATGGCTGGGTTTGTATTTAGTGTGACTGTCGTGTCCTACGGGATGAATGCATCATCTTTACTAGCCTTGGGAAGGAGCAGCAAAGTTCAGCGGACCAAATCTAACGGAAGCCAATGGGAATTTAACGGAGTAAAGATCTCAGGACACATCCCACAGAACAGACCTACTGAAGTTCAGATCTGGATCCAATCTCCCCAGGGACTGAGGTGATCAGAACCAAGGTTTTGACTCAGACTTACCTCTGATTTTCAGGTTTCAGAAGGGTAGCCGTGTTAGTCTGTATCAGCAAAAACAACGAGGAGTCCTTGTGGCACCTTAGAGACTAACAAATTTATTTGGGCATAAGCTTTTGTGGACTATAACCCACTTCATCAGGTGCAGTGGGTCATAGCCCACTAAAGCTTATGCCCAAATACGTTTGTTAGTCTCTAAGATGCCACAAGGACTCCTCGTTGTTTCTCTGATTTTCAGTGCTTGAGTTGCTAATCCAGCTCTGCTAGTTACACTAGCAAGATGTTATGCTACCAGTCATCTCTGTGGGCTTTAATGCAGCTTTACACTTCTGAAAACAGCAAAACAATGAGTCATATCCACTAATGAAGGTAACATTCATAAGTGGCATTTTAGTTGGTCTTAATCACTGACGTTTATTTTGAATGTTTTGTCAGTACTATTTTTGACACAATGTAGAATTACAGGCTGATGTTCAGGCAAACTAACGAGCAATTCTCTGTGTGCCCGGTACAGTTTTCTATTTGAGGTTATATTAATCTCATTGCAGTTACAGCACACAGTACCAAACTATCAAACACTCTATATTGTGCTAGCAGAGGGTTTTGGCTTCTTAAAGAGAAAACTCATAAAGAGAGCTTAATGATGTGTGGATTTTATTATGCACCTGCATGAGAAAAAAAGTCTGATTAGTGTAATAAGTGTGCTCATTATGTGAGCTCAAAACTTCCTCATTTGGGATCCCAGCCTTGCTTTAGCATCACGAATCAGAACACAAATAAACAAATATTATCTCAGGTAAATGCCCATCCAAATAAGAGCATTTTAGGATAATCTTCATTGTGTTATCTGCTTCTATAATTTCTCTGCACTACACATGGCTCTTGGGTTACTTCAAACATCTGTGCCAGGCCTAGTGTTATGTGGTCCAAGAGTCATCTTATCTCCATGTCAAGTTTTGTGCAGAGAAATTATAGACGCTAGTGAGGGATTAGATGACACGTGGTCCAGTCCCTTCCCACTCCTTGCCCATTTCCTTGCCCATCCCTTTTCAGTTACTGTAGGGTAAGTAACTAGTCTTTGTTTAATTCACAGAGTAGAGAGGAAGGAGGACCAGCCAAGCTTGCTTATGCAGGCAGAGTTGTGGGGGAGGGAGTATCTTGTCTACTTTGCAAATAAACAGGACGACAATCGTATTTCATGAAGACGATCATACCTTGGCTCCTGGCAGAGTAGAACACTGTTAGCTGTCATGATTATTAGCTGAATATTAGCCATGTTGTGTGCAATCACATTCAGAACCAATTCTCTCACTGATCATTCACTGGGGCTCCAATACTGTAGTTCACTGAACATGGGTCTACAGCTGTGCCTACATAGTGACTTTTTGCCATAGATTTTGCTGGATTGGGGCCTATGTCAATAGTTGAATTGTAGACAGATCCTAATAAATAGAAAAATGGGATAACAAGAGCTCAGGAGACAGTAAATCATAAGTGATCTATGGTTCATACAGATATAAAGTCTATAAAGATGTATATTTCAGACAACCAGGGTTTTTTAGGTGCTCAAAAGTTTATCATATCAGAGAAGTTGGCTTTTAGGAGAAGTTAGAAATTCTTGTTACTGGTGCTGCATCAATGTGTGGGCAGCAAGAAATGTTTTTAAAAGATGCCAGTCAAATAGTGCATAGGCTAGGAATCAAGAAGTTCTTCAAGTGATGGTCCCTGTATGTATTCCACACATGCGTACGCATACACACCATGCACCTGAGTCTGGAGATTTTTAGTGAGCTGTGTGTGTTGGTCCACACATGCACAGTTCTCCTTGTGCTCTGAATCAAGGGCATAAAGGGCGGTGCAGGCCAGACCCTCGCCAGATCCTTCTTATTGCCACATGGTCTTTGGCAAGAGCAAACAGGATAAATAATCAGTTTTGCTGAAAAAGCGGGGCGTGCTGCCCTGCGGGAGCCGGACATGGAGGAATGTTTGGGGGGGAGCAAACAGACACATTTATAACTGAATAAAACTTAATAAATAAAGGGAAAATAACTTGTGAAGGGTCAAGGTGCGGCTTTGTGGGACACCTCCTGGAGACCATTAAAGTCAATGTAAGTAACACAGTGCCTACACTGACACTGTGTCAACCTAACTACGTCGACCTAAATTCTATATTTCTTGTGGAGGTGGAGTTATTAAGTCAGTGTAGCGGGTGAATTATGTCGGTGGGAGTGACGTTTTAGTGTAGACACTTACAGAGTTAGGTCACTGGGTGATTGGGCAACAAAATGGCAGATGAAATTTAATGTTGATAAATGCAAAGTAATGCACATTGGAAAACATAATCCCAACTATACATATACAATGATGGGGTCTAAACTAGCTGTTACCTCTCAAGAAAGAGATCTTGGAGTCATTGTGGATAGTTCTCTGAAATCATCCACTCAATTTGCAGCGGCAGTCAAAAAAGCGAACAGAATGTTGGGAATCATCAAGAAAAGGATAGATAATAAGACAGAAAATATCATATTGCCTCTATATAATGGTACGCCCACACCTTGAATGCTGCGTGCAGATGTGGTCGCCCCATCTCAAAACAGATATATTCGAATTGGAAAAGGTTCAGAAAAGGGCAACAAAAATTATTAGGCCTATGGAACAGCTTCCGTATGAGGAGAAATTAATAAGACTGGGACTTTTCAGCTTGGAAAAGAGGCGAATAAGGGGGGATATGATAGAGGTCTATAAAATCATGAGTGGTATAGAGAAAGTAAATAAGGAATTTTTATTTATTCCTGCTCCTAACACAAAAACAAGGGACCACCAAATAAAATTAATAGGTAGCAGGTTTAAAACAAACACAAGAAAGTATTTTTTCACACCAAGCACTGTCAACCTTTGGAACCCCTTGCCAGAGGGTGTTGTGAAGGCCAGTACTATAATGGGGTTTCAAAAGGGAGCTCGGTTGATTCATGGAAATAGGTCCATCAATGGCTATTAGCCAGGAGGGGCAGGAATGGTATTCCTAGCCTCTGTTTGCCAGAAGCTGGGGTTAGGTGACAGGGAATGGATCACTTTATGATAACCTGTCTGTTCATTCCCTTTGGGGCACCTGCCATTGGCCACTGTCAGAGGACAGGATACTGGGCTTCATGGACCTTTGGTCTGACCCAGTATGGCCGTTCTTATGTTCTTATGTCAATGTAAGCTGCCTTGTGTCAACCTAACTCTGCAGTGTAGAGCAGGCCTGAGCAATTGAAAGTGGTGAGGGTATGCAATAGGATTGTTTAAAACTTTTTGGTTGCTATTTGATTTAGAATCATAGAATATCAGGGTTGGAAGGGACCTCAGGAGGTCATCTAGTCCAACCCCCTACTCAAAGCAGGACCAATCCCCAATTAAATCATCCCAGCCAGGGCTTTGTCAAGCCTGACCTTAAAAACTTCTAAGGAAGGAGATTCTACCACCTCCCTAGGTAACGCATTCCAGTGTTTCATCACCCTCCTAGTGAAAAAGTTTTTCCTAATATCCAACCTAAACCTCCCCCACTGCAACTTGAGACCATTACTCCTTGTCCTGTCCTCTTCTACCACTGAGAATAGTCTAGAACCATCATCTCTGGAACCACCTCTCAGGTAGTTGAAAGCAGCTATCAAAGCCCCCCTCATTCTTCTCTTCTGCAGACTAAACAATCCCAGTTCCCTCAGCCTCTCCTCATAAGTCATGTGTTCCAGACCCCTAATCATTTTTGTTGCCCTTCGCTGGACTCTCTCCAATTTATCCATATCCTTCTTGTAGTGTGGGGCCCAAAACTGAAAAAAGTACTCCAGATGAGGCCTCACCAATGTTGAATAGAGGGGGACGATCACGTCCCTCGATCTGCTCGCTATGCCCCTACTTATACATCCCAAAATGCCATTGGCCTTCTTGGCAACAAGGGCACACTGCTGGCTCATATCCAGCTTCTCGTCCACTGTCACCCCAGGTCCTTTTCCGCAGAACTGCTGCCTAGCCATTCGGTCCCTAGTCTGTAGCTGTGCATTGGGTTCTTCTGTCCTAAGTGCAGGACCCTGCACTTATCCTTATTGAACCTCGTCAGATTTCTTTTGGCCCAATCCTCCAATTTGTCTAGGTCCCTCTGTATCCTATCCCTGCCCTCCAGCGTATCTACCACTCCTCCCAGTTTAGTATCATCCGCAAATTTGCTGAGAGTGCAATCCACACCATCCTCCAGATCATTTATGAAGTTATTGAACAAAACCGGCGCCATGACCGACCCCTGGGGCACTCCACTTGACACCAGCTGCCAACTAGACATGGAGCCATTGATCACTACCCATTGAGACTGACAATCTAGCCAACTTTCTACCCACCTTATAGTGCATTCATCCAGCCCATATTTCTTTAACTTGCTGACAAGAATACTGTGGGAGACCGTGTCAAAAGCTTTGCTAAAGTCAAGAAACAATACATCCACTGCTTTCCCTTCATCCACAGAACCAGTAATCTCATCATAGAAGGCGATTAGATTAGTCAGGCATGACCTTCCCTTGGTGAATCCATGTTGGCTGTTCCTGATCACTTTCCTCTCATGTAAGTGCTTCAGGATTGATTCTTTGAGGACCTGCTCCATGATTTTTCCGGGGACTGAGGTGAGGCTGACTGGCCTGTAGTTCCCAGGATCCTCCTTCTTCCCTTTTTTAAAGATTGGCACTACATTAGCCTTTTTCCAGTCATCCGGGACTTCCCCCGTTTGCCACGAGTTTTCAAAAATAATGGCCAATGGCTCTGCAATCACAGCCGCCAATTCCTTTAGCACTCTCGGATGCAACTCGTCCGGCCCCATGGACTTGTGCACATCCAGCTTTTCTAAATAGTCCCTAACCACCTCTTTCTCCACAGAGGGCTGGCCATCTATTTCCCATGTTGATTTTGTTAACAGCACCTATTTAATGCCAAGGACTAATTAATTCTTTGAAGAGAGGATGACTTTGTTGAAGATTCATCAGCCTGGCTCTTTCAAGTAAGATGTGAAAATACACAAAAGATCTCTCTAAGATACCAAGGAGAAGATACCGCAAAACTGACATTCAGGATATTACTGAAAGCTGGTCTACACAGTGTTTGTACCTCTATAACGATATGGGTTTAAAAACTATTAAAGTAATGCAGTCCCTTAGCATGGACACAGATATACCAGTATAAAGGTGCTTAGGTCACTTATGGGAATAAGCATACCAGTATAATTGCATCCACAGCTGAGGGTTGTACCACTTTAACTATATCAGTGTAGATGAGCCCTAAGGTAAAAAACAAGCAACCATTCCCCCCACCCTCACCCTGCTTTAAAAGAAGCAAGTAAACAAACTTTTCAGGGCTATTTTTATACATCATAAAGAAAAGTGGAAAAGGTGACAGCCACCCCTTAAAAAAAAAAAAAAAACCCCAAACCTCTTTGCAAGCCACTTAAAAAAACTGTACCAAATATAGCTGATACTATGCAAGCATTGGTGAAGATGGGAGAGAGACTGCCACCAGGGTATACGATGTGTCTGGTGAACAACTTTACTAATAAACACATCTAGGGCCAAGTCTGGGCCAGCCCTGTACAAATCTTCCCTCAGACCATATCTATTGTGAAAAAGTGATTGAGGCCAAGGCAGAGACCAAAGCCTGGACAATTTTGGACCCAAAGGTAGAAGTTTTAGAAAGTTCTGAGTGTCTGAAAATAAGAGTTTAGAATGGTAACTGTTTTGCAATCTTATTGCTGCTCCAGCTTGAGGATTGTTTTATTAAGATTAAGATTAAGATTGTTATTTATTAATAACTAAGTTTGATTGTGAAATAATTGTAATTTCATATTGGCAAATGCTGAAACAAAACAAAATATTATTTGGATAGTATTCTGTTTGCATCAGCTATAATCTTCTGGGAATACAAATTAGAATTAATTTGTAGCACATGGAAAAAGATGGTTTCAGTGAACATAAACTGAAGGATGTGGCTTATGCTTTAAACCTGATGCATTAAGCTCTGTAAATTCTCCAGAGTAGGGACCCTGTCTTCATGCTTAACTGCAAAGGAACCAGTATACAGCTGGTGATTTGTTAATAATAATTCTGCATGTTTTTAGAATCAATTATATGACAATCAATATCAGCACTATACAGCTAGATTGTTCTTGGGCATTTAATTAGTGCCTGGAGCACAGATTAGGACAAAATGATACGGGGCTGATCCTAAATTCAAATGGAGTTTTGCCTGGATAAGGACTTCAGGATTGGGCCTTTTGTAAGTAAGTGACCATTAAGCCATGTAAATCTGTATTGTTCAAGGTTCTTATTTCATTCATTTGCTAACATTAGTTGTTCTTCTTTCTCCTGCTAGCCTGATTGTGAGGCAGTCAGGTACTATGGTAACATGGGCCATATAAGCACATAAAACAGATATTCAAATCAGTGCAATTTTGTCATGTGGACAAAGCCAGTATGTTAAAAGGAAATAAAACCTGAGAGAAGTGAATAGTTAACAAGAAGATCTTACTGGACCTGCTCTACAGTGCTTACGCACGTGCTAAGGGTCCCCAGCCCATGTCTACACTGCAGTATTACAGCAGATCCCCTCACTTATTTCTTCCTTCTCTGAGCGCTGCGGATGCCCAGTCATCTGGTAGAATAGATCCTGTCACAACCACAATTATCATGTAGTTAGAGGTAGCTGCTTGATATACGTCGGGCTAGACTAATGGAGCATTCAGAGAAGGCATCTTTCCTGTTACTGAGCTGGTCTCAACACAGGATGGTGTTCACCTGTATCTTGTTTGTGGGGAAGGGGCAGAGGACAGTCTTAGCATCCCAATAAAGCATTAATAATAATGACCTATGTAGGTTTAAAATATACTAAGAAAATTGCAGCAGGGAAAAATACAGAGAAATTATTAATCCTTAGCAAGATTAAAGAGGGCAGAACTGAATATTGTCCACTTAATAAGGGGGAAGCTGCAGTTAGTTTCCAGTTCACTTCTGAGAATGTCAATGATGCCATTAATTTATGCCACCTGTGTCTTATTTTTGAAAGAGATAATGGGAGTAAATGAGCGAGCTCTGCCAACATCGGTTCAGTAGATCCCAGCTCCAATTTGTTTGGCTTCAGATAAAAAAAGAATGTCAAGTATTGTTTAATCAAAGGGAAAACTGAAGCTTATCTGTAATCCTTTGTGTTTTCTCACCCTCCTTCCACACAACCAATAGGAAAGCAGGCCAAGATAACGACAGAATAAAGAGACTTTGTAATTGTGTTGGAGACTTTGTAATTGTGTTGGCGAAGGAAATTCCTAATGATCTTTCATTTTCTGTTGAAATGGTCTGCTTGTGAAGAGGGGCTTCCAGAGAGGATTCCTAGAACTTTATAGAGTGTTGAGTTGGAACAAACTGATCACTTGAGACTTCTAGCCCACCGCTTTGGCAAGGACATATAACACAGCTGGGCAGGCAAAGCGAACTACTCATTATCCATTACAATTGGTAAACTGTGTTTTGTTGTCTTGGGGAACTGAGTCACTTTAAATCTCTCAAAATTCTCTTGCAGTAACAGCATTTGTACATTTGTCTATTAGCACCTGCCAAGCCGAACCCAGTAAAAACATACCATTTGAGGAACCAGACACATTTCTTTTGAATTTCCTTTAGAAGTTCTTTTCAGAAATAGTAACATGCATTTTAATGGTGTAAAAGTTTATGACTTCTTTGTGTAAGGGGCTTCAAATAGATTAAACAGATGGTAAAGGCAACATAAAATCCTTTTGTGTTTCTAATGACAGACCTAATTACACTTTCCAATGCAATGAAGTGAAACATAGAGCATTCAATCAGCTTTTGTATGATGACAAATGGCAGAAAAGGCGAATAGTTGCAAGGGCAGCATCTCTTCAGCTTTGTTTCTTCCTCTGGAGATGTGATTCCCTTTCCGTCTCGCAGAGTTTAATATCAATCTTGTAACATGGTGTTAATCCCAATGGACCATATTCTGTCACGGTTCTATGCACAGAGCTCCCATTGAAACCACTGAGAGAGTGTTCTCCTTAAAAATCAGTGGCATCATGTGGGCCCCAAGATTGGCTACCTATTGTCTGATTAATAAATTTCCATGCCTTTCAGAACAGTACACTTAAATTGGATTACCAGAGAGATGTTTACAGCACTACATTGGAATGGATTTTTTTCTTGAATAGCTGAAGTAGCAATGTTAGTCTGGTCTTTTAAAATATAGTCTTTTTGAATGCTGCTCCTGCACTGCCGTGATTTTTCCCTGACATTCTCTACAATTCCCTCTTCTGCTGGGATGCCCCCAGGTAAAAGCTGAATCATAAAATTCTTATTTGATTATTTATTATTTGTATTACTGTATGATTTGTATTACTCTAGGAGCCCTAGTCATGGACCAGAACCTAGGCACTGCACAAACAGAATACAAAGACAGTCCCTGCTTCAAAGAGTTTATAATGCATGTATAAAACAAGAGACAAGAGATAGATACAGACAGAAGGGGGGAGTACAAGGAAACGGTGAGACAATATTGGTGATCGGCAGTAAAATACATTTATTCCTGCTATTCTGATTTATAACACTCTTGGGTGTGGCTATATAGGCCCCAGTTCAGCAATATACTTAAGCAGGTGTCTAACGTTGAGCCTATGAAATCATAGAATGACTAAAATGCTCAAACTTGCTTAAGTACTTTTCTGAATTAGGGTCACAGTGCCTAGAAATAGGCTTTACAAATCTTTTTCCAATGTCCCTCACTTTTCAAAACATACATCCTGCCACACAGCTGAGACGTCTAGCATGGCCCTGTGGTTAAGGCACCAGTTCAGTTTCTGTCTCTGTCATAGATGTTTTGTGTAAATCATTTAAACTTTTTGTGCGGAATGTGGATGATAATGCTTCCCAATCTACAGTGTCGCTTAGTTCATTGATTCATAGATTCCAAGGCCAGACAAGACCATTGGGATCATCCAGTCCAACCTGTACAGCACAGGGCATAGAACTTCCCCAAAATAGTTCCAAGAGCATAACTTTTAGAAAAACATCCCGTCTCAATTTAAAAATTGCCCGTGATGAAGAATTCACCATAACTCATGGCAAGGTATTCTAAGGGTTTACCACTCGCACAGTTAAAAAATTACACCTACTTTCAACTTCCAGCCATAGGCTCATGTTATACTTTTCTCTGTTAGACTGAAGAGCCCATTATTAAATATTTTGTTCCCCGTGTAGGTTCTTACAGACTGTGATCAAGTCACCTTTTAACCTTCTCCTTGTTAGGCAAAATAGATTGAGCTCTTTGAGTCTATCACTTTAAGGCAGGTTTTCTAATCCTTTAATCATTCTTGTTGCTCTTCTCTGAACCCTATCCAATTTATCAACATCCTTCTTGAATTGTGGTAATCGGAACTGGACACAGGGTTCCAGAAGCGTTATAGCAGTGCCAAATACAGACATAAAATAATTTTTCTGCTACTTGAGATTCCCTGGTTTATGCATGCAAGGATTGTATTAGCATTTTTGGACACCCTGGGAGCTCATGTTCAACTGATTATCGACCATGACTCCCCAAATCTTTTTCAGACATGCTTCTTCCCAGGATAGAGTCCACCATTCTGTAAGTATGGCCTATGTTCTTTGTTTCTAGATGCATACATTTACATTTATCTGTATTAAATACTGTTTGCTGGTACTCAGCTAATCAACTGATCCTGATAACTCTGAATCAACAACCTGTCCTCTTCCTTATTTACCACTCTCCCAGGTTTTATGTCATCTGCAATCTTTCTCAGTGATGATTTTATGTTTTCTTCCAGGTCAGTAATAAAAATGTTAAAAAGTGTACAGTCAAAAACTGAGCACTTCTGGACCCCACTGGAAACACATCAATTCGATATTGATTCCCTGTTTACAATTACATTTTGAGATCTGCAAGCCAGATTTTATAATCAATTTCATGTGTGTCATGTTGATTTTATCTTTCTAGGTTTTTAATGAAAACGTGGTGTGTTTATGAACACTGTATTGCTTAAAAGTCCATTAAACTCTGGGAACTGATTAGAATTCAGTATCCTAATTCCCCTCTTCATTTCTAAAAGGGGAAATGTTGCAACATTGTCTATATACCAATATCTTTTTCCAAGGGCTCAGACTCTAAATAAGCCTCACACTCATTATTACTAGGCACCTTTTTCAAAAGGCAGCACAAGCTGCTGAGAGAAATAGCAGCATGCTTTCTGGCTGGATTGTGGCACCAGAGACATTCCACACAGAACGAAGAAGCTCAGAAGCAGACACAATTCTACGGCCACAAGAAAAAGGAGTCAGCTGTGAGCAGCCCTGCCGTTTCTGAAGAGGGAAGAGCATTCCCGGCAGGCAGGCAGGCTGGGATGAGACAGCCAGCACTCTGAGAAGGAATGGAGGAGACACTTCCGGCAGCACTGTGGTTGGCTCCTCTCCCTCCTCCTGCCATGCTGTTGCTAATTAATCTGGTATGGGAAAAACTGAGCTCCTACAAGCCCTTGGTTTGTGTCATCCCTACTCCCAAGTCTCTCCCCACTAGCTCCCTCCCTGGTTTGATCACTCAGTTCCCACTTAGAATCATGGAACCATAGGGTTAGAAGGGACCACAAGGGTCATCTAGTCTAACCCCATGCCAAGATGAAGGATTTGTTGTGTCGAAACCTTCCAAGACAGCTGGTTATCCAGCCTCTTTTTGAAAACTTCCAGTGACGGGTCTTCCATAACCTTTCTAGGCAGTTTGTTCCATTGTCCTACGGTTCTTACAGTTAGGAAGTTTTCCCTGAGACATAGGTGCCAACTCTGTGGGTGCTCCAAGGCTGGAGAACCCACAGAAAAAAATTAGTGGGTGCTTAGCACCCACCAGCAGCCAGGCTCCCCTCTCTCCCTCCCTCCCGCAGCCCACCAGCACCTCCCACCCACCAGCGGCCCTGCCAATCAACTCTTCCCCCTTCCTCCCAGTGCCTCCCTCCCACCAGGATCAGCAGTTCCATGGTGTGCAGGAGGTGCTGGGAGGGAGGGGGAGAAGTGGGGAGACAGGGCGCGCTCGGGGGAGGGGGCAGAAGTGGGTGAGGAAGAGGCGAGGCGCGGTGGGGGCTTGGAGGAAGGGGTGGAGTGGGGGGGCCTGCGGCTGAATGGGGGTTGAGCCCCCCTTTGGAAAGTTGGAAGCTCGTGCCTGTGCCCTGCAATAAAATCTAAATCTGCTCTGCAGTAGTTTGAACCCTTGCCTCTTGCCCTGCCCTCTGTGACAAGAGAACAATTTTTCTCAATCTTTCTTATGACAGCCTTTCAAGTAGTTGAAGACTGCTATCATGTCCCCCCTTAATCTCCACTTTTCCAAACTAAACACACCCAGTTCCTTCAAACTTTGCTCATATGGTTTGCATTCCATCCATTGATCATTTTTGTTGCTTGCCTCTGGATCCTTTCCAGTTTCTCTACATCTTTTCTACACACTGGTGACCAAAATTGGACACAGTACTCCAGCTGAGGCCTAACCAGCACTGAGTAGAGTGGCACGGTCACCTCCTGTGACTTGCATGCTATGCCTCTGTTCATGTATAACAGTGCCTTTGTGGATCACAACCAGTGATGAGCTGCCAAAATCTTAACAACAGGTTCCCTCCTCACCCCACGAGGGGGTCATTGCCCACCCCTACCCCCCGGGACTCCTGCCCCATCCAACCCCCCCGTGTTCCTTGATGCCCCCCCCAGGACCCCTGCCCCATCCACCCCCCTTCCCTGTCCCCTGGCTGCCCCCAGAACCGGGCAGGAGGGTCTCATGGGCCACATAGTGGGTGCCCACCCCTAAGAGCCAGAGGCACCTGCCAGGGGGGTGAGGTGGGGAATCCCGGAGGTGCTTACCTGGGGCAGCTCCCAGGAAGCATCCGGCAGGTCCCTCTGACTCCTAGGGGCGGGGGAGCGTAGCTGGGGGGGAGCAGGGGGAGCGGCCGCTCTCCCACTGATCACATCAAAAGTGGTGTCTTAGGTGCTGACTCCCTGGATGCTCTGGGGCTGGAGCACCCATGGGGAAAATTTGGTGGGTGCAGAGTACCCACCGGCAGCACCCCGCCCCGTGCCCAGCCCCAGCTCACCTCATGGGGAAAATTTGGTGGGTGCAGAGCACCCACTGACAGCTCCTGGCCCACCTCCACTCCGCCTCCGCCTCCTCTGCTGAACGTGCCGCCCCGCTCTGCTTCTCCCCCACCCCACCCCGCTTCCCACAAATCAGCTGTTCAGCGGGAAGCCTGGGAGGGCTGAGAAGCAGGCAGCGGCTTCCCGCTCAGGCTGAGTGTGGCAGAGGTGAACTGGGGCGAGGAGCGGTCTCCCTGCGTGGCCCCCACCCCCGCGGGTTACCTGCTGCGGTGTGGGCGGCCCTCCTCGTGACCCCCCCGCCGCCCCAGCTCACCTCCGACTCCCTGGGCCTGAGCGGGAAGCCGCGGCCTGCTTCTCAGCCTCTCCCAGCTTCCCATGCAAACAGCTGATTCGCGGGAAGCCAGGGGAGCGGAGAAGCAGGGCGGGGCTGCGCATTCAGGGGAGGAGGCGGAGGCGGAGTGGAGGTGGGCCAGGAGCTGGCAGTGGGTGCTCTGCGCTCGCCAAATTTTCCCCTTGGGTGCTCCAGGGCTGGAGCACCCATGGAGTCAGTGCCTAAGGCGCCACTTTTGGCCAGTTAAATTTAGAAGCCCTTTTAGAACCGGTTGTGCCTCATGGAACAACCGGTTCTAAAAGGGCTTCTAAATTTACCAACGGTTCTAGCGAACCGGTGCGAACCGGCTCCAGCTCACCACTGGTCACAACTGGGAATACCAAATTCAGGACAAACTGCTGAGAAATAGGGTGGCCACACCCCAAAACTAGAGGTTATTCTCTTACGATCTATACCAATCCAGCAAAAAAAGTAAACTTCTGTTTCACCACACTTGCTAACAGGAAGTCATAAATGCAATTTCCTTGGGCATCCCAGTCCTTGTATCACCACCAAAACCACTAAACTTACAGATGAGTGGTTCTTTAAAACCAATCTCCTCAAATAAAAGGTTCTTCTGATCCCAAAGGACCAGCCACATACCCAGGTCAATATACAACTCAAATCTTACCCAAAAATCACGCTGATTGCAATCTTTTCCTATCTAAAATCTAAAGGTTTATTCATAAAAAGAAAGAAAGGTGAGAGTTAAAAATCAGTTAAAGGAATCAAATACATACAGTAATTGCAAAGTTCTTGGTTCAGACTTGTATCCGTGATCCAATAAACTGCTGGCTTGATAAGTCTCTGGTTGCTTCCAAATCATTGGAAGGACCTCAGTCCCTTGGTTAGAATGCTCCTGTAAGTCCATAGTCCAGAGGTTTGAGCAGGAAAGAGGCAAAATGGAGGTGTTTCCAGGGACTTTTATAGCTTCTGCCATGTGGAGGGACACCAATTGTTTCAAACAAAGTCCTCAGCACAGCTAGTGGAAAATTACAGGCAAAAGATGGAGTTTGGAGTTACATGGGCAAGTCACATGTCCCCGCATATCTCTTAGTCATAGCAGGAAAGTCCATTAAGAGTAGAGAGGTGTCTTCCATTGTGAACTAAGGGTCCTTTAATGGGCCATTCTACTTGAATAGTTCCTTCAAGATGTGCAGGCTAACTATCTTGTGGTCGGTTTCAGAGTAACAGCCGTGTTAGTCTGTATTTACAAAAAGAAAAGGAGTACTTGTGGCACCTTAGAGACTAACCAATTTATTTGAGCATAAGCTTTCGTGAGCTATGAAGTGAGCTGTAGCTCACGAACGCTTATGCTCAAATAAATTGGTTAGTCTCTAAGGTGCCACAAGTACTCCTTTTCTTATCTTGTGGTCGTTACCCCAGGAGCAAACACTTAAAATCCAGGTATAGAGCTAATACTCATAACTTCAAATACAAAAATGATACATGCATACAAATAGTACAATCATATTCAGCAAATCATAACCTTTCCATGGACATCTTACATGCCACATTTTGTGGAAGATTTGTTGCAAGTATATAACATTGGTTGCAACAATGATCTATATTGTCATATTTTAATCAGATAATGTCACATAATGCAACCCCAAATTTAATTTGCTTTTTTTGGAACAGCATCACATTGCTGACTCATGTTGAGGTTGAGACCCATTGCAACTCCCAGATCCTTCTCAGCAGTGCTGCTGCCAAGCCAGTTTCCTCCCATTTTGTACTTGTGCATTTGGTTTTTCTTCCTTAAGTGTAGCCCCTTACATTTATCTTTGTTGAATTTCATTTTGTTGTCTATAGCCCAGTTCTCCAATTTATTTATTTGCATCTCCTCTTTCCGCCCTTTTCTGTTCTGTCTCCACTTTCTCCCCCTGCCACATTGTTCTTTCTGTCTTTGCCTATTATCTTCCCTTTTTTTGGGACCAGTTCTTTTCCTTCTTTCCTGTTCCACAGTCTCTTATCCCTTTATTTCCCAGTTACTTTCCTTATCTTCCTCCTCCCAGCCCAGTATGGCAACCCCAGCAGTTCAAAAATCAGACCTCTTCCCACTCCCCAAAATGAGATTTTAAAATACCCACACTTGTTTTTGGTCTATTTTTAAGACTTTTGAACTCCTCCTGTACCCTCTTCAATTCTAATGTGTGAGAGACAATGTTATCCACTCTTTACATGTATAGCAAGTAAGACAGTCTTGGCTCTGCAGCAGGAGCTAATGCTAGAGGACTCAATTGAGGTTGGGACCCCATTGTGCTAGGTGCAGTACAAAAACGAAGTAGGAGATAATCTCTGACCTAAAAACTTTACATTCTAGTGCAAAGCCTGAGGGTGAGTTTGTGATATGGGAGCTGGAACTGGCCAAACTTGTGTCCTATATGGACCACCAAACATCTTTTTGATGGTAATAACTTCTGATGCCTGCTGTGCTGGGCAGGATTCAAACTGGTGACCTACAGGTGAGAGTTTCTGTATACCTAAAGGGTGACACACAGCCACATTGCATTAGTGGGGGTTATACAAGTACCCAATTTGACGTGGTCCTCCTGAAAGGCTGGATGACAACATCAATGGGAGATTGCTCTGTTATAGTAGAGAGCTGAGTTCTCATCCCAGCTGTGCTTGAAATGTACTTATTTGTTAATTGGTGAATCAAAAGATATGAATCCCTGGTTCACAATCAAGGTTGCGAAAGACCCTGTGTAAAAAGCAGTCAGTGTAAGAGCTTGCACTAGACTCATGGTTTTTGGGCTTAAGATTTAGTACACTTTCCACTACGCTGAAGGGCATTGTGGAGAATTGGTCCCTCAAAATGACACAAAGGCTGAAGCTTTTTTCCAACTTAGTGAGACTACCTACAGCGGGGGCCAAAATCACATTACGTGCAAGAGTTGGCAACCCTGCCCGCTCAATGTTCAGCTCTTTCTGTTCTGTTTTCAGGTCTTTCCTTGCTCTCCACAGTGTTCTTTTGTCTCTCCTTGGAGCCCTAGGTCACCTTGACTTCTTCTAAGCACCCCACCTCTTTTTCTTCCCCGCCACTGGGCCATTACCTGGGGGAAACTTTTCTTATGCTGCTGAGCAGTTGACTGTCTGGTCTGACTAACACTCAGAGCATGTGCTGGCTCGTCAGCCCCTGCATTCTGTACATTTCCTGAGGCATTCATACAGCATGTGGGAGCAGGGATGGAATGAGAGCTGCAGTAGGTAGCCAGAAGGATGTCCTATCAGCCACTGCCTGGGAATGCCTGAAATGGGGGGCAGTGGCAGTCAGAGGAAAATCAGGGTAGCTCATTAAAAACTGGGGTCCTGATTCATCAATTCCCTGCGGCCCCCTACAGCCTGCTCTGCTGGCAATGACTAGCTGTAAATGGAATACCTCAGTGGAATGGCTTTACCCTGCCCCCTCACAGTTCCTGGCAGAGGGTCACGGCTCAGGTTGGGCAAGGACATGTCAAGGGTTAGCAAGGATGTGGCCAGAGCATGCTTTGCTCCAGCTATTCTGGGCTGCGGCAGTAAAGTGTAATCGCTGACAAATCTTTCTCACACTGAGGCCCACTATGTCACCAGAGATTGGGAGGAACCAAGCCATCGTCTATCACCCACCCCCACAAACCTGTGCTGTGCATAGGAACAGAGGAAATGTGAATGAGTGCCTAAGCCTGCTCCTTTTCCTCTGCTCTGGGGTGTTCTATAACATTGTATACGTCACATTGTTGGTTGTGATGCAAGAGGTTGGACGTGTGACAGTCTGTACTGTATCTTCACCCCTTTTTCAAGACTATGATACATTTTGTACAAATTATGCCTTGTGAAATATCAGTTGAAAACTCATAAATTTACTGACCATTATTGTCCTTGTAAAATGTGTGTAGCAACACTGCATGTAAAATTATAAGATTCTACTGTATGACATAAATGAGACATATTTCAAGACTGCAAAAACAGCCACAAACCAGTTCCTCAGAGAAAAAAAGCAAACTGACACCTCAGCAAGGTGTCAATGAAATCAAATGGGCCATCACCTGATTAAGTGGCCACTCTTTGATAGGAAAGAGGGTGTGAGTGAGAAATTTACATCTGAGCAAAGAAACAGCTGCAGATTCCCCTCCCCACAGACCTTCTGCCTGCTGAACCCCAGATGGAGATGATTTTCAAAGAAGAGGAAAAAGTATAAAGAATGGGGAACAAATGCTCTAATTTCTTGCTCCCTTCCTCTCTACTGACAGCATCAACGACACTTGAGGGATAAAGGAAGCATCATTGGACTGGGGAGGGATCCTGGCTGAAAGATTTCGCTTGTAAGACTATTAGAACATGTGGTGAGAGAGACCTTTTGCTTTGAATTCACTTTAGCTTAAGTTTGGTATTGCGTTCTTACCTGATATTTCTTTGTAACTAATTCTGACTTTTATGCCTCATTACTTGTATTCCTTTGACATACTTGAGAGTGTTTTGAAAGCACATATGGTGGCTATAGCTGATTATTGTCATTGATGGCACCTGACACCAAGTGGAAGTAAGACTGTGTTGAGTGTCCTCCACTTACAACCTGCAGAAACAGGCAGAGAGCCGAACATAGTCCTCCATGATCAGCGAATAAAGCATGATTCGCACGCAGCCTATCTAGGCATCACGTTGGATAGAACTCTCACATATCATGACCATCTTACAAAGACAGCGACTAACGTCAAAATGTTCAACAACCTGCTTGGAAAACTGGTTGGAACGACATGGGGTGCCAGTGCCCAAACATTACACACTTCAGCCTTGGCACTTTGTTACTCAGCTGTGGGGTACTGCACTCCAGTAGGAGCTTGCTCATCTCACACAAGGATGTTTGACATACAACTTAATTCCAGCATGTATTATTATTTCAGGCACACTTAAAATCTACTCCTCTACCAGGGTTACCGGTTCTTTGCAATATTGTTCCACCCAGTTTTCACAGAGAGGAAAGCGAAGCAAAGCCTGTGATGCAATTGCATGATACACCACATCTACCATTAACTAAAGACTTGTTTAATCCATCACATGGTTGTCTGCCCTCACGGTGCCTGCTGTGGATAAGTTAACTGGGTGAGGGATGTACAGTAGAGGATGTGTGGCAAGCTTCATGGTCCGTATAGAAAGTGACAAATAATTATCTCACCTCGGATCCCATTCATCATGAACCTGGGTTTGATTTACCGCAAATGGAGCCTTCTGAACCGGTTTTGTACCAGATATGAAATTTGTGCTGCAGCAGAATTTCGCATTTTAGAGGCAGTCCACTGTGTCAATATGGACAGCCACAAACCATGACACACTTCGTTGAGGACTGCAAAATGACTGAACTTACTGAAAGTCTTTGTGCTTTGAACATTGTTGATAAGAACGCTATGGCTTGGCTTGACCAGATTGCACACATGAAATAAATAAACTTGTAATAATTTAAAATCTTTCTATAGTTAATAAGCTTGTTTTAGTATTTTATGTAAATCAGTGTGCTTGGATTGAAGTATTTGGGAAACTTCATTTGGGATAACAAGATTTGTGCATATCATTTTCTATTAATGAAATAATGGACTTTATATGAGCTTGTATTGTCCAGGAGGGGCTGGGCAGTACAAGACATACATTTCTGGGGGAAGGGCAGGGACTGAAAAGTTGCTGGTGTTGCCCTGTAATGTAATTCATGAGTGGCTGGCTTTAGCACTCATGCAGTATGGCTAGGAGTGATTACATGCTGGAGGCTTTGTGCGAGCAGACCAGAAGTGATAGCTCTCACAGTGAAGCAGTGTAAAAGGCACTTCAGGTTGGAGAATTGAGGGGACACAACTGTCCAGCAGTCCAGACTGTACCCTGGGGAATGTCACAGGTTGATAAAACAACAGTTGGATCCAGTTACAGGCCAAATCCACAGTTACAGGTCCAAATCCACATTTTTCTGGGGTATAAAACATATACCTCCAGCCCACTCTATCAAAAAAACGTTTCTGCACCTCAGGCTAATATGCATTGTCATTTGGAGTCATCATATTTCACTGTTCTAATAGCAATGAGTTGTCAAAGGTTATCAGAGCCATGGTGGCCTCCAACAATCCCAACTTGATTTGGGTGTATGATAGAACCCAAAACCTTCTCCAGTCTCATCGCCAGAACTTTTGCCAATAGTTTGACATCACTATTAATAAGTGAAATTGGCCTGTAATTGGAACATAGTGTGGCATCCTGTCCTGGCTTTGGAAGAATTGATATTAGGGTTTCCCTCAGAGTAGTGGAAGGATGCCCTCTAGGAGTGAATCATTAAACATTTTAAGCATCTTGTCAGACTGGAGTTCAAGGAAGTGTCTATAGAATTCAGCACGGAAGCCATCTGACCTGCTGTCTTTCCCCACTTTCATATTCTTAATTGCCTCAGTTAACTCCACCTCAGTTAGGGGCATGTCAAGATTTCGATGCTGGGCTGTAGTAATTTGCAGTAATGACATATTTTTTGAAAAACTGATCCAAAGCATTTGTGAACGGGTTTGTGTCCAATTTGTGCAGCTCTTTATAGAACTCTTTATTAATATCCTTAGGTGATGTACATAATTTGACATATTGTTTGTGGATGGCCAGGATTCTACACGCAGAAGTCTTTTGTCTTAGGCAGTGCACCAACAACTTGCTAGTTTTTCACCTGTTTCCCAGAAGTCCTACCTAAGTCAACATAGGGCGAATTCAGCCAGCACCGAGTGCAGCTTATTGAGGTCAGGATCATAGCGCATATGGAGAAGGGGTGTGGCATAAAGCTGTTTTGCTTTTTTTCCTCAAGGGCTATCATGTTGTATCCATGTTCCCTCTTCTTGGTAGACACCAAGCTTATAATTCTACACCTCAAATAGGCCTTGAGTGTCTCCCACAGTAGGTTGCTAGAAGATGTTGAGGATTTGTTTGTCTCCACGAACAGACCAATTTCTTTTTTGAATAAAATTTTTGAAGTGCAGATCTAATAAAAGTGAAGATCTAATAAAAGTGCAGATCTAACCTACATGGCTGTTTCTCACCCTTGTTGCTATTTGAAGAGTTATAGGGGTATGATCAGACAGAGCAATTGTATTAATAGAGGCGTCAATTACAGAATTAACCAACTCACTGGAGATCAAAAAGAAACCGATATGAGAATAGGAATCATGTACCAGAGAAAAGTATGAACAGTCCCTACCCATTGGATGTGGAAATCACCAGATTGCACATAATCCCAGCTCTTAAAGGGCAACTTCAGAGCCATTCTAGTTTTAGTTGGCTTATGCTCCTGAAGCCGAGATTTGTCCACCAAAGCACCAAACACCTCATTAAATTCCCCAGAAATCACGGTAGGGATATAATTTAGGAAAAAATATCCCATGAAAGTTTTCAGGATCATCAAGATTAAGCCCATACATATTAGAAATGATTAGTTCAGATGCATTTATGGTGACTTTAAGGATAAAAAGCTCTCCTGACAATCTGAAATGGACTCAGAGACTGCCTGTGCTTTGTGCAAGAAGCTGGCCACCCTCTGGAGCTGGATGAGAAGCAGCAAGACATGGCTTTTTCTACCCAGTTACGTTCTAATTTTGCAGCCTCATCTGCTGCCAAGTGCTTCTCCTTCAAAAGCAAGATGTCTGCCACTGCTTTCTTTAATAATGAGTTCCTTTTTAATTTTAACTGGCGTGTTGAGACCCTTTACATTCCAGGAAATAAAAAGAAGAATCAAGACCATTTGGCTGTGTTAAGAATTATTTTTGTATACATAGTCTTACAAACAGAGGGGGTGGAATGTTTGTGTCATTTGCTCTATTACATTCCATCCTACACAGAAGGAGGGAAATCTAAGGATGAAATGCATCGGACACTTATTTCACAGATTTTGGATTACCTTGCCAGACGCTTGCCACCTGCCAGACTTCCAGGGAATAAAAAGGAGAGGGCTTCAGATGGGGGGTGGAGGGGGGCGGAGAGGAAAGAGGACAAAAGACAAGTTAAAGCAAAAATAAATTTTCAAACACTCAACACTAGAAACAAAACTAAACCAATTGTCAGTTCTGGAGGAGGCTGGCTGGTGAGATGCACCACACAGGCCAGCAGCTTCATCAATACCCCTTATTTAAACTATTATTTATTTCTTTTCTTTTCTTTTAACAGGCATCATATTCTTGTCATACCGCAAAGCAGTAACTGCATTTTGAGGAGACAGAAAGGGAGCACACACTCCACAAATATAATATTTCTTAATTTAGTATGATAAGGTTATGCCCATGGATTATCCTCTAATTTGTAATCTTTTTTGTTTGACAACCCAAGCACCAGAGTACCGGTAGCACAGCTCGGCACAGTGGGTGATACATGGAGTGGTATGGGGATTATTTGCCCAGGGCCACATACCGCCTTTTAGTTTACAACTAAACATCACTTTCCTTTCCCCATATTAAATAAACACATAGCTAATGGGGGAGAAATCTGACTGTTCTCTCAAATTATAAATTACTGCACCAAAGAACTCAACAAACAATCCAGCTGAGAAACTGACTCTTCTATATTAACTTCAATCTTCATAGAAGTGTAGGAGTAGAAGGGATCTCGAGAGTTCATCTAATTAACTCCCCTGCACTCATGGCAGGACTAAGTATTATCTACACCTTGCCTGACACGTGTTTCTCTAACCTGATTTAAAAAAATCTCCAATGATGGAAATTCCACAACCTCCTTAGGCAATTTATTCCAGTGCTTAACCACCCTGACAGTTAGGAAGTTTTTCCTAATGTCCAACCTATACCGCCCTTATTGCAATTTAAGCCCATTGCTTCTTGTCCTATCCGTACTGCCCTTATTGCAATTTAAGCCCATTGCTTCTTGTCCTATCCCCAGCGATTAAGGAGAACAATTTTTCTCCATCCTCCTTGTAACAACCTTTTATGTATTTGAAAATTATTATAATGTCCCCCCGCAGTCTTCTCCTCTGCAGACTAAACGAACCCAATTTTTCCTCATAGATCATGTTTTCTAGACCTTTAATCATTTTTCTTGCTCTCCTCTGGACTTTCTCCAAATTGTCCACATCTTTCCTGAAATGTGGTGCCCAGAGCAGAACACAATACTCCAGCTGAGGCCTAATCAGCGCGGAGTAGAGTGGAAGAATTACGACTTGTGTCTTGCTTACAACATGCCTACTAAAACATCCCAGAATGCTGCTCATTTTATTTTTTACAATGGTGTTACACTGTTGACTCATATTTAGCTTGTGATCCACTATGACCGTCAGATCCCGTTCTGTAGTACTCCTTCCTGGCAGTCATTTCCCATTTTGTATGTGTGCAAGTGACTGTTCCTTCCTTCTTTCCATGTTCATGATTGTCAGGTTTGAGCTTATAGACAGTGTTAATCTCGGGGAAGGGCCTGAAGAAGTTGAGAGCGTGGGGGATGGGACAACAAGGGGAGTGAGATTGGGAACGTGGGGAGGGGGGGTGAAGAGAGAGTATGGGGGAGAAAAAGGCAGGGGATGTGGGGAAAAAAGGGCAGAGGAAAGGAAGGAAGTAGGACTGATAGGGAGAGCAGAAATCACTATCCATTTAGCTCAGCAACCTGTGTTGGACGTCTCTGCTCCATTGCCCCAGGGGGTGCAACTATGTTGCTCAGCTCCTTTGCAGCTTTCTGAGATACCTCTCGCCCTCCCAGAAAATAGTGAGACCCTGGCCTGTAATGAGGAGTGGTGACACAGCCAGGTAACCCACTGGCACCAACTTTAAAAAGTGGTATCTGAGCCCTCTCAATTTTCTACAGAGCAACAGGGAGCTGCACTGCCCCCCGGTGATCTCTTTCCCCAGCACAAATGCAGGAGCAAAGGCACTTAATAGTGCTCATACACCACTTAAATAAATCTTTGCACAGTCACTGCACTCCCGTGAGCTCCATTTGGATGAGTTGTTCCCTTAACTACCCTGCTAGGGTGTTTCACATTCAGCCATTTGTTGAGAATTAATCTACATGGCCCATAAGTTAATAACATAAAAGCTTGGAGCAGAAGAGATAACCCAAGTCAGCACGTAAGTCAGTCACAGTAACTGGATATGTTCATAATTGCAGGTAGGGCAGACACAACAACTGGGAAGTAAACTTGGGATGAAAAAACAGAACAGCTACTCAGTTCACTGCAGGCTATTTAAAAAAAACATTCTGCTGCTTGTGGCTTTTGGAACAGAGGCACTTCCCAACCTTGACATGAAACTGAGCCAGAAACCTTATAAAATATTTGAGCCCTTGCTGCTTGGCAAGTTCCTTTACTCTTCTAAAGGCTGAGCTGCGTTCAACCACAGCTTTTGCAAAAGCTTGAAAAAATCATCATCTTATTTTGTGGCATTCCCCAAAACTCTCCTTTCCCCCCCACAAGCTGGCTGCGTTGTTGTTGTTGTTTGTTTTACAGTTAATCTGAGAAATTTGACAATCAGTGCATGAGGTTGGGGATTTAAGGTTGCGTATGGGGCCAGGGACTTATGTGCTCTCTCTAAACCTAATGTAAAAGTATCCAGCAGGCTGAGCACTTCTGAAAGGAGCCAGGGAGCAAATTCTAAGTGGTTGCCTTTTGCTGCTCCTTCAGGTATGCCTTTAATTCTCAAAATATTGCAGGGACATCTTCCCTCAAGTGCTGCCACTTTAGATTTAAGAGAGGGTAAGTCTGTGAGGCTTTTCTGTACCTTGGCAGAGAATCCTTGTACCTGATCTTCTGCAGATGTGCCTCTCCATTCTGCTTCATTCACTCATCCTGTCAGTGTTTGCAGAGAGGAGTTAATCAAGGTAACAGTCAGTTGTACTGTGACCTTGATATCTACAGGGTCTGCAGCAACTTTCTCCAGCAGGGCCATCATAGCCACAGTGCCCTAAGCAGCAGCCATCTTGTTCAGCGGGTGGCGGGGGGGAGGACCTGCATCTCCTTGTTTTTTGACTACTTGTAGAGCTCCCTGTAGCCAAATTTTTGCCTGCTGACATTCTAGCAGTTCCTTTGTGTGTGGGAGGTGGGGGGCCAGGGGCCCAGGACTTTGGATGGAAAAGGATATTAATGGATGGCTCTGGAGCTCAAGGGATCCATGTCACACGGCACCTCCTGCAGTACCCCTGGCAATTATTAGATCAAGACTGGATATTTTTCTAAAATATATGCTCTTGTTGCAACAGTAATTAATGCACAGAAGTCTTATGGCCCATACTATGCAGGTGGGCAGACTAGATGATCACCATGGTCTCTCCTGGATTTATAATCTATGAAGCTATGCCCTGAAAGCAGCTGTTGAGGAAGGCAGAGGCAAAACTCTGTTTACTCACAGTGAAGGACTTAACCCTTAGAGCTGTAGCATAGTTGAAGGCAGAGGCCCCTCTTCGAGCAGCTTCTCTGGTTGTCACTTCCAAGCCCTGGATGCTTGACAAGGTGAGTTTGTTAAAAACAGGAGGTGGAATGAGTTGTGTTTCTTCTCTTGTACAGCATAACATTTCACATATCTGCTGCTAATTCTCTTCAGCATCACCATTTTATTGGTTGGACTGAAACAACTTGCAAAACTCTGCTCTGCTTTGTGTAATTGTGCTCCTCCCATGTGGGCACCCTGGTGCTTTGAATCAATAATAAGCCCCCTTCTGAGCATCTAATTCCTTACCAGGATTGTGCTTCATCCTGGAGGAAGTGCAGCCTAGCACAATAGAGACTAATAGGCTTTGAGAGAATATCTTTCAAGGGAAAGGTCAAGGAGGAACAGGTGCAGCAGGCTGGTGGCGGGTTGTGATAAAAGATCAAATACAGCTGAACAGATGTGAGCATCAAAGTGGTCCGCAAGCTGCAGGTAAGGAGTAAATTGCAGACAGCATTAGTACAGTCTGAAAACATTTGAAGGAAAAAGAAACTCTTTTTGTCCTAAATACATACATACATATTTTGCCCTCTGCACTAGTTTTAAGGTAATCAATTCTTTCCACAAAATTCTTATAGCTAAAATTTTATTGTCTTGTTCTGTACTAGTAATTTTGTTTTCAGAGCCAAACTATAGAACCAGAATGGTAACGTTGTGGAGGTTTTGTCAAAAAGAAATCTTGGAATCACTTTCAGGAGAGGGTGGGAGGAAAAAACCAACTCCCTTCTGCAATAAATGGGCTGTGTGTTGCACTATCCTGTAAAATTTATTGCAGAACTGTAAATCTAAAGTATACATTGAAGACACTTGGTCTTCTGTACTTGGAAAATGGCCACCAAATTCAGTTTGAAAGCATTCATTTGAAAGCTATTTGTAAAGAATTACAAGTAAGGAATGACAACATCTATAAAGTGTAAGGGAAATGGAAATTCCAGTCCTGGTTTGTCTTCACAGTGTTTCTGTCTTCATTTTTTATTCCCACTGAAATACAGAAAGTTGAAAATTCAAAACAGAAGCCATCACTGCAAGGTAATTTATCTTATTTCTTGAAATATGCTGTCTGCATTTTCACTCCCATAACTCAAACAGCTGGTTAAGGATGCTGGCCAGTGAATCCTGGATTTGTGAACACAAACTATTCTGTTCCTGTCTGTAAGATACCTTGGAAGTAGGAGCCCAGAATTAATTTCTGTCCCCAAAGGGCCCTTTGGCCATGCAATGCATTTGGACAGGCTCATTCTTTGTGGCTGTATGAAAGTAGAGGAACTTTTTAATTTTTAAGGGGTGCCGACACTTATTCATATTAATAATCATCCCACATTCATAGATCTCCTTTCCCCCTGAATGGCTTGCAGCCCTGCACAAGGACTGCTTGACCAGCGCTGGGATGGGACATGGAAGCTGTTTAAAAGTGCATAACGGTGCTCTACAACAATTTAAAACAGGAAATGAAGAATACCAGACTCATTCCTCCCAACCCACTAATCTTATTGGTCCCTTTGAGACCGATTCAAAGCCCGTTGAAGTCAATGGCAAGAACTGTGTTGACGTCAATGGTTTTTGGATTAGGCCATTAGTTTCTTTTTTGGCGTCTCATTTTTGGCCCTTCCGTTGTACTGTGCCCTGTGCCTAGAACCATTTTCCTCTTCTTCTCCAAGGGCCCTCTTTTCTCTTTCAAATCCTCCACAAAAATGCCCTTTCCTGCCGCCTTCTCCTGCTCAGTAACATTGCCATAACCCCCATTTTCTCTTTATTTGCCATGACTATATTTGGGACATCTGGGATAACACCTTTACAAAAAGTAGTGTAGGATCTTTACCAAGTAGTCAGGGCCACAACATGTCATTTCAGGCTGAAAGGTGGGTTCAACACTTAAAAACTTCCATTAAAGTCAATGGAAAGACACTTCACTTCAAAGGGAGTTGAAATGGACCATTACTCAGAAGGAAAAGTCCCACTTACTGATTCACCAACCCAATTCCTGCTGCAGAGTCATACTTTTCCTTGAAGGTTTGTCCTAGTGAGAGCTGAGAAGATCAGAGCCTGAGATGGTGGCAGATGACAATTATTGTCTGTCTGCTATTGTGGTGTTACTACTTTGTCCAAGATTCTCATGTCACATTTGCGAGATAGTCTCATCCGATGAAGTGAGCTGTAGCTCACGAAAGCTTATGCTCAAATAAATTTGTTAGTCTCTAAGGTGCCACAAGTAGTCCTTTTCTTTCAGCAACTCTGTTACAAATTTCTATGTGGCAGACTCAGTGTAAAATACTGCGACCACTGAGGGCATTTTCGGAGGCTTATATGGATTATGAATTCCTGCCAAAGGCTGACAATTCTGACGAGATGGAAAAGTTAAACTACTCCCCATCAAACAAATGTCTGGTAACTGGTTTTCAAGTGTTGTGCAGTCTCATCCGCAGAATCCAATCCAAAAGAAATATTGTGGTGAGACCTGAGTCAGATTCTCTGGCAGTGGTGAAGATGGTCATCTGATTTGTCACTGTTCCACCATAATACTGAGCTCTCTTCATAATGGATTGTACAGTTTTGAGTCATGCTCCTGTTTCAGTCCTAGCGGTCAGGGTTGCATAGCACGATAGATACTTTGGATATCACGCTGGAGTTCCACCATTTTCTATCAAGATTACTGGACAGAGGAATGAGACGCTAAGCAATATGGTATCAAAATATTTTCATACTTTTAGCTATGTTGACGCTCACTGACTTCATAGGGAGATTGCAGCAATCTCCCGACTGCAACTTTTGAAAAACGGAAAGGTAAAACAAAACTGTCCTTAGAAAAGTGTACAATCTCAGCAGCAAAAGCAGATCACTGGCAGACATAAAAAAAGGCAGAAAATGCAGTCTCAACATGAAATGATTAATGAGCTGATCTTGCAAGAAACTTGAAAACGAAGGGGGATTCAGCATTTGGAGGGTTTGCAGGACTGGGTCCTAAATGATGCAGACACAACAGTGAAATGAGGACAGACACTTGGATGGATTTTAAGCAGCAGGCTGCAACTTATATTAAATTGAAATACAGGGGCAGGGTGCTACCTGCCCATCAACCATACCGGGCATTTAATTGGTTCCAGTGTGGGGGTTACAGGACTCCTACCATATAACCTGTCACTTGGGGTTCGTTCTCCTCAGCCTACCACACACACACGCACGGAGCCCGCCAGGGGGAGAGAAGGTGGAGAAGGGTAGTGACCTCAGCCTGTGAGGACCACAAGATCTGACCTCAGCCCACAAAGGCCACAGGGTCAAACCCTATTACATGAGCCCAAGGCCCATAAAAAAATCCCAGGTCTTTCACCTCTGGGAACCGTTCATTTATTCTTTTTAACCACTTTGGAAACCAGCCCCAAGTTGCGATGACTTAACAACTTGACCAATTATGTCAGTTAGGTACTAAGCATATGCCTACCTAACCTATTGTGGTTTGAAGATGCTGCAAGGAAGGCAAAACACTCTCTGGTCTCTGCCAGTTGGCTCATGGGAGAAAAAATTCCTTCTGAGCCCCGAACGGGTAATTGGCTAGACCCGCCGCGTCTGTCAGGCCAGGTTCCCATTCCTCGGTTGGGCGTAGGGGGGGTAGGGTGGGGCTGCTGGAATGAAACCAAAAGAGGCTTCACGAGGCCAAGTTAAATCCTGGGATTGAGGGACTGCTGGCCAATTGGAACTGCTCCCCCCGAGTCGGTGCCAGAGACTCCCAGTGGGGTGGAGTTACCTGGATGTCCCTCAGCGAATATCTCCTTCCCTTACTGCTGGGGCTGTCCTCCTTTCTCCACCAGCCCCATCAAGTGCCCCATCCATTGAGGAAGGTTGGTGGCATTTCTAATCAGTACAAAGGGCAAAGCTCCACTTCTTTCCCCAAATCGAATGGCTCCTTCCTGCACAACAGAGTTTCAGCTTGGCTGTGGCCAAAGAGCACTTTCTTGACCCGGGCTCTCAGAGAAGTTGTGGGGTTTCCTTTCCAAGCAGTCCTCGCCCCTGTTACTCATCCACTTGTCATCGAAAGGGCCAGATTCCCAGCTGGTGTCAGTCAGCTTAACTCTGCTAGAACTACAGCTGTGTATGTCAGCTGAAAAGCCTGTTCTACCTTGTTGTTTCCACAGGGCTGTGCCTCGCATCCTGTTAGAAAGTAAAGCTAGTGTAGAATGCAGCAGTCCACTTATTAAGCGGCATTTCGCATAGGTTTCAGTTTATTGTCTTCATTATATTTCCCAGTAGTTGTTTGTTAATGCCTCAGTCTGAGATGAGCAGTCCTGTATTGTTTTATACTGTATATTTTAAGGTATGTGATGGGTGACTCTAGCAGTTTTAAAAATCTAAATAAATATCTCTGTAAAACTACATTGTGTCAACATAACAAAACATTACAATTCCACAGCTTCTCTGATTTTCACAGCAGGCGACAAACCAGGAGAAGAGGGAGGCATGCTCTATGGCAGTGGTCCCCAAACTGTGGGGCATGCCCCCCTGGGAGTGGGGGTGGTGAGGAACATTGGGGCGCACAGCAGGGCCAGGGCCAGGGCCAGGGCCAGCCCCTATAGGGGGCATGGAGGGAGTGCCACCCATCCTTGCTCTGCCCCCAGCCCCGCTCTGGCCCCATCCACAGCTCCATTCCACCCCCTGCTCTGCCCCAAGGCCAGCTCCACCTCTAGCCCCAGCTCCTCCCCCATTCCCAGTTCTGCCCCCAAACTCCTCTGCTGAGCCAACTGTGCAGTAATGGAGAGGTCAGGTCAGGCACAGACAGATTCCATTCCTGGTAAAGGGGCAGGGGGCAACAGGAAAAGTTTGGGCACCACAGGTCTATGGAGAGGAATATGGGTATTTAATTCTACCTTCCTCCCAGGCTAAGACTGACCATGGGAGGACAGCAAAAATCTGAACATTATCTTAGCTCTTTTTAACAATAATAACTGGCAATTAACTTCAAAGTGCACAATAGACTAATTAACTAGGCCTTGCAGAGAGGCCACTCAAGGAGCCAACTGTGGAACTGTAGTTAGTTTTCACAAGTTCCTGGCTCCCAGACCTGCGGTTCTGCCACTAGACTGCATTGTTTGCTCTTGAATTAGCAGCAGAACCTTTAGTTTCAGAAGCGTTCATCTGTCCCTGCAGCTTATTCTCTGTTTCAAAGTCTTGACCAGCTGCTGGTGATATCGAAGGAGGAAATGCCAGGAGGAACAGATGACCTCTTCAGAAGCATCTCAGTCTAAATATTCTTAGTAATGAAGAACAGGGGAAGGGAAAATACAGCAAATATGTTACACAGTATCAACAAAACTGTTGCTAAGTAGAACATTTTTTCCTTAAGGCTCGGATCCCAGTATGATGACCATATAACAAATTACTGTCATAATATATAGGATGTAGGTCAGTTCTACCATCTCATGTGTTTGTTTTTCTTAATGGTGACTATAGACCAACCATGATCACAGTCCCTTTTTATGGCATTTGGTAAACTACAACTTCAGTTAATGCAAGGGACTTCACAAAGGCCTCATTATCGCCTGCTGATTTATTACCCTGGTTCAGCATTCTCTCCTAAAGATAAATCCCTTTAATCCCTTTGCATTTCTTCTCTGTTTAGAATCTCCCAGGGCAACAACCTTGTGAACAAGACAAAAAAGGTAGCTAAAACTAAATTTAAAAATAAATACTGTTTTGGTAATTCTGTTCTTTTTACCTTTTAAGTCCCTAAAGAAAAAAGAAAGCCCACAGTTTGTATGTGCTTATAAAAAGAAACAAAAGCAACTATTAAACAGGGTTTATTGCCTAAACGTCCCCTAGTTTGTGATTAGCCTAGGATAATACATTCTAGCCTATGGAAGATCTAGTTACTCTACGCCTAAATCTGTTGAGTTACTGCTCCAGTCAGGAGAAAATAAGATCAAGCTCTGGTAATTTTGTACCATCATGCCATTTCTCTCCACCCTTTATATTTGTTGTCAGAACAGCTCTTCCAGGGTTTGGTGCCATAGATTGTGATCTGGTCACGTGTCAGGCAGCAAATATAATGCACTGAGGAACACCTATCCCTTCAAAATGTTCTTAAGTAATGGGTGCATGTAGAGCTTAGGCAAGTTGCAGTCTCCCACCGAAAATGAAGGTATTGGGCAGCTACTGCACTCGGACACTGGAACACTAGTGCCAGCAGTAGTTCTCCTGCAGTACCATTCCTCTAAGCCATGCACTGGGTTGGAGAGAGGAGAACTGATTTCATTCATTGTATGTATGCACAGATGGGAAGGTTCATGGCTGGGTTTCCTGGGAAAAGGAAACTGGTTGCACTGAAGGATGCTTGATTTAGCCAGCTACTTTTGTAGAAATATTTAGGCAATGTAAGATGTCCACTAAAATATTTTTGCCGGAAAAGGTGATGCCCCAGAACTCCAGATGGAGGATGTTCAGTAGATAGTTGGCGTATTTATGAGTTTCACACTCTAGTCACACTTGAAAAGCTTTAATATTTTCAGACTTGGAGAGCGTATGCCACTCTTCACTAGTGCTGCAACATCTGGTGTAAATAAACACATCCCCTGTAGATTCTAAATTCCTGTGCTTTTGGAATACTTTGCCAGTTGTTCTAAATTGAGTATTTTCTCTTGTGCAATCCTAGCTTACAGTTGACTGCGGTTAATGAATAGTTGTAATATTTTTTGTTAAATCTTTACTAATATTGTAGTTCCATGAAATGATTTTTCTGCATGTGCACCTAGTCAGTCGGAGGAGGGTTTTTCTTGGGGAGGGGCTTTTTAAAAAAGGGGCACATTTTCCCAGAAGCCTCTTACGACTGCTTTTCCCTTTTTCTTTTGAATGGAATACCTGAAGAATACATACAAATATACTTAAATGGCTTCAAAAGTTTGGATGGCCAGATCCTTTTTTTTTTTTTAGTAAAACAGACGATGCCAGCACAGTCACCATGGCCCCAGCTACAATGTCTCTTTCGGTTGTGTTAGAAAGCAACTTGGCTGCCAGCAAACTTAAAGTGTTCTTAAATACATTCTTTTCAACAGAGAGTGGAAAAGTAATTGCAGACAAAGTTCTAGTGGCCAGGCTCCTTATGCTGTCAATCCAGAGTCCCGGATTATATTAGATTTCATGTCTTGCTCCTCTGGCTGGGAGTGCCTCAGCCACTGAATAATGAGAGTAGCCAATTTTAAAAGGGGCACTGACTTCAGAAGGAATCTTCTTCCCAATCTTTTGTCAGAAGGATGGTAACCAGGACAATGGGGTCTCCAAGATGGTGCTTTAAAGTAGGGGCACACAGTCAGGATAGCTTCACTTGTTGGACACATAGTTGCCGACTCAGGGATTTAGTCAGTAAATATTCTTATGTGGTTTCAGAGTAACAGCCGTGTTAGTCTGTATTCGCAAAAAGAAAAGGAGTACTTGTGGCACCTTAGAGACTAACCAATTTATTTGAGCATGAGCTTTCGTGAGCTACAGCTCACTTCATCGGATGCATACCGTGGAAACTGCAGCAGACTTTATATACACACAGAGAATATGAAACAATACCTCCTCCCACCCCACTGTCCTGCTGGTAATAGCTTATCTTATGTGGGTAATTCCCCCAGCCTAGGGAATGATGTTACAAAGCTGTCCTCTGGCATTCTGCCCCTGGCTTCTTGCAGATCCATGGAGCCTTGTGATGCAGTTCTTGCCTGGTGTAGCTTCTATGGCTGGTGGGATCAGGGGGAGCATTCTGTGGCAGCACTATTCGTTCCCCACTTCCCCATGCTCAACGGCCTTGTGGCCCCATTTACTTATTGTATCCCAGGGGAGCAGCAACCCAGTGGGAAATAAAGGACACATGCTATTTATTTTCATTTGCTTGTTGGCCAGTTTGCTGTATTATGAACGATTCCCATAATTTAGGGAGAAGGCTTAGGGCCAGATCCTCCACTGGGATCAACTGGCATAGCTTCACTGAAGTCAATGGAGCTGCCCCAATTCATACCAGCTGAGGATCTGGTCCTATGCTTCATTGAGAATAATGACATTTTGACGTGGACTTAAACCAAAAGTGCTGCTTGGCTGATGAAAACATCATTTCTCTACACAGTCATTCAGCTAGCACTGAAGAGGAGTTGTTGTATCAGCATCCCCCTATCCCCACCCCTCCAAAGACCAAACTCCCAAGGAATATTCTCCCTCAATTAAAAGGAATGGAAATGGACAGTTGCAGATCAGGCCTGTGTAATCTGATGTGCACTGGAGATTGTGATTTTCACATGAATTTGTATAAAAACGGGCATGACAGTCTCAGTTCAGATTTATAATCAAAGGTGAACTGCAAGAGATGGTCCATTAAACAGAAACATATTTATGGTTATCAGGCAAAGGCTGTTGCCTTGGTTAATTGAGGGGTAACAAGTAAACTACTATACAATACATAAACAGTCAAGCCTTTCAGGCTCATAAGCAGTAGTTCTACCTCACGTCTGCTTGTGATAAAACAGTCTGATCCTGTGAGGTCCTGAGCACATGCAGTCAATGAGAGTTGAAGGTACTAACCTCGTGGAAGTACCTGATACTTCATTGGATGGAGCTCAGACCTTGTTTGTTTCTCAGGATATCAACAAGGGCAAAGTTTTCATTTGATGCAACAATTTCCCTGATCTCAGTTATACCAGGCAGTGCTGCACTTTAGTCATGACACAGTTTTCTTCCTTCACCCCCCAAAATAACACTATTTGCACAACTCTGTGTGAGATAAACTTGACAAACTGCATGGAGCAAGGTGTGTCAAAGTAGGCGTTTATAGAGTGAAAGGGGTATATATTTCAAATGGTCTGTTGGCCAGAAGATCTCAAACCATTAATAAGCACACTAATAAAAGAAATTGAAAGAGCCACTTGTTCCTGTTACTTGTTCAGCTATAAATATGTCAAAACAAATATTTACTGAGGTGAAGATGTTTAAATTACAGGTGGAGAACAAAAATGGCATTCTACAGACACACCTCAAGTATTCTTGCTAGAAAACCAAGTTGAAAACATCATTTTTCTGTAAGTATTATTTTCTGCTCTACAGACAGAGAATGCCAATTAGTTAGCGCTCCATTACCTATTTCCTTTGGTTTTCCTTTCATGAAGAATGTCTGTCTAGGCGTTCTAGAAGATTTAGCTGACTTCTAATAATTGGATTAGTTCCTCCTGTTGATTTTGTGCCTCAGGAATATCACAACCCTGCCTTCTGTTTTAAAGGTAGTTGATTGACCATGGTAAACCATCATTCTTTTTAATAGTGCTCGTGCTTATCTGAATAATGACAGAGATGTCTATAATGAACAGTAACACTCAGGTTGGGAGGTCTGATGGTTATCTCCAATAGAACTGTCTGAATCAGTTTTATATAAATAATAATCTATGCCTTATCCCCAGAAATTTGTATTAAATAGACTCAACCACTTTGTGGTTCAGCTCAGAGTGAGTCAGCTGCATGCTATAAATAGCACCCTAAATGTTTAGGGCCAGTTTGTGGATAGGCCTAGCCTACTCACTGTCTTCCATGCTCTCCCATGAAAGGACCAACTACAACTGCAGTCTCTCCTAATGCTTCTGGGGCACCATGACAGTTCAGGCTGCAACGCAGATCTGTGAAGGCTTGTGTCACCACTGGCCCTGCAACCCTGGGTGTCTCACAATGCTTTGCAGCTGTAGCTCCCAGCTGGGATGTTCACAATCAGCCTACAAACATGCAGGTCACAGCCCGAGTGTCTGTGTGCTTAGGTGGCCCTGGTTCAGCAGCTCTACCCCCAGCAGCCTGTCTACAGTCCCAGGGCCTCACTCTGGCTTCCACGAGCCTTGGTTACAAGCAGCAAGGTGATCCCAACACACTGCCAATCCCAAGTTTTCGCAAACAAATCTGCCCCACAATGTCCAACTCTCTCATGGACAGTTCAGAGAAATAATAAGGTTCATTTGTTCATCTTAAGCCCCACAATGCATATCACTACTTATTAATGTACAACCTTCCATTTGAACACTACATTGAGTTGGTTTAGCCAATCCTTTGGAGGGCTTTGAATATCAGGACACAGACCTTGAACTTGGCTCTGTGTTCAATGGGGAGATAGTACACAGAGCAGAGCATCCACGGTGGTGTGCTCAGAATGAACTGCATCCTTCAGCAGACCTTATTCCTTTCTGTTTGAAATTGCTGCTTTAGGCCAAATCCTGCTTGTTCAGTAACCTAGGCCTTGGCTACACTTACGAGTTACAGCACAATAAAGGAGCCCCGGGCGCACTAGCTCACTACCGTCCACACTGACAAGGCACGTAGAGCACTCTGACTCCACGGCTACAGCGCTGCTGGTACTCCACCTCGGCGAGTGGAATAACGTTTGCTGCGCCCCCGCTGGAGTGCCGCGGCGCCAGTGTGGATGCCCTGGTCTGTTAGTGCGCTCTGATCGGCCTCCAGAAGTGTCCCACAATGCCTGTGCTAGCCACTCTGGTCATCACTTTGAACTCTACTGCCCTGCCCTCAGGTCACCAACTGTCAGACCCGCCCTTTAAATTCTCTGGGAATTTTGAAAATTCCCTTCCTGTTTGCTCAGCCACGTGTGGAGTGCTCTCACCAAATCTTTCCAGGTGACCATGCCTCCACACGCCAGGCGAGCCCCACTATGGAGCAATAACAAGGTGCTGGACCTCATCAGTGTTTGCGGGGAGGAAGCTATCCAGTCCCAGCTGTGCTCCAGCTGTAGGAATTACGATACCTTCGGGCAGATATCAAGGGACATGATGGAAAGGGGCCATGACTGGGATGCATTGCACTGCAGGATTAAAGTGAAGGAGCTGCGGAATGCCTACTGCAAAGCCCGCGAGGCAAACAGCCGTTCTGGTGCTGCCCCTGTGACCTGCTGATTCTACAAAGAGCTGGACATGATACTTGGGGGCGACCCACCTCCACTCCGGGGACCACCATGGACACTTCAGAGCTCAGTGCAACAAGGCAGAGGGAGGAGGAGGAGGAGCAGCAAAGTGGGAGCAAGGGTGTGGAGGAAGACATCCCGGACTCCCTAGATGCATGCAGCCAGGAGCTATTCTCAAGCCAGGAGGAAGGTAGCCAGTCGCGGCGGCTGGTGCTTGGGGAAGGACAAACACCAAAGGAGGTTCCTGGTAAGCGGCTTTTATTTTGGGAAGGAAGTTATTCGGTGAAGGCTCTTGGGGCGAGGAGGGTTAGGGCTGCATGCATGCCTAGACGTGGAATAGGGTGTTGATGTGCTCTCTCACATCGCGGTAATCGGCCTCAGGGATCTCTTCAAAGATCTTGGGCAAGGCGCTTGCGCAGGTTTCTCGGGAGAGCCACTGTGGTCCTTGTCCCAGTCAGGCTAACTTGTACATGCCACTGTGCCATGAGGGGTGGGGGGACCACTGCTGCACACAGGCAAGCTGCATATGGGCCAGGGCAGAAGCCGCATTGTAGTAGAAGACAAGGTCACCAGGTCACCCTCAGCAGCGAGATATCTTCCAGGACGAACTCCTGTGAAAAATATGGGATCAGTGTTCAGTATAAGGGCCCCCTAACACTGTTGGCTCTCCCCAAGGCACAGAAACCCAGAGGACAGTACAGCCGTGAAACAATCAGTCATGCTTGACCCTGTGCTTACTCACCATTTTGGGGCTCCCGTGGGTTATGTGCACTTGCTTTGGGACAGGCAAATTATGCTATTGTGTAGACTGTGCTTGCTCTTAAGTACGGGGAAATCATTGCTCTGTCTGGTGTGAACAATGCTGCCTCTGTTAGGTGTTGCATTTTGCCTTTACAAATGCAACCTTGAGATCTCAGCCGTCCGTGTTATCACCGGCCGAAAGCCTCCAAAGAATCAGAAAGAGGTCACGTAGAAGCAAGGAAGACATGCTGCATGAAGTAATGCAGCATTCAAGAAATGAAAATCAAAAAGTGCAGGGGTGGCGGGAGAGCGAAAGGAGGGTCCGCCAGCAGAATGCGCATCGCCAGCACCAAAGCACGGAGCAGCTGCTAAGCATCATGGAGCGCCAAGCGGACTCGATACAGGTGCTCAGAGTAATGCAGGTGGAGCACTACCATACCCGCCCCCCCCAGCAGCCCTTGTCCCAAAACTCTTTCCCTTGTGCCCCCATTTCACCTCCAACCCACATTCCCCAACATCCGGGTTCTTACCGCCACCAGCTGCCTCCAACACGTGTAGCTTCACCACCCAGCCCTGAAAACTACGACCCTTACCCACTGCACTCAACCCCCATCACCATGCAGTATAACCATCCTGAAGCACATCACCCATTGCACCGCACTCCAGACAGGACATACGCAAATCTGTGATTGTACTGTTCCCCACCCCCTTGCCCTTTCTGTTTCCCAAGCAGTTGTGTCTCTTTTCAATACAAAAATTTTCTTTTCAATAAATGGATTTTTTGGCTTTGAAAACATTCTTTATTATTGCATAAAGAAAAAGATACCTTAGCCCAGGAAAGAAACAGGCACTGCAAGTCAGCGTAGCAAACACAGATTCCTAGTAACATTGGAACCACTGCACTTCACTCCCGTGCCGGGCACCAGACATTACTGCTGGCTTTCAGCCTCAAATTGCTCCCTCAAGGCATCTCTAATCCTTGCAGCCCTGCACTGGGCCCCTCTAATAGCCCTGCTCTCTGGCTGTTCAGATTCAGCCTCCAGGTGTTGAACCACCGAGTTCCATGCCTCAGTGAATCTTTCACCCTTCCCTTCACAAATGTTATAGAGGGTGCAGCACGCAGATATAACAGCGGGATGCTGTCATCGGCCAGGTCCAGCTTCCCATACAGAGAGTGCCAGCGGCCCTTTCAACGGCCAAAAGCACACTCCACAGTCATTCTGCACTGGCTCAGCCTGTTGCTGAACCGCTCCTTGCAGCTGTCAAGGCTCCCTGTGTAGGGTTTCATGAGCCATTAAAGGGTAAGCGGGGTCTCCAAGGATCACAATCAGCATTTCGACTTCCCCAATGGTAATCTGGTCTGGGAAAAAAGTCCCAGTCTGCAGCTTCCTGAACAGGCCAGTGTTCCGAAAGATGCGTGCGTCATGCACCTTTCCGGGCCAGCCTGCGTGAATGTCAATGAAACTCCCATAGTGATCCACAAGTGCCTGGAGAACCATCGAGAAATACCCCTTCCAATTAATGTACTCAGAGGCTAGGCAGGCTGGTGCCAGAATTGGAATATGCGTGCCATCTGTCGCCCCTCTGCAGTTAGGGAAACCCATTTGTGCAAAGCCAGCCACAATGTCATGCATGTTACCCAGAGTCACGGTTCTTCTGAGCAGGATGCAATGAATGGTCCTGCAAACTTGCATCAACACATTCCAGTGGTTGACTTCTCCATTCCAAACTGGTTAGTGACCGATCAGTAGCTGTCTGGAGTTGCCTGCTTCCAGATTGCAATAGCCACCCGCTTCTCCACCATCAGGGCAGCTCTCAATCTCGTGTCCTTGTGCCGCAGGGTGGGGGCGAACTCCTCACACAGTCCGATGAAAGTGGCTTTTCTCATCCGAAAGTTCTGCAGCCGCTGCTCATCATCCCAGACTTGCATGATGACGTGCTCCACCACTCAGTGCTTTTTTCCCCGAGCCCAAAAGTGGTGTTCCACGGTGGTGAGCATGTCTGTGAATGCCACAAGCAAACCTGTGTCATATGCGTTACTCAAGTCGATATCATCGTTGGAGCTCTCACTGTCACTTTGGATCATAAGGAATAACTCGACTGTCAAACCTAACGTGCTGGCGAGATCGTCAGCATACTCCTCAGCAGTTTGGGCTCCATTCCTGCAGACCGAAAGGGAAGACAGAGCGCGCAGTACAAAAAATGTTGAAAGATGGTGCCAAATGTGGACGGAAGCAAAGGGAATGCTGGGATGTGAACCGATGCATCACAGGGCATTGGGACAGGACGCAGAATGCCCCGCACTCCCCGCCCCCTTCCCACAAGCCACAGTGCCAGAATGGGAAGAGGTGCTCTGTGGGATAGAGCCCATAATGCACCACTCCCAATGCCGCTGAAAGTGCTGCAAATGTGGCCACGCCAGTGCGCTTGCAGCTGTCAGTGTGGACAGACTGCAGCGCTTTCCCTGCTGTGCTCTACGAAGGCGGGTTTAACTAACAGCGCTCTACATCTGCATGTGTAGCCATGCCCCTAGTGCGCATCTGTTAACGGAGTTACTCTTAACATACACTGGTGTAGCTGAGGGTTGGTCCACACCGACAAAATACATCAGCATAGCTACATCTCTCAGGAGTGTCAAAAATCCACCCCCTTCCTCCCCCGAGAGATAAAGCTATGCTGAACTAAGTCCCGGTGTAGCTAATGCTCGGTCGATAGAAGAATTCTTCCATCAATCTAACTGCTGCCCCTTGGGGAGGTGGGTTAACTACTCTGCTGGAAGAACCCCTTCCGTTGCTGTAGTTAGTGTCTACATTGAGGCGCTACAGTGGTGCAGCTGCAACGCTGTAGCGTTTGAAGTGTAGACGTGCCCTGAGAGCAGGAGCTACCCCAACCAGTCTGTGTAATTCTGCTCACTTACACAGCCTTCAAAAACTAAATTCACCTGGCTTGTCCAGCACAGCAGCACACCCAGATGAGAAGCACAATCACAGTTTTTATACATAAACAGGGTAACCATGCAGGGCCAGTTCTAGGGGCAGGCAAGCAGGGTGGTTGTTCTGGGTACCTTCTTCCATGGGGTGCCATACCTCTGTGCCACTCAGCTGTTCATTTGGGTTTGCGGTTTTTTGTTTGTTTGTGTGTTCTTGTGCTGCATGTGGGAGCTGGGGGACACTGATAATGTTTTTGGCCTCTCCCAAAAAACAGCGAGGACCGTTCCTGGAACAATGTGATCCTGTCAGTTTTAAGAAAAACAGAGTCTGGTCCTGGTTTGTGTAAGCCCTAGCCACCTGAAGAAGCTATGCTGGTGAAAATGACAGCATGCTGAGCATAGGGACAAACCCTCATAAATAAATAATAAAGTTACCACCCTGTGCTCCACATGAGAAATCACTTACCTCAAGCCAGATGCATGAAGATTCCCTGAGCCAAATGCTCGGCTGGTGTAAATGGTCAAAAATCTGTTGAAATCAGTGGAACAACACTCATTTATACCCGCAGAGACTTTGGCCCTGATACTCTCTGACAGAGCCAGAATCTCAAATCTTCTGTCTCCCAGTCCTGTCTCTTAACTACAGATCTATCCTTCTTACCCTGTGACAGTGGTTCACCTTTCATAGGTTCCAAAGCCAGAGCAGGACAGTTGTGATCATCTTGTCTGACATCCTGTATCACAGGCCATCGAACGTCCCCAGAATAATTCCTTTTGAACTTTCCCTCCCACTGGAAAGAACAGGACATTTCTTTTAGCAATCTCAGCACACTCATCATTTTTGTTCTTGTAAGACTTCTGGCAAAAAATGGAAGAGAAAGTCATTTGCAAGTTAATTAACCGAAAAGACATCATCCAAATGAAGTGTAGGAGTAAATGTGAGCTCTTTGTGGCTTTTAAATGATGTCTTACGGTAATTAATTAAACTATTGTCCTTGATAAATCTGAGTTGCCATCATTCAATGCTTTATGAATAATATAGGGGGTAAAAATAGAAAGAAATTAAAAGTGTAACAACATGGCTGGAGACATTTGCAGCAAAATTAAACCTACCCCAGATAGTAAGGAGACGAGAAGAATATCCAAGAGTAATGATTTGTCCAGCTAAAGCTATGGCATTCTTAAACAGCATCTGAAGTGAATAATATAGCACTAGGTCTTTTTGGCATGCACTTCTGATGGCATGTACTAGGAATCTGCTGCTTTTGGACCAGACTGTTGATACCCTGACTCAAGCTGAATAATGCCTTTCACCATGAGTAGTCCTACTGAAATGGATGGAGCTTCTTGTGGATGAAGACACCACTCAATGTGTGTACATGTACTGCAGTCTGGTCCTTTATGAGGGTGGCCAAATGGAATGGATTTCCTTTTATTTAGGAAAAGTTCACTAAAGTTTTTTAAAATTTGATATTATAGGCTTTTTCATGGTAGCATCTGAGCATCTCACTTACATGAATTAACTTGTCCTCACAGCACTCCTATAAAGTAAGAAAGTCAGATGCCCATTTTGGAGCAGGGGAATTGAGGCAGAGAGAAGGTGAGTGTTTTGCCCAAAATCACACAAAACCTGTGGCAGAGCTTGAAATCAAGTCCTAATCTTTTGATTCCCAGCCTTGTGCCTCAGCCACAAGCCCATCTTTCCTCTCTAGGTAGAGAGATTTAAAATTTGGTGGATATCTTAAAACTAGGCCCAAGCTGCAAAGCTGAGATCCAGGTCTAGAGCTGGACTCAAAGTTTCCAAAATTTGGGGGTATTTGGATTCTATATGTTGCTCCGTCATAGAAGAAGGAGCGAATTTGTATCCAAATTCACAGAAATGGTTTTGGTTTAGGACCATCTCTTAATTATTTACTTTCTGTAATCAGAGTTTCAGTGTGCCACTGACAGGTAAGAATATGTACAAGTAGTGAAAATCATTTCAAGCAACAATAAGTAAATGTAGACTTGTTGCTCTTTACATCCAGCCACAGCTCAAACTGAGAATTAATTTGTTTCCTACACTGAGAAGGTTCTGAGCTTTGCTCCAGAGAAATGGTGTCCTAAGGACTGGGCGAATTGCCGAAAGGGGGCCTGGCATTGATGTATATCATTTTTTTTTATCCAGTTTCAGGTCATGCAATTGCCTTTGTTAGGCAAAAAGAAATATAGCACCTGTAGAAAAATAGAAGCTCACATACAACCATTTTTGATAGCTTTTTTCCTGTACATTCATCCACACCATCTACTAATGCTACTCCTACTCAGAGGCATAGTCAAAGAGAAGACATTCCTGCTGATAAAGAAAAATCTACTGCGTCATATAGAATGCAAACTGCAACTGCAACGGCAAGTGAAGAAAATGAAGCTCAAGAATATCAGAACCAAGAAGCACTTTGTGCCCTTCAACAGATCCAGCTGTAACCCCCGCTTTCTTCCCTGGGTTACTTGGGAGCAGGCAACACTCACCTGTGTGCCTGAGTGCCTGCTATTATTGACGTTAAAGGAGATCCTGAGTATCCCAGTGGTGATGTTGAATAAGTGGGAATCCTCTATCCACCCTTCTGCTGCAGTCCCTTTACTCCAAAAGGAAGTTAAAATTGGCGGTTCCTCCACCTGGCTGGCCCCTGTACACACTCAATGGCATGCCTTGGGAACCTCCAGGAATAAACCACTTCAAATAGTAGTAATAATAATAATCATAATCATAACCTGTGGAATGGGTCTAACTCAAATACCAATTATAAACAATATGCAGCCAATATACTTACATTAGAGCTAACACTCATTTACTTAACAACTGAAAGAAACGGTATAACAGACAGGGGCAGCTGAATAAAATCAATTAGCAAATATAGTAAACAGTAACAAATGAAACTTATGTAACTTTCATTTACCCCACCACCATTTACCCCACCCGGCAGTGCACACTCCTCTGGATTTCAGAGTCCTAGACGCTTGCGTGGGCGTGCTGGAAGATCTGCAGCTGGAGACAGCGCTCTGCCGGTTCTGTGTATCAGTCCAGCCAAGGCAGCAAGCTGCACAATCCCTCTGATGTCTGCAGCTGGCTCCACCAAAGGTCAGCAGCTCTGGGTCCTGGTTCGGTGGGAAGATCACTCTGCCTCTCCTCAGACTCAGTCTCTCTGCTGTGCCCCTTCCCTTGCAAGTACTTTCCCAAACCAGGGTTACTCAGAGACCTTCGCTGCAGGCCCGCCACAGTCAGCTCTAGGCATAGCAACAGTCTCTGTTCTGACTCCAGGGAAGCCACCAACAGCCTCTGAGGCTCCCGGCTCGATCAAAACCCCTGCAGGAGCCCAGCAGCAGCATCTGGCTCCCTAGCAGCAGCTCCTGGAATGGACAGAGCTCCACAGCAGCAATCTCACTCCTTTTCCCAAAATGGAGTCCACTGCCTGGTCTCCCTGCACAAGGAAGTCGCCCCCCTTTTCCCACGGCATCATGGGAGTTGTAGTCTCTGAGGCTAGATTGCGGCACACAGGCTTTCCCCCTGGAACACTCCCAATAAAGTTCAGAGGCCCCTCTAGTAAAGGGGGCCTACACAGCTATATGGAATCCTATTAACAATGAATTAATTACATTCCTGCTGGATCCATAATGGTCCTTCCATCTGTTGGAATCAGGTTGGCAATTTTAGTAAATCTGCCCCATTTGTCAAATTGGTGATAAAACACACAAAAAAAGGTGTTCAATGCAAGCGACTTTCAAGCGAGAACTGTGATGACAAATTTGTAAATTGTGAACGGCTGTTACATTCTCCATCACAAGGATCAATCTACTGTTTTATGTGCTGGTTATTTTCCGCTAATGATTTGGCATTCAGTACAGCTGGTTTTAATGACTGGAAGCAAGCACCTAGATGTATTTCTGACCATGAAAACGATTCAGAGCCTTGAAACTGTATGTTAATATATGACACTAGACAAAGGGAAGCTGGTCGTATTGACTCAAAATTAGTGTAACAACTCAACTGTGAACAACTTTAGTGGCTGGAAGTATTAAAAATAAATTTTTGCAACTTGTGAAATTCTTGGCATCAAGGAGTCTGGCATTCCGAGGAGATGCTCAGATCATAGGATCACAGCACAATGGAAGTTATGTGGGAACTTTGGAATGAGCACATCAAGAAATGTGGAAATGCTGGGAAGGAGACTGTCTTGTTCCTATCTGTGAATATTTTTGAAGAATGTATCACCCAGATGGGAGAGAAAGTTTTATTTGCAATTACTCTGAACTAAGAAAAGCAAATTATTATTCATTCAATGTGGACTCCACTTCAGATGTATGCCATGTTGATCAGTTGACTTCTACGGTGCGATATGTAAAGGCAAGAATTACTATTTTTTTTTTTTACTGTAATACAGTAGGGACCCCCAATTTACACTGTGCTCACTGGTCTCCAAAGTAATGAAGTCATTTCTGATGAGTCACATTAGCAATTGCTGAGGTTGGGAATAAATATTATCTCTGTGGAATTTAGCATTGCTCAGACAAGAATCTGATTTCTTGTTGAAACTTTCCATGGTGTCCCAGTCTGCTCACTTCCAATGCAGTCGAGAAGTAGGAAATCCACAACCCTGCTGCTTTATCATCATTGCCTTGCTCACAATCCATAAGTCTTTGAAACCAGAGAGAGACAGAGAGAGAGAGAGGCTTTGTGTGATAGTGTAATGCTGTTCTGAACAACTATGAAGCTCTTATGCTCTTGATGTCTGGGTTAAAAAGTGATTATCAACACATCTTGTAACTTATTACCAAAAAGACCACAAGCTCTGCAACACATAACAGATTTATAATGGAAAGACTTTGATACCAAGATTTCTTTCAAGCCAAAGGTCAGCGAGGATCAGCTGTATCTGGTAGAGAATTGTATTTGGTGTAAACACCTTCTCCACCTGTAAATGGCTCCACTCTGAGTTGAGAGATGTTCACAGAAGTGAAGTGCACCAAAGATGAGCTTCAAAAATCATTAAATTGATGCCAAAGTAATGAACAATTTTACAGGGTTTTTGGGGCAAAAACATTTTCTTATAGCTATACATGATCAAATTAAGCACCTGTAAAATTAATCTCAAGATAATGTCACAAGGGAACCTCCTGTTGAATAGTAAAGATATCAGAGAGAAAAAGAAACAGGGGAAACAACTGGGGAGGAATCAGACTTGAAAGCTTTAGAGATTTCTACCATAGTTTTCCAGTGAAACCCCTGGCAGACTCTGAACTGCTGTTATACTTACTAGTTCACTATTCTTGAGCTTCTTGAATCCACTTTAGGTCAGAGGTTCACTGGGCTAGGAACAAAGCCTTGTCACGTTACCTAAAAAGAAATCAGTGGTGGAGGAGAAAACCTCTCTGAACCTGTAGCCTATCTGAAAGAGCTGTCTCTTGGTGACCTTCTGTGTGAGCAGCATCTAGAGAGAGTTTTGTTTCTGGAACAAGGAACTGTGGATTAATAGAAAGGCTGCTGTGCACTATTTATATGAGTAAACACACCTTGGAAAGAGCTTTGGATACAGCTTTAGTGTTCCAGTTGACAATGGAAAAATGGTCTATAGTCAAATAAATGCTTCTGTCAGCGTGCTGTGTGCAGGGAGAAAGGCTGTTCCAAAGATGAAGGTAAACAGGGATCTCCGTGCCTCTGAAGACGTCAGCAAACCTGTTGCCTGGGGACCTTATTAACATTTCTTCCTCAAGCTGCAGTACAGGGGCTGTGGTAAGACGACCCCAGGGGAGAAATTCTGGCTCCGCAGAGGTCAGTGGCAAAACACGCATTGACTTCAAGTGGGCCAGGATTTCACCCAATGTGTCCAGGCCTGTCGCATACCAAAAGGGTACAGAAGAAGTTACAAATAACTCATCTGCTGAGTCAAACCTGTCTGCATTAGCATTTGCCAGACCCCATCTCAGAATATATGCCTCCTAATGGCACATGAGTTATCCAATTTCTGAGAACATGTCTTGTGGCACGAAGAGGACTTAAATGCTCCACACTGAATTAGCGTAAATGTATGTCATGTGAAAAACAAGAATGGAAATCAATGCAAATGTCCCATTGTCTGCAATTTCTGAGGAAATATACAAACAAAATTTGAAACCAAGAGGAACTGATGTACTTTTGAAAAGCTACAGGCAGGAAGAGATGGATATGAGGTTTTCTGCAGGTCATTTTTTCAATGAGAAATGAAAGAGCTATAAAGCAATAGCTGTGAGATTGTGAGGTCTTTAGTTTCTGTTTACTACATTTTAAGATTTGAAACAATGCTGCCTATGCAAAGAAAGAAGGGATTTTGTTCTTTTAATTGCTGCAGTGGAGACATACGCTGCACTCTCTCTTGGAGATATTACTTTTGTTCTTATTTTTACTTAATCAAATTTTTACTTAATCAAACTCAGGCTGAAAGCACATGGTTATTCTGTGTGAAAACATCACAGTTTTGTGATTGCTATTACATCAATTCAGGGAGTAAAACTCCAAGGAGGGGAGTATTTGGGGCTATACCCTCCTTTGTAGGTTCATTCTTTGTCATTTCATCAGCCTCCCAAGTTAAATCCTTAAAGTGTTGTTTGTTAAGGTGGCTGATGTGGAGGCAAAATCTTTTCAGGCATGAGAGCTGGCAGTGTGAAGATGAGCAAATGAGCTTATCTCCCACCATGTGGAATGAAGCCACCTAACTCCTAGGGCTTCTTTGCCTATTTTGGAGGCTTTCTTTGATAAACACCAAATGCTAAGAGTACTGTACTTGCCCTCCTATCTATCTTAAAATTTCAATGAAAGACACTTTCAGTTGGAAAGGAAAAGATGATATGTGCATAAAAAAATCCCACACTACAGCCCTTAGAAGTTTGTTTATTCCACTGAGAACTCTTCTGAAGTAAGGCTTGATTGACATCAGCTATGTTTTATCACTGTGTTCATGTGCGCCAGAACTGGAAATGCTCAGCAGCATATGATGCCAGCAGTAATCTGAGCCATTGTCTCTCATCTTGACATGTACTGAGATGAGTTATTCATGCGTTTTTCATCACAGCAATTTCAATTTCTCTCAGCAGGTCCTACTGAAAAACCTTCCAAGTCTGAGTGAAGACTCTGAGTGATTGATTCAGGTGGAGCAAAGTTCGTCAAGTTCCTAGCCTTGCAAAGCAGAGTCTCCGAGTCTGAAGTAGGGGGGAAGACTTAATGAGAGCAAATAGAAACCAGACACTAGATTTCTCTAAACTGCAGCCAGGCTAGCAGCCAGGATGTATCTGCCCTGGCATGAGTGTATAAAGACGGGAGAGCACGGGAGAGGAGATTTGGGAGGACAAGGAACCTTCCTCCTTGTATTCTCTGCACAATATCCAGACACAACAGCAATCCCTATACTCAGGGATATGCAGGGTCTGTTGTCTCCTAGCACTACTGGGAATGCAAAGGAAACACAGAGAGGTGGGGCTGCGTCCCCGCCTCTCCTCTTCACTGCTCTGTGGAGCTGGCCCACTGCACTTTCCCCTTGTTTTGCAGGGAGTTTGGAGACAGTCTCTCTAGAAGCGCTATTGCGCTTAGAACTTGCTTGTGGGGTGTGTCTCTGCAATGGCCCAAGCAACTCAGGCTCTTGTGTTAATGATATCATCCAGGTAAGTCTGCAGAACTGACATGGACATCAAATGGCATTTGAAAATCAGAATGGCCCAGTGTCACACACAAGCCGAGAGACAGTGACATAGCTCTATAACTACAATTCAAAGGGGTCATTCGACTTTTCACCAGATGAATGGGGATTTTTCACCAGATAGGCTTAAACTGGCCTTATCTGTCTGCCTATGGCCCTTATACGCATCCAATACAGCAGAGGATATAATGGGGGAAAATGAGAATACTTGTTCAGATTAAAAAGTGAACTTCAGGTCATCTTTATTAATAACCTTCTTGTGGTAGCCATCCATGAAACCTTGAACCCATGGTATTGCTATGAATATGTCTGAAAATGAATTTTATCTCAAATACTCAGACTCACTGAAAGTGAATTTGGAATATTATAAATCATTTGTAAAATTCAGTTTGCACCACATCAGTTCTGTCCTCAATCAGGAAACAGAAACGTTCTCACCTGATTAATGTAACTAATTAACCCAGTGTAAATCTGAATATTTACAATGAAGTGTTCCCAGGTAATCTGCAAACCAAGAATTACTTGTCAAAGAAATTCACAAAGCATTTTGAATAAAGTTGAGAATTTCAGTGTTTGTGAGCACTGTGAACAGGAAATAAAGGTGAAATTTGCTGAAGAAGTTATTTGTTGTGATTATTTTCTCAGCTCTGTCTTGAATATGAAGAGCATACAGGATAATCGGTCAGGTGTTTGGAGGTAAGGCAAATAATTCAATGTCTTTTTTTTCTAGCATGTCTTGAGCATTGTCCCCTGGTTTACTGCCTCATAAGGACCTATGCTGGGGAAACTTTCCTTCCAGCTAGATAAACCTGAATGCGATTCCCTTGGGAGACTCCTGCAAGAGCCAAAGGGTCACTGTAGGTTGATGTGAGGCACTCCTTCCTCACAAGGCATCTTCCACAAGTCACCTAGCACCTTTCTGCTCAGGGCCCACTACACTTGGGCCAGAAACTATGACACCTGGATCTGTCTCATAGCACTGTGGAGAAGTACCTGCCGTGCCATTTGGGGCAACCAAAACCATTCAATTAGGTTTCAGAGTAGCAGCCGTGTTAGTCTGTATTCGCAAAAAGAAAAGGAGGACTTGTGGCGCCTTAGAGACTATAAAGACATTCTCACTGCATTTTCCACTTTTATGCATCAGATGAAGTGAGCTGTAGCTCACGAAAGCTTATCCTCAAATAAATTGGTTAGTCTCTAAGGTGCCACAAATACTCCTGTTCTTCATTCAATTAGGCCCTCTTGGTGTTCCCATAAAACGGTTTTTACTTTCAGCACTAGGAGATGCGTCAGCAATAGTGATAACAAGGATTAGACAGGGCCTGGAAAAAATGACTGTCCCAGATAATCTGGCAGTGAAAAAAATCAAGCTTCAAAGTGATTTCTACATAGAACATTTTTTTCCCCAAGGACTTTGAATCTATTAAATATTCAACAAATATTGGATTGGATGTCTCTTCTCAGTGTCTGCCAATATCTAACATGCTATTTCAAAGGTTTCCCTGGATTTTTCAGAGTTAGACATGGAACAAGTTTTTGTTTTTAAATTTCACATGAAATATATGAAAAAAATTCTGAAATTTCAAATTTTGTTTTTGTTGTGCCTTACTTCATTTTTGCACTGTGTGAAGAATAATGAATGAGGTTCAGGGGATTGTGTTTGGGGTGTTGGGATTTTTTTTTTTTGAATTCACAGTTTTTCCTCATTTTTTCGTTGTGCTCCTATGTAACTTTTCAAAACTTCCTCACCTTTGGAAAAATTTGGCAAAGGGAGAAAGAAAGAAAGAAAGAAAGACCCACCCTGGACCTCAATCATTTAATTCTGTTAAGGGGCAAAAAGGAAAAAGGGTGGGAAGGAGGGATTAAAAAATTGAAATTTTGAAATGTTTGGTTTCAGCAACAATGCAGATAATTTTGAAAATCAGAATTTTTTTTCAAAAAAAGTTTTCAGATTAAAATGAAAGAGTTTAAATGAAAATTTGGCCAGCACTGATATTTAGAGTTAGTATTTTGTATCGTCATATAGAGACTGAATAGAGTATATAGTAAGGGCCTTCAGGGATAAGGGCTATGGTTAGCAGGTAGAGTTGACTGGGAAAATTTTTTCTGTTCCAAAGAATATTTTTTAGTTTTGTGAAGTTGTTTAGGTTTTTGCTGAAAAAACAAGAAGTCAAACACTGAAATATTTCAGTTTAAGACCAAACATTTTGAAGAAAATGAATTTTTTTTACTAACATTTCTGGTTTGTTTAAAAAGACATTTTTCATTAAAGAAAGGTCAAGATGAAAAATTTTCTGGCCACGTCTACTTGCAGGACTCCCGCCCACAGTGTTTGCTTTTCATGCAGAAGTAATGGATAATATTATCACAGGCTGGCAGTTTGGCCCCTTTCATGGGCACCCCATTCACAACAAAGCTTTTTTAACAATGTCACTTCAAAATTGTTTAACAATCCAGACAGTGCTGAGATGTTGTGGGATCATCTTACAACTGACATTTTATACATGCTCATATGCTGTCCCAGCATTTCTCCAAGCTGCCTATCATTGCCAGTGGCCTGTCAGGTGTATTAGCCTGACAACAAAATTAAAGAGAGTTGCTGCCTGACCTTGGGGCATGAGCTGTCAGCAAAGGGAGCCACACTAGTCACCCAAGGGGAACAGGAAGAGGAGCCACTGTAATGGCTCTTTTCCTCCAGGCTGGTGAAGGGCAGCAGGAGCAAGTCTGAGGAGCTACTGCAGCGGTGGTGGTGGTGGGTGCCTGCAACCTCCAATGCCAGCAACCTCCAATGCCAAGGAAGAGTAGCTGCCTAGCTGGTGAAACTGCCCAGGATCAACAGAAGCCTCACAGTAGCCAGGCTCCTAAGAGCTAAGACCCCGTTCCAGCTCTCACATAGCCAGCAAAGAACCTGGGACTCCAGTGCTTGAACCCAAGCTACCCAGTAGGGAGCATCAGACACTCCCCAATCAGAGGCCCTTAGCACTTGAACGAGAAATCCTCAGTGCACCCAGATAGGGACCAGCAGCACCCAATGCTCGAAACTGGTGATGTGGCACACCCCCATCCCAATTAGGAAAAGCCTAACAAGTGCTTCTGGGCTCAGCTGGTAGTAAATCAGCACTCCTAAAGAGCCTGCACTATGCGGAGAAAAAGAGCTTTAGAAGGCAGAGTTTGTTACAGGAAAGAGTGGCAAGCAGGCAGGAGGTGCTTGTGTATTAGCTGACTCTGACAGCAGAGCTGCTGTAGGGAAGACACCTTGTGAAGTCTGCCACCCACAAGGATTCACCAGCCAAGGTACAAGCTGATTGCAGTAGGAAGGGGTTGAAGATAAGCCCTGACCTGGGGTGTAGCTGTATTTAACCATTATAAACTAGACAGACCTCCACTGATGCTTTTGTAATACTTGGAGACTGAGTGTCCCTATAATTGGAAGGACTTTTAAAGGGGAAGGGTCTCTGAAAATTCCCAATGTTCAAAAATCAGGAAATTGTCTTAAGAATCATAAAATTTATTTTTAAATAACCTTTTGGGAGCCCTTGGAGTGCACCGAGTCACATTTCCCATCTTTTCTCAGCGCCCAGCCCCTGGAAATATTGTTTTTAAGTGAAAGCTCGTATAAGTGCTGGTGTTCAGGAGCAGAGGCTTTCAGTGCCAGTGGCAGAGTCAGCCAGGCTTATTATTCTTACTGCTAATGATCATTGGGGCAAATAAATTCCTAATTAGGGATCACTTAGTAGATCATTACCTCTCCTTCATTGCCACAACACTTCAATTTGAGACATCCAGCTCACCCAGCATGGGGCCAAAAATCCACAGGGAGGGACATTCACCTCTGACTGGAATAATACCTACTGGTTTTCATCCAGAGATCTAAAAGCACTTGACAAGGTAGGCCAGTCTGATCAGCACCATTTTATAGATGGGGAAACCAAGAGAGGGGAGGTAACATGTCCCTGGTCACCCAGCAGTAGACACAGGAAAAGAACTCCGGTCTCCTAAGCCAAAGCTCTATGCACTAAGCCACATTGCACAAAAGGTGCCTCAGCTACACAAAAGCAGGTAGTGTTTTCACCATTGCAATCCCTGCAGGTTTCCACAAGGAAGGAAACCTCTCATCTCACTTCTATCATTCCTGTAACTGGCTCCTGTAATTTGTTATCTAATTTCTACGGGGTGAAATTCACTCTTGTTCTATTCTGTGTGTTAAGGTCACACCCTCACAGTGGCATCTGCTCATCAATGTCTTCTGAGCATACTCATGGGTGGAGCATGGAAGAATAGCCCCATCAGTTTTTTCCCCCACTTTGATCACTGGCAGAGAATAAGGCTGGGCTCTCCAGGAGCATCTTGTGGATGTGCCAGGATTGAGGCAAAGCATCAGCCTCTGTATATCTTGTAGGGCAACAATTGTGATGTTCATAAGACCTGAAAGCAAGATGCTCTCTCTCATAGCCTTTGAATGGTGCATAGAATAAGCATTCTGGCATGGTCTGGCTTTCTGTTTTTTTTTTCTTAAAGTAAAAACAAAGCAACAACTTTGAGAAAATTCTATCAAAATCCCGATTAAAAATAGTATGATTTTCTGGTTACTAAATATCAAGTTATGATCACCCATGTAAACAGATCTCTTGTGTGGCTTTATGGTATAATCTTTACACAGTCCCATTCTGCATTCATATAATCATAGGTGCTGGAATTAAAGGAGTGGGGAGGAGGGTGCTTCTGCACCCCCTGGCTTGAAGTGGTTTCCATCATATACAGTTTGGTTCAATGGATCTCAGCACCTTCCACTATACAAATTATTCCAGTACCACTGCATATAATCTATTTCCCCCCCTACATCTTTATAGGGAGCACAGAGAATTCAGCAGGGCTCTTCAGAAATCCTTGTTTGAATCACTTTGTATCTGGTATAAGTAAATGGCTTTTATGGATTGCTTGTATAGCATAACCAGAAGAGTGCGTGGCAATATCTGATTCCACATCTGTGTATCAGAGGTGTTAGAAAAATGTTCTAATCGGTCATACTATCTGAGAAAAAGTACGTGCGTCTATCATTATAGACTGTGCTGTAATTCAACCTTAATGGCTTCCACATTTTTGATGAAATATTACAGTACTTTGCTTACTGCTTCTGAACTCTGATTCTGTATGAATGGCAGTCTGTAGGAAAGCAGTGTTAGAAAGGACTCACAGAAAACCTGCCCTCAGCATTGCTCCTGTAAATAAATTAATAAGAAACAATGCTATATGCTTTTATGCAACTGGGTGCTGTTCACAGTGCCATCAATGGTGTACAATTTAAGGGTCTGATCCTGCTCCATTCACATCAATGGGCGCTTTGCCATTGACTTGCAGATGGAGGATTAATCGCGGTGGGCGTGGTGGATATCAATGACGTCTCCCATCAGCTTAAATGGAGCTGGATCAAACCCTAAGAGAACAGTGTAGTGCTCCAACTCCCTTCAACCTAGAACTGTGAGAAACTTTTACAGCAAAACTTTTCAAGCGAGCTTGGGCTGAATTTCAGATGCAAAGAGGAATTTATTGTTGGGTGGAAATCATGGAAAACCCTGTGGTTTCACGTACTTTTGACCTGAAACCTGGCAAAATTCAGCAATTTCAGGTTTGGTTTCAAATCCAAAACCTAAAGCAAAGCTCAGGGTGTGCAAAGGTGACACAAAGCATTCTTCGTAGAAACTTAGCTCAGAAGTACTTCAGCCTTCCTGCTGGATTGGGCTGGTTTATACTTAATACTTTTCTTTCCTGTGAAGGGGCCAAACGAACAGTGGGTAAAATGGTGAAAGCAGCTCAACATTTTGCAAGCACAACCAAAGACACTATTAGTCAGGGATGGAAATAATTAAGTCCGTTTTATATTTTCAACAGAAACATGACCTCCAAAAGGGCTGGCAGTGTCAATGGGAATTTGCTGTTCCACCAAAGATTTGTTCAAAAGATTTATTCTGTATCATAGATGACATAGATCTGGAAAAGACCTCCCTGTGTATCATGCCTGACCCTCTGTATCAACCAGGATCGTCCCTTGTGCCACTCCAGACTGCGTACTCTGTCCTCTCACATCTTGTTTGTAATGAACTGTACCTTTAAAGAAATCTTCAGGGATTTAACACACCTCTGCACCCCCTATTTTTAACTATTAATTTGGTTTAGGTAACTTGGTCTAGTTGGCAGCCAGTATCAAGTGGAGTGCCCCAAGGGTCGGACCTGGGGCCGGTTTTGTTCAATATCTTCATAAATGATCTGGAGGATGGTGTGGATTGCACTCTCAGCAAATTTGCGGATGATACTAAACTAGGAGGACTGGTAGATACGCTGGAGGGCAGGGATAGGATACAGAGGGACCTAAACAAATTGGAGGATTGGGCCAAAAGAAATCTGATGAGGTGCAACAAGGATAAGTGCAGGGTCCTGCAGTTAGGATGGAAGAACCCAATGCACCGCTACAGACTAGGGACCAAATGGCTAGGCAGCAGTTCTGCGGAAAAGGACCTAGGGGTGACAGTGGACGAGAAGCTGGATATGAGTCAACAGTGTGCCCTTGTTGCCAAGAAGGCCAATGGCATTTTGGGATGTATAAGTAGGGGCATTGCCAGCAGATCGAGGGACGTGATCGTTTCCCTCTATTCGACATTGGTGAGGCCTCATCTGGAGTAGTGTGTCCAGTTTTGGGCCCCGCACTACAAGAAGGATGTGGATATATTGGAGAGAGTCCAGCGAAGGGCAACAAAAATGATTAGGGGTCTGGAACACATGACTTATGAGGAGAAGCTGAGGGAACTGGGATTGTTTAGTCTGCAGAAGAGAAGAATGAGGGAGGATTTGATAGCTGCTTTCAACTACCTGAGAGGTGGTTCCAAAGAGGATGGTTCTAGACTATTCTCAGTAGTAGAAGAGGACAGGACAAGGAGTAATGGTCTCACGTTGCAGTGGGGGAGGTTTAGGTTGGATATTAGGAAAAACATTTTCACTAGGAGGGTGGTGAAACACTGGAATGCGTTACCTAGGGAGGTGGTAGAATCTCCTTCCTTAGAAGTTTTTAAGGTCAGGCTTGACAAAGCCCTGGCTGGGATGATTTAATTGGGGATTGGTCCTGCTTTGAGCAGGGAGTTGGACTAGATGACCTCCTGAGGTCCCTTCCAACCCTGATATTCTATGAACTTTTAGTTAGTGCTTATAAAATATCCAATTTACGGACTACTTCAAAGGAAGAACAATAAATAATTGGCAGAAATAATAGCAGGTTTTCTTCTTTACCCCATTATGGAAAAACTCCATCAGGTGGAGAAGAGATTGATACATTTGCAGACAGGAATGTTACTGGAGAAAAGAGGGATTTTTTTCTTGCATTAAAAAGCACATTTCTGCAGAGACCCAGAAGAACATTATTTCCAGCCCTCTGAATAGTCACAGAAGCCTGCTTCTAAGAATCAGCGGTTTAACTGTTCCAGCAACCCCTAGTAAAGTAGGCAGCAGTGCATGTGTGTGTCCAATAAGAGCACAGAAACTTTTGGGTTTCCACATTCTAAGTTTTATTATAAGCACGGTCTTTTCCGTTCCTGTGGGAAGGACATCTTATTCATTCTCCTGGTCCTGCTTGCTGCTATTGCCTTCCTAAAGGCTCGATGTGCAAATAAGCATATTCTTTGAACACTCCTCAAGGATGAGCGGTCTAACTGAAGAAGCAATTTTATTCAGCCTCTTGTAAAAAAGTGTCTGGCTTAACAGAACACCTGTGATCATTGCTCAGCAGAGCAGGAAAGGGTAGGGAGAAAGAGAATAGGGAATAGCTTCTGTATTTCTATTGCATTGTAAAGCGAGCGTATTTGTATTTTTTGAGTACAGACTTTTGCTGCCTGCTACAGAGTTATTAGCTCACAATTTGGGTCAGGTAAACAAGAGGTGAAGCATTCTACTCTGAGACTAAGAAAAGTAAACCACCCTTGAATCCCCAGAGAGCCAAAACATACAATTTCAGACAAGACTTGATGCCGTGTGGGCTATGTTTTCAAAGGGTTTGCAGCATTACATTGGAATTTTGCACCTATACTAGCAATTGCTAATTCTACTTGTGCTTGTTAAGTATTTTCAAGGGAGAGCACAATTAGGGGTCTATTTACTGTGCCAGACAAAAGTTGCACTTGCTTAGAGGCATGCATGAGGCATGGCCTGCACAGGAACCTACCACAGAAATTCCAATGGCTGCAACTGGTTGTAAGTGGCACCTGCAGCTTACAAATTTGTTCCTGACAATTTATCTGTTAAAGCTTCCACCAGGTGCATCTCTAAACTAACAACATTACTAGTCAAATATAGCAACAGCCTGCACTGGTGATTAGCTGTATGGGCTCTGGGGTGGGACCAGAGATGTGGGGTTTGGGGTGCAGGAGAGGGTTCCATGCAGGGGCAGGGGGTTGAGGTGTGGGAGGGGGTACAGGCTCTGGGCTGGGGGGTGTGGGCTCCAGGGTGGGGCCAGAAATGAGGGGTTCAAGGTGTGGGAGGAAGATCCAGGATGGGGCAGGGGTTTGGGGGGTGGGGGTGGGGGATCCAGCTGGGGGTACAGGCTCTGGGGTGAGGCCTAAGATGAGGGGTTTGGGATACAGGAGAGGGCTCCAGGCTAGTGCAGGGGGTTGGGATGTGGGATGGGGTGAGGGCTCTGGCTGGGAGTGCGGGCTCTGGGATGAGCTAGGGATGAGGGGTTTGGGGTGCATGAGGGGGATCTGGGCTGGGGCAGGGGGTTGGGGAGATGAAGGATCTGGCTGGGGGTGCAGGCTCTGGGGTGTGGCCAGGGTTTGGGGTGCAGACTCCAGGCAGCGCTTATCTCAGGCAGCTCCCAGGAAACAGCAACATCTTCCTCTGGCTCCTAGGCGGAGGCATGACCACATAGCTCTGCCCGCACCTGCAGGCACTGTACCCTCAGCTCCCATTGGCCATGGGAATCCACAAACGGGAGCCCGTCACCTGAGTTAGGCACCTTTGTAGATTCTTGAGGGAATAAGTTAGGAGCCTGCCTCCCCACACACAAAACAGCCAGAGGAGCAGGTTCCCACCATGTAACTTTTAGGCCCATGATTAGCACAGTCAGCTGGGTTCAATTCCTCCCACCCTGCTGAAGGGAGAGGGAAGGAATTGAGCAGGGGTTTCTCAGAAGAGTACTCTAACTACTGAGCTATGGGATATTCTGAGGTGGGGGCTCCCTTTGTCTCTCCTGCTGAAGCTGTTCCACTGTGGCGAAGTAGTGGTTTTACAGGGGGCATGTGAGGGAGGGTCTTCTGCACCCTTGGTGGGTATCCAAACTACAGGACTGCAGAGTCATTCCCCCTCTCTCTGGCCCAATTACTCTTTCCTTTTAAATCCATAGTGGAACAGCTTCAACATGAGAGACTGAAGAAGCCCCACATCAGACTATCCCATAGCTCCATGGTTGGAGCACTCACCTAGGATTTGAAAAGGGGTCTCCTACCTTTCTCCTCCTCTGGCAGAGAGTGGAGAATTGAACCTGAGCCTCCCGCATCCCAGGCAAGTGCTCTGACCACTGGGATAAACATTATTCCTCTAACCCGATTTGGCCTGATCAGATAGATGACCTCTGAATGTGCCTACTGGATTGGGTCCCTTGGGTGAGTTGTTGGCCAAACGCCTACCTTTTCCTGGTTTGTGAATTACTCTGGGGCTTAGGTGGGAGCTAGGAGGCCAGATGCCTAGATTAAGGCAGGAGCATGAATGTCCAGAGGCAAAAATTTAGGTGCCTAGGGAATTTTGACTTTGAAAAAGTTGGGCTCCGAGTGAGTTCAGGCACCTGCAGAGTTTGGCTGGAGTTTTATGGATCACGGTGGGGGACATACGTACCTAAATCCCATTCTTAGGTGCTGAAATCTGAGTTTAGGCAGCTAAGTGGTTTCATGCATTTCGCACTTCATGCCTAGATGTACTAATCTGATAGACTGCACTCTGGAAGGATCCAGGAACAGCATTTTCTGCTTTAGATCGTTGAGGCAGAAAGCCCTGGAATGCAGAGCTATCCAACTCTGGCTGAACAGAAGGTTGCAACCAAGAACATATGAAACAAATAAATCTTCCAGATAAAGTGAGGCTCAGCCATGAAACATTAGATAATGGGGCCAGTGATAAAGAAGCACAAAAGGAGAACATGTCTTGAATCACATCCTTAGTCACATTCCAAAATGCATAGCAGGACAGACATCCAAATTTCTAATGGGTAATAAAACTGAAACTTTGGCACTTAGAGAAATAGCAGGGAAAAAAGCAAGTAAACCCAGTTCTGAGCGGTCTAGAAATTAGTTAGGGTAATATGCATCTACATGGCATAGCATCTTAAGAGTTCACTGAACTTTCCCAAGCCTCAGATTCTGCAGTTGGGCTGCATGGGGATGCACAGTGCTAACAACACCTTCCTGGTTGTCACTGATGATGGGGAAGGGAGAAAGAGAAGAGTTGTTAATAAGAAAGATGGCAAGTTTTGGAGAGATTGGGACACAGTTTCCATACATCTTCTAAGTCTGCAGTTGCAGTCCATGTTGGGTCTGATAAACAGCAGGCAAAAGTGATAGATGGTAGAACAATATAGTATGTGAGGGAAGCAGAGTCAAATGTAAAGGACAAGGTATATTTGAAAGTAAAATCCACAGTGCTAACAGAGAAGAGAAGGAGAGTATTTCATTGTATTTGCCATTTAAGGGGTCTGATGAGGACATATTTGGAATAATAGTTGCATTTTGATTCATTTTAGTGTGAAAAGGATATTGTAGAACTGGAGAAAGCACAGTTTACTGGTTTGATACCAGTGGAATTTACCACAGTCAGTCACAGCTAAATGTTTTTTCTCTATTTTCACTTCTTCACTTGACTATTTCTATGGTGTGTGGTCTAGTGGATTCAACATAGGTCAGGTGAGCTGGGTTCTATTCTTGTCTGTGCTGTTGATTTCTTTTTTAGTCTTGGTCCAAGTCTCTGATTTTGAGGACCTGTTTCTGGGTGTTTAACGTGAGTGACTTTGGGACTAACTTTCAAAAGTTTTACACACCCATAACCATAAATAAGAGATGTGAGTTGTCAGCAGCACCTCTGGGCCCTGACTGTGCCATCAGTCATGAATGCATGGTATTCTCTTTGTCAGGATAACTGAGCACCTGAAAATCAGGGCACCCAAAAACTAGGATGCAACAAAAATCCGAAGTCAGTTTTTAAAATATAGACCCTAATTTCTCTGTGCCTCAGCTACTCTATATGTAAAATAGAGTAATAATCTTAGCTGCCTTTGTGCAATGCTTGGGAATTCATGAATGGAAATTGCTAATTCGTGTTAATTATTAGTAGTAGTTAGCAAAGAGCCACTGGAATGGTACTGTCTCAAGGACCACAATTCAAAAGGTTTAGAAAGAATAGTATTCTTCTAAAAATGAATATAAAGTAAGAAGGAGACTCAATGAGCTACACGAGAGTCTCTACTTATGTCAAACATAAAAACAAGGGTGTGTGAATTTAACCGCACGTAAAGGAACCAAAGGGAAATTTCCCTGCTTGATAACTTTGAACTATTCAGGTGCTAGTGTGGACAGAGATTAGCACAGCTGGTTTAAATAGCTCTCCAAGCATTATCTTGTAGTACAATGGTCACTTTCCCAATGACCCTTCTGGTCTCCTTTCTGCACTTCATTACCCTGGCTGGAATCCGCATACCTCTCCCAAGAGCTCTGGTGGAGCTCACTGATCACCTCCACAGAGACCAGCTTCTTGTTCTACTAGTGCTTTGCTCCTTTGACCAGTCAGATGCTTTTCCTGTTTTTATTCAGTCTAAATTTTCCTTTTAATTTAAATTCTGAATGCTACGGTGACTGGGGCCCACAACAGCCTCTGCCATCCAACACCTTCTCCTCATTTAAGTCCTTCCTGAAGACCCACTTCTTCCGCAAAACCTACAGAAAACTAGCTAAGTCGTATGCTTATTTACTGTATTTATTTAGTTTATGAGTTTGCCACTCATTTGTGTGAAGAGCTTGGAATAAGGACAGTGGCATTAAAACCAGGTGATTGGTGTGGGGGAAAGATAAGGAGGCAGAACTGCAGAGAGAGAAGGGGAATTTGGTGTGTTTAAATAAAACAAACAAATGAACAGCCTTGCAACTACTAAGATAGGTGCCTATCCCTTCCTATCTTGCTTGTGCATTGCATTCTTTCCCCTCTCCTCTCATCTGCCTTTGTCTTGTATGCTCTTCAAGGTAGGGTCCACATTTTCCTCTGTGTTTAGAAAGTGCCTCGCCCATTCTGGGATGCTACTTTGCTAAAATAAGTAATAAATATAATTAATTTAAATATCTAAGAAGGGAGATGGTGTGGATTCTATCACTTCTATCCCAAATAATTGCTCTGCCGCCTTCATGTTTATACCCTTCAAATATTTGCAGTACAGACTGTTATCATGTCTTCCTCATCACTTAATCATTGCATAGCCCGCTATGTATACTGTATTTATCTCTTTTAATCTTTCTTTATGCAGTAAGTCTATCCCTCCAGCCCCTTAATCATGTTCATTGCTCTGAGCTGAATTCCCTCTAATTTGTCTACGGGGTGTAAGCCTGTCAGGAGAGCAACAGGAATAACTATCATTCAGAGTTTTGAAAAAGAATAAAAATAATTCAGAAGAAAAAAGAATATTATTGGGAATGACCAAAAACTGAAGGAAAGGGGTAACACCTACAGTAGATGGAATGTACTGGTTCCCTAAGGCAAAATTATCTGCACTATTAAGTTGCCAGTATTCCACAGTATCATGAATTCCCTCAGTTGTGCTTTTCATTTCTTGTCAGCGAAGCTTTGCTAAATTAAGAATAAGTTGAAGAAGATTTCATTTAGAAGTGTTAGACTCAGTGCAGTCTCTCACAGTGGGAAGGAAGGGCTGTCCCATGCAGGTGTAGAAGAAACACATTCAAAAGTAACCTAGAGGTTTAAAACAGTAAAACAAAAAGTCTGTTTAAAGAATAAAGGTGCTAATTTTCTAAATATAGAATTCTGTAGATACATAACAAGTTGCTTGTGTATTGAACTGGGTGAAATTTATTGACCTGTGATATACAGGAGGTCAGAGGTTCTCAAACTTCATTGCACCATGACCCCCTTCTGACAACAAAAATTACTACAAGACTTCAGGACGGGGGACTGAAGCCTGAGCCTGCCTGAATCCCACTGCCCTGGGTGGGAGTGCCGAAGCCCGAGTCTCACTGCCCTGGACAGGGGAGCCAAAGCCTGAACCTCACTGCCCTGGGTCGGAGGATCAGAGCCGAAGCTCAAGGGCTTCAGGACCTGAGTCCCACCATCTGGGGCTGAAGCCCTCAGCCTTGGTTGGCTTTGGTCCTGGGTGGTGGGGTTTGGGCTTGGGCTTGGGCTTCTGGCCTGGGCCCCAGCAAGTTTAACACTAGCCCTGGTGACCCCATTAAAACTGGGTCATGACCCACTTTGGGGTCCCGATCCACCGTTTGGGAATCGCTGGACTAGATGATCTAATGGTCCTCCTGGACTTAACATGTATCAATCAAGGGACTCAAACACAGGGATTCCTGGCTTCAAGCCAGGAATCAAATGTAGATTTAATTTTAATGGATAAGGTGTCATTGTCTGAAAACATTGTAAGTAGATGTAGGCAGAATAAATGTACCTGAACCTGTATCTAGCATCAGTTTAATGGAGTAGGAGTGATCTCACGGTCTGCAAATGCCATCAAATGAAATCAGCTTATGAACAGGGAAAGGTGAACTGTAATTATCTAGATTCCAGACAGTTAGAGATGGGATAATGAACTCATTTACCTGTGTTCAGAAGTGAGGCTTACATTTGCAAATGTCTCCTAGTATTCCACATGATTCATTAGTTATATAGAACCAATGTGCTGGCTGCTTTTGGCCTGTTCTACACATGTTGTAACAGATTAAATGTTTTAATACACTCTGATATCAGTGTGAACCTGGCTTATATCAGTTTAGCTTGCATATGTACATTTCTATAACCAGTTATATTGAGGTTTAAACTGATGTGAGTGTCCACACACAAGGTTGCACCAGTTTAACTAACCTGGTATCAAAATTAAACAGATGCAGCTTCTGGGTGTAGACCCAATCCATACAGAAAAGTAAGACCAAGATCTTTCCTAAAAAGCTTATAGTTTAGATGACTCTGGGACGTTGATGCGGGAAAAAATATGGGACCGTGTTCAGCATAGATGCACAATAAAATCAGGACTTTGGAGGAATGGAGGATGCTGAAATGCATATCCCGTGCTAGATATATGAACTGTACTCCATCCCCAACATTTTATCTGCCACCATTGTGCCGTCTGGAGATTGTACTGTTAATAAATTCACTGCTTGGATTGCTCCAGATCCATAAGTTTAGACTCTGGAATATTAGACTTAGTTTGGCTGATATTAAGCATAACTTTCTGTAAAGCTAGTTTGGTTCAAGCAGCAATCACTCATGTATGTGTGATATGGCTCTTTTCTCCGTGAGTTAGTCTTGAATAACTGAACTGGAGATATTCCCATACGTTCAAAGAATAACGTGTTCCTGTCAAGTTGCAACATATCAGTCAATAGATTCACCCACGTGGGTTCCTGTGAACTTTGGCAATATTTGTAACTTTGTTTTATCACATGCATTTTAGGCATGAGAAACCTCTTTAAACTACAGTAGTCAGCCAGTTTTCAGGATGAGGAAAGATATAAAAGATATGCTGGCTTTCAGTGGTAATACGATGTGTTAGTACAGCTTGCCTCCTGGCACCTGAGAGGCTGAGAATACGTTCTCAGACGCATGAAACTAGTTTATAAAAGGCATTGTAGGTTCACCAGGGCAGGGAAATTATGCAGACAGGTGGAATAAGCCAAAATAATGTGTACTGTAATGAAAATAGAGCAAAGATCTCAGTAAGCTGAACCATCTGCTTTATTCTACACACTTCCAACAAGGATTTTACTCCAAGCAACCACAATAGTCACACAAGTTCCTGGGCTAACTCTAGTCAATATTTTTATCCGATCTAGACAATTACATAAAATCATTGCTGGCAAAGTGTGCAGAGGACACAAAGATTGGTGGGGTAGTAAGTAATGATGAGGGCAACTTAATAACAGAGTGATCTGAATCGCCTAGTTAAATGATCGCAATTCTACAAATCCATTTTATTATAGCCAAATGCAAGGTAGTACATCTGGGAATGAAGAATGCAGGCTATACCTACACTATGGGAGACTGTCTTGGGCTTAGTGAAGGGCTTAGGGGTCTATCATAGATAATTGCCTCAACTTGAGCACTCTGCAATGCTGTGGCAAAAAGGGCTAACGTGATTGTCGGATGGATAAAAAGGGGGATATCAAGTTAGGGTGACCAGATGTCCTGATTTTATAGGGACAGTCCCGATAAAATCATGAGTGGTGTGGAGAAAGTGAATAAGGAAAAGTTATGTACTTGTTCTCATAATATAAGAACTAGGGGCCACCAAATGAAATTAATGGGTAGCGGGTTTAAAACAAATAAAAGGAAGTTCTTTTTCACTCAGCGCAGTCAACCTGTGGAACTCCTTGCCTGAGGAGGTTGTGAAGGCTAGGACTATAACAGGGTTTAAAAGAGAACTGGATTAATTCATGAAGGTTAAGTCCATTAATGGCTATTAGCCAGGACAGGCAAGGAATGGTGTCCCTAGCCTCTGTTTGTCAGAGGGTGGAGATGGATGGCAGGAGAGAGATCACTAGATCATTACCTGTTAAGTTCACTCCCTCTGGGGCATCTGGCATTGGCCACTGTCGATAGACAGGATACTGGGCTGGATGGACTTTTGGTCTGACCCAGTAAAGCCATCCGATGCATCCGATGAAGTGAGCTGTAGCTCATGAAAGCTTATGCCCTAATAAATTTGTTAGTCTCTAAGGTGCCACAAGTACTCCTTTTCTTTTTACGGATACAGACTAACACGGCTGCTACTCTGAAACCTGGACTCCATTACTTGAAGTCTTTAAAATGAGATTAAATATTCTATAATATATACCTTACTCTAGCTCTAGGTGAAATTCTATGGCCTGTCTTTGTGAGTGGGGTGGGCTGGTATGTGTGTCAGGCTGAATGGTCACATGTCCCTTCTGACCTTGGAATCTGTGAATCTCCCCATCCTCAATGGGCCCTGGAGAGAACAGGAAGTTCTGCATTGCCCTCAACATGCTCATAACACTTACAGCTGTGCACTAAGACAATTACTATAATCAAATCCCATGCTTCAGAACTTCTGCCAGTTGTCTGCAAGGGTCAGAAAGGATTCCACCCCCCACCCTTCACAATACACAATTGGCCAGATTTGTTCTGGGTTTTTTTGCCTTCCTCTGAAGCAGTGAGGGGAAAAAAAGGGCAGAAAGAAGTCAAGAGGTCATTGTGGGTACCAAAAATAGGAGACTTACATTTAAAACACTATTAAAAGTAAATTTAATTTGACTTACAAAGGACAAGTGACCAAAATTGAATAGTGGCCTTATTACCCCCTTTTTAAGCTTTGTTTTACGTCTGAGACGACTCCCGTCAGAAACCTGGACTGAGCAGCTGGGGTGTTGAAATCACCTTTCTAGTTCCTTAGCTCCTCTTTTTAGCTTCATCCAATCTGCTTCCATTTTTCCTTTTTTCTTTTCTTAATTAACAATAAGTTTCCCCTGAATAACAGGAAAGCAGGGTGACACCACAACCAATCCACCCCATGAACCAGAACAACCCACAAGCAATTCATATTTAACAATTTCCCCTCTCCTCACTGGGAAGCTGCAACACCAGATGGGGCTGTGCAAGGGTGTAAGGAGCCAGCCCCTCTCACATGGCCTAAAATAAAGAGTCCAAGAGAGAGTGCTATTGATGTTAGAGACCCCTCAGGTGGGGCAGAAAGGTGCACGCCCAAGTAACAGCATGCAGAGCTCTCTACTTATTGTATTGCAAGGGCAGAAAGAGGAAGGGAAGAAATAAGAAACCCCTGTAGCATGCTCCCTGCAACTGGGTCTCTCTATTTCTTCCTTGTGGGCTCTATATATTGTGTGAATAATAGAAATTGATAATACCCGACTTCCTTTCTGTATTAACCCTTCAATAGCTCTGCCTTATGGATGTTCACATCCCCAGTGGTCCCTTGCTCCATGGCACACACAGTGTTTGTTACATATTTTGTGTTGGGTTTCAGAGTAACAGCCATGTTAGTCTGTATTCGCAAAAAGAAAAGGAGTACTTGTGGCACCTTAGAGACTAACCAATTTATTTGAGCATGAGCTTTCGTGAGCTACAGCTCACTTCATCATTTTAAAATCTTTAACAAAGATGCTTAGAAAATGGTAAAGCCAGTACGGCTCCTGTTAGTACTCTCCACATGTGCCCAATGTAAAAATCCCCTTGTTGCTTCAAACCTCTTCTCCACAGGATTTTTTAATTACACACAAAAATCCTGTTATTAGGTATGTCAGAGATGGGGGGCCTCCTCTGCTCCCTGGGACAGTGCCCTCGACCTGAAGCCCTGGTTTCCCCAGCCAGTAGGAACTAAGCATGCTGTGGAAACCGCATGTCTGGCCTTTGGGGAAAGAAGTAATAATACTTGGCATTGTTGTCTAGTACCTACGGGGTGTGAATGAAGGAGAGAAATTGAAGGAGAGAAACGCTACATCTATCTCCATCAGTTGAGAATCTGACCCACAGAGTCCAAAGGCAGAGATAGACACAAAAGTGGGAGGATCTGGATACATTCAGGGTATTTAGGATTAAAGGCCTAGGCAAGCTATAGTCAAGGAATTATTCTAAACCCCACCAGGGCCATTTTGCTGCCATCCCTCCATTTGCCTCAATAATCCTTAAGTTTTTACATAATCAGTCACTTTACCAAACTCTCAGACACAAGGTTCTGGAATTAAACAATAATGTTGACGGGAGCTAGAAAGCTCTATAATGTTCTCCTCCGTCAGTGTTTTAATTACAGGATAGTGTTTGCTCAGGAAAACTAAAATTAGGAGTGGCTGAAGGGATTTTGATATGAAGGGGAAGTTTTTTTTTTTTTTAAAGCAAATTATATTCTTGGGAAAAATGCAAAACCAGAAAGACTGTGATGGCTTCTCCTGAGCCATAGGGTGGAGGAGTCATTGCAAACCAAAGGTCGGATACAAAGAACTTCTATTTATAAGAGAACAAAAGCATACAAAGAGAAAGGGAGATGGTTTTCTTTCTCCTTTTGCAAATCAATCAAAGTTAAGTGTACAATGCTCCAGTGAAGAATAAAATGACTTTACTGAATTTTAGCTGTATAAATGCCAAAGAACAAAGGAGGCCAAGATGGAAAAATGATTCAACCACTGGTGTGAGTTGGGGCAGAATGTATGGCCCCTTATCTTCCATATGGAGTGTGCACACATTAGAAACTAGAGATTTAGCCTACAGCACTTTACCTTGATCTCAGCAGGGGTCTCGTGGCATGTTGGAGCCTTAAATTACTGGTCTTGAGAGGTGCCAAGCATCTGCAGATTCCATTGACTTCCAACAGAGTGAGGGGTGCTCAGCACCTGTGGCCCATTGGTACTAAATTACTGCCTTGGATGTAAGATTTGAGCAGACGGTATAGGAATGTGTTGGTCATTGCCCTATTAAATGTCACTGTTACTGGTTTTGTACTGGTAACCTGAAGTTGTTAATGCCAGCTATGCTGAAGATTGTTTCAGACAGAGCCTGTGGTGGTAGTAGAAGGAAATGTAACAAGAATGACTTCAGTGTCCCAGCACTAATAAAAAAGCCAATAAAGTAGGTTTTTAAAAGCATTTTGCTTTCTGGTGGCTGCATAGCTGCTGAAGTCTGAATAATAGTTATGAACCGAATACTCCTAGGGGGAATTCTGCACCAAAAATTAAAAATTCTGTGCACATTTTAAAATTCTGCGTATTTTATTGTCAAAATAACACTATATAATCATGCTAGTTTGAATTATTTTGGTAATTTATTTCAAAATACCTGTCAGCAACTATGTCTGTAACAATATAGACACAAAATAATTTCCCCAGGAGTAGAGATTTAAAGAAGTCCCTATGATAACTGAATTCCTGTTTCTCTGCCTTCTCCCCAGAGCCCAGTGGGGGGTGCTAGTAACCCACACCCCTTCACCCCCAGAGTCCAGAATCAGAACAAAAGCATGATTAAGTTACTCCTCTAGTCCAGCCATCTGCACACCCTATCTCCCCAGCCCTGCCACAGGGCACCCTGAGCCCAGACACCTGCTCCCCATTCCCTGCCAAGAGCCCAGCCCCCTGCCCCCCACAGCCCAGGCACTTGCACGCACCCCCTACCCTCCTAGAGTCCAGGGATCTGGAGGGAGAAACAGCCTGATGCTGAGTCCCGGATAGTTGTGGAGTTTCCTGTGCACCGCCCTCTCCTTCCTTTGGCACATGGGGGAGCTGCAGCTGCCTGGAACCCTCCAGCTCTGTCCCCCTCCTCCCCAGCAATGTCTTCTATTTGTGAGCTGGGCTCTGCCGGGTCCATCGGCCACTCATGGCAGTCACAGCTCTGCAGCCCATTTCTGTGGGGTGAGGGGAAAAGGAAATTCTGCACAGAACGATAATTTCTGTGCAAAATTCCCCCAGGAGTAACTTAATCATGCTTTTGTTCTGATTCCTTAACATTTAAACGTGGGTGACTGGGAGGGAGCAATTATTTCTTGTTTTGTTTTGAATTTTGTTTTAGGCAGTTTTGAAGATGGTTGTTAGCAGCTGCAAAGAGTATGGTTTGTGTCAAGAGTCCTCCGGTCTCACACTTTCTGCTTCAATTTTCTTTTTCCATCTGGGATTGGTGTTCATGATTATAGAGAGTGAGACTATGTAGAGACTAGGTTGACCTCCCTGGGTGCTATGGCTCATGCTATTAAAAACTGTATAGTTCTGGGAACACTGCTGCTGCTTCACTCTTTTGGCTATGCTAGGTGCAAAACCATTACCCTGTTCATGGCTACATACAAAAAGCTTTCTTTGCGTCACTCACTGAGCATTCTGCCCATTTGGATTATGCCTGTGTTTTGACTATGCTGTGTGATATAGTGTTTATATATCCAGGGCCTGATTCCAAAGAGTATATCTACACTTCGAGCTGGAGGTATAAATTCCAGCTCAAGGAGACATACCTGCACTAGCTCTGATCAAGCTAGTGCACTAAAAATAGTGTGTAGTCACAGTGGTGGAAGGGACTAGCCACCCTGAATATAGGCCTGCTTAAGATGCCCGGTATGTACTTGTGGCAATTAGCCCCTTGCACCACCGTGGTTATGCTCCATTTTTAGCACACTAGCTCGGTTATGTCTCCTCAGACTGGAATTTACCCTCCAGTTTGAAGTGTAGATGTACCCTAAATCCACTTCCATCAATGGAAAGATCTACTGACTTCATTAGGATTTAGATCAGGCCCTCGTTTAAAGGAATGTGTGAACTGTGAAAATACTGGAATATATCGTCCATTAACCTGTTCACTGGCATATCTTTAACTGCTCCAGTTTGTAGTGTTCCCTGGGGTACAGTACGTTACGTACACATCAATTCTGGTAAATTCTTTGGGGAATGCAACATCTTTTGTTCTGTATTTGTACAGTAGCTAACACAATGGGGTTGTGGTCAATGACTGGGGCTCCTAGCTGCTGCCGCAACTCAAATAATAAATAACAATAAGTAACAATCTCAACTGAAAGGTTGCTGTTTACATTAAATTAAATGGTTGCTGTTTAATTTCCATGTCTTTTAAAAATACTGAGCTAAAAAGCTGTGTTCCCTGTGGAGCTCGAACTCCTGGCTCCCCTGCTCTTCTCTCTCCTGCAGAGCTTATAAACTCTTCATGGTTCCCATTTTCCCTTAGCGCACAGTGCCCTGCAGAGTCCAAGGAGCTGTGCTGGGCTCCCAACCTACCGCTGACCTCTGGTGCTAATTTTAATGACCTGTAACTCAAAACCAGTCTTATTTTATTTTTATTCAGACTTTTTTTTTCCAGGGGCAGAGCAATTGGGGTTACCATTCTGTAGCAACCCCCTTGCTACAAATGGATACTTCGGATCTGAGTGTAGATCCCCCCCCTTCCGCAACATGTGGAAGAATGAATCGTTAACCATCCTTACCTTTCCTTAGACCCCCATGGAGAACTTGCTGCAGGTTCAGGGATCCACTAGTGGGTAGTGGGCAGGATGGGGGTGGGTACCCCAGGGTACCCAGCAGCAAGAGGCAGAGGAATTTAGTGCAACCATAGCCGATATCAACTTCTGCAGTGCTGCCTCTAAGCGGAGGAATTGAGCAACATAGAGGCAGCTCCAATAGAGATGAGGCAGAGGTGCAATGATCCTGAAGGCACAGAGGACCTCTGCACATTTGGGCCTATGCACCTAATCTCCGCAGATCATGGGTATGTGGAATTTGTGAGCTAGACCCTATTTTCTTCCATGGGGGCCAAGCTGTGCCCTTAATGGCAGAATTAAGAAGAAACTCTGAATGAGCATGCATGGCCTCTGTGTTGTCCACCATTGCTACCAACTAATGGAGCTCAAGTAGTAGAAGTCTGTTCTCTGATGCTGAAGATCCAGGATCCAAAACCTTGCTGACAAAGTATTGGGGAAAAGGATTTGATATGTGGTGTATCTGTGCAACATACAAATACAATGTATATAATAAATGAGGCATGAATCTATTTTGGAGAAGCCTGTTGCAAAAAGCTGTTTGAATGTATTAACCGTACAACTCTCTAAGCAGTTTGCTTAAATGGTGTAGCTTTTATTAGAAAAAAGCAAGTCTTCTGGAGGATCATGTTTTGGGAACATTGTTGTTTTTTCTCTTTGACAGCACCACAGATATGCTAGGCACTTTCCAGGTACCACTCCTGCAGTTAAGGAGCTTACACTCTAAAATTAGTCTGTCAGAAAGCTTGTCTACACAAGGATCCTCAGAAAAAGTAAGGTGGATTAACTAAAAGTGTGATGGTAAAGTGTATTATTCAAAGCACATTAACCCTCTGTGTGGATGCTCTCATTCAGAGGTCAAGGGGTCTTAGTTCATTTTAAATTAATTCGAATTTAATTAAAAAAAGAACTAGATAAATTCATGGAGGATAGGTTCATCAATGGCTATTAGCCAGAATGGGCAGGGATGGTGTCCCTAGCCTCTGTTTGCTAGAAGCTGGGAATGGATGACAGGGGAATGGATCACTTGATGATTACCTGTTCTGTTCATTCCCTCTGGGGCACCTGGCATTGGCCGCTGTCAGAAGACAGGATGCTGAGCTAAATGGACCTTTGGCCAGTTCTTTTGTTCTTATGTTCGAGGGTGTCTTAATTACAGAGAGGTTAGGGGCCTCAAGAAGGATCTGTTGCAAGTAGGGGAAACTTCAATTAGTTCAATAGGCCCCCCAAAGAAGTTCAAAAACCCTTTAATGCTGAAATTTAAACAATTTTAAAAGTGTGATTCAAATTTCTTGAAATAACATATATTTCCAGCACATTGGCTTCAGTGTAATTGTGCTTGCTAACACTAGGGCTACATTTGGATGTGTGTAGGAGAGAAGGTGGATCTTGGTTATGGGGAAAAGACAGCTGAATCTGTTGATGGTCTGAGATAAATCTTCAGAATTTATCTCCAGGGGGATTTACTCATTAGAAATCAAATGATGCTAATAATTAACTCCTATGCTACATAAATTGGTGGTTACTCACAGCTATGCTGTGCAGTTCTGCTTTTCTGAGCCATTCAGCTTAATCTGGTTTAATTCAGGAAGGTTTTGATAATGAAATCCTACAGCTCAAAGAAAGGGAATAGGATCCTTTTTAGTGAGAGAGAAAAATGCTGGCTGCTTCCTGGAGATTCCAGTATGCAAGAACTGAAGCAATTGCTACTGTTAGGGTGCCATAGAAAATGAAAACCTGCAGGCTTCAGGCATATTTATTTAACTAAAGAAGGTTTACACAGTTACAAGACAACTATTTAATAGGGGAAAAACGTCATTGCTCTTCCATGCCTTATACAGCATTTACCAAATTTCCAGAAGCTCTGGCAAAGCCAATAAATGCCCTGAAAATGTCGGTTTCTGTCACAGATCAGAAATAATGTATTTCATGTATTAGCTATGACAGTTTGTTCTCAATATCAGTCACCAGAAAAACCCAGAGTCAATTTTTTTTATTAGTAATTTTGTAGTGCAGTGCAATAGTATTTGTAGGATACTGGTTTAAAACCTAAATATTTACAGCCTTTCAATCTCCTTCTTCAGACCCAATGTACTAGTAAATATTATACCAAATAAAGAAGAAACTTTTTCCTGCCTCCTGGTTATTCAGCCTGATGTGGCTCATAGTCATCTTCTCAGGGAAGAGTTGTGGGGCCTGTATGGCTGATAGCTAAGGCAATGAGGATTGAAAATAACTTGCGGGAAAACTAGCAAGTGCCCTGATCATCAGGTTTTTCAGTGTCATTAATATGGCTGTTAACTGAAGCCTTAATACTAACCATGGCAAACTTAAGAGGATTAGCACTCCTGTAAGGATGTACCAAGTGCTTGTATTCCGTTCAGGAGCCAGTGTAGCTTTGTTATGTTGAGGCTATATCCACACTCCACATGAAATCAGTGGTAAGTGCATGTGTAATATTTGGTTGGCTGATAGGTGATATTTCATCTGATGGCACAATCATGTGTTCACAGGTGGGGCTATGCTGTTGTTGTTGTTTGTTGTTATTAATTATTTGTGTTACCACAGTGCCTAGAAGCCCTAGTCATGGATCTCTAGGACCTCATTGTGCTAGGCACTGTACAAACACAGAACAAAAAGACATTCTATTCCAGAAAAGGTTACAATTTAAGTATAAGACAAGAGACAACAGAAAGATACTGACAGAAGAGAAATAATGAGACAATATTGGTCAGCATGTTAGGCTGTGGTCTATGTGGATGTGCTATGTAATGTCTTCTCGGGTGATGTGACATAGCATGTATTCTTAATTGGCCTGTCTTCTCACCCAGTATTATTTGGGTAGTCTTTTGCAAGCATGTGGCACCAGCCTCTAGTGACTGAAATCCATGAAAACCAGAAATAGCATCTACTCAATATGGCTAGTTGGGATGTAATCATATTATCTCCAAGAACATGAACGGTAATGCATTTTGACACTGTACATTATTCACCATCTGCGCTGTGCTTTGGACATAGTGTAAAGTGCCATTATTTCTGTGGGCTTCCCATGCAATAAGGTCACCATTTTCTCATAATTTGCAGGCGAGTTAGAGGCACCATCTTGTACTTATCTGGTTGACTTATCTTATTTCTGTTTTACTGCTTTTTGTTTTCACAGTGTCCATGCATCAACGCTTTCTGTGGTGACAGATCATAGATTTCAATCATCTTCTGGTTTGCCACTTCCTCCATGTCCAACAAATTGAAGACTTTAAAACAAAAGACAGTTACTTAGGCAATTTGGTGGTTAAGCTTTGTGGATAGTCTAGGGGTTGGGTTTTTTTTTTTTTTAATATGATGGTGCATACTATGTTCTTGTGAAAGAGCGGCTCTAACTATCACAGTCTCAAGCCTAGAGCTTTTATTTGCAATATTAAATGACTGTATAGTCTATTTTAAACAATGTTGTTACATTCCTGTTTCACACATATTTCATTGTTTGTATTTCCAACCTGCATTGTCTATTTTTGACTGCTGATGAATTGTTTGTCAGGTATACACAATGCATTTCCTTATACGGACCCCATCCACCCAGCTGAATTCTGTAGAGAAAGAAAGTTACAAGCACAAAGTTTGAGCTTCATTTTGTTTACTCTCTTCTAAGTGACATTAGACTGGAGGCACTTCGTCATGTTCGAGGGGCTTTTGAATAACAAATTATTCAATCTGGAATTCAAAGAACATTTATTTATTGAACAGAAAGACATATTGGCCGTCAGGTTACCGTTAATCAGTGGATTAAATTATTAAAATCATAAATCTGACCTCAATCATACCGCATGCAAACCCGTTGACTTTATTGGGGTTGGCTAGGGTGTAAATGATGGCAAAATCTAGCCCTACTGGTACAGACTTATACATTAGATTAAACAAGACATGCTATGGCAGGTGGCACAATGGATTTAATTAGCCATCAGGATGTTAGGTGGCATGGAGAGTTAATTAATTATCCTTTTGTCTGGCAACCCTTAGAAAAATCTAGTACAAAATATGGAGGGGGAGTTCATCTTATTGTTTTCTTAGGAGTTTTACACCGAAACAAGGTATGATCAAGCACATCGCCTCAGAAACTCTGCTATGCTTACTGATTCTGCAGAACAAATAATGAAGTTATGATGATGATGAATGTTCTGCCACTGTCAACAAGCTTCTCATTTCTGAATCTATCAAAAGCTAGCCAGGAATATAATATATTGAATCCACTTTCTTTCCTATAGAGGGATAACAAAACATCATTGCATAGCTTTGTTTTTGGCTTGAACACCAGACTGTTCACAGTTGAGTTCTGGTGTTTGACACAAGTGTGTGTGGGGGGTCCATTTCCTATATCTATCTTGAGCACTGAGAAAGCATTAACCACATGTGATAACTGATAGGGGTTAGCAGCATTAGCATTTAGAAAAGCAGAGGCTTGCTCTCTGAGAGAAGAATAACACAATGATGACAAAAGAAAGGTCCCTAGGGAACTCTCTAATGTTTGGCAGGAAGACATTAAAGTGTGAAAGAAGATTAAGACAACATCCTCCTGTCTGTTTAGTCTGCACTTTCACTCTGGAAGCAGGTCAAAGCTACTTGGTGCTGCAAATTGAGAACTTTGGTGTTCTTTATTGATGGTAATAATAAATCCTTAGTGTGCTCCTCTGAAATATATCGGTAAGGATTAGCCCCATTTTACTGATTGGGAAACTGAAGCAGAGAAGTATCGTGGGTAGCCGTGTTAGTCTGTATGCACAAAAACAACAAGGAGTCTGGTGGCACCTTAAAGACTAAAGAAGTGTATTTTTACCCACGAAAGCTTATGCCCAAATAAATCTGTTAGTCTTTAAGGTGCCACCGGACTTCTTGAAGCAGAGAAGTGACTTGTCCAAGGCCACAGCAGTCAGGGGTGCTGGAACAATTTGTATAGTGGGGGTGCTGACAGCCATTGAACCAAACTGTAAATCCTGTATGTGGTGGAAACCACTTCAAGCTGGGGGTGCAGTAGGACCCTCCGCACCCCTAGTTCCAGCACCCTAAATAACCCCAACCAGGACTCCATTGCATTACGTGCTATATGTACCCATAGCACAGAGACAGTCCCTGCCCAAGGGAGCTTACCATGTAAGGGTAGCCCATACCCGACAGGTGAATAAAGCAAGAGGGGAGTGGGAGGACAAAGTAACACCAGAGACAGGTGTGTTTCTGCAAGTTAGCAGTCACAGGGAGTTTCCAACCCAGCCATACACCAGCCTCTCTTTTCCCCTCCCTCTGTTAAGGAAACCCTCATACTAGCTGTAGGCCCTGAGCTCCCAGCCACTACATCTACCCTTGCCAGTGGTGTCCTAGATCCCCCCCCAGACTCCTGCTCTATCCATGTTACCGTCTGTTGCTTTTGCTGCTTGACTGGCATGCGGAGCACACAGGTCTCATCCTGGGACAGGCCCAATGCTACTGCCTTTTCCTGTCACTTCTGGAGTTCCTGGCTCATTATATTAGAATAGATTGGTCCCTATATCATGTAGTGTATTCTACACATCTGTCAGCTCTGATGAAAGCTCCTCCACTTCTTTGCTCAAAATTAAGGATGTTTTTATTAGCCAAGGAAATTATATGCCAACAAAGTAGGGGGTTAATGAGGGAAAGTTCTTATTCTGTACCAGCTACCTAGTATAGCCAATTAGCCAGTCCACCCAAACTGACTTTAAAAAAAGTTTTACTTACACGTATATTAAGTACTGATAAAATCCAAATTATGAACCTAGGAGTTTGTCTCATATATCTGCCACTTCACTATGCACAGAATCAATACACTATAGTATTTAGAGCTCTCTTCCCAGTAGAAATTTGTCTACAAGGGACATCAGCAGTGTTATAGGTCTCTTTTTGTGCCTTTTTTTAAAATGACAGAGCAAATTAGCACAGTTTTTTTCTGTTTCACTGTATTGGGAAAAGGATGGGGGTGGGGAGAAGTGCCCTTGTAATTTGCAGTCAGTTTTTGTTTCCACCGAGGAACAAGTACTTTTATGATTAAATAAAGAACACAACCTCAGGAGTGTCCTCTAAAAATAATTACATACTGATCAGCTGTTGTAGCCTTATATATTAACACACACCCTATTTGCATCACAACATCCATCTCCCAGTATGAATAACACATGAATCCTTATGCTCTATTTCAGCGTCTACTGAAGGCTATACATTTGTTGGTAACACTTTAAATGAAGAGTCCTAAACTAATATACATTAATTTCCCATTTGATAGGCTAGTTACTGTATACTAAATGAAAAGACTGAAGTCAGTGGGAGTTGTGTGTGGTCAACAGTGCTCAGAAATCTAAAAGTTGTGGAGCATGTAGCTGTGTAACTGAAAGGAAACACTGCCATTTTGTTTTGTGCATACTACACCTTAGAATGTGGAGGCGTTTCCTTTCTTGATGGTTTGTCTTAGTCTTAGGCTGGAGCTATGTCATTTTCTCCCCTCTGGGGCCTAAGGGGGGATGATGCCATGGGTGGTGGGTATAATAGGCTAGAGGAGGCTAAGCCTCCCCAAACACACGCCATGGCTCTGCCCACACTCCACACTGAGGCCCCGCCCTCACTTTGCCTTTCCCCCAAAACCAGCGTCGGCTCAGCTCCTGCTAGTAGCCTGGAGCTTGGGGCTTGGGCTGGCTGGCTGGCTGGCTCAGGGCCCAGGGGGGCTAGCACTGCAGTGCGGGTCTCAGGGCTACTCTGGCTCAGCGGGTGATGGGGGGGAAGGGTAGAGGCGGGGCCTCAATCCGGGGACAGGGCAGCACGTTAGCCTCCTTGAACGGGGGGTTCACCTGCTGCCTATGGATGATGCTTGTTATTCCTGGCCCTACTCCCACTCATCATTGTCCTCTGCATGGCCAGGGAGGTGTGAGAATGGTACAACAGAGATGGATGATCTCCCTTCCACCACGGGCTGGGGGAAAGTCATATGAAGACCTTTACCCTCTGCCCCTGGATATGGAGGGACAGTTGTATTTGCTTGAGAGTATTCTCTGTAACCTATCTATTACAGTCCTGTACAAACTGATGCTAACCCCAGAACTTTAAAGGCTACAGTGTTTTCATCATATATTATTCTGAGGCAAGAGAGGCCTTTCTGTCTGTCAGAGTTATGGCTAACAGTTCCGCAATACAGGGCAGTTTGCTTCACAATATCTCTAGGCTGAGGTTAGGGGTTTTTTTTTTTAATGGTTTTGTACAAGTAGCTATTTGTAAACCTTATTCCTGGCTATTTCATTAAGTTGTTCAGTTATGCTACCAATAAGTTCAGCTAAGGAGATACACCTGGAACATAGATGAGTTTCAAGGATGCAAACAACCATACACTAAAGGCCTGATTGTTGCATGACCCATGAGGGTGCATAACTGGGGGAGAGAGCCTTGGCACATGGGCCAGCCTTGCTATGAGCCTCTTTCACTGTGGGTGGTACTTGGTCCCGGGACTAATCCCCTTTGATTTCAGTGGGACAGCTCACAGGGCAAGGCACTGCTCAACATGAGTAAGGTGGCAGAATTGGGTCCTACGGCTGGAGAGGGCAGGTATAGTGCAGAGCTAGTCCTAATAGCCCTAGCTTTCCCAGAAGTGTCAAGGTTAGGGTGAGGCCCTACCCCTTCATCACAAACCGTCAGGGCTGGCTGGGTGCAGATGGGGAGGAGTGTATGTCATGTCCTTTAACAGGGCGGCAGAGCGCCTACTGCCGGGGCCACAATTATTCCTGGGATTCTCCCCCTCTGTGGCCTCTCTCCATCCCACGACAGCCGCACTGTGCTTTTAAAGGCACCATCCTTCACTTAGCACATTATTGGAATCAAAGATGGCAAAAACCTCATGTTATAGGTATAGCATCATGTTTGGATAAGAACATAAGTACTGGTGCAGTATTGCTCTACCGGATCTGCATGGGTACTTGATACACCAGTGATATACACAAACATGCTGTATCCAGTTACAGTCCAGTGATGGGTACAAAAGAGGCTGATGTGCACATGGGTAATTGGGTAGATATGCAGCTGGTGTTTATCGATTATGAATAAGAGATGGTCTGTTTCAAGAGAGATACCACAGTGGAGCTTTTGTGTGGTTTTAATGTGCCACGTGTTACGGTATCTATGTGTGCCAAATTTCAATTGATGTGGGTGCCTTTTTATGTAAATGACAAAGTAAAATCTGACTGTGTGAAAGACCGTAGCTGAAGTTACACAGGAGAAAAATATTGTTATTGGTGTATGAATGCTAGCAGGATGCAGAGATGCAGAATGGGAGTGGAAGGGCTGGTTCTTAAATTCTCTCCTGTGTGAGTAATGGGTGTACAAAGTGGCACTGTTGCAGAGTTTGTGTCTTTTCAGTCCATTTTGGGCCTCTTTTTGGGATCATACTGCCTGAATATAAACCTTCTCTTTTAAAGAATGGGACGCTTATTTGCAGGTATAGGCTTGAGTAAGCTGTACTTGGTTTATCCATGTGTCAGTAACTGATCTAACAATATGGTTATCACCAATCCCGCAGTACATACATACATGTGCCATTTATTGAGCTGTTAATCTGAAGGTGCTCTGTTTTGTCTTTAAATTCAAATGAAAATAGAGTTTGTAAATTGATCTGGGTTAACCAGGTCAGAGACTATTTTCTATATTTTGGCTGGGAATGGGGGCAGTGGCATATCTGTGGACTGTATTGAAACTAAGACCTTGGAGCAGCCAGGTGATTATGCTTTGAGTGATTCCTTGGCAGAGCCTGGGTATTGTCATGATAATGAAGAAGGGATGGCAGAAACTGATATGGTTTTGGCTTGTTATGACAGAAAGCGGACCTATAGTGTAAGTGGCAGGTAGGGCCAGTATCAATGTATGCTTTTTGTTTTCACTAACCCCCATATGAAGAATCATATGTCAGAACCTTTCATTATCTTGGTGAGAACTTGCTTCAGTGTTTCCACCTCGTTCCCATGCCGTTCAAAAACTGGCCTGTTTATCAATTCGTCAGACAGTAGGAGCACTTCATTTGCATGTAGAGTAGCTTGCGGGAGCATAAGGAAGAGGGTAGCTAGTTAGTCAACATTATAACTGTGTAGAGAGAAAAGAGGCTATTCAGAGGTTGAGCTGTCAATGGTCAGGATACAGCAACTACAGCTCAGATTCACAAAGGTACTTAGCCAACTAAGTCCCATGCTGAACTCTGGAGGTGCCTAAACTCACCCAGTGCCTAAACATCCCTTGATGTCTACCTTTTTGCCTTACGTATGCAGACACCTGTCTCCTGCCTAAGCTCCAGGGCCATCCATGAACCAGGGCAAGATGGACATTCATCCCCCTAGTCACATGTGGTGCCTGATCCGGTAGGTGTGCTCACAGGGTGCCTACTGCAGTGGGTCCTCTTCAAAGCCTGGTGACAGAAAAAGGTAGCGGTACCGCCGACCATGTAACTTTTAGCCCAGTGGCTAGAGCATTCATGTGGGAGACCCAGGTTCAATTCCCATCTCTCTGCCAGAGGCGGAGGGGTGGGAGTTGTACGGGGGTCTCCCACCCCTGAGAAGAGATGGTCTAACCACTGATGTGGGGCTCCCTCAGTCTCTCCTGTTGAAGTTTATCCACTGTGGATAAATAATTAGTCATTGGGCCAGAGAGAGAAAGAGATGACTCTGTAGTCCAGTGGCGAGGGCACCCAAGTGAGAGACCCAGGGTCCGGTCCCCTTGCTCAAATGATTTTTTTTTATTTATCTCCAGTAGAACAGCTTCTTCAGGAGAGATTGAGAGAGCCCGGCATAACAATATCCCATAGCTCAGTGGGTAGAGCACTCCCATCAGGGATGTGGGAAACCCCTGTTCAAATCATTTCTCCCCCTTGGGCAGAGGAGGGAATTGAACCTGGGTCTTTCACATGCTCAGAGAGCGTGCTTATCAATGGGGTAAGAGTCATAAGGTGAGTTCTCACCAGGAGTGACTTAAATGCCTATCTCTGGTAAGACAGTTGGTTGTCCCCATTGATTGTCTAGGGAGGCTAGGTAGAATAACTCAGGCTTTGTGGATTGCAGCATTCCTGTGATTTTTCTAGGTGCCAAAATGCTCAACGTTGCAATGCCCAAGTCCCTTTGTGGATCCGAGCCCACATTTCTCTCTGGGTCCCCCAAGAGAGCTGTGCTCCTTTGGGACAGTACAGCATACAAAGCCCCAGGTGAAGCATCTGAGAGCTGGAGATAAAACCATGTAGGATGAGTGAGTTCATCTGCAGAAGAAGCTACCAAAGATTTGTTTAATCCAACAACTGGTCTCATTTAGGTTATGCTGCAGGACCCTCCTCTTTGATCAGCTTTCCCACCATAATCAAAACGATTTAAAAACAGGGGTGCTTAAGGTGGGGACTACAAACAAGTGCCAGAGGATTGTGACCACCCTGCTCTTATGTTGCTAAATGGTAAAAGTGTGTATGAGGGGGTCAAGTCTGTCCCATAATGGTCACGGTGCCTAGGGGTCAGCCCATCTCTCCATCTCCATCACTTATCTTAGCCTTTTAAGATTTTTTTTTTTTAAATAAGAGGTACTGGTCCAGAGTAAGTGGCCCTGGGAATAAGTAGTGTTTTGGGAGCAAATCAGTTACTGTTTCTTTAAGGATGTGGGGCCTGGAGCCTTGCAGGGTGGGCTGGGCAAGGCCATTTTTAATAGTCGGGGTGCTGAAAGCCAGCTGCCTTACCCCTGTCCACTCCGCCCCGCCCCGCAGAGCTAAGGCCAGGACCCTGGGCTCGTGGGGCTGGCAGCCGAGACTCTGGGAACATGCACCTCCATCAATCAGCACCCCCGCGCCTCTAGTTCCTGTGCCTATGGGCAAAGGTCCCCTTTTGCCCCATCAGTTGAGGATGAGCTACAACCCAGCTCCATGGAGCTGAGCTGGGAACTCTTGGCTTAAGAGAGACTGAGTGTTACAGCCCTCTGGGGAGGACCTTCTGAACAAGGGCATGAAAGCTGACTATGACTCTGTTTTATGGACCCAGAGTGGGTGTGAACTGGGGCAACTAATAGGGTTGCCAATTTTGATTGGATGTATTCCTGGAGATTTCATCACATGACATAATCTTTAATTAAATATTAATCTTTAATTCCTGGAGACTCCAGGCCAATCCTGGAGGAACCCTAGCAACTAACTAAATGAGTTACTCTTTGTAGAAAGACTTAAAGCAGACCCTGTGAAAGGGGTGTAAATTCTGAACCAATCTAGTCTGGGTAATGGACTGAACCTAAGGAGGGTGCTGAGTGCAATGCATCTGCAGGGCCATGAGAGGCCACAAAGAGGTATACTGGAGGGTAGTGCCAGCTGACATAGTCCCAGCTAGACCCCTTGGCAAGGTACCACAGTGTGGTCTGGTACAACAAAGGAAGCTGGGAAATGGAACAAGTTGAGAACAACTTAAAAATAAAATAAAATAGATGAATGATTATTAACTGTGCATGTGAATGCTTTTCATGCTGCAGTAGCCAACAGAGAGCCTATGATGTCTGTGAGTCTTGAAATCTCTCTGGTTGGAAAACAGACTTTTACAACTCCATAGCTATTTTATAGAGTTTTGAGTGTTGGTGGAAAAACTACAGAATAACTGAAGAATTCCAAAAATACAAAAGAAGGCGTATCTGCTTGTTTTTATTGGTATAAATGTGAAGAACAACTTGGTCTTTAGGCAAAACTGGTTTTGACTCATGAGCAGATAAAAAGTCAAACAAGTTTTAGGGGGAAAACACTTATTCCTCAAGACTCACAATGTGGAAATTACTGTGTAATTAAACTTGTCACAAAAGGCTCAGCCTACCAAAATTCAGGCTGAAATGAGCTTTCACCTTTCTTTGCAATAACTGGAGAGAGGTTTGTGTCCACAATTGGGTTTAGAATATAAATGATCTTACATCCTCTATGAGGTCAGTACAGTATGCAGGCTCCATAATAATGAAAATACGGGGCTTAATTTCTTCCATGAGTGGTAGAATTGTAAGGAGGGTTTCCTCCCTTGTACTACACACTTGATATTTAAGATCTACATAGTGTAAATTGAGGACTGTAAATCTGGCAGATCTATTGCCTCTCCAGAATTAAAAGTGTAATTTAATTCCTACGTTCATATTCTGTTTGATGAACTGTGATTACCTATGTGGGCTGGCTTACCAGTATGAATTGGGATTTATTTGTTTGTGTACTGAGTCAAGTCTGAACCTTGCATACTCCGAGTTCTTAAATGCTGGAGGCCTGTAATCCTCTGGCTCCTTTTTTCAATTTGTAAAACCCTTTGAAGTTTCAGATTAAGAATTACATAACATGTTGATTCACCCTGTAGTTTTACTAAAACACTTTAGTTATTGGACATCTTACTGAGATATTCTGAGGTAGAGGGGCAAGTACTGGTAATTAATCTGTGTAACCTGGCTGTGCTGGTGCTGTGAAAGTAGATGAATCCCAGTGGGAGATTTAATTGAAAAACATTAACTTTCCAAATGGGCTGGATGAAGCCAAGCGATTAGAGCATAATTCTTTCAATCCCAGAAGCTCAAATCATTTTGAGTAGTGAACTTCATAGTGCATTTGTGGGCCATCAAATGTTAATTGTAGAGTATCAGTTAAAATTGCCACCTGGAGATTTAATACTGTATATTTGGAAGCAGTCCATGAGATAAAGATATCGTCTCACACAGGCAGAGCTAAGACAGCAGCATTCCTTTGGGGTCCATGACAGTCGCATCAAATCTCATAGGAAGGGCAAGAAATGTTGGAAGCAGTGCCACTTCTTTGTCAAAACAGAGAGCCAATCATGGCCATATCCTTAGCCAGTCATGGGCCTCACCCACCTCCACCAATCACATTATTAAATTCCCTCCCTCATACAGAAAGGCAGAACACTCCACACTCCTGCGCAGAGGAAAGCCCCACATAGCTTTCCCTGTTCATTTACTATGCTATAGTGGCCGGTGCTGCTATTTTTTGTGGCCCTGAAGACCTAATTAAAGATACGGCACATTTACGTGACTGCTGCCGCTGCCACTGCCTTTGCATAGATTCCCAACGTTCTGGCCTCTTGCCTCTGCACCCTAGAAATGCACCAGTCCTTCAGGGCCTTCTTTGGGGATGCTGGGATTGAGGACTGGATTTGCCCCAAAGGTAAGGCTGAAGTGTGAGCAACAACTGACTCCAGTCCTGCCCCGTGGTGTGGAGTGAGGGCACTATTACCAGTGATATTGATGAAAAACAAAATCAACCCTGGTGCAGCTCTGCAGTGTAGAGCTCTCCAAGCAGGAGTTTAAATAGACCCATTTAACTTACTACTGGATTTTCACATTGCCCATTTTTCCTTTTGTTATTCTGTGCAAAGTTTGCTTACATTACGTGACTGATTTGAAACACATTCCTGCTGCAAACCTGCAACTTGGATCCACGTTCCGTTCCGTAGCTATTGTTGAACAATGCTGTGCTTTGTAGATGGTAGCACAACAGTTGGGGAAATGCAAACTCTGACAGAACAGATGCTTTTGTGAGAGGTACATTTTAAGCATTCAACCTGGACCTTGTGGATTACAGTCGATAGTGAAAAAGGTAACTGCCATTATTTTGAGCATTGTCAGATCAGTACTCCAAGTGCAGAATCTTTTTACATCTTTAATTATAGCTATTGAACACTTGTCACCCATTGCTGAGGCTTCAAAGACCAGAAATGAAGGAAACACAATTCTTCATGCGTCAGAAACTCACTGCTTGATTTTTTTCCCCAAGATGCTGATTACCCACATCTTCCCATTGGTTCACATGGAGGTACTGAGTGCCTCCGACAATCAGCTCATCAGTCTTCGTGAGAATGATATCTGGTATCTCTTGTTCTACTGAACTCCACAGCAAATATTAATGTGGCCTGTGTTTTACTTTGTAATCCAGCAATGTTTTTAATTATGCTTTCCCTGGCTTCTTAAAATATTGCATGAGATGATTTCCATCCTGCCTTTGGGAGAAGCTGCTGAAAAGGCTGTGTAGCCAAAAATCTTTAGCTGGCACATTTCTGCTATATTGCTGAACAATCAATAGCAGACTGAAGGATGGGAGAGGACTACCGAGCTGCAGTGTATTACAGTTCTTATCCTGGTCCACTTGAAGGCTTTGATCATGGATTGGGGACCATTATTGAAAAGGTGGAATTTGTTGTTTTATGGTAACCTCAGTCCTTGATGTACCGTATCTAAAATGAAGCACCCTGATGTCATGGAGATGAGCGCTGTGTAAAAGCTGTTTAGACAGACGCTAAATTAGATAAGAAAAATAAGGATGGACTCCCTTGATGTCATTCTTACCTAAACTATTGTCTTACATTTTATCTGGTCCATTCTGTGATTTCTTATGTGATCATACCCTTTATGACATGAAAACATTTTATTCTACAAGTGGCAAGTACATGTGCAGCACTGCATATGTGCTTAAATATGAACTGACTAGCAAATACCTGTTAACTGTCACCACACACACAATGCTCCCATATTCAGGGGTACCTCAAATGTCATCTTGTAAAATCCATCCTCAACGTACTGGCAGCCAAAATTCCATTTTTTGCCAATCAGTCTTTTCAGTCCTTCAGTGTCATTCCTGGATAGATCACTTCTGGAAATGACCAAAACCATGGCTGAGGCATAGAGAGTAGATAGCAACGTAGGTGGTGAAATCTAAGCAATACTGATAGTTTTGAAAACATTCCTGTATGTCAAAGCAGAGCCCTGTTAGAATATGTATATGCTGTGGCCATCCAGGCCTGCCCCTCTCCCTGGAGTGGAGTTTGAGTTTGGTTTTCCCAGCAGTTAGATCACTGGGGAGTGATGTGAAGGAGGGCAGCCTTATCCGCTTTTCATTAAACTGAAATGCTGCTGAGTCATTGCTCTCCTACTCCCTGACAGAGTTAGGGTCCTAGGTGAACACACACTTACTGTGACTCAGCCACATGGCAATGGTGCTTGTTGTCAATGGGAAATACTTAGTAGAAGGCATGAAGGCAGTTTCTACACTGTCAACTTTCTACCTCTCTCCAAAGTGGCCTGCAACCTCTGTCTCATTTGGAGCTGTTGCACTGTATGGTAGTAGTCTCCAGTGCCTTTCAGCAGCAACAAGTTGCCAGGAGGATGTGACTACTCCTGTCTGATGCAGACCAAGCAACGGTCATTCATGCCTTTGTTATCTCCAGGGTAGGTTAGTGCAATGCTATGTATTTAGGGCTACTCTTAAAGTCCACTCAGAAGCTGCAGCTGGTGGGGAATGCAATTGCCCACCACCTGTGGGAGGAAAACCTTTAGGAACACGTTTTACCAGCTTCTTGTTCGTAGCTGGGTGCAAGTCAGTGTTAAGGACCATCTACAAAGCCGTGTGAGCCATCTCTCCGTCTATCCCCATTGCAGCAGTTAAAATCAGCTTGCTCTCATTTATCCCACAACTGGTGGCAGGGCTTTCTTTTTATGAGGGACTCTTCCTCTGGTATTGGCTGCCCTTCGTGATGGTTGACCAGAGTCAGAAATTAGCTTTGGGGCATCATGCAAGGCATTCTTATTTAGGTTAGCCTGTAGCTGATGTTTGTTCTTATTGCTCCTGATGAAAGAGCAGTGGTGCTAATGCTACTTACTCTGGTGGGTGTTTGTAAGTCCTCCCCTCCTCCCCCATTTCCCCCCCACCAAAATAAACATGTACTCTAAATGTCTATCTTAGGTACGATTACCATAATACTTAATGACCGTACAGTTTTGAATGTGTTTATCCTTCTAATGCTCCTGTGACTTAGGGAAGTATTATTTCCCCTATTTTATACAGGGGCAACTGAAGCACAAAGAGACTAAGGCTCCCCTGCTCATGTAGACATTCTCATGCTAGCTCTCATTGAGCTAGCCCAAGTATAAATAGCAGTGTAGCGGCAGCATGGCTTAGCTGTTCTGTGCACGTACCCGCTGGTTTCAGGAAGGTTTGTACTCTGCGTGGCTGAGCCATGACACTGCTGCTGCTATCTGGGCAACGCTGCTATTTCTGCTTGTGCTACCTCAGTGAAAGCTAGCACAAGTATATGTACACGAGGCGGGGGAATCACACCCTCTACTGTAGGCAGCCTAAATGACTTGCCCGAGGTCACACACAAAATCTGTGGCAGAGCAAGGAACCCCGGCCTCCTGAGTCCCCGGCATCCACCCTAACCACAGGACCACTCTTCTTCTCCCACATAAAAAAGAGACTGAGACACCGTATCAAAGGCTTTATTAAAAACATATGAGGATGAGGTAACTGTTAATTAGGGCAGTCTTCCATTATTTTGTGGGAGCAAATTGGAGAATTTTAGGAGTAAATTATGCCTGCAAAAAGGGAAGCTGGGCCCTAGCCTCAGTGACCCATTATGTCTACAGTGCATTTTGGACATCTGTTGAACTTTTATGTTGGCCAATCTCCATTTATTTGCTTTTCTGATAACCTAGATGCTGCCAAGAAACATTCAGCTCTTTGAGTCCTTCATTCCATTGATTCACTTATTCAGAAGTGTACTGGATCAATATAACTCGTACTATTTATGCATGTACAGTTCAAATCTGCCTGAAGTTTTGGGGGTGTGGCAACCATTACATTATGTGCCAAAGAATAAAAGACCTTTCTTGTCTATTTCCTGTGAACGAGACCTTGCCTCTCTGTTTTTTTAGAGCAAACAGTATAAAACTGGCAGCAGGCATGCTGTTCACAATATTTTGCCATCTTTCTGATGCAAGCTGAAAGATAATACAGAGCACTAAAACAGGGATTTTGCATACATTTAATAGAAAAAAAACATGATTTGTTTTCGGTTAATCCAATTTTTAAAATTTCACGTCCCCTCCCCACACACACAGTCCCAAAGCACAAGTATCTGCAAAATGTCTAAAATATAAAAAAGTTGCCAAATATTGTACTTGAACTGAGATTAAAATTGGGTTGTTCAGGATGAGCTATGCTGGGTTCTGAACCTTAAAGAAACATTTCTTTCCTTTCCTCGTCCTTTATGGACGTTCTTTATTGGATGTTTTTCCTAAAAGACATGCTCTAGGAATTATTTTGGGAAGTTCCATGGCCTGTGCCATACAGGAGATGAGATTTGATGATCACAATGGTCCCTTTCCCTTTTGAATTGTTGAATCTGTGTCATTGACATGGTTTGGTGGACATCTCTCTATAAAAGCCTATGAGAAGTGTTGGCAAACCTTTGTTAGTTCTAATATTTCAATGGGAACTAATGTTCACGAAACCCAGAGTTGGAATCCAGTTTAACTCTCTCAGGGGCATGCAGTAGTTGTAAAGCAGTCAGAATATATACTTTGTGCAGACTAACATGTTTATGCTCTTTTATGCTTTCTCATGTAAAGCACAAGAGAGTATAGATTATACAAAACAATAAACACTACACACATGTCCCTGCCTCAGTTTCCTCACCATGCCAGAGCATTATTTGGGCTGGAATCCAAGTCCATTGGGTTGTCCAGGATACTTGGGGCCAAGATCTGGGCTTAAGGAAACAGGCCAGGCCTCTGTGTCTCATGAGGCAACAGCTGCCATTCCTGGAGCTCACCCCCCACCCTAGCTTCTGTGGCCTTGATCTCTCCTGCCTCACTCTTCCTCTTCCTGTCTGGCCCCTGTTCAGGTGCATTTCTTTATCTAAGCCCTTTCTCATTACCTGGCATCTTTTGTTCTCCAGGTAAGTTCCCACTGCTTCTGCCTTCCCCTGCCTTCAGAGGAATCAGCTAAACTGTTTTTTCCAAGGATGCAGCTGCTTTTTTTAGCATAATCTATTGTGACGTCTAAAGTACTGTCGTTAATTGTAAGTATTTCACACTGGCCCTGTCTGGTGTGTCTCTGCTACAGGAACTGTAAGCCACGGTACAGCCACATAAATATAGGCACAGATGGTGCAGCAGTTTTTCATAATAAAACTTCAGAGTCTCAATCAGCATTCATAAGTTGTACAGATATAGCCCAATTCATTGTAGCCTCTAATTAATAACAGTGCAATCACTTAGAGAAGAGAGCAAATGGCAATGCAAAAGACTACGCAAAAAAACCCCAACACTCTGGTGTGTATAATTTGGTGTTACACAGTAGGATGGATGACATGAGAGATCTTAATTTGTATCCGCTGACAGTACTGAGACTCAGGAAAATAAAGATAGTTTGTAAGGGCATCTGTCTCTGCAGATGCTGAACGTCCACGATTTGTTAATTCATTAGCAGAAATAAATGAATGGTACCTTTTTCCATTCCATCATCTTTCATATTTTTTCTGGTTTCAGAGTAGCAGCCGTGTTAGTCTGTATCCGCAAAAAGAACAGGAGGACTTGTGGCACCATGGAGACTAACAAATTTATTTGAGCATCAACTTTCGGGAGCTACAGCTCACCAAACAGCTCTCTGTCTAAACACACTTTCTGTGTAACTCTCAGTATTTTAAGGCTACCCTAGCATGGGGATCTGCTACATTAAACACATTCTATTTGCCTGTGTTATAACATTTCCTCTTTGCAGAGCTCAGACTGCTTGCTTGCAGTGGGTGTTGTGTGTGATATTAGATGTGACGAAACAAGCTGAGAGGAAAAACTACAGCCCATTGAAGTTTGATATAAATGCAGTGAGTATGTCCAGATGACACCACTGAAAAGTCTCGGCTTCCTCTTTCTTTTTTTTCTTTTTTTTTTTTTTTAAGAAGGTGACCATTCCTGTTTGAACAAGATGTAAACTATGGTGGTTAAAATAAAACAAAGCATGTAACATTTTGTCATTTAATTCACAATAAAATCTGGGGCAGGCCGGTGAGAGTGATGTTCTGTTGTTAACTTGATAATATCTTCTTTGTAGTGAAAAATATATTTATGTTCAACACTCACGTCACCTAAGGAAATGGTTTGTTGTAAATTTTAGGTGCAACTTGACTTTACTGCAGTGTTCTTTGATGGATATTGGAGAAATATCTTTACTATCCTTGGATATCACACACATGCAGTTACCTGCATGGAGTCCCAATGAAGTTAGTGGTGTATCATTGAGAGCAGAAGTTGGCTCCTCACCTTTCAGCACAAAATACTTTAACTTTTCTGCCCTGATTTTTAAAAAAAGCTTATTAATCATAGACAGATTTCTTTTTGCTCACCTTCTTCATGTACCTCAAAAAGGGAACCCGCAGATTCATATCTGCCTCTTTTTGGTGGTGGTTGTTTTTGTTTTTTGCAAGATAACTGAAGTACAATGCTTTGTAATTTTGTGTAGTTATTTCTCATTGCATCACAACAGATGTCTCAACACCCCTTGCAGCTACTGTATGCAAGGGGACTATTTTTCAGTCGTAGTGGAAAAGCAAGAGTGTCACAAAGGCTATGCTATCTGTGGACTCCAGCCCGCTCTGTGGAAGTAAAATAAGGTATTTCATCTGTGAAGTCGATGGCCAAACTCCCATTGACTTCAAAGGTTCGGGATCTGGTTCATGATTCAGACCTAAAAATGAAGAGCATTTGTTACAAGTACTCCTTTTCTTTCTGCGAATACAGACTAACACGGCTGTTACTCTGAAACTTGTTTTACATTGGAACCTTCATTTTCACTGCAGCTCAGACAGAAGCCTTACTGGTAAAGCTGTTAGAATCTTAGCCTAGATCTCTTTTTACCCGCAGCTGTCAGTGGTTCACACTCCCCCTCAGTCCCATGTGCGATTCTGAATAGGTTTCCTCTATTTCCTGAGTGAAATGAAACCTTTGCTGGTTTCACTATGCGAGTATATATGTCAGCAAGGGACTCTCAAATATTCCCCCTAAGCTTGCAATGAACTCTATGAACTGTGCTAGGGATGTATGTTTTCTGAGAGAAGGGGTGAGGACTTTGGTGCTTGTACATTTGTTTGCTTAAGTGGGAAAACAACAAAGAAACCACTGTCTCATAACCATAAGCAAAGAGGGAGACAATGCTACTGAGCACGTAAACTTTTAGTAGCTGCACATGCCAGAATGTATGTTTGTTCCTGAACACTACAATTAGTGTATGGTTTAATTGTATGGTAAGTGTTGAAATTGTATTACTTGGAAGTGAACACTGGGTTGAGGGAAGACTTAATGATCTTGTAGGATCAATCTCAAGAAATCACATTGCTGTGTTTATTAGTATTTCTTTGATCATTGCTGTATCCCTGTCATTTTAAAAAAATAAACAACAACGGAGATTAGATGCCACCAGCACTTAATCAGGATTTGCTCGGGTCTTGGCACATAGGGTGCTCGGTTGCCATTGGGAGGTGGAACGCAAACAAGGCTTTTCTGAAAGTTCTCAAATCAATAACTACTTACCAATGTGGCATTAGAGAGACAGTCAGCTGGCTCAACTTTCTGAAGAAACCGAAGAGGAAGGGGCAAATACAATCTCTGCAGGGATTTCCACTGTCCTGTTTTCATGTATCCCAGGCCCACATAAAAGCCTGACTGTACCATTTTTGGTTTACCTCTTGTAGACCTTTTTGCCCATGTTATGTATTCCTAACTCGCCCACTCCTCTTAAAAATGGCAGCCCCCTCCACCAAAACCAACTCAGATATGTTGATTGGGCTCTATGTGGATCACGTTGCACGTTGTTCTGTAACAAAGGATCACAGCTTGGACTTCAGATAACATGATATTGCTGTTAAAGTAGGAGCAACTCCAGAATGACCTCTGCATGGAGGAGATTTTACATCCGCTGTTTTCCACTGTATAAATTCAGTGCTCAAACTTGTTATTACTTTTGAAAAACACCAGTAAATGCTTCCAAATATGAACCTATTATACTTCCCCAAAAGGGGAAATCTGACTTAAAACCTGAGAGCCTACTGCGTGATGCACAGTCTCTGGTACAGGAATTTCTTAAAAGCTCATGCCAGAGAGAGTGCAACATTTTTGTGAGGCTTGTGAACATTTACTCAAATTCAAAGCATTCATTCAGTCTTAGTAGCTCCATTTGTGAACAGTACAGTGGTCACATCCTTTGCCAGCACAGTACATGGCTTTATATTCTGCAACACTGAATACTTCGGCTTGCTGTTCTTTTTCTTAGCTGTTTTCTCAATATTTTTCAATGAAGGAAAATGTCAAGGCTAATATTTTCATCCGATTCAGGCATTAAAATTAGAAATGTGTAAACAAACCTGTAGCCGGTGAAATCCTTCCCCATCTAATCTCCCAGCTCTGAGCAGCCCAGTTGGGAATAAGCCTCAAGAAAGAGCTCACACCCATTAGCTACAGAGCAAACCAGCATTGTCAACCTCAGACATTAAAAAATCAAGAATCAGACCCCCAAATCATACCTTTTAAAAAAGCTGGATTTTGTGATGGGGTAATCCTTTTACGGGTAGTAGTGCCTAGAGGTCAGTCCACCCCCTGTCACCTGGCATGGCCACTTAAGCTTTTGAGAGGTCTTATACATACAAGGACCTAGGAGATATTGATAGAGAGGAAGCAATCCTGGGAATAAGTCGAGTTTGGGAGAAATCCTTGTTACTGTTTCTTAAGGACCTGGGACCAGGACCTTTGCAGAGTAGGTGGAGTGAGGTTCCCTCTTTTCTTCCCCAGTTGGGATGAGCTTTGGGAAGGGGATCAGCATATCTGCTGCCTCCTCCCTCATAACAGAGAGAAACACCATCAGGAGGAGGTCTGCCTGTAGTGTTGACTCCTCAAAGAATAAAGGTAAAGAGACTGATTTGCGGGAAAGGGCCCAGCTGGAGGAGAAGCTGACTGAGGCCTTGCAGCTGGCCAAAAGTACAACCCAGCTCTGGAAGGAACAGGAGGAAAGGAAACTGATTGGGATTCTTATACAGACCCCTGAGTGTGTGTGAACTCAAGAGACTAAAAGAGGTGGCATGCACCCTGTAAAGAGTTAATAAACCAGCCTGCCCCCCCCCCCCCCAACAGGAGGGATTTTGATTTGAAGTAATCTGGTCTGGGTAGTTGACTGGAAGACCCTGAGTGGATGTTGAGGGCTGTGCACTGACAGGGCCACAAAGCCACGTACTTGAGGGAGGTGCCCCATCACAGGTTCTTATTTACAGGTTCTTGTTTACCTTGTTTTTGAGCCTTTAGGGTGTAGTTGGTGTCACAGTTTCAGGGTAACTGCACTTATATTCCTCATCTGTGGTCCACATTGGGCAACCACTCAAAGGCTCCTGGCTTCTAGCTGCCACCTCTCTTGGGCAGAAACCTGTGTCTTTCTCTCCTGATCAGGTTTTTTCTCCCCAGGCTGCACAGTTGTAGGGATATTAAAAGATTGACTTAACTCTATAAGGATTAGGTTGAGGACAGTTCCCTGCCTTACACTGTTAGATCCCCAGCAAGCCAGACCACCCCAGCAGGCCAGCGTCTGTGCTCTGCTTTCTCCCCAAAGGCTACGAGCAGCATAATTGCTAGCAGTTATAAGTTATTTCACAGCCTTTTCTAAGCAAGCACATTTATTCTTAAGATGAAAGTACTACAAAGAAAACATTAAAAATAACCAAAGAACCTGCATGCATGTTAAAATGCTTACCAGAGGTCACCCCCAGTTCCAGCTCTGGTTCTGGTAAGTGTCAGTCCTTCAAAACCCACAACTGGTTTTCCCTGTGGCTATAAGTCCATAACTATCAGCAGAGGCACGGACTTTCCAATGTGCCTCGCCCCCACTGCCCCCCTTCCCACAAGGCCCCATCCTGCCCTGCATCTTTCTGCCACTCTGCCCTGCCTCTTCCCTCCCCGTTCCACCTCTTGCCCCAAGCACACCCTGCCGTCACTCCTCTCCCTTCCCCCCAGCGCTTCCTGTGGAACAGCTGATTTTGGCGGGTGGGAGGCGCAGATCGGTGGGGCCGCCAGTGGGTGGGAGGTGCTGAGGGGAAGGGGAGGAGCTGATCGTGGGCTGCCCATGGGTGCTCCAACCCTGAAGCACCCATGGAGTCAGTGCCTATGACTGTCAGATTCAGAGCCAGAACAACCAGCTCAGCAGTTCATCCATTTCTTTACACAGCTTGGCCCTTTGATCTCCAGTCTCTGGCTACAGGTTATCAGCAGACAAAAACTTTCTCCTCAGGATGTAGCTTCAAAAGGCAAGATTTTTGCATAATGGGGTGAGGGGAGATTTGCATTAACCTCTCTCTAGGTGTCCCCCAGGAAGTCCACTTCACACTTATTGTCCCAAAATTCCATTCTTGTCTTTCATGTTTTCAACTTTGAACTCCTACGCCTCATATCACCTTTCTCCCCTAGAGAGGTTACATACAATCCCAGCCCTATTTACAGTAGTAAATAAACATTCCATTTAATGTAATGGATCCCGAAGATGATTAAGCTTAATTCAATCAGGTTTTTCAAGGTTGTTGCAGGAAATTCCTGTCTCTGACACATTTGGGTCACACATTCCCCAGCCTTTCTCTGCATCTATAAGTATTAGAAACTTGCTTTAAAAAAATGCAAGTTGAGATTTTTGCATAGTCCCAAGACTTTGAGAGCTGGGGCTTCAAGAAAAACACCAAATATTGTGACAGTTGGAATAAAATTGTAAGCATTGCTTGAAACACAACACTTGTTTATAAGCATAGGACTTTACAGGCATAGGATTTTACAGGCAAATGTAAAATTGAGGGCCCTACTCCAAAGGGCCTTTGGTCCTGGTTGCTGTCTCCCACTGCAAAACCTACAGCAGTGAGCTCAGAGAGGGAGGAATTAAAATCCTTTGAGGTTCTTCTCACAACATGTTTTTTTGGGGTGGGGGAGGGGCGGTTAGGGTTTCTCTCAGAAAGGAGCAGGGGTTTGAGGCCCCAACCATCATGGATTTCAGGTGAGGCAGCACAGGCCACCACCGTGTGTACGGAAATAAAAAGGATTCTGCAGTGCCTTCTAGTCCTTGTCATGGCTCGTCACCAGTTCCATTCCCAGTGGTTTGCAGCTCTGGAACCTCCTCCTTAAAGGGGAAGGAGGAAAATTCCACAGAGTGGAGAAGCTCTGGAGTGCCCGCACAGAATCCACTCAGGAGTCACTCTTATCTAGATGGTTTTGTGGCCCTTATCCCTGTAGTATTTGAGCACTACAACAAAAATAGATTTCAACCTTACAACATCCCGAGCAGTAGGGAAGTATTATCTCAATGTTACAGATAGGGAACTGAGGTATAGGGAAAATTAAGCATCTTGCCCAAGGCCATACAGGAAGTCAGGTGACAACTTCCTGGCTTACCAAATTCAGGCCCTATTCACAAGATCATCCCTCCTCTAGACTGTTTTCTGCAGAAGCTGAGGGGGAGGGATGATGCACATTCTCCCCCATAGTGGCTCCAACACCAACAATATTCTCCCCTTCCTCATGGATCCCTCCATGTATGGCTTTGAGCAGGAACAATCTAGCCATAATGGTAAACCAAAGACGTAGTGAAAAGGCACTAGCCCTTTGGACAGTGGAGAGGACAGCAGAGAGCAAGAGGTGAAGATGGCTGTAACCTAGATCTCATTAAAACACCACAGTTTTTCACCTCATCAGTGCTAAATTCCTATTTTCCAAAATCAAATTGTAATGACATGTCACACACCATTCCAATGAAGGACACAGGCAGATGGGAATCCAGCATGCCAAGGGAGTAATTTCTTTCAACAACTAATATCAAATTTCCACAATGCATTTGTTAGGATGAAGAGAAATTGTGATGATAAAAGTGTGAGACCTGTTGGATGCTGGTTATTTGTATTTTGATAGCACCTACAATTCTTAGGTTTTTAAGGCCAGAAGGCATAACAGGGCACAGATATTACTCAGTGATTCCTATATCTAGCTCAGCAACCAGTAGGTGAACTAAAGCATATCTTTTAGAAAGATAAAATATGCTAGGTGCTTTCCAGAGTCTAAAAATACAAAGATGGACAAGGGCTTGGGGAAGGCATTACAGCACATAAGCAATGTGACCAGGATAGTGATAAGTGTGCATTTTTGGGGGAGTGGGGAGGTATTTTTAAGTTAAACACCCTCACTTCCCCATATCCCTCTACTGTTCCTTTTCACCATTCAGTGCCCTATCTACCTCCCTACAGCATTCTCCAGCTCCAAATCCAGATTTGTGTGGGCTGGAGATTAAAATTTGGTCCCAAACTGACTTTACTTAGAGCTATGGTTAAAAGTGAAACCACCGCCATCACTTGTCAAAGTGAAAATTTGACTAACCATAGCTTGAAGCATTTATTAATTCCTAGAGATAGCAGGAAGTAGGCAGACAAGTGACACATATCTGATGACTTGAGTAATAGCATTCACATTTACTCCTGATCTCCTGTGGGTCTGATATCACTCTTGTCACTATGGCATCTGAGTACTGCTGTCTTCTCGGTCGTATCCCTTACCCGGCTCACTGCTAACTCTTATGTGTTATGGGTACCAAATCATTCTGCAGATTAACTTGGGGAGCACTGTTAAACCAAGGGATGAACAAATTTACAGTCTTGGGGAAAGAGATTGCCATGGACAGGAAAGTGAAATAAAGGATGATGGTTGACAGGGAAGTGTAGGGATCCTGCTCCCATGAGAAATTAGTGGCAAACACCACTTGATTTCAGTAGTGCAGAATCAGGTGAATTGAACCTCTTGATATCCGGTGAAGAGTGGGTGGGCGCGTTATTTCAACCTTCCTGTTGCTACAGTTTAAAAATGATATTAAAACAATAGTGCTAGCTTGTTCTCTCTCTCTCCAGGCATTTTGTTTTCATGAAATTACAGCTTTGAAAATGCACTGTGTGTTTAGTCTGAGTAGGTTGCCTGGGATGTTCATTAAATACCAAAGCTCAGGTTTATGGCAGTTACTAAAAAATAACTGCAAGACAGTGACAATTAAATTTATATATCATTCTGGTTATTTGTGCTTTTCTGAACCAAATGAGGAAAATGACTGTCTACCACACTGTACTTCCAAATCAGCATTTGAAATACAGGCCCTTCTAGAAAGGGAGGTTGATACAGTTCTAAACTCAGATCAAAATCTGCTTATAAGAATATTTTGAGAGTAAATGTTCACAGCTTGATGCTTAAGTTTTTTGCTGGGAGTTCAGACTATTGCTTTCACTTTCTCGATCTAACTTTCATCCTGGCATTTTTCTATTTCCATTCTCTTACTGTATTTCTAAGAACCCCATTTAACAGCCTGGTATTTCTACTTCCCACAGCATGACTTTAGCTTCTCTTTCTTATAGGCTATGGATCATTCAATGGATTTCAGCTTGTAAACAGTGTACCCTTCCACCTCTTGGCAAATATATATTTTAATGTTTGTATGTTATCTATCCAGATAGCTAAAACCCTGCTTCAGTTGATTTCCATTCACCTCTTTGGGGAATAGGAATCTAGTTATGTTCCACTGCATACGCGTGGAACATGGCTCTCAACTTGTCTACAACTAAATGTGTAATGCTGACCTTCAAAATCTGTGGTGACTCAGACCACAAACGAGGGATGTGATGCTAAATATCTGAGGTGGAAGCTTGAAAAGATGAAGGGTTCTGTAACATATGGCACACTGTGAAAAGTTTTCTGTAACCTCAGTTTTATGAATCAGCATTTCTGCTGTCAGTAATTAACAGTAATGACAAGTGGGATGATGCCAGGTTTGTATGGGCTGAGTTAAATTTGCGTCAAAAACTGAGAAGTATACCTTATAATTAAGTAGAATTAAAATGCACTGTATGATGAGGAAGGTCTGGTCAGACCTAATGAAGTGCAAGCATCATATACGTTTTTCCTTCCTCCTAAATCTGTTTAGTGCTAGTGACCAAGTTCTGGATTGACAGATCTGGAAACTAAAATCCTTTGTTTATCCATAGTATAGGTACTCTGTAGGCAGTGACAGTTCAATCTTTCCTCTTGTACTGCTCCAGAAATGTTTCTTAACCATGTCCTGGAGAAATGTCTTCTGCAGTGATAGGTAGCCCAGTCTTCATACCTATTCATTCTTTGGGTTCTGCTGAGACTGCTAGCAGGTGTCCTAATTTACACCAGTTGTTGTTGCTGTGTCTTTGTGATATGGACATGTATCTACTAGGAAGAGACCTGAGATCATCAGGTCAGTTCACACAGGCCACCAAATATTAATTCACATACCACAGCGACTGGTTCTGCAGTCTTGCCTTGTCAACTTTGGGTAATTACTAGTCAGAATGGCTTTTTCTATGTTCACTGTGAGGTCAGATTTCAAGTTTAGCAACAAGGTGTAAATCATTGACTTTGGTTCCAAACTGGAAGCCTTTTTTTTCTTTTAATGCTCTCTGTCTTTCTAAAGTTCCCCTGCCCCCAGCTACTTCTTGATCCTCTCTAATACTACTTTTCACTCTCTGAATGCCTTTCCAGATCTCTTGTCTTTTTTGTTTTGTTTTGTTTTCATTCTCATGGCCCTCTGGGATGAACCCAGCTCTGTCTCATGAAATTCCAGTACTCTGGGCTAGTCTTTGCATTTATTTTCAATACCCTTTTAAATAGGGTGACCATATTTCCCAAAGGGAAAACAGGACACTGCATGGGTCTGGCCCGAGCACCTCCCCATCCCCGTGGGGCTAGCTCCAGCTGCTCACCCGAGGTGCCCGCCCCCCTCCCCATGAGACTGTCGCTGGTCGCTCGAACCCTGCCGACCCCCTGTGCACTAGAAACCTTTCCCCCCCCACATCTCCGCACGCCCCTCACACATTCCTCTGCACCCCATGTTTTTGACAAAGGTGGGCATTTGTCCTGGTTGCTCTTGCCAATGGATAAAAAAAAGGACGTCCCGGCCAAAACAGGATGGATGGTCACCCTACTTTTAAACAACTTTGTTCTCTCCCCACTGTTGAAGTTCATCAAAAATCTCTGAGGAGATCTATTCTGTTATCTTCTTGTGATTTTATTTTTTTGTTCAGACTCCTGCAATAGAAGGGCAGAAAGAGAGAATCATAGACCTGAAAATATGAGCAGTTGCTTTCACGTCTCTGAAATATGCCCCAAAAGCATCAAATCAATTCTTAAACATATGGTGTTACCTGAGCAATCTTGCCCAGACAGTCAATCAAGACATGTTTTTTTTCTGTCCCTGTTCAAAACTCTGTCTTCTCTTCTGAGATAGTTTGTTTTGGACTCCTGTGTACACTGAATGCAAATATGCTGTAAAATGAAGCAGATTACAGTGATCTGCTGAAAGTTCCTGTGGGGTAACATGAATCTTTTCAGAAATATCTGCTGAAGGTTCCCCAGCCCTGGCATTGATGGGAAATTGAAAGTAATAATTTAGCTTGCACTGAAATTAACTACAGAGGATTTGAAAGCTTGCAGACTCTTTCCAAGACTGCAAACTGCAGATTAAATAAAAACTTTCAGTGTATCTTTCATTTACTCATTTCATTTCCTTTACTTATAATTACTAGTAGGAGCAAATTTATCTTTTCCTTTTAACTTTCCTTTACTTATGTTTTGCAATTTGGGGATTAGAATTAAACCACATATTCTTAGCGAGGATTTACCAGTGCTATAGATGCACATGGTAAATTATTAGTACTTGATCTAACTGCATATTTTTAGGGCCAGAACCTTAACTAGTGTCAGTTGGTGAGCCTCCATTGACTGCAGTGCTGATTTACATCAATTTAGGATCTGGTCTTGATTGAAGTTTTAGCCTGCTCCTCACTCTCCCCCTTGCTGACAGAGAGCGAGAATTGAGGGCTAGTTTGCTAGGCAAAGAACTCTTAGAAGTTCCTGTGATAAGATGCAGCTCTCACCATATATATACACTGTCAACTGTATTTCAGTTTACTGTTTTTAATTGAAATAGAGCATTTCAGAGCCTCTGATAAGCAGCCAAAAAGTGCTCTCATTTCTCACACAACCATATCAGAAGCCTGATATCAGGGATTGTAAACCAATTTCCATCCTGCTTTAAAACTAGCTTGATGATCAGAGGAACACTGTGTAAATGCTATTTTTAAAGAATATATTAAAATTAAACTTTTAAACATGCAGGGAGTTAGTTATTCCCTATTTTCAATCTACTCCAAGTATCTAACTCCAGGGGTAACTGGTAGGGGAGTAAATTATGCTCACCGTAGCCTGTTGTGATTGCTCCTGCCAAGTCATGCTGTTTGCAGCTGCAGTAGCAGTCCAGGGGTTCACTTTTAAAATGGGGACTGGTGCTTCTGAAAATCCTGCCCCAGGCTCATAGAAATCTAAGGAAAGACAAATGATCCTATGTCATAATGTGGCTGCTTTTATTGTTACCATCAGTATTGGCTCAAAATAGGTTGGCCAGTTCGTCTTCTAACCGTGTGTATTGTTTATTTTCTCTTACAATAATCATATGTCAGCTATGTTGCATATAATAGAATGAGCTGATAAGAGAATACTGGCTCATTATTTATCGGCTTACTCTTATCTATCTTTTTGTATACGCATGGAAAATGCTTTCTCATAAAGGTCTTCTGTTCGCTTAGCCTCTCACATGCCTCTGATACTGTGCCTCCATTCCTGAACAGATCATAGAATCATAGAATATCAGGGTTGGAAGGGAACTCAGGAGGTCATCTAGTCCAACCCCCTGCTCAAAGCAGGACCAATCCCCAACTAAATCATCCCTGCCAGGGCTTTGTCAAGCCTGACCTTAGAAACTTCTAAGGAAGGAGATTCCACCATCTCCCTAGGTAACGCATTCTAGTGTTTCACCACCCTCCTAGTGAAAAAGTTTTTCCTAATATCCAACCTAAACCTCCCCCACTGCAACTTGAGACCATTACTCCTCGTTCTGTCATCTGTACCACTGAGAACAGTCTAGATCCATCCTCTTTGGAACCCCCTTTCAGGTAGTTGAAAGCAGCTATCAAATCTCCCCCGCATTCTTCTCTTCCACAGACTAAACAATCCCAGTTTCATCAGCCTCTCCTCATAAGTCATGTGTTCCAGTCCCCTAATAATTTTTGTTGCCCTCCGCTGGACTCTTTCCAATTTTTCCACATCCTTCTTGTAGTGTGGGGCCCAAAACTGGACACAGTACTCCAGATGAGGCCTCACCAATGTCAAATAGTGGGGAACGATCACGTCCCTCGATCTGCTCGCTATGCCCCGACTTATACATCCCAAAACGCCATTGGCCTTCTTGGCACCAATGGCACACTGTTGACTCATATCCAGCTTCTCATCCCTGTCACCCCTAGGTCCTTTTTTGCAGAACTGCTGCTGAGCCATTCGGTCCCTAGTCTGTAGCAGTGCATTGGATTCTTCCGTCCTAAGTGCACGACTTTGCACTTGTCCTTGTTGAACCTCATCTGATTTCTTTTGGCCCAATCCTCTAATTTGTCTAGGGCCCTCTGTATCCTATCCCTACCCTCCAGCATATCTACCTCTCCTCCCAGTTTAGTGTCATCCGCAAACTTGCTGAGGGTGCAATCCACACCATCCTTCAGATCATTTATGAAGATATTGAACAAAACCGGCCCGAGGACTGACCCTTGGGGCACTCCTCTTGATACTGGCTGCCAACTAGACATGGAGCCATTGATCACTACCCGTTGAGCCCGACAGTCTAGCCAACTTTCTATCCACCTTCTAGTCCATTCATCCAGCCCATAATTCTTTAACTTGCTGGCAAGAATACTGTGGGAGACCATGTCAAAAGCTTTGCTAAAGTCAAGGAACAACACGTCCACTGCTTTCCCCTCATCCACAGAGCCAGTTATCTCGTCATAGAAGGCAATTAGATTAGTCAGGCATGACTTGCCCTGGGTGAATCCATGCTGACTGTTCCTGATCACTTTCCTCTCCTCTAACTGCTTCAGAACTGATTCCTTGAGGACCTGCTCCATGATTTTTCCAGGGACTGAGGTGAGGCTGACTGGCCTATAGTTCCCAGTATCCTCCTTCTTCCCTTTTTTAAAGATGGGCATTACATTAGCCTTTTTCCAGTCGTCCGGGACTTCCCCCGATCGCCATGAGTTTTCAAAGATAATAGCCAATGGCTCTGCAATCACATCCGCCAACTCCTTTAGCGCTCTTGGATGCAGCGCATGAGGCCTCATGGACTTGTGCTCGTTCAGCTTTTCTAAATAGTCCCGAACCACTTCTTTCTCCACAGAGGGCTGGTCACCTCCTCCCCATGCTGTGCTGCCCAGTGCAGTAGTCTGGGAGCTCACCTTGTTCGTGAAGGCAGAGGCAAAAAAAGCAGTGAGTACATTAGCTTTTTCCACATCCTCTGTCACTAGGTTGCCTCCCTCATTCAGTAAGGGGCCCACACTTTCCTTGATTTACCTGAAGAAACCCTTCTTGTTACTCTTAACATCTCTTGCTAGCTGCAACTCCAGGTGTGATTTGGCCTTCCTGATTTCACTCCTGCATGCCCGAGCAATATTTTTATACTCATCCCTGGTCATGTGTCCAATCTTCCACTTCTTGTAAGCTTCTTTTTTGCATTTAAGATCAGCAAGGATTTCACTGTTAAGCCAAGCTGGTCGCTTGCCATATTTACTATTCTTTCTACACATCGGGATGGTTTGTCCCTGTAACCTCAATAAGGATTCTTTAAAAGACAGCCAGCTCTCCTGCCTATCATCTCCATCCCAGTTTGTGTGGTGGATTTGTGAAGTGCAGATATAAAGATTAGCATCAGAGCTCTAGTCTCGTTTTTTGAGAGAGACCTTGAATCGGCATATCCAGAAGTTTAAAGTTAGTGCAGTAGGATCACTTTCCCACTGAGACCCTGTATTTACAGGTCTTTCTGCATTTTCATTCTCACCTAAACCCTATCTTGAGCATGTTTATAACTCTGTTCTTTACAGGGACCTGGAAATTAAAATTTGACACACAAGCTTCCAGTCCAAAAGAAAATTTTGTTTTCCAAGCACATTTGATTTTATTGGGTCACATTTGCTTAATGGCAGTCAGGTCAGAGGGGTAAGAAATGAATGAATATACTCTGAGATGTTTTTGTAACCCTTATACAACTTTAGCTGAAAATATCTGTTAGGATGCTATTCCTTAAAGTGCAATTCTACTTTGAAAACAACTCTTTAACATGGGACGTTTCTTACTCATCCATTCTATACCATGTGTGTTCATGATGATAGCTGCTAAATCTAATGATGAGACAAATTTTTACTATTTTTTTCTTCTGCTATCCCTGCATAGTCAACATTGCTTAAAGAGAATGAACCAGGTTTTATATCTCCTTGAGCATTATAAACAGAATTGTTTACCAACTTGCACTTACAGAGCCAGTGACCCATTGCCGGTAATGTGGCTATTCAGGTTTACTTGAGGGCACACTCTGGACACAGAGGGGTTGCAAAGGTGGAATTGAGGGCATAATTTGGCATACAGAACCATTATTACTAGTGATAATGCTCAAGAAGCAAGAAAATCGAATTTGAGACTCAGATCTCAAGTTGAGTTTACAAGACTCGGAGTTAAAAAAAAATCTTTTTGCCTGTGAACTCAGCACGTTTCATCTGTAAGTCACTGAAAGAAAAATAAAACATGGAACCAGATTGCCATTTGTCACGTGACTTTTTTAAGCATTGAAGATGCATTTGAAGGAGAATCACCTGATGTGAATATTCCTTTTTCTTCCCTCCCACCGCCCCCCAAACAACTAATATAAATAATGGCTAAGACTGTAGTTCAAACAAGGCCTGTTTGGTAGGCATAGGAACTACTAACTATGTGAATTTTAAAATGAGTATACTGTACTTCAGTGCTTATTCTGTATAATACACTGCTTGTATATGGATTACCTTTATTAAAATATAGATTACCTTTATTAAAATATATATAGTTTTAGGCCATCCATCATGAAGGAAGCTCAGCTATAAAAATTACAGTCTAGCTTCCTAAGTGGCCTTCTTCCACCTCCTATACGCCCCAACTCCACTCCAGCTAAAATAGCTTCCCACAGCAGACAGGGGTTGTCATGGTTGTAGCATATGAGCCTTCCTCTTTCAGAATTGGCAGCGTTACCTCCATGACAATGTTCCTACCTCCTGTTGCTCCAGGAAGTGAGGGGCTAGAATTGGGATTGGAACTAGGTGTTCTGCAAAGCAGGATAAGACCTTGTAGACGTTGTTTGGCTTTTCCTGTAGAGTAACCTTTTTAAGTACTTTGATTCATTTTAGTTTCTGCGTGGCAATGGAATGTGGTTTTGTTCTTTTAAGCTCGCAGTTCAATAGAGATGCAACAGGTACATGGAGTACCGCTAGAGATCCAGTTTGCCCCATGTACCTGCTATGGCAGACAGCAATGAGGTAGTTAACAGTGTGTTAGCACAACAGGACATATCTCCAAGGGGACAGTCTATTTCAGTAATATGAGGATTAAAGATCAAGTATGTACTGACACAACTGATAGTTCAGAAAGAGCTGTTCCAGTCCAGGCCATAAAAAAATCTCAAATTTAATTGTCTCTAAAGCAGGGGTGGGCAAACTTTTTGGCCCGAGGGCCACATTGGGGTGCAAAACTGTATGGAGGGCCAGGTAGGAAAGGCTGTGCTCCCCAAACAGCCTGGCCCCCGCCCCCTATTCACCCCCTCCCACTTCTCACCCCCTGAATGTTCCCCTCAGAATCCCCAACACATCCAACCCCCGCTGCTCCTTGTCCCCTGACTGCCCCCTCCTGGGACCTCCCACCCCAAACCGCCCCCCCTGGGATCCCACCCCTTATCCAACCCCCCCTGCTCCCTGTCTGCCCTGACCCCTATCCACACCCCTGCCACCTGACAGGCCCCCCGGGACTCCCACACCCTATCCAACCCCCTGGTTCCCCAACCCCTTACCTCCGCCCCATCCAACCACCCCTTGCCTCCTGTCCCCTGACTTCCCCCAGGGTCCTCCTACCCAACCCCTCACCGACGCACATGCTCCGCTGCTGCCCCCTTAGGAGCTCGCAGCCCCGCTGCCTGCTCGGTGGCATAGCTGTGGGGAAGGGAGAAAAGCAGGGGAGGGGCCAGGGACTAGCCTCCCAGGCCAGCAGCTCAGGGGCCGGGCAGGACAGTCCCGCGGGCCAGATGTGGCCTGCGGGCTGTAGCTTGCCCACCTCTGCTCTAAAGTACACATTTGCCCAATAGACCACAATGGAGAATGAGCTAAATTTGTTTCTAGTGTAACTTGAGCCCAGTGAGTTACACCAGGGATAACTTTGGCCTGTTAGAACAATAATGTATGGGCTTTAGGAGTGTCTTATACATTTCAACTAAAATATTGATTTGTCTCTTTATTTGAAAGATAAATCCCCACTAAAAATTATGACAAAACATATGGAAATAACAGGCACAAAACTACATAAAAATAACAGTCCATAAAAATAAGGACATTTGATAGTTAAGTCTTCACTCTATTCCATCAGTAACTTGAACCTGCTGTGCTTGAGTATTGCACAAGGATATAGAATATAACTGCGTGTTTTTATCTGATATCCTTGCTGAACAAAGACACTGCTGAGTGAGTTATGAGAGAGATGGAGCAGCAGCCTTAACTATGATTGAATTTCCTCAACCTAATTCTTATAGGGTTAAGTCAAATCTTTTAACATCCCTACAACTTTTTTCATAGCCATGATTAATAGTTATTGTGCTAAAATATCTTTATTTCTTTATTCTGATACCAACTTCAGCTTTCTCGATTTATTTATTTCATTCGCCTCTTGTGTTTTGTTGCAGAAATCACAGGTGAATGATAACTCTAGAGAAAGAGTAATAGTTATGTAGGTTTTGGGTGCAAGGACTGTCTTTTTCAATATGTGTTAGTACATTGCTTAGCACAACAGGGCTGAGTACAATGCTAAACACAACTCACTGACTGCATCCCTTAGGTCTACATTAATACTGATAGTAAGTAATGCGGATTATATATGTTTACATATAAAGAAGCAAGCGACCATCAGCAACATCTCAGGATGGTGAAAAATAGGATTTTTTTGCATTTCTGGGGAACCTACAGTAAATCGAAACAATAGCAACCAGAGCATCCCAAAGCGAATCATAAATCCTCTGATATGGCTGTGGGGTGATCAAAGCATGCAAGTTAATTCATCCAGCCACTTCTGAACTTTAAAGAACAAGCTTCCCATGAGTCCACCCTTAGTCCTGTACTTCTTTCTGTTCTCTCACTTGACAGAGCATTTTGCTCTGGTCTTCAGGGATATAACACTGAGTCACTCAAGAAATTCAAGGACACATGCTACTAATCTTTAGGCATATGCTGTACTGTATTATTTGTATTCATCTTAAAAGTAATTTATTTTCACACATTCTTAATATTTGTTTTGCTAATAGCTGAGAGTTTGTAGGGAGCATGGGAAGCTGCTTTCTTGTGATCTAGTGCATTGTGCTGCAGATGCTGGTGGATTCATTTCGCTTTGTATCTATATTTCATTGTGGGCAATCTTTCAATCCAATAACCTCTTTATGTAATACAGTTAGGGATATAGGCCACAGCAACAAAGCTAACCTGCTATTATACTTAGAAGAGGCCAAATGCAAACCTGGTGTTCTGCCAGGGCTGCATTTTGGAGTCCTATGTAACATTCACATCAATACTTTGTCTGCTGGGGGCAGTTTCTATCTGCCATCTCCCTACAGATTCTGCCTTCGATGTTAGCTAGCACTCTTAAATTGATGGCATTCCTTTAAAGGGTGACTCCCTCCTATTTGTAGTCTTTGTCTTGACGAAGGGTATGTTTGTATTGCAATCAAAAGTGTGATTTGCAACTTGTGTGGGCATTTCCATGCTAGTTTTTATCTAGTTAACATGCTAAAAAATAGCAGTGAAGATGCGTTGGCATGGACATCAGCATGAGCTGTGCAAGGACTCTAGGGATTCTGGATACATACTTCTGGATATATTCTTGCATAGCTAGCCTGTGCTGCATCTTCAGTGCAATTTTTAGCCATGCTAGCTAGATTATGTCTACTTCAGCTGTAAATCACACCGTCAATTGCAGTGTGAACATCCCACAACCTATAGCTTCACATCAGTTCCCTTCATAAAATGTCTGAGGAACATACGTGCTTGTCATAGAGGAACTTCCTCATCTCTTCGATCCCAGATTTCAACTCGGACTTCTCGTTTGCTTCTGTTGACCAAGGCTACAGCAACAGACTTCCCTGCAGATCTGCCTGTTGCCACATATACAACGCTGCAACGCAAGCCTCTTTCCACTCCGCTGCATTTTTAATTTATGCCTTCATATTTTCTTACCTTGACCATTGCAACTCCCTTCTCTCTGTTCCACAAGTCTCAGCTCTCCAAAATCTCGTATGTACAGAATGCTGCTGCTGTCTTACGGATCTATAGGAGGGCAACCATAGCTGAAGACAACTCCAGTGGCTCCCCATTTGCTTTTGGCATTCATATCTGCTTCGAAAATGTTTCCCTGAATATGTGTTTACCTTAGGCTGGATATGGATTTAGTTTGCATGGGGGGTGTGTGTGTGCACTTTTGGGCCCTAAAATTTTACAAGCATGCAGGATAGTGTAATGGGCTGGCAGACTGAGATTAGGGATGAAAGACCACTAGAAAAGGGACTATATGTGTTGGTGAGAGAAGGAACTAGGGGTTGGACAAAGGAGGTCCTGTAGGGAAGACCCTAGGAATGTCCAAGTATGGGGAAATATCTGTTGTGTTATTACCAGTGAAAGCAATCCCCAAGAAGGGGCTCAGTTTGGACTATACATACAGGTGACATATGACTCTTGTGTTTGGGGAAGCTGGGTGTGAGCACCAGAAGCTCCCTAGAAGTGGGGGGGGCACCGATGCCCAGACCGTGCCCTGCCTCCCGCTCTGCCCTGAGGCTCCACCCACGTTTCACCCCAGCTCAGCCTCTTTGCCTGAGGCCCCGCCCCCACTTCACCTCTTCCCACCCCCACTCTGCCTCTTCTCCTGAGGCTCCCCACCCACGCCTCTCTATCCTCTCCTTCAAGGCCACCCACTGCTCATGCCTCTCCACCCCTTCCGCCAAGACCCCCCCACCCGCTGCTCACTCTTCTTCTCTCCTGAGGCCCCCCCGCCCACGTCTCTCTGCCCCCTCCCCCGAGGCACCTGCTGTTCGCCACTCCACCTCCTCCCCATGTGGGAAGAGATGGGGGTGTGAAGAGGCGGAATGCGGGTGAGGCCATGGGAGAAGAGACCGAGTGGGAGTGGGACCTCAGGGCAGAGCTCAGGTGGGGCCACAGTCCGAGCGCTCGTGGCTCCCCCATTTCTTAAGAGCTTCCAGTGGCGATGCTCCAAAGGTGGCAGGCTGGCGCCCCTCCAAAGGGAGGTGCACTGCACCCTGCATTTCTTGCCCCATTTGGAGAAGCTTAGCCTTCCCAGGCCTCTTATATCTGCCAACCCATGACTATACAGGGTGGGAACTGCAGCTGCTTGCAAACAGGGATGGCAGAGTTAACATCAAGCATTTCTAGAAAAAAGGTCCTATGGCCTACTACTTGTTTTACATATTTACTCCTGTTCCTATATTTCTTTCTTTCCTGCACTACAGCTACATTATTTAATACTTCAAGTTGTGGATAAATTTTGTGTGCAAAATGCTTCAGCATGTGCTTGAGTACAGTTCACTTTGGCCCCACTTCAGCAAAGCAATGTTTCCCTTTTACTTTGTCACAAACATCTGATATCTAAGACTGATATCAATGATGGCCTATGATAGGGGAACCTCTAAGAACTCTGTGGGTTGCACTGATCTGCAGAAGACTGTGTGACCAACTTCAGCTAAGCCGGGCAGCATTTGATCCCGTGACTGCTGCACCTCATTCAAATAATAGATAGCAGCTCATATTTCTTAAAGTAGACAAAGTTAGCTTGTCAAGACTTCAGATAATGAAACACTAGGAGCAGCTTTGCAGCTCCTTTTTGGGGGACCATGTCCATTTTCAATAGAAAATCATAATATTCTGAGTTTTTCTTGGCTTTGACGAATGTACCGCACCAATGGAGAGATGGCAAACTCAATTAAGCACCATAACTGATTGCAAGAGCATCTTGCATATGAATTAACCTTGTGTTTTTTCTATAAAAGTGTAAAATATGGCATTTCACGTTATCTTTTAAAATATTTCTTCTATTTTTTAAAAAGAAATACAATGCTCAAATAAATTTGTTAGTCTCTAAGGTGCCACAAGTACTCCTTTTCTTAATCCAAAGCAGAATCAGATGAATGCCTCTAAAGGATATGTTGCCATATAAAAGCATTTAATGTCTGAAACGCCCTTGTTTGGATTACCCTATACTTTTATAGTTAGGTAGTGCAGTGGAACAGAGAGAAAGAGAGTGTTTCTTTCTTTCTTTTTTTTTTAAACCATGCCCTCATTCATGCCGAAAACACAATATATGTTTCTGGTAGGGAGACTGTTCAGTTCATATTTATGGATAGATCAGTACCCAAAACCAATAGTGAAAGCTAGTGATCTTGTAGATGGAGGAAACACCCTGTAATTTGCTATTGGCATCACAATGCCTGGGATTTAATCTTTATTCAAAAACTATATGTGTTTAAACACAGGATCATCATAAAACAATGTTTAGACCTCATGTAAACAAACAGCAGCTAGGCAATTCGCCTCATCCCATACGATTCACAGCTTTAAAGGAGATTTAACCCTATTTTTTTTTGTATATTTTCCCATAAAAGTTCTACTTACTGTATTTAGCAGAAATGAGTTTGTTTGGACGTGAGTCTAGACACACCGTGATTTGAAGGGAACAGATACATTCTTACATGTCCCGTCAGAACATCTTTTGACTCCCTAGGAATATCCAGATAATCAGTTAGCGTCACTGGTAGAAAGAACACTTTACACAAGTCAACCCAAAGAGTGAGATGGTGCAGGTTGTTGTGAGGAGGATACTGACTTTGCTTTTCCAGATAGGAGAACATTGTTCAAAACGTGTATAAACAACAAAATGCACTAGGGGAAGAGCCATGGAAGTTGTGATGTATGTGGCTATGTAAGTGTCATCATTGGTTTAGCTGTCTATATTTCTTGAATCTTTCTGTCTGGAGGCAAGATGGCATTCTTGGAGTGCTTTCCCTTGGAGACTTTACTTTTGCTCTTCTTTATTTCTGAGGTGACCATGGATTTATATAATGGCATTATGGTATTTTCTGTTTTATTATCTATCCCTTTCCTAATGGTTCCTAACATTGTTAGCTTTTTTGACTTCCACTGCTCATTGAGTGGATGTTTTCAGAGAACTATCCACGATGACTCCAAGATCTCATTTTTGAGAGGTAACAGCTAATTTAGACCCCATAATTTTGTCTGTATAGTTGGGATTATTTTTTTCAATATGTATTACTTTGCACTTGTCAACATTGAATTAATGTGCCATTTTGTCGCCCAGTCACCCAATTCAGTGAGATCCTTTTGTAAGTCTTTGCAGTCAGCTTTGGACTTGACTATTTTGAGTAATTTTTTATCATCTGCAAATTTTGCCACCTCACTGTTCACCCTCCTTTCCAGATCACTGATGAATATGTTGAACAGCACTGATCCTAGTACAGATCTGCTGTTTACCTCTCTCCACTGTGAAAACTGACCATTTATTCCTATCTTTTGTTTCCTATCTTTTAACCAGTTACTGACTCATGAGAGGACCTTTGCTCTTACCCCATGACTGTTCACTTTGCTTAAGACTGTTCAATGGTAAGAGACCTTGTCAAAGGCTGCTGAAAGTCCAAGTACACTGTATAAACCGGATGACCCTTGTTCACAGGCTTGACGACTCCCTCAAAGAATTCTAATAGATTGGTGAGGCATGATTTCCCTTTACAAAAAACCACGTTGACTCTTCCCAGTAGTGCTGGAACAAGTTTTAAAGTGGAGGTACTGAAAGCCATGGAACAGAACTGTAAACCCTGTAGCTGATGGAAAACACTTCTAGCTGGGGGTTGCTGCTACACCCCCAGCACCTCTACTTCCAGCACCCCTCCTCTGCCCAAAAAATTGTGTTCATCTGTGTGTCTGATAATTCTGTTATTTACTATAGTTTCAATCAATTTGCCTGGTACTGAAGTTAGATTTATTGGTTTGTAATTGCCAGGATTGCTTCTGGCGCTTTTTAAAACATTGGTGTTACATTAGCAACCCTCCTGTTGTCTGTTACAGAGACTGATTTAAGCAAGAGGCTACATAGCACGTTTAGTAGTTCTGCAATTTCATATTTGAGTTCCTTCAGTGCTCTTGGGTGAATACCATCTGGTCCTGATGACTTATTACTGTTTAATTTATCAATTAGTTCCAAAAGCTCCTTTATTGACACCTCAGTGTACACTGCACACCACTTGTGACAGCACATAGGGTATGTGTAGCTGAACACTATGTTGAAAAGCAGGCTGTGTCCATGCTGTGGTGTGTAGCTACATATATCAATGAAAGGCTCTGACGGGAGCAGCAAAAGCCTTTCTCTGCTGCTGGAATCTTTCATGCAGCAGGAAAAATCTCTGGCAGTGGGGAGGCAACAGACACAGGGTAGATTGGGGATGTACTGCTTGGGCCAGCAGAGAGCCATGCAGGGCACTGGTTCTCAACCTTTTTTCATTTGCAGACCCTTAAAAACTTCGAATGGAGGTGTGGACCCCTTAGGAAATGTATTGTCTGTATATATAGTTGAATTCCGTTCAGTCAGTTTTCAGTCTAAGTCTTTTGCAGACCCTCTAGACATAATCCACGGACCCCTAGCAGTCTGCGGACCAGAGGTCAAGAACCAAGTGTAGGATACATACCCACAGGGTTCAGGCTTGCCTAAGCACTGCCTCACCGTCTATACTGCTCTTTGTACCCATGCTCGGTGGACGTGCAGTGTGTGTACTCTACACATCACCGAAAGGAGCGTGTAGTATAGACGTACCTTTAGTTACCCATCTGTACATTGGGGATGATGTTGATGATAATACTCCCCTAGCTCATAGGGGTAGATATATTAAAGAGTCTGAGGTGCTCCGATACTATTATGATGGGGACCTAAGACAGAGCAAAATGAAAATACCATGAAAAATCTAATGCTTTTGCAAATGCCCAAATAATCTCTTATCAAAGAAACATCAACTTACATAAAATAAAGTATATGAATAGAACAAAACATCTCTCATCTTGAGTCTTCATTTCTACAAATATTCTTCATAGCAACAGTTTACGAGAAAAGTCAAGCTTGCAGAACTTCTCAATAGAACTGCCACAAGATTCTCTGGTGCTTTGAGGTAAAAGCCAACCAGTGCTTTTTTTTCTCAGCCCTTTTCTGAGCTAGTCATGCTAAATTACTCCCAGCAGATAAGTAATTCAAGAAGGATCTGACCCATTTTGAAATATACTTTTCTTTTAATTGCAATGGGTGAATGATGCCCAGATTCCCACAAATTACGTTAATTTGATAGGGGTACATGAAACAGCAAAGGGTGCTTAATAAAAAAATGATGGCGTCTTGCAAATGAATAGCAGGGTATTTAGTGTCAAGGTATTGCAATGTAGAGAGCATTGACTGTTCGTTGAAATTAAGGCCTATAGCCAAGAGAGAATTATTAAACTTTAGCTAATAATGTTTATTGCTTTTCATACAGTGTCATTGTGGAAGATCATAATGCCTCAGTAGTTAAAGGAAAATGAGACAGGAACAATATAGTAGGTAAGGCACTATTAAATTAGCTTTTAAAAGAAACACCGCAAATGTTTAATGCTAACACTGGACAGAGAGAAATTCAGCTGCAAAGAATTTCATTAAAGTGACAGTGTTCAGTGTTTCATTTGATCATAATCGAAAATTTATGACAGACTGAAATAACAAAGTTGCGCCTAAGAGAGGGTGGGGGAGATACTCGCTACCATTTATTTAACTGTGTAACCATGGGGCTTAATTTTCTGTTTGCCCTGTGTCTTTCCAGAAACCTCCCCACCTTCCCCAACACCCATTTAATAAGATCACCTGTTTACCAAGCAATCTGGTTTATATTCTAATGGTTAAAACATTTTTTTTAAGCCCTAGTTTCTTTCAAGTTGAAATACCATCACTTTTCAGATTCAAAAATCAAATACATTCCACAGTGCTCAGAGTCAAATTCTGCTTTCGGCCCGATGTATATGAACCACTCCTATTCAAAAGGTTCAGACCTATTTTAAAGTTGTATGTTGCCTAGGAGGTGCTGAATTGTCCCCTGGACACCAGTTGCAAATATCCAAAGGTGGAATTTGGCCATCAGTTTGAACTTGGAAGTGATAGGTTATGGACACAGCATTTATTAATGCTGTAAATTTTTAATCATCTGTCACAGCAAATCCCGCCTCCCCCCCCCACATTTATTGCACTTCCATTACATCTTTCCCTCCCCGTACCCTCCCCACCGCCCCCAAAAAAGAAAAAGACTGTGCTGGATACAGTTTCAGTTATATGTTTTCATGAAGTCTTCTACGTTCTTTTTTTAAATGCTTAAACACCATTTTATTTAAAGACAGGGACTTTTTTTCCATGGATGAACGAAATTAAAGAAAAATATATATTTGGCATAAGCAACTTGTAAAATATACAGAGAGGGATATAAGATAAATGACTGCATTTGCTTTAACTTCTCCCAAACCAAAAGTATTACTGTAAAACATAGTGGACTAGAGCCTCAGATGATTTCAGTGGAGCTACACCAATTCATACCAGCTGAGGATGTGGCCCAGTGTCCTCCCATTAGCTACTCTGACTGGAACTTCAGTATATGAGAAAGGTGAAAGTGGACAGAGTTAATGCTAAACTGAACATGTGTATAGGAACTGTGCAATATTGGGCCAGATCCTTACCTGTTGTAAATTGGCAATGCTTCATTTGCAACGGCATCACATTGTTGGCTCATAGGCAATTTGTGACCCACTATAAACCCAAGATCTGTTTCAGCAATACTACTGTTCAGCCAGTTATTCCCCAGTTTGTATTTGTGCATTGGATTTTTTTTCCATTCCAAGTAAAAGACTGCATTTGTCTTTATGGCATTTCATCTTGTTGATTTCAGACCAATTCTCCAATTTGTCGAACTCATTTTGAATTCTAAACCTGCCCTCCAAAGTGCTAGCAAACCCTCCCAGCTTGGTGTCATCCACAAATTTTACAAGTTATACTCTCCACTCCATTATCTGACTCATTATTGAAGATATTGAACAGTATCAGACCCAGGACAGATCCCTGTGGGACTCCACTAGATGCATTCTCCCAGTTTGACAGCAAACCATTAATAATTACTCCTTTCAAGCAGTTGGGCATCTACCTTACATCAACTTAATCTAGACCAGTGGTTCTCAAAGCTGGTCCGCTGCGTGTTCAGGGAAAGCCCCTGGCGCGCCGGACCAGTTTGTTTACCTGCTGTGCCCCACAGGTTCAGCTGATCGCGGCTCCCACTGGCCATGGTTCGCCGCTCCAGGCCAATGGGGGCTGCGGGAAGCGGCGAGGGCCAAGGGACATGCTGGCCGCCCTTCCTGCAGCCCCCATTGGCCTGGAGTGGTGAACTGCGGCCAGTGGGAGCTGCGATTTGCCGAACCTGTGGACGCGGCAGGTAAGCAAACCAGTCCGGCACGCCAGGGGCTTTCCCTGAACAAGCGGCAGACTGGCTTTGAGAACCACTGATCTAGATCACATTTCCCTAGATTGCTTAAGAGGATGTCATGTCAGACTGTGTGAAATGCCTTACTAAAATCAAAATGTATCATGTCTGCTGCTTCCTCCTTTCCAGTAGGCCAGTAAGCCCATCAAAGAAGGAGAATAGGTTGGTTTGGCATGATTTGTTCTTGACAAAACCATGTTGGCTATAACTTATTATCCTATAGTCCTCTAGCTGCTTACAGACTACTTATTTAATCATTTGTTCCAATATCTTTCCAGGTGTTGAAGTTAGGCTGACTGGTCTATAATTCCCCAGGTTCCCTGCCCTTCTCCAGTACTCTGGGTCCTCACCTGTCCATCATGAGTTCTCAGTGGTAATTGCTAATGGTTCCATTTTCTTCAGCTAGTTCCTTAAATACCCTAGGATAAATTTCATCAGACCCTGACAATTTGAATACATCTAATTTCTCTAAATATTCTTTAACTTGTTATTTTCCTATCTGGCTTGTGTTCCTTCCTCCTTGATGTTAATATTAATTGAGTTAATAACTGGTCACAATTAACCTTTCTAGTGAAGACCAAGCAAAATAGGTATTAATCACTTTAGCCATCTTGATATCATCCGTTATTCCCTCTCCTTCCCTGCTAAGCAGCGGACCTACACTTTCCTTCATCTTTCTCTTGCTCCTAATGTATTTATAGAACTTCTTCTTATTGTCTTTTACACTTCTTGGTAGGTGTAACTCATTTTGTGCCTTAGCCTTTCTGATTTTGTCCCTATATGCCTGTGCTGTTTTTTTGTACTTGTCCTAGGAGTTTGTCCACTTTTTATAGAAACTCTTTTCGATTTTCAAGTCATTTAAAGAGCTCCTGATGGAGCCACATTGGCCTTTTACTATTCTTCCTATCTTTCTTTTACATCAGGATAGTTTGCACTTGTGCCTTTAATATTGTCCCTTTGAGAAATTGTCAGCTCTCCTGAACTCTTTTTTGCCTTAGATTTTCTTCCCTTGGAACCCTCCCTACCAGTTCTCTGAGTTTGTTAAAGTCTGCTTCTCTGATGTCTATTTGGCTTTAGTCTGCTGCTCTCATCTTTTCCTTTCCTTAGAATTTTGAAATCTATCCCTTTTGTGATTGCTTTCACTCAAATTGCCTTCAGATTCACAACCAATGCATCCCTGTTAGTCAGAATCAAGTCTAAAATGACTATCCCTCTAGTTACTTCCACCACCTTCTGAGACAAAAAGTTATCCCCAACATATTCCAAGAACTTATTGGATGTTTTTTGTTTTGCTGTATTACTTTTCCAATATATGTATGGTTAATTAAAGTTGTTGCCTGATCTTTAGATTATGTAGTAATTATACTGATTACTTAAGAATCCCCAGTTATCACTTTGAGGGTTGTTAGGTTCTTTCCCCAAGATCAGGCTCAGTATTATTCAAATTATTAAATAGTTGGGAACCCCGATGTGCACAGTTGCAACACTCACACTATAGGAACCCTTTTATATTTACAAGTAGAGTTAATTAATACATTTAGCACTGTCACAAACACCCCAACTCAGTAAGGTAGATAGAGAAACTACAGGATGCACATCCATATACTCAAACCATCCCTTGTAGAACAACCTGAAATGTTAGCCATCATCTTCCACATCATCATCACCTTCCCCGTCATCACCAGTGGCCATCATTCTGGCACCTCCAAAGAAATACATCTCTCTCTCCTATCGCCCCTCAGCTTAGATGCCTCTTTTATAATACATTATGCTGACGCCATTATGTTCAATGCATATTCAGTAGGGGATTTCCCCCATTTTCCTTATTTGTATTTCCTGACCTTACTAATGTTGGAGTGTCTTTTTCCTACAGTATATCAATGATCTCAACTTATTATCATTTTTTTTCATGGGTTTCGCATGTCTGATTTTCAGCTACCCAAATATTTGGGGTTTTCCATTTATTCATGCAAAGTTTATCTGTTCAAAGTGCCTAGGCCTCAAGCCTTATGCTAACTTGCTGAAGCTAATGTCTTACAGGATTCAGGCCTGTAGGTTCCTTGCATTACTGCTGAATATAATGCAAAGCAGTAAATATAATAACAAACTTCCCCATTACTACCAGGTCTTGTGTTCTGGATAGTTGTTATTTGTTCAAGAAATACCTCATCCTGAAGAAATACCTCTTCCTGAATTCCAGGTTTATAGTAAATCCTTACCATGATATCACAATATCTAGGCCTCTGTTAATGTCACCTTATTTTAATACCTGTCTCTAGGCTTTTGTCCCGTGCCCCCTTTGATCCTAGTTTAAAGCGCTAGATGGTGAATTGGTGTCTGAAAATGCTTTTTTCCTTGGTCAGGTGGACCCCGTCTCTCCCCAGTAGTCCTCCTTCCCCAACAGCATCAAATGCAGTGGGAGTGGGCTCTAATACCTTAATCCAACATGCATTAAGGCCCAGATTATGGTGTTTACACATCTGAGTAGCCCCACTGAATTCATTGGGGCTACTCACGTGTTTACAGTTGGACATATGCTTAAGTACATTACTGAATCAGGCTCAGTAGAGCTCAATAGAGCTTCCATTAAACTCAGTGGAAACATTTTTATTGCCTTTAATAGGAGTTGGATTGAGACCTACATGTTTGTGATATGTACATATACCAATGTGGAATGAGCCAGCCATCTTGCAGGAATTTAGGGCACATTTTAAAAGTTTTAAAGGTTGTGAGAACAGTAGCAGCATTCCACTGACAACATCAATCCAGACTGGCAAAGCAAAAACACATTTGTAAATTGATAAAAATTAAGGAAGTGCTGAAGAGTTCCAGATATCTCATTTATGGCAGACTTGGGGGAGTGTTAGGTATGGCCACAGAAGAAAATGCTGAAGCAACCCAGGAGGACAGTTTAAGACTAGGTAATCTTTGCACACCTTACTAAAACAGTTGTGTTGTCACACCTAGATGTATCTGGCAGGATGGGGAATATTACAGCTGCGAGGCACATATGCCAGAAGGAAATTAAGAACAATACACATCTGTCTTGAAGACTGGCACCTTTTAGAGCCAACATTCTAAACAAAGGAACAGCATGTTACATGTTACCTCAGCATAACCATGAATGTAAAGTAAACAGCCGTTTGATATGTAGACACAAAATATGCTGAGAAAAAAGGCTCTGCTTATGTTTGTTTCAAACTATCTCATGCAAACTTTTCTCTAAGTTTCTATAGCTGAGTAGTGGGCCATTAGCTAAGGTAGTGTGATCAGTCCAGGGGTCCACGTTTATGCAGTGGAAGGGATCATAAAAACACTTTATGCATTATTTGTATTTAGAGACAGGGACATCACATCACAGAGAAGAGAAGTAAGATTTCTTCTCTAGCTCATGTAAAGTCACACCTTGATTAGCATATGTATTTCTCAGAATCTCACCAGCAGAAAGACTGGAGAAAATTCAGAGAGAGCAACACAAAGTATTGGTGAACTGGATGGATGAACATATAAGAAATTATGACAAGAAAACTATACAGCTTGGCTAACTGATGATGAAATAAAAGGCATAACTGTCTGAAAGGATGTAAATTGTAAGGATGTAGAGGAATTATTTAAGGTAGTAAAAAGGGGTATTTAGGAGTTGGAGCTGGTTGAACATTTCCAAAATCTCAAGGAAAACATGACAAAAAATGTCCAGCATCTTTTGACCAGCTCTAGTAGGACTGATGGGATGAAACTACAAAAGGGGACCATTTAGGCTCAACTTGATGGAAAATCTTCTAATGTTAGGTCCACTGTAAGACTAAAGAGCAGTAATACAAAGTAAGTGGCAGAACCCTCATTGCTTCAGGCATCGAAAACTAGTCTAAATGAAGAATTGAAAAGTATAGTGTAAGAGGAATGATGGGGGAAAAACAAGATGAACTGATAGGTCTTTATTGTGTTCTATATCCATATTCCATGAATGAATTGAATGATTCTCTGAGTGAGTTTATTTATGTACACTATGGACATCTGTTCCTTTAAATATATTAAATAATTGTTCATCAGAATGTAGTCAACCCTAATTGTTTCTATGACTAAAGTTGCGCCCAGAATGATGCTCCTTTCTCTAAAAAAGAAAAGGAGTACTTGTGGCACCTTAGAGACTATCCAATTTATTTGAGCATGAGCTTTCGTGAGCTACAGCTCACTTCATCGGATGCATACCGTGGAAACTGCAGAAGACATTATATACACACAGAGACCATGAAACAATACCTCCTCCCACCCCATTGTCCTGCTGGTAATAGCTTATCTAAAGTGATCATCAAGTTGGGCCATTTCCAGCACAAATCCAGGTTTTCTCACCCTCCGCCGCCCCCCCCCCCACACACAAACTCACTCTCCTGCTGGTAATAGCCCATCCAAAGTGACCACTCTCTTCACAATGTGTATGATAATCAAGGTGGGCCATTTCTAGCACAAATCCTGGAGCCCATGTCCGGTGGTGGTGTTACTTTGCTCTGTCTTCTCATCATGCTGCAGGTTCTCAGTAGCTTTTGTGGTTAAGACTCAGTTCCAGAGGTTTCTCCCCATCTGCTGAAGAAACTCTTCTTTCTGTCTTTCTTTCCCTTCTGGACACTTTCTCCCTCCCTCACCTTGATGTTTCCCCAAAATCACGGCCCTTGCACACCAGCCATCAGTGTTTTTAAAACAGCTCAACACCATGATCATACACAGGCATGAGTTGGTCTGTTCAGTGTTCTTCTAGAGCCTTCCACTCCTAACATGTAACTAAGTTCCCCTTTATTTCTAGGTTCAGGATTTAATATCCATAAGAGCAGAGCCAAGGAAGGCCCAAGGATGGTCTGTGGCAATCAAATTTTGCCTTAAATAAAGATCTTTGAATATTTTGTTCAGTGCATCTTATTGCTCATGAGCTGAGTACCAGGATTCTTTCCAATCAATGTTTTCAATACTGTATGAATTTTGCTATTGATATCTGAGACCGGGAGAAAAGTGGAAGAAGAGTATGAAGTAAACATCTCAAGAAACTTGTGCAAACAACAATTAACTCTCTTGTTCAGCTCAGGGCAGTGAGGGCACTGAAGGAGAGAAAATTGCTATCTTAAAAGAAAACCCAAAGCATTAAGTAGAGTCACTGTTGCTACATTTTATAACGACTTTGTGTATTCAAGATTCAATTACAGTAACCTGCCTAATGCAAAGTTTCCAGTAGGTTAACAATCTCAGCTGGAGGTGGAGATATTGTGCAAAGTTTGCTTAACCTGCATTGGTACAATTGCACTGTTTACTATCCAACTAGAAATGAAAGCAAGTTTAAAACTTAGAAACTGGGTTGATACTGAAAAGATAGGATTAATGATTTTATCAGCTCAACAGGACAACTTAAAAACTCCATTAGCTAAGTTGTGTTCAGAGCTGTATTTTTTTTAAAATGGGTTGAGTGGAGGAGTTACAGTCTAACAAACATTACTCTGATGAAGGTTAGGCAAAGAAGCCATATTTCAGTGCTGGAGGAGAATGTCTGCAGTACACTAAGAATTGAGCTTGTTTCCCCCTGCCCCTGGACCTAGATGATAATTATAATAATGTCATGAACTGAATAGGCTCTTTATCCAAGGATCAGAGAGCGCTTTTACAAACCTGAATGAACTAAGCCTCTTGGCAAGCCTGTGAAGTAGGCAAGTAGTATTATCCTTATTTTACAGATGGGAAAAACAACAAGCCATTAAATCTCAGATCTGCAAAGTTGTTTAGTCTCCTAAGTGACTTACTCAATACTATGCAGAGACAGTGGAAAAGACGGGACTAGAACTCAGGACTCTTAACTCCCAACCCGTGTGCCAAGCAGTAGACATATATCTTCGGTGGAAGGAGGATTTTTTGAAAGATGTAATGTGTGGTTAATTGCTCCTAAATCTTTACAGCTCCAACCATATTTTTGGTTGTGATTATTAAAGTTTTGCAAATAGATATGCTTTGAAGAGATTAAGATTATATTTTGTTGCTGTCTATATAACTGGGATTGGTTATTTCTCCCTCCTGGGAAACTGTTGGTAAACTATCTCTTTAGTTATCCAGATTTTACTGAGCACCTCCCAAAGAGTTCAAAACCAAATCCACAAATAGCTGTGGTGTTTCTAGCCTTGAAATACCACAAAGAATTTTTATATCTAATGTCTAATTCTATGAGGAGTGTTCAATTAAATGTATTGCTGTTAAACCGTGCAGTGTTCTAATACTTAGCAGTTACATCGGGCTAAATTGCGGCTCTGCCGTGAACTCTGAGCAATGCACTGCCTCAAACTGGAAGACAGATGGTGACTCTGAGAGGAACAATCAGCTTTCCAGGTTCCCCCTTGCTCAGGTACCATGCACCAGATCTATACCTGGCAAACCCTACACCTTACCCGCCCTGTTCCCAGAGCAGCAGTGCAGCTATATCCTGGCTGACATGTTGGGAGAAGCAGCAATAACTTGGCTCACACTCCAGTCTGTCCTGCCCAGATGTGGTGTTAGGGAACAGTGGCTCTGCACAGGCTACAGAGAGGCTTGGCTATGTCTCCCTCTCTTCTGCTGCCTCCCAGAAAGAGGTGCCTTACACTCCCTTGCTCTCCTGTGCAATCAAGTGAGTTGGGCCATGGCCCATAGTGCTTTATATTTAAAGTGCTGTATAAGCCATAACTAACTTCAGTAGGACTAAGAGGAGGCTATACTGCATATAAAGGAACAGAAGCACATCCAGGGTTTGGGAGGCTTCCCTCTTGCAGAGAGAGAGAGAGAGAGAGAGCGAGAGCAATGCCTAAGAGAGCCTACTCTCTTATAGAGATGGAGACCACGCGGGTTGAGGGAGGTCTGCTTTCTTGCTCAGTGTCAGTTCATTCGCAGGGATTAAACTAAAGTGCAATTAAGAGCTTGTTGCTTGGATGGGTCTGTTTAGAATTTTTAACTTTATACTGGTTTCAGAGTAGCAACCATGTTAGTCTGTATTTGCAAAAAGAAAAGGAGTACTTGTGGCACCTTAGAGACTAACCAATTTATTTGAGCATAAGCTTTCGTGAGCTACAGTTCACATCCGATGAAGTGAGCTGTAGCTCACGAAAGCTTGTGCTCAAATAAATGGGTTAGTCTCTAAGGTGCCACAAGTACTCCTTTTCTTTTAACTTTATACTAAAATCTGTGAAAGTGGAGGAAAATGATCATTTATCAGACTCTTCGCTTGCAGGACCCTCTGTCTATTAATCAGAAATCTTTACATGGGCTTTAATTCAACTTGCCCATAAACAGCCCTGCGTGGCTGCTACAGTGTGGCCATCACATACTCCTTTTTCTTCCTCTTTGTGCTACTGAAACGTAATGGCAATCGTTGCATTTTCTCCACAGGACTTGCTTTTCTTACTTCACCTGCAAACAGCTAAATCTTGCTTTACAATGAGAAAGAACTCAATGTTAAAGATCTTGTTGCTTCAGCATTGTTGAAATTCCATAGCTAGTGTTAATGGGACATTGTCAACTTGAAAAACCAATCTCAACATCTGTCTGAAAATGTGTTTTACCTCCTGTTGTTACAAGTAACCAATTAAATTAATGCGGCTGAAAGAAGAGAGAAAATATCTTTCTCTGTTGTTTTCTGTATTTTGTGCATTTGGCGGCACTTTCTGTAGTTGGCTTCACCGTCAGTTCCCCATGCTGGTGGTGGTCTTTCAGGCAGCAAAAAGGGAAAGAAAAGCATTTTTAATAATTGGGATGGGGTGCAATTGGGGAATTGTGACTGTAAAACCACCAACACTATCCAGGATGATTCAGGGAGAGGTGTAGTACCTGAAACTACTCTTCACTTATTTTGGGATTTCAGGTCAATTATGTTGCTTTAATTTTTGCTTGACTTTGTTACAATTTGTTTTCAGTTCCTGCCACAGGAGGAAAGGGCTGAACATGGTACTTATCATGGGAGGTGGCGGCGTTTCCAGTTTTAGCTTTGTGTTTTCCTAGAGTAAATACATTGGGCCAAGTTTAGCATTGGTGTTAATAGGCACAGCTCCATGATGTGGGGCCTGTATATGCCAATGCGGAGTTTGACTTACTGAGCATTCCTAAACATACTAAAACGCAGTGTCAATTTAATACTGTATCTGAAACATACTCTACTGAGACACCGTGGGTCTGATTTTTCATTTAATCCCTTTTAAACAAATCATTATTAGTGTGGTAGCATTATTATTTTTAAGAAGGGTCTTAGAGATCAAGGAGAGATCGATGCAGGTTTCCATTACAGGTTCTGAAGTGGTAATATGGTAATTCTTTTCTGTCTGCAGAATTCCACTGAACATGAAAAGTCCTTACTCATGGTTATAAAGGGTGTATGGAATGCCTTCAAATCCAAAGCCAACAAGAGCTTTTCACAAAACATACAAACAGGATTTCAACTCCTCCCTCAATGTTTTTAATTATAACATGCGGGCTATGTATAGATTTTAAATCATGTTTAGTATGGTTATTGATAATATTTTCAGCCAGATCCTCAGATAGTGTATATCAGTGTCATTCCATTTAAGTCATTGGACCTAAGCACAAGTTATGCTCCTAAGTACATTTTTGAAATTAAAGAGATGGTTATGAAAGGGTTAAAAATGTGTATGACAGTTTCTTTTGGAGAGGGCTCTTGCATTGAAGATTTACAATTTAAAAAGAAAATCACCTGACCTTCCCATATCGGTCCTCTTTGTTTTCCTCTCTGCCCCATCCCATGCTACACCCCCTTCTTTTATTCTTTGTTAACTCTTCAACAGTTAGTGAGTGCGTGCTGGGAAAAAAGCCTGACCCAAAATCACTAAGTAATGCCATCAAGGTTGACTGTGTAACTATGTTTGGAAGGTTAGTAGGGAGCTATCCTTGGCAAATTGCATCAGACCCCCACTAATCCATAATTCTGGACCATAATGAAGGTTAGGGAATATTCTTCAGCATAACGGAGAGGGCAGTGCTGAAGGTTTTCTTGCTCTTCAGTGGAGTGTGAATGATGAATAAATGTTAAAGATGCAATTTTATCTTACGTTGTTCTGTGAGCAGGTTTTACTGATGCGTCCTCGTCCCCTCAGTGATATGTTATATCCTTCAGAGGAATATAGGAATTGCCATCCTGAGTTAGACCTAAGGTCAGTGTCGTCCCGTATCCTGTCTGTGACAGTAGCCCAAACCAGATGCTTGAAAAGAAGGTGCAAGAACCCCCCAGAGACAACAGCAAGGAAAGTAACCAATGCCTAGGCAGGGTGTCAAACAACCATCAACAGCCATTGTCCAGCAAGGGAGCTACAATTCAATGACTCACCTACATAAGGCCACACCAAGGGAATTGCTCAACCTTGCCTAGGGACATGCCTGGACTTGTATTCTCCAAGCACATGGACTAAAGGTATAAAACAGAACACAGGAGGCCCATGCTTTGCTTTTCTCCTGCCCCCACCTATGTTGCAAGCAACAAGGACACCGAGAAGACTTAAGACTTCAATGGAGGCGACTGGTGCAGGTTTCAAGGGTGAAACCTATGTACTATGAACTGCAATATCCAGTGGGGTGAGAAAAACTGCTTAATCTAGATGTTGTCCAATCTAATAGGGTTGAGAGTTTAATCTGCATGCTTATATTTTATTTTATTTTATTTTGCTAACCACTCTGACTTTGTGCCTATCACTTATAATCACTCAAAATTTATGTTTTGTGTTCAATAAATTTGTTTAACTGTTTATCTTTACCAGTGAGTTCTCCTGAAGTGTGTGATAAATCAGCTCAGGTTTGCAAAGGCTGATATATGTCCACTTTCCATTGATAAAGTGGTGAACCACTTAATAAATTTGCACTGCTTGTCTTGAGCAGTACAAGATGGTATATTCCTGAGGTGCAAGGCTGGGAGCTGGGGGCCATTTGGCTGGTGCCTTTCTCTTTGTGATTCATGAGTGGCTCTGGGAGCATTCATGCAATCTAGCTGCATGTGGGGCCCCACGTGCGGTTGTGCTGAGTGAAATAGGGCCTAGAAGGGTTTGCTGCTTGTCACTAGGAAAGCATTGTGAGAGACAGCCCAGGCTGGAGAGTTAAGGGGGCACATCGGTCCCACCATTCCAGACTGCACCCTGGGGATCCCATCACAAAGGGATAATCTGTTCACAAGGAAGTTCTCATTCTAATTCCTAATGGCTAGACATTGGTATAAACCCAGAAATGTGAGATTTTATATCCTTTCCAAAACTATTTGTTAACATTAATTATTACAATTCTAGATATTTTTGTTATCCTTGTAAGTGTGCAGCCCTTTCACTGAGGCCAAGGAGTTATGCAGTCTAACTACACTTTATGTGAAAAAGTATTTTCATTTATGAGTTGTACATATGCCACCTCTTGATCTAGTTGATCCCCTGTGTTCTGAGACAAAGAACAGAAGCTCTGGATCCAACTTCTCACTGCCTTTTCTAAGCTAAACAATCCCAGTCTTTTCAATCTCTTTTCCATTCCCTCAATCATTTCTGTCACCCTTCTTCAAACCTCCCGTTGTTCTGCAAATGGTCCACTCAAATTTCACACCTACTGAATATCACATTAATGCAAATTATACTATTAATATGTATTACTTACACTTTTTTCTGACCAGTTTACACCACTATTTATTTTGCTCTTCACTGGTCGACAAGAAACTTCCCTGGGAGATGCATCAATTTATAACTTGTCTGAATCTGACCCAGGCTCCTGGGAGTGTTGTAAATACAACACTCCCAGCACTTGTTGAGAAGGAGTGCCTCACTTTGTATAGCACCTCTTCTGGTCAACATGGCAATGGTGTTGACTAACTCTAGTTATTCAATTACGGCTCTGCGTATAAGTCTGGTACATCCAGTAGTAGGTATTTACAGCATTTACTATAATGAACTGTTATATATTAAAGAGTTAATGAATGACACCTCGGGCCAAATTCTGCCTTAGTTACACCTGTTCAACATTATTGCTATGACAAATGTACATGGCAAAGAAATTAGAATGCATGACAATAAGAAACTGACCAAAGGAAAACTGGATGCTGACAGTGAATAAGAGGTACATCATCCAAATTCAAGGAGGCTGACCATGTGAATATAAATCAGCCAGTGGCTTATCCTACTTCACCCTTGATGCACTTACTATCAAGAAGAAAACAGAAGTCTTACAGTTGAAAATGACTGCTCATTCACCAAGAACACAGGAATTTTGATTAGTTATATCCCAAGATAACCTTTTCTGTACTTGGATTCTCATGGCTGGGTTCCACAGACAAAAGTGTGTCTTGACACCTCTGAGAGAGGTTTACTCCAGTTGTACATCTTGGACTCCCTAAAGACCAATTGAGGATGCCTAGAAGGCTTTAGCAAAAGGCCTTCAATCACTGTCGCATAAACAAAATATTTTTCAGTATTATTTCCAAAGTAACCTGCATGGCCCTTGAATATCTTTGCATAGTATTTCTCATCAATACTTGTTTATAATTGAATATGAAGGCGGAAGGGTTTCTTAATGCATTTTCTGTAAAAGAGCACTGTTGGCCTGATTCTCAGCTGGGATAACTCAGTGTAACTCTGTTGTCTTTAATGGAGCATGTTGTCTTCAATGTTGTCTGATTGATGCCAGCTGACCTTAGATCTCTGAGATTTAAGGTAGTTGGTTAGAGAAGGACTGATTCTGCTCCTATATCTGGCCTGCAAGTAGAGTACATTGAACTATTCAGAACATATATTTGTCAAATTTAGCCCCTTTTTCCTCTTCACATGTTGTTCACACACAAATGATGATTTTATGACTGTTGTTCAGAATTGCTCATTGACTATTTCTGAGAGTGAAGTTTGGGAATGAAGAAATGTGGGTTCTTTGTGACCTCTTTGCTGTACTGCTTCAAATGTTTCATATTTATGTGATCAGAGCTGTAACAGGATGAGCTGGCCCTTTAAGGGAGTCCTGGGTTCAGACTCCCCCGTGACTAGTTTACTTTACCGTCCAGGTGTCATGGGATGGGAACATGTCATTAGAAACCAGACCTGCTGAGAAATATAAGGGCAGCCTGAGAGTTCAGTCAGTCAATGTTTGGGGAGCTTGTTGAGGAAGTGGCAGGTTGATGGCAACTCTCCAGAGGGCAGAGAGATCTGAAAGGAGTAGGAAGGGTCCTGCAGGAGACCCTGGGTCAGACAGGACCTGGGAATGGGCTCTCCTCACCAGCCAGGTGAAATGGCCTGGCTGGACCTAACTTCCAGGAAGGTAGAAAGAAGAAGCCTTAAAAGGAAGAGACTTTGGGAAACTCCAGGTAATAGGACCTGGGTTTTGGGAGGGAGCTATTGAGACCAGGAAGGGGTTGAGGGAACTGTAGAGTTGTGGAAAAACTGGTTTTAAGTCGATGTTGAGCTAATTAATAAACCAGCCCCCGAGAAAGGGGTGATACAGGGCTCATGAGAGCCTGCATGTGGCTATTGGGAGCCCAGGAAGGGGAAGCAGAGGCAGTGGATGGGCCTAATGCTGGGTTGGGTGAGCCCTGCTACAGAAGTATACCTTATAATATTTCTATTCCTTGATTGGGTGGCCTAGTTTTTTTTATCAAGAAGTACTATGCCTTATCAGCTAATTGTGCTTTTGTTTAAGTTGGGGAAAGTGTGGGAGGATTTTAGAGAGAGAGAATGATCAGAAGATAAACAGATCTAGGAATTTAATCTGGCCACTTCAAACATTTTCTCTGCTCCTCTTCCATAAAAAAGAACAATATATTTGTCTGCAAACATAGACCAAGATGTTAAAAAAAACCTGGATTTCTTCCTAACTGAGAGACAGATAAGCCAGATTTATTGGCTATCCAGGAGAATTCCCATTCAGTTGTCTGTTGCCATGCTGTCTAACTTCATTTGCATGCATGTGTGCAGTCCTATTGGTTGTGGTTGTATATCCGGTCTAGCTTGTTTAATTAGCTGCCTCAGTGTCAGGCCCCTAGGTGGGGAGCAGGGTGGTGGGCTGATGAAGGTTGGAAAAATTGCTGTGTTGAGTGTTCTGCCATATACAACATTTTAATATTTGCTAAATGCAATGATCAAATGTCCCTATTCTGTTGCTGCTGTCACTCTTGCAAACAATGTAGTAATTACATGTGGGCTATGTCTCAGCTGTGAAGGGTACTGCTGCATATCCTTGTCCTCTTCACAAATTGTCCTGGGACCTTTTCTCTCTTCACTCATTCCCTGCCACCGTTCACTCCCAAAGCCTAGAGACTGTATGCTTAGGATGAACTTCTGAGCTATCAAGTGTTCAAACCAAGCGTTAAAATAACCAATTTATTGTCATGAATACAAGATCTGCTTAGAGGTTGCAAAACGTTTGAGAATATGTTTTGCCTCTGCTTGCCCAGCTATAATACAAGTGTTCCTTCATTGCCTTTAAAGAACAGCTAAAGAGAAACTAGTCATGCTTACTGAAATGGTCATAACCCCCTGCATGCTGTAGATATGACAATCTTCCGCAGAGTGATTTCAGAGCTCAGCAGCAGCAGACACAGAGTGACATCATCATGGAGCGGCAATGCTAACTCTGACTTGCTTTGCTTTGGAGTGTAGACACATGTTTACCATTGCTTAAATGACTGCATCATAGGAATATGAAATATGTACAAAGATTACATTTAGAAGCTATATTTTATTGGTAAACACTTTGCAGTTGGTAAACTAGGCATGCTCCATCAAGCTGGAGATATGAGAAGCGATTGTACTTTAGTAAACTCTTCCTGTCACTTGTCCAATCCTAATGAAAAGTGTTGTGTGACACTGCGAACCCAGTGAGTCAATTTAAACATATATATACCAAAGGTGTGTTCCTACATCCTGGAGATCATCAAGATCCTGTGCAGAAGATTTGGCTTGCTTTTCCTATCCTGTTATGGAACCTACGTACATGCACTGTAATAGTATTATACAACAACAAATGAAGCCTTTCTCCTTCTTATCTAAAGATAAACTGCCTGTTTAAAAAGGGTGTTTCCTCATCTGCAAAAGCCTCTAAAAGGTCATACACATCTGATTACAGCTGCAGATAGTATATTTGACAACAAAAAAAAGTAAGTGAACACCTGTGATGCAATTGTGAACAAGATTGCTTTCAGATTAATGTCTCCAAAGCATTTGATATTTTTTGGCAGAAACATGGTCAGTTGTTTGATATACTATAAAGAGCATGCCTTTGAAAGATAACTACTAGTAAAAAAGCTCGAGGTCCTCCTCCTCTGTGAAAATAAGATTGTAGCTATGGGGAAGTAGATTTGTAGGCAGCTTCTAACTTCTGTGCCTGATAAAAACAAAGCAAGCACTTTTGTAGATGGAATTCAACAAAGCACCGATTTTTCTCCATCCTCCTATTTTATACTAATAATTTCTTCTGCAGTTCCACCAGGGCAAATATGTAGGATTATGCACTTCTACTATGTGCTTGTTTCATCTTACAGCTCTTCCGTCATGCAATAAAATCCATGCACTTCACTCAATTCTCTGTTGATATAATACTGAAATGCAGGAGACTTCAGAGTGTTCATTAGAGCAAATTGGAAACATTCTACCCAAGCAACATTTCCGTGAAAAACAGGAGAAATAAATTTTAGTATTAAGTAGTGGTGGACCATTGGACAAACCTCAAAAGGCTTGGTTTTTTGATTCAGAGAAGAAATAGTTGCTTATCTGAAAACCTGGGCTCGGAATCTTACAAAAACAAGCTCTCGTGAGAGTTCTGGAACTTACTACTTCACATCAGACAAAAAATACTGAGAAAACCACCTCTCATATTGTCCTTTCAGTCCCAGCTGGAGCCCAGAGGGCAGAGTCATGCAAAAATGAAAAATAATGGCAAAATTGTAGCCAGACTCTGAAACAGCAAAAGGTTGATCTGAGTTTTAAGAAAATGTTCAAGAAGGGAGTGGCAGCTGAGTTCTGATTTAGCTGAGTTCCTGGCTTCTATATTCATCATACCCTCCAACTTCTCTGGGGTTGTGAACTTTTAGAACCTGGATCTTGCGAAAGCAGGTGGGTACTGTCCATGTTTGTACTTCTGTGGCAGTAGGGCTAAGGAAATGCCTTTCTTTTCTCCTCAGGCTGACTGCCAAATTAGCCCCTTTTCAAGTAGGTTTAGAAAACTTCCTGTTGTAGAAGGAACTGATTTGACACATCTGGGGAAAATTTATCTCTGTTGCAACTGTATTTGTGGCTTTATGCCAACTCTACTTTTCTTTGCAGTTACAGTGCACTCCTTTTGTAAGAATCACATCCGTCCCACATTATTAGATTCTTATAAGCGGTTGCTTCTTACAAGTGGAGTGTTTTAGTTACTATAGGAATGATTTTGTCCCAGTAGTTTTGATCACTATATGCAATTGATTCTTATATCAGTGATTTCTATATCTAGAGTGCACTGCATTTAATATTTGCAATTGTAAAGCACTTTAGGGTGCTTTTCTAGTAGGTGCTATATAAATAAAATGTGTAACTGTCGGAGCTGGAACACTTCTCCCTACAATTAACCTTGTTCTTGTGCTATACTGGCATCTAATCCCAAGAGCTTCCACAAAGAATACTCCTTTGATTTTTAACCTGAGGATCTCAAAGCACTTGATAAACATCCATGAAGCCTCAAGGCACCTTTATCCCCAATTAACTGATATTAATTAAGCCACTATGTCCTGCACATTGTCGAGAGTCACAGTCCTGCATAGCAGGAGGCTATTAATGGCCCTGTACTCTTATATGACAACAGCCCCTGTGGTGGTGGATTTCCCAACTCCAAATTGATTCCCTACTGACTGGTAGCAATCTGGCATTGCAAGTTTCCACAGTGCAATCGCCACTTACTTCTCAGTTGTCAGTGTAGGTCTCATTTTGGTGTCTCCATGCTGGAGGGCTGGGGTGAGTTCAGCGCACAGATCCAGGAATGTGGTCTTGAGCATCCAAAAGCCCAGTGGCTGCTGCTCATCATCCCAAACCTGCATTACTATGTGATCGCAACAGACGGTGCTTATTTCTCAGTCCTAGAACTGGCACTCCACCATCTCCAGCTGCTCCATAAATGCCACCAACAACTCTGAATTGCTTCTTTCTATGTCCCACAGCAACCTGGCCTCCAAGGAATCATCGTGTTTTCCATGGCTCCTCTTGAGGCTCTGCAAATACTGCATGATCATGCACCCTGTATTTGCAGTGCTCATGACAATAGTGCAGAGATAGGCAGGCTCCAGGCTTCTGTCAGAGATGGCTGACAGCGAGGAGAGATGTGAGATTTTGAAAAGAAGGTATGAAAATGATGGGATGCATATGAAATTACGGGAGGGAGAACACTGCATCATGGGAAGTTGACCTCAATGTTCCTGTCACCCTGTGTGACTCATTTTGGCCCCATCAGACATTGCAAAAACTTGCTACAAGACAGTGGAATACTTATCCATGGTGCACTGCACTCTGCATCAACACAAGCATTCATGGTGAGTATGTGTACGGCCCACACAAGGAGCCGCACATGCATGTGCACAAGTGATGTACTTACTGTGGCGGATGTATGCCAACATAACTTAGATAGACGCAAGTTTGTAGTGTAGACATGGCCTTACTTCTGAATTACAAAACAGGAGGTGCAGTGTACTCCACTGCAGAATTTCACCAAGAGATTTTTATAGTAGCTACACCCACTTACACCTGGTCACAATTTTTTGCCAAGTGTACCGTCCACTTGTTTATAGGCTCAGTGAATGAACCATTATTTTCACTTTCCTTGTCTGGTTCGGAATCAAAATTAATTGCTTTAGCCTTTTGAAAAAACAAAGAAAGAACTGGTGTTTGGGTGCATACATGGGTGCTGTGGCAGAGTAGGTAAAAGGGTCCAAGTACAACATTAAGAGTATACTGCAGCCATGATATTGTACTACCTAAAATTTCTTTACCAAATCAAATAGATTTGCAGTCTAATTTTGCAATCGCTACTGTAAAGGATTTTTTTTATTATTTTGCAGGGTGAGAAATGAGTTTACTTGGGACTTGCTATATGAATAAATAAAAGCAGGCAGTTTTATTTGTCTAGGATTTTTTGTTATGATAAATAACTGTTATGTAAAATATTATCAGACAGAATATCTTGGATGTTTCTAGTTCATATGTGAGCGTGTGGTTTTTTTAAAAAGACGTTCCCATTAAATCAGATCCAAACCAAATCTACCCTTTCCAACGGAATGTCATTCTGGGCAGCAAAATCCTTTAAATCTGGAGATTGGTTTCAAGATTTCACTGGGGACTTGATATATTTTTTGTGTTGATATAATTTGGTATTTTCTGATATTTTCCTGAGCTATAATAGATTGGAACTATAATAGATGATGATAGAATAACCTGTAAGTAGTATCTAATTTGTTCACATCAAATTTTGGGAGAAAGTTTAGTAAACAGAATGGGATAATCCTGAGTTTTATAGTTGGTCTTTAAACTGAAAAATTTCAGTTATCTTTTAAAGTATCAGATTAAAGCCAGGCACCATTTTAAATAAAATCTTCATTGTTACATATTTTTTAAACCTCATTTTACCAATACCTATGCAGAAAAATTTATTAATGTGCAGTGCGTTAAATGCCCCATTCCAATGGTTGATGCTTAACTACAGTACTCCTCTGATCTCCAAAATTCTTAGTGTTTAACTTGCACTCTCAGCAGAATTACACTGAGTGACAACTGTAACAACTGACTTCATAGTGAACACCCAGCCAGCATTCTTTTGATTTACCATTGCAAATTAATCCCATCTACTTGTCCACAAGAACCTATTAAGGCAGAATACTAACCAAAAAGCAATGAGATTCAGCAGACTTAAAAAAACTACTACTTGCAAGGCATTTTCAGCCACACCTTTTTATTATTATGATGATTATTTATTTATTTATTGTTTTATCCTTTTGTTGTTTCTTGGTCAATCTAATTTTCTTCTCTTGCTTTTTCTGGAAACAACATTTCAGACTTTAAGTTTCCACGTACGGGAGACCTGTTTTGGCACTTCTGACCGTCCCATTCTGTGGATGATTAGATTGAACTAAAGTGGTTGCCAGATGACTAATCGACTTATTACAGAATAACAGGTCTCACTGGAGAATGAACAGTCTCAAATCTTTATAGCCTCAATTCAGTGAAGTATGTGGAATTTTCTTAGCTAAAAGAAGAGATCAGTTTAAAATTTTTATGATGCTGCTTACATATAATTTAGCAACTGGTCTAATTAAAATAGAATACTCAAGTCTTATGTTTTTACCTTGGACAGATTTAGGCTTATAATGTGGGGTTTACAGTCCCTTCCCACAGTGTGTATGCCTGCACGTGATGGTCGGGGGAGGGGGAATAAAGAGAGGCCATGCACCGATGGGTGCTGAAAGCATTCATGCTGAATGAGTCAGTATTCTTCTGTGTGCGCTGGGAGAATGCTTTCCACCTCAGGAGCTTCCGCCACCCTTTAGAAGGGAGCAGCCTTCTGCCCTCCCACAGCTCAGCTGCACTGTGTTCCAGGGAATCTGGTATTAGTGGCCGTGTGAGACTCACGCAGTCCCTGCTGGACTGTGGTTTGCCTCTGCACAGCAAAGCGGGAATTCCTTGGATACTCTTCTCCCACTTCACAAACTTGCACAGGGCCAGCTACAATCTCAGAGCCCAATTCACAACTCCTTTACACCAGTTAAGCACTAGTGTGACTGCAATGGAGTCACCCTAGAGTAAAATGGTTACCTTTGGTAACATTGCTATGTCTTAATACATTATTCCCTATATTCTCAAAGGCTTTGAATATTAAAGTGGGCCTTTGTACCTGTAATAGTCATTAGAAGTGGAATTAGTTCCCAATAAGCATTTTCAAAGGCGAGCTCACCTGGGGTGCAAGTGAATTGTGGACAGCCCAAAAGATGTTACTACCAGGAAGTTTGTCCTGTGAAGTTGGCCAGGAAAATACACCCACATGAAAGAAGTGAGTCTGGGTACAATTGGTAACTGCAACCTCAAAATCTTGCCCCAGAAACTATACCCTGGAATACCTACTGATGCCCAGTTTGAACACAAGCTGCCCTGCATTGAATCACTAGATCAATCTTGTTACATCCAGCAGCACATACAATCAATCAGGCAGTCAGCTTTGTGGCAGCTTGGCACTGCAAAACCAAATGCTGTGACCTAACATTGGAGCCAGCCCCAAGCTCTGAGAGGCTGCCATAAAACCAGCCAAACTTCCTGTGAGGAGTTACTAAGCAATGTAGAAATTCACACGCTCATAAGCCATGCTAGGCATGTGGGGCTGTCTGGCAGTCCTGTGCACGGGAAAGATGGCAGGAAAATAGACAAATGATCAGGGGAAAAGCCACAAGGCTCAGGCAGAAGCCACTCTGCTTCTGCCATTTGCACAGAGCAGAGCCAGAAAAAGTTATTTATTAAGATAGATTCCCCCTAGAACGGGAGCAACAGCAGCAAGTTCCAAGGCGGTTAGATGACATTGGACGGGGCACAGTCAGACCCTGTTGCTGGTAGTTTATAGCAAGAGGAAACCACAGAGATGCTGCTCATGCTTTGAGAACAGTGACTGAGCCCAAACTCCTGCCCAGGATGGTCATACTGTGGTGTGCCAAGACAGGCTGATGTACATCTCCTCTAGTGGGAAAAGGGGCTGCCCATATAGCTGGTATCTGTCTCTTCATCTTGCATGGATGTGGGGCGCATGCTGATGGAAGTGTGCATAAGAGTGCAATTGCTGGTGTAAATAGGAGTGGCACACAACATATGCTCCTAATTTGCATGCATCTGAAAAATGAACCTATTGGATGAAAATGACACAATCACCATTTTGCATTTGGGGCATAAATGACAACTGGGTTTGTATTGTGGCCTGTCTGTTTCAGTTCACTTGAAGTTGAATCCACATTGTTTACTGCCTCCTCTCCACAAAACACAGATCACTCCTTATGCTGGCTGCTGGGAATGGGGACAGGCATGTACACAGCAAAGGCCTGCTCTGAAATCAGTGAAAGCAGGAGCAAGCCCTGAAGACCTTCTCTACATCACAGATTTGAACTGTTATTGGTTGGACCAACGGGGTATCACTGTTGTCAGTGGTGCACACTAGACATTCTGCTTTGAATTAAGGACTTCACTCACTGGCAGAACCTTTAGAAAGCCAAAGTCAAACCAGCAGCTCAAGCAATGGGAGAGCACTTGATACCACTGCCCAAGTCCAACACAGCATGCTGTCCCTATGGATGATCTTTCATGGGCAAAGTTCTTTTGGGTCTGCACCACAATCACAGACCAGTAGGACTGAGTTTTCCCAGGTCTCAAGGACAGTCAGGAGTGGCCACAGAGCTTGGAGATAAGATCAGGCTTTTTCTGCACCTCTGTGGTGAAGCTGACATTGAAGTGCCAAGCCTGGATGAGAGCCCCACTCTCCATGAAAGAAAGCATGGTACTCACTCTGGTGCCCAGCTGATCAATACCAATCCGGGACAGCCAGATTAAATCATTTGAATTTGAAAGTGCATTCTGGATGGAGTGGTACTGATCACAAATAACCATAAATGTGCAATGTGACTAATGTGCCAGAGATCAGTGAAGAATTTAAACAGTGGAATTTTCTAAGCTAATGTGCCACTGATGGAACCCATGTGCCCATTCTCTGTACCCTCTCCCCAGCAATCCCAGGAATACGTTAGCAGAAACGGGTACTACTCTATGGTAGTGGTGATGCAGGCCTTCGTGGACTATATGAGGTTCAAAAACTGGATTTTTCAATAACGGTCAGAGTGGAACTCTCTTCCCATCTACCAGCATTGACCATGATGGTGTTCTCTCCTCATTTTAATGTTTCAGTTTATAAAAAAAGAAGGCTGGATTGATGGGGGCCTATATATACATTTGCGGGAAGAAGATATCTGATAGTAGAGAGTTCATTAATCTGGCAAACAGAGGCATGACCAGATCCAGTGCCTGGAAATAAGGCACACATTTTTATGTGAGGGTAATTAACCATTGGAACAACATACCAGGGAATGACGTATCAAGGTTTCACTTGTCAGATGTCTTTCTAGAAGTTATGCTCTATTTCAACTACAAATTATTGAGCTTGATGCAAGAACTATTGGGTGAAATTCTATGACCAGTGTTAGGCGGAAAGACTAGATGATACTATTGCCATGTTCTGGCCTTTAAAGTCTTTGAAAAAACAGGGAAAAGATGATTCAGTTACACACTGAACAGGTGCAGGATAGTGGTGGTGGAGTGTGCTTTTAGGAGATTACCACAATAAAGCAAAGACCAGTAGTAGGGGGGATATAGTGTCTGAAAATTGGAGGTGTGCATATTTTCCTTTCCCTGGTCTGGCGCAGGAATGGAATGCCTCGGGGAAGTTTGTTCTGGACTGAGGGAATGATGGTTGAGCAGGAGGTTATTGTGTTAATGGGGCAGTCAGTTTCTTCTGTTGAGAGTTCATGTTAGAACTCCCAGCAGACCCAGCATGATGAGATACTGTTGGCTTCTTTTAAGACTTCCTGGCTACTTGGTCATCTGCTCCCTGAGACATGCTTCTCGCTGGGGGTTCATTCATTCATTGAGATCCATTATTTGTTTCTCATTTTTAGCTACTTAGGAGATGACAACTGAATTTCCCTAGTTTTTTTTTCCCTTCCTGGTGTGCCCTGTAATCTGCTGGGACCCTCCCTTCTTAGTGACCGTGAGAAAAGCTCCACAAAAGATGTAACAATTGGCAAGTCTCTGTTCCTTGGCCTTGCTAAGATGCTCTAGAGCCATAATCCTACCTACATCACACGGACTTTTAGGTTGTCTTTGAAAATTGTACTGGGTAGGAGGGCGAGTCTGGTGGATAGGGCACTGGATAGGGGCTTGAGAGACATAGGTTTAACTCCTGGTTCAACCACAGGTATCCTGCTTGACTGTGGGCATATAGCTGAATCTACCTTGTGCCTCAGTACACATCTGTTATATTGGGCTAGTGTTTCCTTACCTAACTGGGGTGCTGTGAGGATAATGATTGTGAGAGACAGGTGTGGGCAAAATCACCTGTGTAGGCACGATATAGCTGCCTGCTTCTAGCTGCATGTGTTTTTGTGGGTGTGCCAACTTCAGCTATATTGTCTGGCAGGCAACGTTTCTGATATTCAAACAGTTTTGACCCCGTTAATTTTTTACAAAAATTGTATTTAGGTAACTGCCGCACCCCTAGATTTGGGCCTCCCTGACCAAGCCTGTGCCCACAAAATAGTGCTTTTGAAAATGTAGCCTGGTAGCAATTAGCCATTTTTAAAAAGAAGTTCTATAGACGCACTGTATGATTTATCGTAAATAAGACCATATTTCATACACAGACACTGAATCACTAGCAGTGCCAAACCCAAGGCACTATGTATGCACATTTTTCTTTGCATTTTATCTCAGAAAGCTTGGATGTGTGAACTGTGAATCGTTGAGCATTTCACAATGGTTTCTTATTAAAAACTGCTGTAACACTGGACAATGGTGCTTTTGCTCATTTTGTTACGTGTGTGTGTGTATGTGTGCGGTGGGTAATACCAACATTAACACAGAGTTAAGCTAGAAAGATTTTTGCAGATGAAACTGTTTGGACTAGAACATTAATGGGGGCAAACTGTATGAATAGCTTGTTTGATATACTATTGAATTGGAGTGTTGGAATGTACTATAGATTTTTAGCAGAGACTCTGCCAGTGGGACTACATTTCCAATAGTCTCTAACTCTTGTTGCACAACCTGAGTGTTCAAGTGTACATTTAATATTTTTTTTTAAAAATCCAACATTACCTCATGACAATAAGACTATTAGTTTAGATGTTAATGTTAAAAAAAAATTAAGCATGCTCTAAAACAAGTAGAACCCTTCATTATGCACCCTAGTATATAACTGCCCTGGACACCCTGGCCTTCAGTTCAGAGCACATAATTCACATTGCAGTTTATTATCAGCTGCTAGAGGCCACAATGGGGACCACTGCTTAATTATATCCTGCTTTTCCTTTCTAGTTCCAAATTACTTGTAATTTAAGTTGCTGCCGTTTGTTGTCACTTTTATCGTTTAACCTACATGAGTGGAAATGAAATGAGATCAGTGGTTCATTTCTTAAAATATAGTTAATCTGAGTCACTTGTCTTTTGCCAAAAAATTGAATGCTAATTACAAACACGATTACACTATATGGCTAATTAGCCATTCAAGAAGATATGTAAGCCCATAATTTTTTGTATTTTATCTGAAATATTGTACTCCTACTTACTGTTTGCTCTCTAGTTTCTGCTTTCCTAAATATAGAAGGCCCAATTCTCATTTACATGTTAGACTCTGATTTCTTAACTATGTAGGGCCTGATTTTTATGGGGCTAATTAGCCTTCCAGGAAGAAATGTAAAGCCATAGTCAAAATTGTGGACTATGCAAAGTAAGTTAATTAAAATCACAATTGCTGGGGAAGCCTAATTGCAGGATCTGCAATATATGCAATATCGCAAATTAAGTAGGAGAGGAGGTGACCAGCCCTCTGTGGAGAAAGAAGTGGTTCGGGACTATTTAGAAAAGCTGGACGAGCACAGGTCCATGGGGCCGGATGCGCTGCATCCAAGAGTGCTAAAGGAGTTGGCGGATGTGATTGCAGAGCCATTGGCCATTATCTTTGAAAACTCATGGCAATCGGGGGAAGTCCCGGACAACCGGAAAAAGGCTAATGTAGTGGCCATCTTTAAAAAAGGGAAGAAGGAGGATCCTGGGAACTACAGGCCAGTCAGCCTCACCTCAGTCCCTGGAAAAATCATGGAGCAGGTCCTCAAGGAACCAATTCTGAAGCACTTAGAGGAGAGGAAAGTGATCAGGAACACTCAGCATGGATTCACCAAGGGCAAGTCATGCCTGACTAATCTAATTGCCTTCTATGACGAGATAACTGGCTCTGTGGATGAGGGGAAAGCAGTGGACGTGTTGTTCGTTGACTTAAGCAAAGCTTTTGACACGGCCTCCCACAGTATTCTTGCCAGCAAGTTAAAGAAATATGGGCTGGATGAATGGACTATAAGGTGGATAGAAAGTGGGCTAGATTGTCTGGCTCAATGGGTAGTGATCAATGGCTCCATGTCTAGTTGGCAGCCGGTATCAAGTGGAGTGCCCCAAGGGTCGGTCCTGGGGCCGGTTTTGTTCAATATCTTCATAAATGATCTGGAGGATGGTGTGGATTGCACCCTAGGCAAGTTTGCAGATGACACTAAACTGGGAGGAGAGGTAGATATGCTGGAGGGTAGGGATAGGATACAGAGGGCCCTAGACAAATTAGAGGATTGGGCCAAAAGAAATCAGATGAGGTTCAACAAGGATAAGTGCAGAGTCCTGCACTTAGGACGGAAGAATCCAATGCACCGCTACAGACTAGGGACCGAATGGCTTGGCAGCAGTTCTGCAGAAAAAGACCTAGGGGTTACAGTGGACGAGAAGCTGGATATGAGTCAACAGTGTGCCCTTGTTGCCAAGAAGGCCAATGGCGTTTTGGGATGTATAAGTCGGGGCGTTGCCAGCAGATTGAGGGATGTGATCGTTCCCTTCTATTCGACATTGGTGAGGCCTCATCTGGAGTACTGTGTCCAGTTTTGGGCCCCACACTACAAGAAGGATGTGGAAAAATTGGAAAGAGTCCAGCGGAGGGCAACAAAAATGATTAGGGGACTGGAACACATGACTTATGAGGAAAGGCTGAGGGAACTGGGATTGTTTAGTCTGCGGAAGAGAAGAATGCGGGGGAGATTTGATAGCTGCTTTCAACTACCTGAAAGGGGGTTCCAAAGAGGATGGATCTAGACTGTTCTCAGTGGTAGCAGATGACCGAACAAGGAGTAATGGTTTCAAGTTGCAGTGGTGGAGGTTTAGGTTTGATATTAGGAAAAACTTTTTCACTAGGAGGGTGGTGAAACACTGGAATGCGTAACCTAGAGAGGTGGTGGAATCTCCTTCCTTAGATATTTTTAAGGTCAGGCTTGACAAAGCCCTGGCTGGGATGATTTAGTTGGGGATCGGTCCTGCTTTGAGCAGGGGGTTGGACTAGATGACCTCCTGAGGTCCCTTCCAATCCTGATATTCTATGATTCTGTGATTCTAATCCAAGTCTCCAATATTGCAACCAGTATAGGTAAGCCACGCAACGCGGATTAGTTTATCTTTTGTTTTATGTGAATTTTCCCTGTGTTAAGAGGGAGGTTTATTCCTGTTTTCTGTAACTTTAAGGTTTTGCCCAGAGGGGGATCCTCTGTGTTTTGAATCTGAATACCCTGTAAAGTATTTTCCATCCTGATTTTACAGAGATGATTTTTACCTTTGTTTTTTTTTAATAAAATCCTTCTTTTAAGAACCTGACTGATTTTTCCATTGTTCCAAGATCCAGGGGGTTGGGTCTTTGATGATTTTGTAACCAGTTGGTTAGGATATTATTCTCAAGCCTCCCAAGGAAAGGGGGTGTGTAGGGCTTGGGGGGATATTTGGCGGGAAGATGTCTCCAAGAGGTCTCTTTCTCTGTTCTTTGTTTAAAATGCTTGGTGGTGGCAGCACACTGTTCAAGGACAAGGCAAAGTTTCAGAGTAACAGCCGTGTTAGTCTGTATTCACAAAAAGAAAAGGAGTACTTGTGGCACCTTAGAGACTAACCAATTTATTTGAGCATAAGCTTTCGTGAGCTACAGCTCACTTCATCTGTACCTTGGGGAAGGTTTTAACCTAAGCTGGTAAGAATAAGCTTAGTGGGTCTTTCATGCAGGTCCCCACATCTGTACCCTAGAGTTCAGAGTGGGGAAGGAACCCTGACAGACACTAAACTGGATTCTGTTCCTGGCTCTGCTGCTAACCTGCTGTGTGACTTTAAACAAGTAACTTCTTTTCTTGTTGAAATCCTTGTTTCATTGAAATCAATGGGAGTTTTGCCACAAATCGTCTGATTCTGATTCTTTCCTCACCTTTGTCTTTTTTGTCATCTTAGATTGAGGCCTTCTGGGGCAGGGACTGTCCCTCTCTGTGTGTTTTCACTGTGTCTGGCACAATGGGACATCAGTCTTGCTCGTTTGAAGTCCTAGGCATTAATGTAATACAACCAGAAATAATTTTACAGTTGATCTGAATTATCATGAAAATAACTTAAATACATATATATGTGCTTAAAAAAAGGTTTTGCTCTGTTTTAGTTTAAATCCTGTGTCGTGTGATGAAAAAAAATGCTACAGAAAAATATGTTCTTTCCGCAGGCTAAAGACTCGGAAACTGAGGAATGCACACAAAGGGAGAACAGACTCTTTTTAGAAAGGAAACACCACCTTTGGTGTATTACAGTTTTATTCCTGAGTGAACAGCAAATCTCAAGGCACATATTTCTCTAACGGGCGGTTGAACTTTGTGAGGTTTCACAGCTGAGCAACGTTGAATGACCATTCACACAACTTGACTTCTTCAGTACAGTATTTCTTTTTCACCATCTCCATAAAGAAACTGAAAAAGTATCTGTTACAATGACCAGGTTTTGCCATTCAAATCTCTCTAAATTACAGGCTTTTCCTCTGGCCATTTAAAGTGGAGTCTATAATGCATGGCTGTTACTCTTTGACTTCACTGTAACTTGTTATTACTACACTAAACTGTAGTGGTCTGTACAAAAGGCTTTTCTATAAATATCTTCCTGGCTGCACAGCTAACAGTCCTAACCAGTAGCTCCTGCATTATTGAGCCTCTGGTTTTCTGCTCCCCTGCTGAGAATGGTTTTGAGCCGTTTTGAAATAAGAAGCCTGTAAACACTTGATGGCTGCTGGACTCCTGAAAATCTTATTAGCTGGAAGTCAATAATGTTAGTATACAGCTGGATTTCATCCTGCTCACCATTTTGGTGAGGACAATTCTTTTTTCAGATTCCAGGGCTTTTTAAGGGACAGGAGGCAATGGAAAACGTAATACAGCTACTATATATTTGTGTTGCCATTATTTAATCATGTCACTTGGCTAAAGTTCATGAATAAAATCCTGGTCCCATTGAAATCAATAGCAAAACTCCCATTAACTTTAGTGAGGTTGGGATTCCACCCTATTTCTTTGTGTCATGCTGATGGCTAGAGGGATCTCACAGGATAGTCTTCACTGAGCCCTGCATTATGCTTTTTTATTTTGGTCAGCAGAACCCCTGGCAGATACTGTCCAGTGGTAGAAAGTCTGGCCAGAGAGAATACAAGGAACTTGTAAACCCCACTGTGCCTGAGGGCCTGCAGCCAGTCAGTTCAGCCCTCCCCAAATTGACTAGGCTGGCTAGAACACCTAGGGGGTGCACTGAGTCAGTACACCCAGGGATAGCTATTGCTGACAGGGCTCCAAGTTAAAGCTGCCCTCCCATGTCTGAAACCATGCCTCCCTGAGCCACACATGGCCCTATTTGGATAGATTGTATCTTGTACCTCCTTTATGAGCAAGGAAAAGTCAAGTCAAATTCATGTATCTAATTCGATTTAATTAATCGAATTAGACTAGAAGCTCTTAGGGGCAGGGATTGTCTTGTAGGGTATGTCTGCACAGCAAGTTTCTGCGCAACAAGTTATACCACTTTTATTAAAGTGCTAGAATTAAACCGCTGTTGCGTGTCCACACTGCGCTCCTTGTGACGCTGGAGCGCATCCACATAAGCAGCTCTTGCAACGGGACAGGCAGCAGTGCACTGTGGTAGCTATCCCACTGTGCAACTGGCAGCAGGGTGCTTTGGGAGGGGTTTGCAATGCTTCATGGGGCAGGCACAGCATCACATGACGCAGGTTTCCCAATCCCATTGGTCCATGGGCATCCTACTACATTGCCAGCTGCTTTTCAATTGAAGTGGGGTGGGGGGGGCAGTGTGGGTGACAGGGAGTGTGTGTGTATGGAGAGACTGTGTTTTGGGGGTCAGAGAGTGTGTCAGCATGCTGTCTTGTAAGTTCAGACAGCATCAGGAAGCAACTTGTCCTGAGGCAGGGGGAGGTGGACACCCAGACATCAGCCCCCGGCTCCCTACACCCCTACCTCTCTGTTCAACAGCATGAGCAGTCCACGTTAATGGTTTGCTTTATGTCCTGGAGCAGATCAGCACAGCATGCAAGGGCTGTCAGAAATGGAGCTTTGAAAGAGGAGGGGCACATCTCTCCAGGGCAGCCGAGTTCAAAACAATGAGCAGAGCAGCCACTTGAGGGATCATGGGACGCTTCCGGGGGCCAACTGATGGCTTTCTGCACTGTAATGTGTTTACACTGCCAATACAGCGCTGGAGCCTCTGCACTGTAAGGCTTACGACTCTCATCGAGGTGGGTTTTTTGCAACACTGCAACTAAGGAATTTCTACGCACCAAGTGGCTTGGCAGTGTGTACACCTCGGGAGTTACACCGCAGAAAACTACTTTACTGTGCAGTAACTTGCCAGTGTAGACAAGGCCTTACTATGTGTAATGCCAAGTACAATGGATCTTTGATCTTCTTTGAGGCTTCTTGGCTCTGCTGTATTACAAATAGTAATAATAATGAGGGGATATAGAACTGTCAACAATATTTGGCACTTATGGCAAACAGTATTTCCATATTGAAAACACGATACAGACATTAGCTAATTAGTTCCTTTACACTTTTGAGAGGTAGTATTGCCCACCCTAAGTGTTCAAAAATCATGAGTCAGACCCCCAAAATCATGAAATTGGTTTTAAAAAATCTAGAATTTTTTGGAAAAAAAAAATTAGCCTTTTTCTTGGCCTTCTAGTATTTGAGCCTTGAGGCGTCACATTTTCCAGCCTTTCTCTGCAACTGTGGGGGCTAGAAACTTACTCTTTAGAAAATGTTAGCTGAGATCTCACATAATCATATGACTCCCAGAGCTGAGGCTTTAATATCAATTCCAAAAATCATGAGACCTGTAATTAAACCTTGAGAGCAGGCAACAGTGAGGAAGATGGCTTTGATTCTTGTGTTACAGATGGGGAAAGAGAAGCAGAGGGTTTAAGTGAGAGTGACTTGCTCAACGTCAAGTGTTTCTACCCCGTCCCCAGGAGTTTACAAAAATGTGAGTCAGGCAGGTCCCAAAAAATCATGAAATTGGTTTTACAATCGTGAGATTTAAAAAGACTCCAAACAAACAAATTTTGATTCTTTTTATTTGCCTTCTGGTTTCTGAGCCTTTAGGGTAACTTTGCTTCACATTTTTAAGTTTTCCTTAAGTTTTTAAATGAAAGCTGATTCCAGCAGTGTGAGTTTCAATAAAAACACCAAATATCACAGGAGCTGGTGACACAGAGATCACTGAGATTTGGTGGCTTCTTGCTGCTTAGCCAGTTACTCATTCCTCTAAACCACGCTGCCTTTCAATATGTTAATGCCCCCTATTGAGAAGAAAATCATGGAAATGCACTTGGTGTGTGGTTGTTTTTGAAACCAGGATTTTCCTTAAAAGAACGGGCTGGATGCGAGCTCTGTTTGTTGAACTGACAATGCAGTCCTCTGACAAAAATACCAACATGATGTGTATTTTTTTATTTGTCTATGCACACAGTCCTGGATAGTTGACTTTTTGATTTTAACAGGCTGGTTTTATGACATCCAGTGAAAGAAACGGCTGTATGAAATGCTGGGTAGTAGTTGCACTGTATGTAAGGGGGCAGTATGACTGCTCAGAGCTCTGGTACGAAACTGCAGAAAAACCTGAGTGTCTCTGGATTAAGTTTAGAAGCGTGAGCAACAAGGGTGATGTCGTGGTGGGAGTCTGCTATAGACCACTGGACCGGGGGATGAGGTGGACGAGGCTTTCTACCGGCAACTCACGGAAGTTACTAGATCGCAGGCCCTGGTTCTCATGGGAGACTTCAATCACCCTGATATCTGCTGGGAGAGCAATATAGCGGTGCACAGACAATCCAGGAAGTTTTTGGAAAGGGTAGGGGACAATTTCCTGGTGCAAGTGCTGGAGGAACCAACTGGGGCAGAGCTCTTCTTGACCTGCTGCTGACAAACTGGGAAGAATTAGTAGGGGAAGCTAAAGTGGATGGGAACCTGGGAGGCAGTGACCATGAGATGGTCGAGTTCAGGATCCTGACACAGGGAAGAAAGGAGAGCAGCAAAATATGGACCCTGGACTTCAGAAAAGCAGTCTTTGACTCCCTCCGGGAACTGATGGGCAGGATCCCCTGGGAGAATAACATAAGGGGGAAAAAGAAAAGGAGTACTTGTGGCACCTTAGAGACTAACCAATTTATTTGAGCATAAGCTTTCGTGAGCTACAGCTCACTTCATCGGACGCATACTGTGGAAAATACAGAAGATGTTTGTTTTTATACACACCTATTCTATGAGTTGTCTATGGAGGCTTATAGCTAAAGGCATAACATTCTAAATTACGTAACAACAGTGCTACAGTAGATCAAGTGATACTGTCTAAACAACTACAGTAACAGGGGTTCCAAGGAACTGAAAGCTTTAGCTGCCCAAAATTACTGGAACTGTTGTATACATATGCCATAATAAAAGGGTATGGACATGATGGATGGTTCTGCAGTTATAGCAGATACAGATGCACCAGGCGATCAGTTTAAATGGACAACAATTGAAAATGCAAACCCAGAATGTCTATCAGGACTTTGAACTCCTTCTTTTTCTGTAAGAACTAGTTTTCACAGACACCCACACCTCTGTCCCTCTCCTTCTGACATTTCTCTTCTTGATCTGGTAAACCTGTCCCACCTTTTGTATGAAACTTAAAACCTAAGGCCTGACCACTTGCGGTCACTGAAAATCACATGGCACTTTTTGCAAGAGTAGGGTTCTTAAATTTCATGTCCTGACCAAATTCCAGTTTGAGTATCTATGTTCAGGGGGCCTGTGTGGGGATTCCCTTAGGCCCAGCACACTTTGGGACATCTCTGCTCCATGGTATAGAGCTCAGAGCAACCGTACAGAGGGAGTGGGAGGAGAGCATCTTGGTCCAGCTGAGCCAGGTGAACCGAAGGGAGAGGGAAAGGAGAAAAGGAAGGAACTGAGTAAATTGCTTTGAAACCCCACCTCCTTGGATTGGAGGTAAAAGCAGAATGTCTCCTTGTTGCCCAGCTCACCTTTACCAACCCTTTGAGAGAAAATGGAAAGCAACTGCTGCCATCAAACAATAGAAAGGGGAGGGTGCAAGGTCTCTTGCAGAAAACCATTACAAATCAATGTGTCTTGGACAGTTGGAGAGTACGGGAATCTTCAACACTCCCCCTAGGAACAAGGAAAGGAAAGAAGTCATCTTTCCTGCCTTTCTCAAGGGGAAATGTATCACCATATCTTTCCCATGTGGTAGAGCAAGGGAGGGTGTGCTTAGAAAAATGGTAGATTGAAAGCACTCTGCCTGCCTAAAATTAGATCTTAAAATGTTGTTTTTCTCTTAAAATATAGGCAGCACTTTCCTTGGTCTTGTTACCACTGGCCAGATGGAATCGCATTGCTACTTCTCAGACTCATGAGGGCTGCTAAAATGTTCTTTATACAGAGTTTCATATTATGGTCCAAGTTCTGCTATCATAAAGCTAAGACTTCCATGGTTCCAATGGGAGTTGCGTTGTATAACTGAGCGCACCATTTGGTCCCTGTCATAAATATAAAAGGAAGGGTAAACACCTTTAAATTCCTCCTGGCCAGAGGACAAACCCTTTCACCTGTAAAGGGTTAAGAAGCTAAAGGTAACCTCGCTGGCACCTGACCAAAATGACCAATGAGGAGACAAGATACTTTCAAAGGTGGGGGGGGGGAGAAACAAAGGCTCTCTCTGTCTGTGTGATGCTTTTGCCGGTAACAGAACAGGAATGGAGTCTTAGAACTTAGTAAGTAATCTAGCTAGATATGCGTTAGATTCTGTTTTGTTTAAATGGCTGATAAAATAGCTGTGCTGAATGGAATGGATATTCCTGTTTTTGTGTCTTTTTGTAACTTTCGGTTTTGCCTAGGGGGATTCTCTATGTGTTGAATCTGATTACCCTGTAAGGTATTTACCATCCTGATTTTACACAGGTGATTCTTTTACTTTTTCTTCTATTAAAATTCTTCTTTTAAGAACCTGATTGCTTTTTCATTGTTCTTAAGATCCAAGAGTTTGGGTCTGTGTTCACCTATGCAAATTGGTGAGGATTTTTATCAAGCCTTCCCCAGGAAAGGGGGTGTAGGGTTTGGGAGGATTTTGAGGGAAAGACATTTCCAAGCGGGCTCTTTCCTGGTTATATATCTGTTAGACGCTTGGTGGTAGCAGCAATAAAGTCCAAGGGAAAAAGGAAAATAGTTTGTACCTTGGGGAAGTTTTAACCTAAGCTGGTAAAAATAAGCTTAGGGGGTTTTTCATGCAGGTCCCCACATCTGTACCCTAGAGTTCAGAGTGGGGAAGGAACCTTGACAGTCCCTGAGAGCAGAATTTGGATTTTAGATTCCAAATGCATGTGGTATTTTATTCCCGGACAGAGCATGTTTGCGGCTGGTGATTTCTGCTGCTACTGCTGCTTAAGGTCATCTATACATACAAAATGTGTCTCAGTGGGCACTTGACAGTGACAATGTAGATAAATATTTTAATTTACATAAACATTGCCTTTACATTTCCAGAACTGTAGTAAATAGTCTCAAATCCTAGAAGCCATTTAGACCCGTCAAGTATCACATTGTTGGGGATTATTTTTGAATAAGGTTGATGTACTGCATTATTTCATTGGTCACAGTCCAGGTCTAGAGGATGAGTTACCATTTGTTTTGCAAATGGCTATGTACCCTCCTGCAATAAAAGAAAATCTAACTGGACAGGAACAAAGTGTGGAGACCAAATGGCTTTTAAAAACTATGAACAGCTCAGGAAACTTCCCTGAGCTTGCCACAAATCATTAAAAAAAATTAAATTACCCTCCACCTGCTAGTAAGCATGGAGAGTGGGCATTTAAAAAAAGACTCTGGATATTCACACTTAAATTGCTGTTGTCTTGTTGCATTCCATTGTCTGTACACATGGCCACCCTGGAAATACAGTTGCTTCCTGTTCTGAATGGGTCCTCTCCACCTGACAACAGGAATGTAAAGCTGTATTGTGTGGCTGCCCAAGACTGCAGTTCCCCAGAGGCACTTGGGCTCCACCTACCCCAGTGACACAGAGGCTAGTGGGGATGATACAGGGGAAAGAAAAACTATTGACACTAACATTGTATAAGATGAGGAACAATAGAGGCCTATTCAAGAACGGATGGTTTAGCCACAACAAATCCTGCATCTTGGCAGGGGATTAGACTAGATCAGTGGTTCTCAATGCCGGTCCACCGCTTGTTCAGGAAAAACCCCTGGCGCGCCAGACCGGTTTGTTTACCTGCCACATCCGCAGGTTCGGCTGATTGAGGCTCCCACTGGCCGTGGTTTGCCACTCCAGGCCAATGGAGGCTGCGGGAAGCAGCGCGGGCCCAGGGATGTGCTGGCCGCCCTTCCCGCAGCCCCCATTGGCCTGGAGCGGTGAAACGCGGCCAGTGGGAGCCGCGATCGGCTGAACCTGCGGACGCGGCAGGTAAACAAACCGGTCCGACGCACCAGGGGCTTTCCCTGAACAAACAGAGGACTGGCTTTGAGAACCACCGGATTAGGTGACCCTTGCGGTCCCTTCTAACCCTATGATTCCATAGAGATTTCAGTTCAGGGCTTTGATACCACAGAAATAAGCACCTTTGAAATAGCTGAGCTATTTTGGGGCAGATCCTTGAGTGGTGTCAATTTGAAGAGCTCCAGTTCATCCAGTTGAGGATCTGACCCATAGTTTTCACAATACAGAACTCTGCAGGCACACGAATTGAGTGGCATGCTTCACCAGTGCACTATGGCAACCGAACCAGGGATAGTTTATGTTCTGTACACTGTCCACTGTCCACACTGAAACATTATAGGTAACTAGATTCAAGTAGAACTGGTGCCCCTGAACTAGCAGCTAGTATAAATTCATTGGAGTGTAGCTGTCCTGCAGTGTCACATAAGGAGTTTAACGAACACAAGGACCTGCATTTTCTACTCAGGACAATGACTTCAAGTATCTAATTGCCAGTGAGAACTGCAGCATGATTTGGTGAAGTCTGCTGCTTTCCCATGCTGGTGACATGCTTTTGCAGAGCTTCATCTGTTGTACCCTAAGTGCAATTTGCAGCCACAGCAAAAGCATTATTGCTTGTAATGGAATAGAGAGCTCAGAGCTGTGCAGTGGACTCTGTGTACTTCCACAATTGCACTGTTAATGAATTAACTGCTTGAATGCATTCTGTAGTCCCCCAAACAATTATTTTAGCCTGTCATAGCAGATTGAAGTTGGCTAGTAACAAGTACAGCTTTCTGTGTAGTTTAATTCTGATTCAAGTCACTTACATTATGCATAGTATGGTTGTTTTCTTTGAGAGGGTCTCAAGTAATTTTGTCAGATATATTTCCATACTTGCACTTGGAGGTTCCCCAGGCATGCCACCTTTGTGTACGTATGTCTGCGTGTGCTGTGTAGCCTAAATGTTCAAAAGTGACAAGTGAGTTTGGGTGTCCAACTTGAGACACTTTATAGGGGTTTGATTTTTAGAAAGGGCTGAGCAACTGACCTTTAAAAATCAGGTATCTCAGTTGGGCACCCAAAATCACTAGTCACTTCTGCCAAATTCAGACCGTATGTAATCACAGCCCAGAATCATTCTGCTGTGTTGCGGCTGCACTTTGGGTTTGAGAAAGATGCCTGGACTAGACCTACCAGGATACTTCTTACTAGTAGGAGAACGTTCAGTCACCAGTGTGTGTTAATGATGCGTGTCTCGGGAGTTCAGCCAATCATTTCACAAACTTTGCTGGTTTATTGTTGCACCAAGACAAAACAATGTAACAAATACACAGAAATGGGAAAAGCCCTCAAATATTTAACATGTAAGTACTAAACTAGGCAACCTGCAGCAGGCTCCCAGGAAGTGAGTCCTTTGTCGTTAGGTTCTTGGCACTTCCGGGCCTTGAGTGCAAAAACTCCTTCTCAACTGCCATCACCTCATGTCTTTAATCTGCATCTAGCTGGCTTTTATAGTCCTGTAGATTCCGAACAAACTGGTACCTACTCTCTAAGCATGTCTTTCTCACCAAAACTGCCAGCCTCTTTCCGATTTTTCTTTCTATCCTAGCTGGGCTGTTCTACCCACCTGCAATGAGTAAACAAAATTAGACACTACAATCAGGGGTCCTCTGGAGACCCTGTGGTAGCTGCATAACTTCCAAGAGACTGTCTGGCTGGGTACTGTAAGTTCATTCTCTCTAGTAAAGTGTCAGAAAGCACTGGAATGCTCCAGTGTCTTTTATACCCGTATTTTCTACTTTCCCCACTGAATGATGGGGCATGCGTCCGGTTACAAAGTTATACAGGGAAAAAATAATTCATGGCAGAATCACCATGTAAATTGCATAGGGAATATTCTGCCTTTCACAGGGTAATTCCCATAAAAACAGGGGTTCTCTAACTGGGGGTCATAAGGTTTCAGTTTCCACCCCAACCCACACTTCACCTATCGCATTTATAATAGTGTTAAATATAAAAAAGAATGTTTTTAATTTATGGGGGGGTCGCATTCAGAGGCTTGCTGTGTGAAAGGGGTCACCAGTACAAAAGTTTGAGAACCACTTCATTAAAATGAATCTCCTATAGGAACATATTGTAAATATATTTTAATCTCTTTATCTATAAATTGTCTGGAAAACCCTTAGCGCAGACACAGCAAGATGCACTTGTTTGATGCTCAGAAATCAAAGGTTCCTTATCATGCTCGTAAAACTTTTTTAATGTTATATAATCCACATCATAGGCCGCTAGGGTGCTGGTCAATGTAAACCATTAAAATCAATATTTAAACAAAATTGGGTCAAGTAACCAGCTGGTCAAAAAGGCTAAGGAAAAGAGAAACTAAGAAAGGAAGTGTTGTTCAGAAAGGGAAGATAAAATGTCAGGGATTAACTGATCTAATTAAGAAGACCTTACACTGAGTCCTGAAAAGCTACTAGGATTCTGGTTATTGATATAAGTGGTGGTACTAGCTTGTGTCTAATGAACAGTTGTGACAATATGAAAGCAGAGCTCAATGGGCTGAAAGAGAGCATAAGCAAATCACAATATCCGAGCGCCAATCATGTATTTGCATAGACCAGTGAGTGTACTGAATGAGCACTCTGTCAGTGACCACACTGATTCTTTTGGCATGCCCACAAGCAAACTGGGAAGTGGAAAGTGAAACCAGACAAAATTACATGATGCCAAAATAGAAAGAAGCTCCTGCTTTGTGCTTTCATACCCCAGGATCTCTCCAGAGCTGCTCTGGAAATGCACATGAGAAGAGGCCGTCAGTGATTTTCAGATACCTGTCATATTTTCTCTATCCCGTTTCTGTGGCAGGCACACTTTCTGTATTTGGCTGGTCTGCCAATAGCCAGCTTAACACTTCTAAGAGAGAGAACACTGAAATGGATCAACATATCCTGGAGTTGCAGGATGCCCTTCAGCATGACCCAGTTTGTATTGTGCTATTCCAGAGAAGTGTTGTTGCCTTACACTCTCAGTATTCATTATTTATCAATGGCAAACAAATAATAAAACAAGTTTTATCCTACTGCTGACACAAATCTATGAGCTGCTGCATGCAATCAATTCTCAGACTATGTGTCACCTGACAAAAGTTCCCCATAAACAGGGGCCGATTCAGGAACCTCACAGAGAGCCTGAAAGCATGGTACTGCTAAGCCACTACGTGGATTTCTCAGACTAACTTTTCTAGATTTACCAAGCCTTCTCAAATAACCTTTGGCTGCAAACTGAACATTTATAATGTGGGTGGCATAAAGGGCAAACTTCATTGGAATGATTACCCACTTGCCAGGAATCCCAGGGACTGCACCTAATTTGCATATTTTAATTGCATAGCCGTTCCAAAACAAAGAAAGCAAACCAGAGTCAAAATGGGTTGTTCCTTTCCTGAAAGTCAGATTTTAATAAGACTGAATATTTTTATCCAATTATCTTGATTCCCTGTCCCCAACTATGCAATGTCAGTCACTCCTGCAAAGAAAATAATTTTTAGAGATGTTACCTGTCCTTCCCCTATTATGAGCTGCACTACTCTCTTAAGGATAGTGAAGGTGGCCGTGCTGCATGTTACCAAAAAGCTGATTGTGTGGTATTTTCTAACTTTTGTGGAAGCAGGAGGTATCTGGAATTGTCACAAGATTGCCAGCCCAATATTGCATACACACGAAGCATCTGAACTTCAGGGTACTGATCCAAACTGAACTTCTGAGCCTTAAGAGGTGTTGCTTTCAAATGCTGCCTCTTGGGAGCATCACAGGTCCTATAGTGATATTAGGTCCTATAGTAATATTAGGTCTTTCTCCCCCATATACAATTTACCCCACTGTTCTATAATTTCTCTAGTACAACATAATAGGTTTAATCCTTAAAACCCCTTTCGCTCAAGAATATCACATTTTAACATAAGCTGTCTGCTATGGATTTAAATATATTCTATGGTCAACAGATTTTGAGGTAGTCCTATTTATTACCACATACAACAATTCAGAGTATATTGCCATGTAAATTGCAGTTTTACATATAATGACCATAATTTGCCTTCAAGGAGTAAATAGCGGTGTACTTACATTAGACCATGGCACTCAGCTATGTAGGCCTTGCTCAGCAAAACTCTCACTGATGTCAAAAGGGAGTGTTAACTGAAAAAGGATTTTAAGACTAAACCACAAATAAATAGCTGATAGTTGCCTTTCATTTGTATGGAAGTTGTCTGACCATTGTAGAAATAAGAGTTAAGACTAAAATTAATAGTAAATAGATGTATAAATTATAGTAATGATACACAGAAAAATACCAAGTGTCAAGATTTCCGTTTCAAACACTATTGTTATTGTAGTGCTTTTACAATGGATTGTCCTGAAAGTTGGTTATTGTGAGGGGAATGTGCCTGTTGAGGAAATTAGCTTTTAGTCTTGTTTTGTTTGTTAAACTTGGCAGTCATGGGAGTCTAAAAACTCTTAATTAAAATCAGTTGGGATATTGAGAGGAAAACAATAGGACAACAAGTCAAACAAGCTGGAGGAGAGAAAACACAAAGGCAAAGGGGAACTTTCAAACTGCTATGCCAGACAACTCTGACTAACATTAATGCGAGTCACATGGGCAGTGCTTTGAAAAATGCAGGAGAGAAGAAAATACATCATTTAAATAAATTCTGCAGACTTCCAAGCTAACCTGTTCATTTAGTCGAAAACAAGGAGGATATGGCTTCTATGAAGTTGCTGGACAGTATCGCTGCTGTAATTTATTAAAAGGAAGGTTTATTTTACCTCAGTTATGTTTGTTGTATGTTAAATATTGTGCCAATGTGTGACTGTCCTTCTGAAACCATGCAGAAATCTCATGATTTTGTTGCACATTCAAAATGTAGCCCAGGTTTGCTGAAAAATTCATCAGCCTTTTAACTAAATCTTAACCTTGTTTCTAGGTAAACCTGAGAACTCAGATGAAAATTGGGATTTATGCCTGAACTTCTGGGTTTGTCCAAATCCTAAATACAATATAGGATTATGATTCCCTATGAACCAAAATCAATGAGCATCGCTGAGTTAGCACAGCATTTGCTAAGTAAGGCTTGAATCAATTTAAACACATTACTCTTATTTCATAATATATAGTGGATTAGATGTGTGAGAGAAGCAGGAATAAAACCATGTCTCCATCACAAAGACTGTTGTTATCTACTCCATTAGAGGTCTTGCAAGCAAGCTACTTAATCTCTCTGTGTTCCTGACATGTAAAATGAGCCTAATATTAATGATTTGGGTCCCAATCCTGTAAACCTTTATGGCGTGTTCTAAAGCCAATTGACATCAATGGGTTGGGCGCTACCAAATCCACAGCCTTGAAAAACGCATCACAGACTGTGAAGTCTGGTTTCCCCCATGTAATTGGGGGGTGGGGGGGTGGCGGTATGGCCACCCTTAGATCTGTGCTGCCTGCAGAGCTGGGCGGCTGAAAAGCGGTAGCTGCTGGCCAGGCTAGCCCAGAAGGCAGCACCGCCACCGTCAGCAGTGCAGAAGCAAGGGTGGCATGGTATGGTATTGCCACCCTTACTTCTCTGCTACTGCTGGCATCAGCACTGCTTTCAGAGCTGGGTTCCTGGCCAGCAGCTGCCACCCTCCGGCCACCCAGCTCTGAACGGTGTACAGAAGTAAGGGTGACAATATTGCCACTCCCCTACAATAGCCTTGCGACTGCCCCGGTGACCAACTTTTGGGGTTGGGACCCCCACGGTTACAACACTGTGAAATTTAAGATTTTTTAAATGCTATCACCGTGAAATTTACCAAAATGTACCTTAAATTTGGTAGGGCCCTATCAATGGGATTTTAGGACTCCCTTTGAAGTTAATGGGACTACTCAAGTGAATGTGGCTTCGTCACATGAATAAGGGTTGAAGGACATTGCTAATTAGTTAGATGTAGATCTGGGAATGACTCTGGTTTTGTTTAACTTTTCAATTTACTCTGCATCACTAGACTAAACAGGCTGTTCTTGGAGCAAAGAAATGCCTAAACCCACAGTGTTTTTTTACCCTTTCCATATTACTTGGCTTTGTTCATGCTCTAGTGTAGTGTCAATCTTGGAATCCAACCAAGCAAAAGTAGGTGTCCTACTTTTTGCCTCTGAAATTCTGGTCATACTGTGGCTACAGCTATACATTTAGCACCCAGAGCAAAGTCTCAGTATTTATTTATAAATGTATAGTATTTATTTCAATATTTTAAAATTCAATTACAAGGCTAAGAAAGAAAACGTGGATTTTCCCCCAAACATCAGCATAAAATGTTGCATAAAGAAAAGAACGAATTATTCTGTATAGGATAGATTGTTAGGTCTAGTGAAAGTGAATAAAGAGTGAATCATAACATTGTCAAAGCATGAATGCTTCCTTATTTGGTGGTCATGCAATAATATTAAAAAGCAAAATATGGGAGTTTCTCTGATTTGAAGAACAGGGTCGTTATTATCTATGTTGCAAGTACAGCCACTTATTCTTGTGCCAATAATTTTTTTTCAAAACAGTTTAGTACTAGAGTAATTATACAAAAAGGCAAATATTAATGTTTTTAGATAGATGGTTGTTTAATAAGTTTCTGCTGTGCAAATATATGTGGCCTTAATATTTTTCCTTTCCTGTAAAGAAATGTAACAGGAGCTACCTGATCTAGTGGTACTGGGTAAAAGTAAACTGGTACCAAACGTTTACCAAGAATGCTGCTCCTAAAAAATCCTACCCCAGCATCTGGGATGTGGCACTATCTATCTTTCAATTCTGTAATCTGTCCTCACTCTGCTTCGGCAAGGCCAGTACATGTATTGGTTTTGTGATCTACAGTGAAAGAATACTGGAGGAAGTGAAGGAGGAGGGGCAGTTCTGTGGTTAGGGCACATGACGGGGTGCTACAGACTTATGGACATATCTTTAAAAGTATTTAAATGTCTTAAAATACAGACAGGTGCATAAGATTTTCCATTGCACTCAATGTGAGTTAGGCACCTGTGTGCTTTTGAAAATATTGTTAGGTGCCTATCTCTTTAGGCATTTAAATACCTTTTAAAAATCTAGCCCTTGATTTTTCTGTGCTTTAATTCCCTCCACTGTAATCTGGGGATAGAAATATTTACCTTCCTCACAAGTGAATGAGGCTTAACTCATATTTTACCAAATTCTTTAATGAATATCCAGTCAGCTTCCAGAACCCACCAGGGTTAAATCATCTGTCTCCAGAATGGCAAACATCTGCCCTCCTAAACTCTGGAGGGACTTAACCTCCAATCTTTCCCAATTTTCTATGCTGGCTCCAATTTCATGGGAAGCTCGTACACTATAAGAAAACAAAGAGAGAGAATGGATGGTACAGGCTACTGGCAAAGTTTTACACAGCTTTTCAATTCAAGTCCAGAGCCTTAATGACTGCATGTTTTTACTATCAGATGGCTGGTTGGTGGCCTGGGGGTGGGGACTTGATTTTAGAGTAGTTGTAACTAGAAAGGCAACAAAACTATCACTGCTGTTGACATTAATTGGCAACCTGGTGGGCAGTTTCAGTAAAGTGGCCAAAGGACTGAATCAGAAGATAAAGTTGCAGGGGAAGAAATGGACTGATACTGTATTACTTGAGAAACAATTGCAACCATATAATTCAAGACCACACAGTAGTGGAAAGAGGCAAAGTTAAGGCAGTACAGGTAACTTTAACTGCTTAACCATGCAACCTAATCATTCTCTTAAAGTAGCAATTGTGTGGATTCATAGTCTAAACGTTTTGCATTGAATCAGTTTCTTAATAGGGGAGGTCCACCCCAAAATCCTGGGTCAAAGAACCCCAGAGCTTTGGGGAGAATTGGGTCTTGATCCCAGCTTTGTGGCTTAGACCCGTCTCAATATGTCATTCAATCATTTTAGAACAGCTGTTTTAGAAACTGGGCTCAACTGCTTTAGAAGATTTTTTTCAAAAACAAAATAAATATCCTTTAAAGCAGAGACTGTGTCCCTTGTAGTGGTGAAGAGAGAGGACTCGGTTGCAATGGGAGTCTTTATCGAAGCTGCTGAACATACACACCCTCTGTGTAGCATCTTGGCCTTCTTCACAGGAGTGAATTTCATCAGGTCTGAGAACAATAGCCTTCTCCACACAGCTTCATGAATGAGAAGTTTGCCTAAATCCTGGCCTGGATTCTGCAATCATGGAATGGATTACTGACTACCCAGGTCAGTACTGTGTGTGTGTGTGTGTCTAAGAGATGTTTGACAGAGTTATAAGCTCTGGGGACCAAGCCCAACTCACTGCAGGCTCACTGCCTGGTTATTGATTGATCAATTGAGGCATCATCCACAACATTAAGCAAATACACAACAGACAACACATTTGAATGATTTTAGTTTAGCTTAGACATATTATAAAACAATGCTTTGGTCATCTGAAGTGTGCACTATTGCCCAGAAATGCATTACCCGAAAGGCAACTGCTGTTCTAAAATGTAAACTTAAATGTTTTTAAACAAGAAAAATCAAGAAAACGTGGTGATGTGGTACATCTGGCTGGGCATTGTGTTAGAGACATTGCAATTTCAATAGCTGACCCAAAAGCTCCATTTCTATTGAAAAGTTCTTAAATTATTTAATCATTTTTGGTTAAAATCTAAACCCATTTGACTTCTGCTTCAAAGCTCCTTTTTAGACAACAGTGTAATGCAGACAGATGATTCAACAACCTTCAATATGGCTGTCTCTGCTTGCCATCTAGTTTGATTTATGTGTTACCTCTTCCAGATTGTAGACATATAGTTTCCCTCACACCATATGCAAATTAGAGAAAATAGAAGGATGCAGTATGGTGTAGTGAGGCAGGATGTCAAGACACAGTAAACTTTTTAAAAACAACATCAAATGAAAGGCTTTAGCATAATGAAAAGGAATCTTGTGGTGACTGTAAAGGATTCTGACATATGTCCTTTATCCATGTGAACAAAAATACTTAGTCTGAAAAGCCCATGGAGATCTGTGTGACCAATTTCCAGACAGGGGGAAAAAAATCCTTCCAGAAAATAAGAAAAAAAGCTGTTTGCACTGCAACAAATGCCTACAGTACTGACATGAATTATGAAATTGCTGGCTGTGACTCATCAGCCGTAATAAATGGAATGAACTGGAAATGGAGCAAATCCTTTTTCTCGTGGTGAAAACTGCTTGAGTTTACATTTTTGCTCAGAAAAAGGGCTTCTACTGAACAAACCTGTCTGTCATTGTATTGTTATCCAGTGGAAAGGGGAGAGACATTCATTGTTAGGGAAAGAAGATGGGAGAGTGGGATTTTGTGAAACTTTAAGAACTTTGCAGAAAGCTCTAAAAGAAGTGTGGGTTTTTTTGTAAAATTTATTTTGAAATTTAAGATTTTTGGGAAAAATCCAATCTACATTTCTCTACTCTGCCTGCAGAGAAAGTGTTCAGAAGACTGCAACAAAAAGCAAGGCTCCTCCCTCTTACTGATAGAGGACAGATGTCCATCATTCCTAAAATCATCATCTCATGTGGAGCCAATTGCTACTCTTGTTGCCAAGTTTCAGCAGAGTGGCCAAGGACAGAGTAGTCTTTACTTTGATGGGGTGTACAAAGATCTCACTGGCTCAGGGCGGGAAGGGGATAACGGTTTGCTTCTCTCCCCACCCCCCCAAAAAGGGCTCTGCCCTATAGCATGTGGAGATTAAGATACTGTGATGGTAAAATCCAGATGAGTTAACCAGGAGATCTGGTGCCCACAGCCACGAGTGCTGTCCTGTAGATGACATCTCAAAGGCCCTGTGCTAAAGTGACCCCTCCTCCACTACGGGTTAGCTGGAGTTGACTTTCCACAACTCAGCATGCTGTTCCTGAGTCAGCCAGCTGAGTCAGGGATAACTTACGCAACAAGAATCTCTCCATTCTCCTTAGGACTGAGTGCAGTACACTGACAGTCAGGTTAGTCTATTCTAGGGCAGAAAGTGAAGGGATATTTATTTTAAAAGACTGACCTAAAAACTCCAGTTGAGATGATGCTGTTTCCAAGGCTGACTTGGTTCAGAGAAAAAAAAAAAGCCAGAGATGCACATTCACATTGTTAGGGTAATTACTAGATTGCCCGATGCCAACTCTGTCCACATATTTGTTCAAGTGACACCATCATAGGACCTAATCACATTAGCCACACCATCAGGGGCTCGTTCACCTGCACATCTACCAATGTGATATATGCCATCATGTGCCAGCAATGCCCCTCTGCTGTGTATATTGGCCAAACCGGACAGTCTCTACGCAAAAGAATAAATGGACACAAATCTGACATCAGGAATCATAACATTCAAAAACCGGTAGGAGAACACTTCAACCTCTCTGGCCACTCAGTAGAAGATTTAAGGGTGGCAATTTTGCAACAGAAAAGCTTCAAAAACAGATTCCAATGAGAAACTGCTGAGCTTGAATTAATATGCAAACCAGATACCATTAACTTGGGTTTGAATAGAGACTGGGAGTGGCTGGGTCATTACACATACTGAATCTATTTCCCTAAAGTTAAGTATCCTCACACCTTCTTGTCAACTGTCTAAATGGGCCATCCTGATTATCACTACAAAAGTTCTTTTCTCCTGCTGATAATAGCTCATCTTAACTAATTAGCCTCTCATAGTTTGTATGGCAACTTCCAACTTACCTGTATGTATATATATATCTTCTTACTATATGTTCCATTCTATGCATCCGATGAAGTAAGCTGTAGCCCACTTATGGTCTCATAAATTGTTAGTCTCTAAGGTGCCACAAGTACTCCTGTTCTTTTTGCGGATACATACTAACATGGCTGCTACTCTGAAACCTATTAGATTGAAATGGCCATTTGCTTTTCTGTGTTCTGATTCTTTTTCATTTTTTCCCTTACAAAATGGCAGCATCAAGTACACAAGTTCAGTTCCAAGAACACAGGTATGTCTTCATATTATTTATGGCATGCATGGTGGAAAAAAATACATCACTCACTAATGCTAACATTTGTCTGGCCTCAAAGTACAGATAGTAGATAGAGTGGGTGGACCTCACCAGTATGACAGAACACAAAGTATAGAAGAATTACTAAGAAAGTCATAGAAGAGCAAGGGAGTGAACAAATATGGTCAGAAAAATCCTTATACCTTCTTCCCCATTACTGATTCAACATAGCCCAAACCTGGTTGTACTTATCAGTAGCAATAAGCCTTTTCAGAGCGCATTGAGAGATGTGTTTTAGTTCAAAAAGCCATTAACTGATGATTTCCAATGCATCAGAATAATTCTGTTCATGACCATAACGGACCAGTATAGGGCAACACCAGCAAGATAGTAATTAATCCAAGTAAACGGAGCAAGTTAAGTACTGGGAGAAAAACAAAAACAAAAAGCAAGCTGTTACTTATTCTGAACCATTAATGTGTAATTTTCAGGCCATATACAGTCATCAGTTTTCAAGCTGGCCTCCTCTTTGAATTCAACACTGGCAGCGCAGAGGGAAAGGGGCAACACTAAAAAAGACAAAGATAGATAGGGCCTGATATGAAGCCCATTGAAGTAAACAGAAAGTCTCCCATTGATGGATTTTGGATCAGGTCCATAAATATCAAGGAACAGATACAAATACAGAATATTCTATATATGTACTTGCCATATTATATCTTGGGTTTTGGGGAAGTAATCTCTTAAATTGCAGCACTGGAAAAGCACCTGTATATTACAACAGTTGCAGACTGTGTGTGTGGAGGAGAGAGAGGCAGGGGCTGAGGCATATGACTTATTTGTACTCAAAAGAAAGACTTACACTAAAATAAATGTTTTCAATAGAGTCATCCAATATTTGCTATCTTTTTGCTGAAGCAGAATATGGAGTGCCTCCATGAAAGGGCCTGGAGGTTAAATCAACTATTCTTAGTCAAATACCTAGGAATTAAACCTTCCGGTTGCTTCTGCACACAGCAGATCTGTCCTTCAGTTTTCCCTTGGGTTTAATACCTCATGCCAGATGATTTCTTTGCACTTTGTACTTCTAAAAACCCAAGCAAATAAAAAAAAAAAGATTATTGAATGTTAGATGTGCAGTTTTGCTAGGATTCATGTGGTTTGCTCATCTCTACAAATTAGTTTTCCAGAATAGTTTCTGAGATACATGGTAATATTCATGTTGATATATGAGCCTCCAGTACAGCAGTGAGCACCCAGCATGGCTTGTTACACAGCTGTTTTAAAAAGTCATGTTTTGAAACATATTTTTATTTGCAACATTCATGGAGGAAGATATTCAGCTTAACATTTGGTGCCTGGCAATGGGATAACTAGGAAGCAGGTTCCGTTTCTAAAGGAATGATGGGAGTAGACTTCTGCTTTACATCTGGACCTTACTTTAAACTAGTTGATACTGGGATTTTATCTAACTTCCATTAAATTTCAAATATTACCAGGATTGCTTTAAAATTATTTTTGTGTGAAAAGTAGAGCAGTTTGGATGCTTTATTCTAAAAGTTTCTGTTTACCAACATGTAACTTACCTGTAGCATATGGCCCAGATAATTTCAAAGCTAACCTGGATGGAGAGAAATAGTTTTCACAGTCCAAGTGCACAATGGTGAAGTATGAAATACACTTCGCGTTGTACTCATGTCAATGGCAGGACTCTCAATCCATCCCTAATTTGGAGCCAATTCTCCACAGTGCTGAGCACTTCCATGCAGGATCAGGTCTTTGAAGAGGTGAAGCTCCAACATATCAAATCAAATGAAGATCTTCAGGACCAGAGAAGAGCACAGCTAGGTTTAGAACACAACCTGTGTTACGCTAACTCTCCCTTCCCCTCCCCTGCCCTCCAATGTTTGTAGACAGATGTTCAAAGTTTGAAAAGATTTTACTTTAGCACACAAAGTACCATAACCTTTGAAAACAGTGCTAGTTCCCGGCTTCTGAGTTCAATAAATAATCAAGGACAAAGAGATGAACAGGTTAAAGTGGGGGAAGAATAAAATGGAAAAATACCCAATGCCAACCAAACCCACAAACGTAATGCCTCCTGTGTAATAATAATAATAATAATAATTAATAATAAAGCCAGGAGAGAGGGAGAGCTGCAGTGGAAACAACAGGGACAAGAAAAGGAGTACTTGTGGCACCTTAAGCTTTCGTGAGTAGCTCACGAAAGCTTATGCTCAAATAAATTGGTTAGTCTCTAAGGTGCCACAAGTCCTCCTTTTCTTTTTGTGAATACAGACTAACACGGCTGTTACTCTGAAACAGGGACAAGGGCATTCCCTTTAATTGCAGTATGTGACTGTGTATGAAGTCAAACCACCCCAAAAAGTTTCCGTCTTCAGGAGGTCCAATTTAGCCATAATCTCTTCCTGCCCATAGTCTTCAGGATGTGACCTATTTGTTTACTGTTGGCTTGTTTCTAGATGCTAGGAGGAGGTACAGGGGAGCATTCTCCCCTTGCACTCTGTATACACTGTGCTGGGCAAAGGGACAAGTGCAATTTCTGCACTCAAGGGAATGCAGTGACTGCTTCTTCTATGCACCCTGAGGGACAAATAACCTAAGAGGAGGAGGTGGGACCGGCTCTGTTTTGCACCAGCCAGCAGAGTTGGCAGACCAAAGAGAGGGTACCAGGCTGTACCATCCTAAAGGATGATACTGGTTGCCAGCTCCTGCTTGAATAGCCTACCTCTGCACACATACCTTGCAGGCCACAGCCTTAAAAGCACAATCCAGCCCTGAAAACTGAGACTTTGTGTATCCAAGGGATAGATTTCCAAAGGGATTTAGCTGCCTAGTGGGCTTTCCAAATGTGCCTTAACCAGTTAGGCCCGAACTCTCATTGATTTCAGTTGAAATCAATGGGAGTTAGTTGCCTTCAAACTCACTTAGGCACATTTAAAAATCCCTCGAAACCTATCTTTATCTTTAGGTGCCTAAATATCTTTGAAAATCTGGCCCTAAGGCTTCAATCCTCAGTTGTTTCTAACTCCCTGATCCTGGAGTTGGCGAGGAGCTGGCTTGGCTCTTGGCATAATTTAGAGTAGCCCTGAGGTTTCTATTACTATGCCCAGCTGGCTAAAGCCCCAATGGAACATCCTCCAGCTGGTGGTTGCTGGAGTCCAGCGGTGCCCCAGCCATGTATCCACCTGCTCTGGCAAGTCTCTTACCTTGGAGCTGCAGAAGGATTGGTATAGGAACTGACTACACTGGCTCCTTGCTAAGAGAGGACTCCCTCATAATTTTATTTTAAATACATGTTTGCTTGTGAAAGTTGGCAGCTGGAGGACACGGGAAACTGAAGACCTCTTTCTGGCCGCAGATTAGAGCACAAGAAACAAGGAGGATAGGCCCTTAAAGGATAGGTGCAGCTCAGCTCTCCTGCTTCTGGGTCTTGGCCCCTTTAAGACTAAGGATTCTGGGATTTTAATCTTTCTACTCTTCCTCCACCACTTCTCTCCAATGGATTATGTGAGGCTAGGCAACCGATCCCTCTGTGGAGGATGTAGGGTGGGGCTACCAACAAGTGACAGATTTGCCTTTGCCTTAAAGGCGTGGAGACCAAAAACTGGAGTGCTGGGCCATGCATGCTCTTAAAGAGCCAGGGCTTGCCATGCTGCAGTACTTCAGGGACATCCCTTACAGCTTCCCTATGAATCTTGCTCTAGGGGGACCACCTTCTGGGTGAGAGGATAGTTCAATTTCCAAGCCACTTAAATCCTTGGCTTCTCTGCTGATACTGCCAACAAGGTAACAACTGTGATGTTGTTTCCCTGCAATCTGGTCTCCCCTCCACTAGTCACTGCACTGAGATGAGACCATCAGTTCATTTCACATAGGCAACTGAATAGCTCATCATATGATAACATGTTTCAGGCATTTAGCTGGTTTATATCCTCAAATCTGTAGTAATACACTCATCATGTCCGTTGCTATTCCCAGGAGAAAGAGAGAGAGAGAGAGTGTGTAATTTTTGGGGGGGAGGTGGGGTGGGAGGGTAAGCCATTCATTTTTGCAAACCCAACTGTTCATAAATCAGTAGAAATACTGAACGCAAGACTCAAAGTAAACAAACTGTGCTTTCAAATTGTGCTTATCACCATCTCTTGTCAGAGCGTAGGTGTATTTGTTTACTTATTGTGAATGGTACCATGCTTTTAAAAAATGTTTTGACTTACAGCAGCAACAGATTACAAAAAATTAAATGTTATTTGCCAGTGAAGTGCCATTCACCCTCAGAGTGCTACAGAAATAACAAAACAATGGTAGGTTTCAGAGTAACAGCCGTGTTAGTCTGTATTCGCAAAAAGAAAAGGAGTACTTGTGGCACCTTAGAGACTAACCAATTTATTTGAGCATGAGCTTTCGTGAGCTACAGCTCACTTCATCAGATGCATACCGTGGAAACTGCAGCAGACTTTATATATACACAGAGAATATGAAACAATACCTCCTCCCACCCCACTGTCCTGCTGGTAATAGCTTATCTAAAGTAATCGTCAGGTTAGGCCATTTCCAGCACAAATTCAGGTTTTCTCACCCTCCACCCCCCCACACAAATTCACTCTCCTGCTGGTGATAGCCCATCCAAAGTGACAACTCTTTACACAGTGTGCATGATAATGAAGTTAGGCCATTTCCTGCACAAATCCAGGTTCTCTCACTCCCTCACCCCCCTCCAAAAACCCACCCCCATACACACACAGACTCACTCTCCTGCTGGTAATAGCTCGTCCAAACTGACCACTCTCCAAGTTTAAATCCAAGTTAAACCAGAACATCTGGGGGGGGGGGGGAGGAAAAAACAAGAGGAAATAGGCTACCTTGCATAATGACTTAGCCACTCCCAGTCTCTATTTAAGCCTAAATTAATAGTATCCAATTTGCAAATGAATTCCAATTCAGCAGTTTCTCGCTGGAGTCTGGATTTGAAGTTTTTTTGTTTTAAGATAGCGACCTTCATGTCTGTGATTGCGTGACCAGAGAGATTGAAGTGTTCTCCGACTGGTTTATGAATGTTATAATTCTTGACATCTGATTTGTGTCCATTTATTCTTTTACGTAGAGACTGTCCAGTTTGACCAATGTACATGGCAGAGGGGCATTGCTGGCACATGATGGCATAAATCACATTGGTGGATGTGCAGGTGAACGAGCCTCTGATAGTGTGGCTGATGTTATTAGGCCCTGTGATGGTGTCCCCTGAATAGATATGTGGGCACAATTGGCAACGGGCTTTGTTGCAAGGATAAGTTCCTGGGTTAGTGGTTCTGTTGTGTGGTATGTGGTTGTTGGTGAGTATTTGCTTCAGGTTGCGGGGCTGTCTGTAGGCAAGGACTGGCCTGTCTCCCAAGATTTGTGAGAGTGTTTGGTCATCCTTTAGGATAGGTTGTAGATCCTTAATAATGCGTTGGAGGGGTTTTAGTTGGGGGCTGAAGGTGACGGCTAGTGGCGTTCTGTTATTTTCTTTGTTAGGCCTGTCCTGTAGTAGGTAACTTCTGGGAACTCTTCTGGCTCTATCAATCTGTTTCTTTACTTCCGCAGGTGGGTGAATTTGTGTGGGGGGGTGGAGGGTGAGAAAACCTGGATTTGTGCTGGAAATGGCCTAACCTGACGATTACTTTAGATAAGCTATTACCAGCAGGACAGTGGGGTGGGAGGAGGTATTGTTTCATATTCTATGTGTATATATAAAGTCTGCTGCAGTTTCCACGGTATGTATCTGATGAAGTGAGCTGTAGCTCACGAAAGCTCATGCTCAAATAAATTGGTTAGTCTCTAAGGTGCCACAAGTAAAACAATGGTAGACTCTCGAAGGTCAGAACTTCTCTATGGGACCAAATCAAGTGTATTTTTAGGTTTTATAATACTCAGTGATATCCGTTTAAAAGTGCAGAAAGCTAGTTCCTACCCTATTAGTTTAGAAGGTGGATTAATTCAATAAAACTCAACAATATATTTTCCCATGTACAATCCTTTCTACCAATACAGTATATTTTGCTCATGATAAAGTTCCCTATAAAACAGATAGAGGTTAGATTTATTTTTTCTGCTGCTGAATCATCTGCCCATTTGGAAATGTTGAACTAATGAGAATACCAGTAAATGTGAGTTCTGTTTTAGAGATATATCCATTCTTCCCACCACACATGCATACAATTTTGATATATGAAAGCAATACCAGCCATGAGATGAAAACTGTCTATGAGGAACTATTCATCATGTTGGCTGTTTGCCTGTAGTTGTGGTTATTTTGATTAATGTTGTTAGAAGTCCCAAGGATTTGAGAAGTTAAAAACATTTTTCAGTTTCATTAAAACCCTTTTTGCCAAATATATTTTGATCAACTAGTTCTCCCTAAAACCTTAACAAAGATGATGATGTTTTCTAGAGGTATGTTCAAGGGAGAATGTCTCAATTTGTAAGTTATACTCATTATTCATGATGTGTGTCATTCACATAGAGACAGGTCCTTACCTGGTTTAAATCAGCATAGCTCTGCAGATTTCAATGGGACTGTGCAAACTTACATCATCTGAGCATCTAGCCCTGTATATTTAATAACACAGTTGGACTGGCTCTGTGCTCTTTTGCAGTGGAGAGTTGAGATCATTTCAGGTGACTGGGGCTTGAAAATAGATCTCAGTAAAGTGTAATGACAGCAGGTAGCAAAGATAGGGACATAATGGGCAGAGCTCCTGAAGAGAGGGAGTATGTTATACCAAAACAGAATGACCGCCTTGACCATTATAGGAGATATGTTCTGGGTTTCTTAGCAAGCAAAGTTGGGAATCTGGCCAGTTGCTTCAAGAAGGCTTTGAAGATGGAAGGGATAATAAAAATTAAAACCATGAGGAAAATCTTTGCATGAGATAACTGGCTCTGTGGATGAAGGGAAAGCATTGGACGTGTTGTTCCTTGACTTTAGCAAAGCTTTTGACACGGTCTCCCACAGTATTCTTGCCAGCAAGTTAAAGAAGTATGGGTTGGATGAATGGACTATAAGGTGGATAGAAAGCTGGCTAGATTGTCAGGCTCAACGGGTAGTGATCAATGGCTCCATGTCTAGTTGGCAGCCGGTATCAAGTGGAATGCCCCAGGGGTCGGTCCTGGGGCCGGTTTTGTTCAATATCTTCATAAATGATCTGGAGGATGGTGTGGATTGTACCCTCAGCAAGTTTGCAGATGACACTAAACTGGGAGGAGTGGTAGATACGCTGGGGGTAGGGATAGGATACAGAGGGCCCTGGACAAATTAGAGGATTGGGCCAAAAGAAATCTGATGAGGTTCAACAAGGACAAGTGCAGAGTCCTGCACTTAGGACGGAAGAATCCCATGCACCGCTACAGACTAGGGACCGAATGGCTCGGCAACAGTTCTGCAGAAAAGGACCTAGGGGTAACAGTGGACGAGAAGCTGGAAATGAGTCAACAGTGTGCCCTTGTTGCCAAGAAGGCCAATGGCATTTTGGGATGTATAAATGTATTGCCAGCAGATTGAGAGACGTGATCGTTCCCCTCTATTCGACATTGGTGAGGCCTCATCTGGAGTACTGTGTCCAGTTTTGGGCCCCATACTACAAGAAGGATGTGGAAAAATTGGAAAGAGTCCAGTGGAGGGCAACAAAAATGATTAGGGGACTGGAACACATGACTTATGAGGAGAGGCTGAGGGAACTGGGGATGTTTAGTATTCAGAAGAGAAGAATAAGGGGGGATTTGATAGCTGCTTTCAGCTACCTGAAAGGGGGTTCCAAATAGGATGGATCTAGACTGTTCTCAGTGGTAGCAGATGACAGAACAAGGAGTAATGGTCTCAAGTTGCAGTGGGGGAGATTTAGGTTGGATATTAGGAAAAACTTTTTCACTATGAGGGTGGTGAAACACTAGAATGGGTTACCTAGGGAGGTGGTGGAATCTCCTTCTCTAGAAGTTTTTAAGGTCAGGCTTGACAAAGCCCTGGCTGGGATGATTTAGTCGGGGATCGGTCCTGCTTTGAGCAGGGGGTTGGACTAGATGACCTCCTGAGGTCCCTTCCAACCCTGATATTCTATGATTCTATGATTTCCAAATGGATAACATAGGAGTAACCATTTACCCTGGAAATAAAAACAACATGAAAGGTTCTGATGCCTATTCACAGCTTAAATACAACCATTTCCCAACTATTTAGTAATGGGTATATCTCAATGGAAGTCTTTGACACCAGTACTCCATAATCTGTGCTGGTCACCTGTTGAGCTCTGAGTGTGGTTTAGGGTTTCTGACCTATAAAGGACTTTGGACCTACCTATTTGAAAATTGGCCTCATTCCCTGTGCTACACTGAAACAGATAGATGAGTGGAAGCATTGCTTGATCTTGATTCCCCTAACTATAAAAGAGAAGAGGCAGAGAATGGGATACAACAGGGATCGGCAACCTTTGGCACGCAGGCTGCCAGGGTAAGCCCCCTGGTGGGCTGGGCCAGTTTGTTTACCTGCCGCGTCTGCAGGGTCGGCTGATCGCGGCTTCCACTGGCTGCTGTTCGCCGCTCCAGGCCAATGTGGGCTGTGGGAAGCAGCAGCCAGCAGATCCCTTGGCCTGCACTGCTTCCCACAGCTCCCATTGGCCTGGAGCGGTGAACTGGCACCAGTGGGAGCTGTGATCGGCTGAAACTGCGGACGCGGCAGGTAAACAAACCTGCCCGGTCTGGCCCACCAGGGGGCTTACCCTGACGGACTGTGTGCCAAAGGTTGCCGATCCCTGGGATATAATTTTGGGGAAGAAATCAGAGACTTGTGGGAGAAAGCAGGAATAACTTCTCTGGCAGGTTGGTGGTGGCTGCTTTTTGTTGGGGAGGGGAGGTGGCATTTCCAAATGGCTGCCTTTAAGCTGCTCAGACTTTAGAGGTAGCCATAACAGAAATGGATTTGTAGGCAAAATGTTGGTGAGGTGCTCAAAGGTGCAAAATAAATACAATGGTTCTGCACTGCTTACATGGACAACACCATCCTCTGTGTGTACAATTGTAAATAGAAAACACTTGACCAGCAGCTGTCACTAGTACTCCAGCTACAAGTATATCTACATACACACACTTCATGGTTTTATCCATCTGATACATTGCAGAGCCATATGATACGTCCTGCATAGACACACACAGATGTGTACATTTTAGTACGACAAAAATCCTGCTGTACCAATTTAAGAAAACCTGCTGTAGAAAACAAATGAAAGGAACACAAGTGGAAAAATAAATGGTACCTGGAGGCAAAAGAAAATCTTTCAGGAAGCTTTGGAAATGTGTGTGGAAAATCTGATTTGGTTGATTTTCTTTTTTCTGGTCTTTCTTAAATGAACTGTATTCAACTTTAAGCTGATCATGCAAGATATATGCAGAGAAGTGATGGCTCCAATACACTGGTGAGAATGGAAGCATGATTCCTATAATTCCTAGTGCCTGTCAGGTCTTGAGGCCAGGGGAAAAAAGAGTTTATGTAACAAAGGCGTGGAGAAAGGATAGGAAAACTTGATGCGTTTGAATGTCAAAGGCTAATGCTCAAAGATATTGAAGGCTTAGATGTTGCAATTGTTTGTTCTGGAAAGTACAAAATATTGAGTCTAGAGAAAACCCTAAAGATTATCTCTCTCTGAAATAAACAGTATTTTCTTACCCCTTGACATTATTATATCAATGTGATCTTTAAATGATGTATTCTATGATTAGAGTTTGACCTAAGCTCCTAAATAGAGCTATTATTTCCAATGACCTCGTTCTTCATTACGTTTTACAGGTCAGCAGTGAACTAATAGGCAGCTTTCTGCTAATTAATCCTATTTAGCTAAAGAACTGTTAGCCTGCATTATCTTATCTCTGTTAAAAGGAAGTTTTTTCAACCCTAGCACCGGATTACTACAATGAATGACAACTCCCCACCCCCCTAACACTGCATTGATGTGAAGGCAGAAGAGTAGAAAACCGGCTGAAGTACACCAATGCCATCTCGTCCATCAGAGTGCTCCTTAACATACTGAACTGTCACAGTCATTCCAATACCCAGGTGGCTTTGTACTCACCCTAAATACAGCTGGTCAGGCTGGAAATGGCATTGTGATTGGACTTGCCTGAGCCAAGGGGTCATTTCAAAGACCAGCTAGTGCTGAAGACTCCAAGCAGGTACATTTGCAGATGGCAGAGCTGGATGAAACTAATTGCTTATTTTTGTATATAGTGCTCATTTTTACTTCTGACTGTTAGTTTCCCTGACAGAATTGAATCCACTGAGGCAAGGAGGAGCCTCTAGCAGAAGAGTACTTACTGAGATTTAATGGCTTTAATTATGGAGTCTTAATTGCCACTCCTTTACAACAGGTTTTGAAATTAGTGATGTTACACCAGTGCAATGGTGTTGGGGGGAAAACAAGCCACAGTACTCACTAACTTTCTAGATAAGGTGGTAGAAATGTAATGGGACAGGAAGCACTGGTCAATGCAATATGGTGTGTGGGATATATAAGTTTCTGATTTTTGTTTGCCTTTCACTAGCCAGCAGACCTTCTCTTTTGTTTTAGTATGACCTTGGGTAATCCTGTAACATGCAGGGCGTAGCTGAAGGCAGAGCATATATTAGGACAGGGGAAAGAGATGTTTATAAAGGACCTCTATTTTTACTGATGCTGAAGTGTCAAAAGTTAATTAAGAAGCTATGTTTATGAAAAGTAAGAATTTAAAAGGCTAATTAGCTTAGTCTCTGTTTTCAAAGGCCCCCAAAGAAACTATTGTGTTGGTGAAATAAATCATGCATTTGGTTTTGCCAGGGAAGCATGGGCACCACTATGTGGATTTCACCTGAGCTGGCTGAAATAGTCCCTCTGTGCTTTACATATGTCACTCGGTATAGTGCTTTGGGATTTATAGCTGTTTTCTGAGTGGGTTTGTTTGCGTCTCCAGCGCCTGGTGCAACTTTTATCACTATTCCTCCTCCCCCCAGTCATGCTGGTTGATTTTTAGAGTGAAGGAAGGTCTGAGAGATGCTACTTCCATCCCTAGCTGTAGGGTGAGTACAGTAGTGGCAGCTGATGAAAGGAAGCTGGCTCGTTATATCAGGGGTGAGGAGGGCAAGAACAAGGAAGGCAGCATAGATTAAAGAGTTATGTCAAATCACCTACTTAGAATGTTCAGAAACCTGAGTCTCTGTTTTAGGGAGTTGAGCCCTCTTGGTACAATGGTTGCCATTAACGCTTACATATTTGTGGGGTATACATCTCCCTAGAATTAGAATAGGAAATGTCTGTTGTGGTTCAGATACTGTAATAAATTTTTTAATGTGACCACTGTGATTGTACCTGTAGTGGCGAATAGGACGGTGCAAAAGAAATAGTCTTCATACTGGCATACATGGGGATCTCTGCCACCAAAAGAAGCAGGATGAAGGGAAGCCAGGCAGTTATTAAGCAGGAAAAAAGTAAATTGGGGCATCAGCTCCAGTAAAAGGCCCACCATCTGCTTTTCTTCATCAACTCCTCATGCCATGACAGTGTTGTGTAATTTTACCCATACATAAAGACAAGTCCCTTAATTGTGTAGTTAAGCAGGATGAATAAGCTAATGATTCTTTTGATGTGAAGTTAAGCATAGCAAAAGTCTGTTTGTAAAATGACACATTAAATTATAGGTTCCTTGTGATTCATTATTAACATTATTTAAAGTATTCAAATGTAGCATAAAGAGCAGCATTTCACTGGCAGAGGAGACAAATTGTAAGATGAACAATAGGTCTCTCTCTTTACCTTTTAAATTAAAATTGAGCTGAAGAACTGTAGGAAGTCCCATTTTATTATAGAAGGATAAAACCACTTATACCAGGAAAAGAGCCAAAAGAATAAAAATCAGAGAGGCATGAAGAAACGTGAGCAATTTCTACTACCATGTGACTTTAGTTTGCTTGGCCTACATTTAAGGACTTCAATGTGTTCCTGATTAGTAGAGACAGAGGAATTATGTACCACACTTAAGAACCGTGTGGAGTTTGTCTAGAGATGAAAAGGAAGAGTCAAGTCTGTTCTGGAAAGACTAAGGAATAATCTGAGGAGAGAATGGTTTCCATATTTAAAATGGTGCACTAGGGAAGGAAGAATATGTTCTTTTCCTACTTTGGATCCTTGCTTTCCTGCTCTGATTGTTGGGGAAAGTCTATAAAGCGGCTTTCTTAATCAATTCCTTAGCTAAAAATACTGAAATAAAAAAACAATACATTTGGTAAAATAAATAAATAAATTTACTAAAGAAATTGCCAGCAATTACATGCTATGAGGATGTTACCTCCCCACCCAATTACAGCACTGCACAATTGGCTAGATACATTATGGATTTCCCCCCCTTTTTCTAGGCCACTGCTGGATGCCAGTTTGGTGGACCACAGGTTTGATATGGCATCATCATGTGACATAGTATAATATATGTCATATTTCTTTTTTTAATCTCAGGAGACTAAGGCCAAGTATATGTCCTGTGATTACTAGGGTTGCATGAGGAACAAAATCTGAAGGGATTTACAGACACACACCTCTCTTTTTAGCAAGTTTTTCAATGTTTTTAAAATGCAAGCTCAGTTTTTGTATTATTGAACATTTATATTGTAACAGTGCTTAGAGGCTTTGAGGCCTCAATGTACTAGGCATTGTATAAACAAGCAATTAACTTTTGTGGTCTCCAATAAACATATCCTTTTATTCTCTAACATGCCCCCTTTTTCATGCTTGCATATTTTAACTTGGCTGCAGAGATAGCAATAAGGTCACTTCTGCACAGTAAACATTCTTCAATAGGCTTTTGCTGAACAATCCATTTTGGATCTCTTGTGCGTATAAATAATGCATAAAAACCCCAAGCCTTTATTCACCGGATTTTAAATCTACTGGCACAAGTTAATTTTCATTTTGTTCTTCATTTCGCAAACCAGCAATAATCTCATGCTTGGTAAAGTGGGATGATCTGGTTTAACAGTTCTTTGGCAGCTGTGACACAGAGACAAGAGGAAATGGATAGCTGATCTCTGTCACATGTAGTCCTTTGGAACAGGGCCATAACTTCCTAATACCAAATGAGTTTGGGATTACAGGTTATGAGAGTCAAAATGGCTAAATCACATCTAGTCTGTTTTTGACGCATAACTTCAATTTGATCTTCAATACTGAGTAATGCTGACTAAACCTACTTTTTGTGAGTTCACCGGGTGTGATGTATTAAAGGACATTTGAGACCAAAGGGCTTTAGCTGGTGAACATATTAGCAGTCAGAGGAAGCTACTGTAAGTAACTATAACCATTACAAGGACCCTTGAAGTGCCTCCCTTCCCCTCAACCATGTGGCCTTTGGGAAAGAAACTGCAGGGAGGACCCAGCAATTTCTCAGAGCAATTAAGTGCAATAAAATATACTGTGGATACTTATCATCCTAAAATGATAGACATGTATAACCCGTTTCAAGTGAAAGGACCGTGTTGTGTAATGAGCAAAAAAGAATAATGCAGATCTCCTTCGATGTTGTGAAATACCCAATTAGAAGGCTGGTGGGAGGTCCAGGAGCAGCAGCTGGCATGGAAAGTCTTTTTAGGAGAGGTCACAAAGAGCCAAGAGGTACCATGGAGGCACCGGGCCTCTTCACAGATCATTCTGCACTCCAGTGGATCCCCTGTGATAGCTGCGGGCTGAATCCTCCTTCTGCATGGAGGACAAATTCCCCAGGGAGGGAAGCTAATGGAGTTTGCTGAGACCTATCTAGATTCTTCTGTATACTGTGTGTCCTGAGGCAAATTCCTCTCTCTATTACTGTAGTGCCAATGAGAGCAGAAATTGGCAGGTGCAGTATAGCTGAGGGCTTTCCTTGAAAATCTACGTTAGGACACAATGTCTTATGAGCATTATATTATTTGTAATTTCAGCTGAAAGTGAAAGAAATCATTATATTATTACACTGATGTCTGAGAATCGTTAGGAGTTAGTTCTGAGAGGCAAGACTGATCCCCATAAGAGAAGTAGGAGGAGGTGGAGTAAGAGTATTGATCTACTTTATTGTATTCTTCAGGTTTCATCCCTTTATCTCACAGAACTATGGCCTTTGTGGCTGCAATTTCAGATATTATAGAAATGGGCTGAAGGGGAAACAGTATTCAGAGCTGAATCGAGATTAAGTTTAGGCTAGGACTCAGAACAGGATTAAGTTTGGGACAGTGTTAAGTTAGGAGTCAAGGCTCAACTAGGGTTCAAGTTCAGTGATGAAATTTCACAAACGTTACTCAACAGTTTGGCTCAGAATTATGTATGGTGTAAACGATGGGAGATCAGCTGTTTTTACAAGATTTCCATGATTATGGGGAACATCCAAGTCAGATCTGGAAAAAGGCCCCTTCCCAGTTTGGATCCAGCTCAGAATTAAAACCATAGATTGGATTTAGATTTTGGGATTGTGGTCTGAGACACTGTGACTGATCCTTCAAGTTTGAGGATAGATAGAAAAGTATGGAACCAATGTCCCAGTTTGGGTCCACCGCTAACATATTTGTAGAAATAAAGTGGGAAATAACAAATAAAAACATTCTGATTTTTTAAAAAAAACATTATACAAAACCAGTGTAGCCAATTTAAAATAGATTTAAAAGCTGGTTAACAGATAGATCTCAGAAAATAATTCTAGACATGGAATTATTACTTTATGGAGGTGTTTCTAGTGGGGTCCCATAAGGATCTGTTCTTGATCCAATGTTATTCAATATCTCTATTAATTATCTGGAAGAAAATATAAAATAACTGCAGGTAAAATTTCCAGATGACACAAAAATTGGTGGAGTGGTAAATAATGGTGGAGAGAGGTCAGTCATGCTTACCAATCTGAATTGCTTGATAAGGTGGGCTCATTTGAACAACATGTGTTATAACACAGCCAAATGTAAGATTTGATATCTAGAAATGAATAATGTAAGTCATACTTATAAGATGGGGGAGGACTGCATCCTGTAATGTAATGACACTGAAAAGGATGCATAAATAGGGTGATATCAAGGACTAGGAAGGTGGTACTACCTCTGTATATGGAATTACTGGAATACTATGTACAGTTTTGGTATCCACACTTCAAAAAGGAAACTGAAAAAAAATGCAAAGGTTCAGAAAAGAGCTACAAGAATGATCTGAGGTCTGGAAAACATGCCTTACGGTGAAAGACTAAAGAAGTTCAATCTATTAAGTTTATCTAAGAGAAGGTAAAGCGGTGACCTGATCAAAGCCTGTAGTACCTAAATGGGAAGAGATTTCTGATAGTAAAGGACTTTTAATCTAACAGAATGAAATACAACCAAATCCATGTAAGATATCCAAGTAAGATATATTTAGACTGGAAATAATAATAAATAAAATAATAATAATAATAATAATAATTAATTAACAATACCTAGCTCTTATATAGCATTTTTATCAGTAGATCTCAAAGCGCTTTACAAAGATCAGTATCATTATCCCAATTTTACAGATGGGGAAACTGAGGCACAGAGCATAAACTTGTCTGGCCCAGTGTCACCCAGCAGGCCATCACTTGAAGCCGTTAAGTCAAGACTGGATGTCTTACTAAAAGATGTGCTCTAGCTCAGTCAGAAGTTATTTGGCTTGATGCAGGAATTACTGGGTGAAATTCTATGGCCTGTGTTATGCAGGAGGTCAAACTAGATTATGATGACGGTCTCTTATGGCTTTAAAAATCTATTAATCCATGAATTCGTTTTTGTTTGAATGAACAGTAAACCCAGTTTCCTTGTCAGATTACATGATGTATTTTTACACTAGTTACTCTAGCTAGTTCATTGTTCCAAAACAAGACAGCTTGTTTCGATCTTAAATTGATGGGTTTCTGCAGTTCTGCTGGTTAAAAAACAGAACACTTAGATATATTGAAGTATTCCCATATGAGTTTAGTGTATTGTAGGATAAACAAAAGATGGAAAAATAAAATCGACAATAATACCCTACCAGTCGTATGCATATGGAGCAACATAAAAGTTTGACTCATGAAACATTGAGACTCTGTCTTCCTATGTGGGTAGAAGAACTGAAATATTAAACTCTGTCACATACACATGGAAAATGTAGTCTTAAGAAAAGTCCTCCCCCAATTATTAAGTTTGAATTTTAGAACAGTTTATTTTACTCACACTCAAGTGATGCAGTGACTTTTTTTTAGGTAATAGATTACACAGGAATACCTCATATTACAGGACCTAAAGAGTATTTATTCCTTTATGGCTTCTCTGCACTCCTGTCAACTGAGATCAGCTTAGAGAGCAACATGAGCATCCCCATACTTTAGTCCAGCAAACAATCTCATCAAATAAAATAGGAAACAGTCTTGATAAGTTCAAGTGTCAGTGGGCGCTCACTGGGGAGTGATGAGAAATATTCTCAAATCTCCTACCTAATGTATAGGGCCCTACCAAATTCACAGTCCATTTTGGTCAATTTCACAGTCATAGGATTTTAAAAATCGTCAATTTTATTATTTCAGCTATTTACATCTGAAATTTCATGGTGGTGTAAAGGTAGGGGTGCCGACCCAAAAAGGTGTTGTGGGAGGGTTGCAAGGTTATTGTAGGGGGCGTTGCAGACTACTATTCTTACTTCTGCGCTGCTGCAGGAGGCGAGTTGCCTTCAGAGCTGGGCAGAGAAAGAGTAGTGGCTGCTGGCCAGAAGCCCAGCTCTGAAGGCGGAGCCACCTCCTGCAGCAGCGTAGAAGTAAGGATGGCATGGCATGGCATGGCCACCCTTTCCTCTGTGCTGCTGCCTGCAGAGATGGGCCCTCAGAGATGGCGCCACTCTCTGGCCTCCCAGCTCTGAAGGCAGCAGAAATAAGGGTGGCCTGCCACAAGCCCCTTAAAATAACCTTGTGACCCCCTTGCAACTCTCTTTTGGGTCAGGACTCCCAATTTGAGGAACCCTGATCTTTCTCTTGAAATTTGTACAGGTAAAAACACACAAAAGACCAGATTTCATGGGGGAAGACCAGATTTCACGGTCCGTGACGTGTTTTTCATGACCGTGAATTTGGTAGGGCCCTACTACTGTATTTACTACAAGGAATTGTGTTGCATTCTAGCAAAAAATATTAAGAGGCTTTAAGATGTCTAATGCATAGCCATGTTTTATTAGATATCAAGCAGACAGAAAATATTATAAGCACAATATTTTGGCCAACGTGTGATTTGAAAAATTGTTCTTACTGCCACTGTTTCTCATATGAAGTAAACCAATACAACAATAATCTATGCTAATGTATTGCATATTCATCCATCTGAAAACTGCACCAATAATCTCTCGATGCACATCCTGGTATGGCTTATTGCTATTAGAGTATGGAGCACATAGTCTCAATTTCGTTTTTTTTAAACAAATTTTTTAAAAAGAAAAAAATGTGTGTGCGCATTTACTCTTTCTACTATGAAAAACAGTACTTAGTAAAAGGCTAAGAAGAAAGGGGGGGGAAGAGGTGGGGAAATGTACTAAAAAACACCTTTTCCTTACAGCTGTGAATGTATTTAGTGTTTTATTTTCTAACTCTGTCTATCAATTTTAGAGTTCCCTATACTAGTTTTCCGCTGCCTCTATCCTTGGTAAGAGAGAAGGCTATTAGCCTTATTAGCTATTAATAATATTAATATTTATTATTATTTGTATTACAATAGCACCTGGAGACTCCAAACAGATCAGGGCACCATTGTGCTAGGCACTGTAAAGACGTAGTAAAAGACAATCTTTTTCCTGAAGAGAGTACACCTTCTTATTTAAGACAAGATGTAACAGGTGGGTTAAACAAAGAGGGAACAGGCATGGGGCAACGGTTGATACAAACATGTTAAATCAGATATAATCTGGAAAAAAACAGTGAATTCTAAAATTAAGGAGAGAGAATTTTATTAACTTCCTGCATCTTTTACATAATGGTGCAGAGTGAAAAGTTCACAACAAAGAATCTCTATATAAATATACACACATATGTAAAATTATATTTTTATTATTTGTATTGTGATAGAACCCAAAGAACCCAATGAATATTGGGGCCTAATTGTGCCAGGCACTGTACAGACACACAGAAAACATGGCCCCGCCTCCAAAAACTTACAATCCAAATACCTCTTCATGCTACCAGCAGATCCCATTTTAATGGGATCACCAGGACTGGCATTAGACTTGCTGGGGCTAGCCTTTTGGCTTTGGCCCACACACCCAGGGCTGAAGCCCTCAGTCTTCGGCTTTGGCCCCCCCACTCACCCACCAGGGACGGTGCGGCTCGTGTGGGCTCAGGCTTCAGTCCCCCTTCCTGGGGTCATGAAGTAATTTTTGTTGAGAAGGGAGTTACAGTGCAATGAAGTTTGAGAATCTCTGTGCTATAAAAATAATGTATTTGAACAGTATATTAGCCTTATATTGTACTTCTCTAATACACTGATAAAATACTCTCAACTGGATTATTTTCCACATTGACTGATTTAAAAAAACAAACACCTTCTTCAGGTAAATGTATCTGTAATTAAAATGATAGAGATGTATACTCATGACTTAAATTACTATTCATAATTGTGATGTTAGCAATGTCCATCATAATTGAGATGACCTGTGTAAGCTACACAAATGTTTCCAAATTTCCAGCAATATAATTAGCCTACATTAGTTGTTACTATTCTCGACCAGTTCAGCTCATTTAAAGAAATATAACAGAATGCAGTTTCACAAACTGTATATTGTCTAATAGTGAATATTAGAGATTTTTAAAGGATATTTTTCCACACTAATGCTTATAAGTACTCAGGTATATATACACTTCTAGGCCTCCAAACTTCTTGCTCATTCAGTTTGGAGAGGGCTATAACAGCATACATACTGTAGCAGACCAGTAGTCCCATCTTGCTCAGTATCCTGCCTTTAGAAGTGGCCTATTTTAGATTTTTGGGGGAGTGGAAAAGAATGAACCACACATCTACCAGCCATCTTTAGAATACTATAGGGAGCGAGATGTGAAAAGAATTTCTTACTGATCCAAACAGTGCTCAGTTTGTACCCTGAAGCATGAAATGATTCATGATGAGATAACTGGCTCTGTGGATATGGGGAAAGCGGTGGACGTGATACATCTTGACTTTAGCAATGCTTTTGATACAGTCTCCCACAGTGTTCTTGCCAGCACGTTAAAGAAGTATGGATTGGATTGGATGGACTATAAGGTGGATAGAAAGCTGGCTAGATTGTTGGACTCAACAGGTACTGATCAATGGCTCGATGTCTAGTTGGCAGCCAGTATCAAGCGGAGTGCCCCAGGGGTCGGTCCTGGGGCCAGTTTTGTTCAACATCTTTATTAATGATCTGGATGATGGGATGAATTGCACCCTCAGCAAGTTTGCAGATGACACTAAGACGGGGGGAGAGGTAGATATGCTGGAGGGTTGGCAGGGCCATTCCTACCCATACGCAAAGTACGTAGCTGCGTAGGGCACCAGGAAATTTTGTGCACCAAATTTCCTGGTACACTACACAGTTGCGTGCTGCTCCAGCCCCTGCTCTGCCTCTTCCCCATGGCCCCCGTCCCTACTCCGCCCCAGCCCCACCTCTTCCCACACTTTCTCCCTCCAGCCCCGCCCCAACTCCACCCCTTCCCCAAACCCCCTGCACCTACTTCGCCCCAAGCCCCGCACCCACTCCCTCTTCTCCAAAGCCCCTGTCCCTGATCCGTCCCTGTCCCACCTCTTCCTGACCCTGCTCCACTCCCAGCCGCACCACCGGTGAGTGCCGGGGGGGTGGTTCCCCCTGCCTCCCAAGTCTGGGAGCCAGGGGAGCAGAGTGGGCTGGGTCTGGGTCACTCCACTTCCTGCTGCCCCATGAGTGCGGGGTCAGGCCTGACCTACACTCACCGGGCGGCAGGAAGTGGAGTAACCTAGCCCCAACCCACTCCGCCGGCTCGTGCTGGGGGGCAGTTTCCCCCTGCCCCCCAAGCCTGCGCCTGCCCCCCCACAGAAGCTTGCCCCCCTCCACGGAGGCCTGGTGCTCCACACACACACCCCCCACCACATGGGGGCTGCGTAGGACAACAAAATGGCTAGGGACGGCCCTGAGGGTAGGGATAGGGTCCAAAGTGAGCTAGACAAACTGGAGGATTGGGCCAAAAGAAATCTGATGAGGTTCAACAAGGACAAGTGCAGAGTCCTGCACTTAGGAAGGAAGAATACCATGCACCGCTACAGGCTGGGGACCGACTAGCTAAGCAGCAATTCTGCAGAAAAGGACCTGGGGATTACAGTGAACGAGAAGCAGGATATGAGTCAGCAGTGCGCCCTTGTTGCCAAGAAGGCCAATGGCATATTGGGTTATATTAAGAGCAGTGCCAGCAGATCAAGGGAAGTGATTATTCCCCTCTATTCGGCACTTGTGAGGCCACACCTGGAGTATTGTGTCCAGTTTTGGTCCCCACACTACAGAAGGAATGTGGACAAATTGGAGAGAGTCCAGAGGAGGGCAATGAAAATGATTAGGGGGCTGGGGTGCACGACTTACGAGGAGAGGCTGAGGGAACTGGGGTTATTAAGTCTGCAGAAGAGAAGAATGGGGGTGGGGGATTTGATAGCAGCCTTCAACTACCTAAAGGGGGGTTCCAAAGAGGATGGAGCTCGGCTGTTCTCAGTGGTGGCAGATGACAGAACAAGGAGCAATGGATTCAAGTTGCAGTGGGGGACGTCTAGGTTGGATATTAGGAAACACTATTTCACTAGGAGGGTGGTGAAGCACTGGAATGGGTTACCTAGGGAGGTGGTGGAATCTCCTTCCTTAGAGGTTTTTAAGGTCCGGCTTGAGAAAGCCCTGGCTGGGATGATTTAGTTGGTGTTGGTCCTGCTTTGAGCAGGGGGTTGGACTTGACGACCTCCTGAGGTCTCTTCCAACCCTAATACTCTGTGAAGGTGTCCCCTTGTAATATTTTGTAATCAACAAATATAACTGCAAACGTTATTCCTCTACCTATAAATAACTAATGTTTTCCCCATTGTTTCAAGTGAACGAGGGTATAAACTGCAGGTGCCATGCAGTAAGGGCATTGACTACCATTGCCCTATAACAAATAAAAGGCATTTAAATGGAAGTTCCCCCTTAATAAAATTAATCTTTTCTTGAAATGACAGCAACATGTTTAAACGTTTACAACCAATCTTTATTTTATTTTGCAGTGCTGCTGTTGGCCGTGTAAAAATCTTTCAATTTCTTTCTAAATTCCATAATCAAGTAAAAAAAAATCTAAGCAGACTGACCTGTTTCTCTAAATTACCAGACTTGCTGGAAGTAATCCAGCAGGCCCTTTTCAAATGTGACCCTGGTTCATAAAAGATTCCATATATAGTTTTGGAAAGTGAAACTGCAGTTTCACAAAGACCATATACATTTGCATAAGCATACACATAGTGGTAAGCTACACTGAAAAAATGGTAGGTTCTCAGCCTATTTTGTGCTTGAAAAGGTGGGATTGGGCTGAGCTGGAAGTACTTCCTTACCACAGGCCAGAAGAGCTGGTTCCCCTCTGGGAGTGGAGGTTGGCAGCTTGACTCTGTCTGTAAAAATGTCCTACATAAGCCTAGAACTCTGAGGAATGGTATATAGATGAAATTAAACTGGTATTTCTACTGAGGTCTGTCTGTGGGACATACACTGAAAGACAGTGAGAGTTTCAGAAGTTTGAAGGGGTTAGCACTGGTGTTTGGAGCTAACCAATTGAAGAAGAAACTATTTGCAAAAATGGGATCCAGATTAGGACTTCTGCTACTCCTCCCCCCAACCCCCAAAAAACCAAGGTTGGATCCAGGGTTTGGCTGTAGCTCACCCGACTATCTCATTCCATACACACTTCTGCAACGGTGCTTAGAAATGTCAGCGGGCCAGGAGCGTGTTGTCTGTTAGTGTCACTGCTAATGCCCTGCTTGGGTCCACCCAGCTCCAGGATCAATGGAGCTTTGTTAGCACTAAATGTAGTTTTGTGACAAGTGAGCATAACCGTGAGGCAGCAAGTTCCCCTTTGCGGCTCCCCTCCCCCAGCACCTTACCCGACAGCGGGCAGGAAAAGGAGCTGCAGTCAGGCGCGCTCTCCTCACGGGCCAAGCGCGATCCCTGCAGCGGGCAGAACAATGCCGCGTTTGCTGAGCAGGGTGCCTGGGAGGGAAAGGCGTCCTCAGCGCCGAGGGAGGCGAGGGACGCGCTGTGTGGGTGCCCGGTGCCCGGCGTCCGGCAGGGGGAGGCATTGCCACACAGCAGGGCCCCCGCTGCAAGGCGAAGCTGGGCGAGAGCAGTCACTGCTGCTGGCCTTTCCTATTTGCCTCGAGCGGCTCCTCTCCCCTTGCCCCGCTGGCTTCCCCGCCGCTGTTCTGTGGAAGCGGCTGGGCCTGCAGCCTTGGGGCGGCCCGGAGCGCAATCAGTATGGCAGCCAAGGGGGGCTTGTGCGCGTGGCTCTGGTCTCCTCGGCAAAGGGCTTACAGACTAATGGGATTCCTCAACTCTGCAAGGAGCTCTCCTTCCCCCGGGAGGGGCCCCCGAAACTGTGGCAGGGCGGGGGAACAGCCGCTGTCCCCGGCCATCACTGTCTGTAGCGTTCGCTAGGATAACTGTCCACGGGCCACCCCCCTCTCCTCGCCTCCTCTGAAGCCTCAAAGCAGAGCCGCCGGGAGGCAGAAACCCCCTCGGCTTGCATGAAGCAGCCGCGCTGTGCGCGCTCTCTCCCGCCTGCTCCCCCGGTGCTAATACCGTAAGGGCGACGAAGCTACCCGGGGGCTGAGCGGCTGCAAAGAGCCAGCCCTTCTGTGCGTGGGTATCCCTACCCGCGCCGCAGCCCGGGAGCGCACACAGCTCATTCACACGCAGCTGGCACCGCCCCTCCTACCCACGCTCACCCCATTGGCTCCTAGCCCTGAGGGGCCGAGGGGAAGGAGAAGCCGTCGCCGGCGGTGATTGGCGGGGCCCTTCGCACAGCCCAGCCCTTCGGAATCGCCCAGCAGCTGTTGCTGGAACGTCCGGACCTGTGACGTTCTGTCCCGTCCTGCTCCCTCTGGTCCAGCGGCTGCTCGCCTCGCCCATCCCCCAGGAACGTGCCAGCCACATCTGCCGCCATGCGCCAGTCAGCCCGTGCCCACGCCCCTTTACATGTGTCCGATTGATCTGTCTGAGGAACTGCGTAGCAGGAGCCCCTAGTTATAGCCACACTGGGCAGCTCACAGGTGAAGCTGTTGCGTGGACTTCGGTGACACACACGGAAGATAATACTAGAGATAAAAGAGTGAGTTTCCTTTTTACGGTCTTGTTTATACATCTACCCATTGCAAACTCAGGGCGCATCTCCAGCCATTTTAAAGCATCGCAAATATTTAAAGCAGCCTACCAGACATTTTAATTGAAGAGAAGATTAGCCTCGCGGCAGTGCAAACGAAGGAAGAAGTTTTTACATTGTAGCATGTACCTACTGCCTGTCTGCACTCATATGCCTTCTTCTATGCTGCGTGATCCGCGTTTTATTCTGCTCTGCTTGTATAATGTTTGTATCTATATTGTTAAATCCTTCTCAGAGATAAAACTGGATATACCTGGATCATGCTGATATTTGGCCCCAAGTCTCCTACTGCGCGGGTGGGGGAGAGCAGGGAAGACGGCAGTTCATGCACCACCGAGCATGAGCGCTGCAAAAATCCGGATTCAGCAGCAAGAGCCTGATGGATCCAATCAGTTTTTGGCCCTGAACCCTCAAGTTCTGTTGCGTCCATACAAAATAAGTTTTTCAGCTCTTACCGCAGCAAAAAATACTGGACCCTAACATAGCGCGTGAGTGCCGCTAAAACCCAGAACCCAACGCACCTGTATGCATCCCTGCTCAATGGTACCGCAAAGACAGCACCCGGAGCCTGCTGGATCCTAGCATTTCGGTTTTGATTTTTTTTAAGCCCCGAAGTTGTACTATCAGAATAGACGACACATATTTTCATCATACTTAACCAGAAAAATACACGCTCAAACTCATCCTGGTACAGGAACAATGCAAAACACATATACGGCACCTGAGTCTTATCAGATCAAGCAAAATGTGGACCACAAACCTATATTGTACTGATCTCATTATTTGTGTTTTTAGCTGATCAACTCTTGGCCGAGATTTTCAAAGCAGTCCATGGAACTGAGACACATATCTTCTATTATCACATTTTAATGTTTGTAAATCTCCTGGACTGCTTAACACTCAGTGCATTGGATACATTAGCTAGATTGGACAGATCTGTCTGAAGTAAAAGAATGGCTCCCTTTGCTGTTTATCTAAAAGGTAAAAAATGGATGAATGGAGAGTGGATTTTTCATGTAGGAGGGTGCATCAGCTTTTCCATTTTTTCACCTTTTAGATAAATAGCAAAGGGAGATATTCTTTTACCTCAGATAAATCTGTCCAATCTAGCTAATGTATCCAATGCACTGAGTGTTAAGAAGTCCAGCAGATTTACACACATTAAAATGTGATAATAGAAGATATGTGTCTCAGTTCCCCGGACTGCTTTGAAAATCTCGGTCAAGAGTTGATCAGCTAAAAACACAAATAATGAGATCATCACCATCTGACCCACCAGTCCACTGCTATATTTCAGTGTCATGGCATACATTTTGGCTCTGTTTAGAATGATGATGTGTAATCTGCTTTCACCGAACGCAAGGAATCCAGTAAAATGATGTCTAAACTTGATGTCTCCTAGAAAAGGGATGGGGGAGGAGAGGGGGGATAAGAGGCTGCTGGATCCACGTACATATGTGGGTGCACCACGGTCCCCATTTGCCGGGGCAGTAGAAGTAGCTACAGAGGGGATTTGGGAAGGAAGGGCCAAAAACTGGTTGGATTCTGTAGGCTCCGTGTGCCAGCTTTGGCATTTTGTGGCGCTCCTCTACAGGGATACCCCGAGGTTTAGAATTTTTTTTGGCGAAGTAGGAGCAGCTCCACATAGTATCTGTTTAGGCATTCGCATGTGGGGATTAGGAGGCAAATTTTGACTGGATCCAGCTGCCATATGCGGGTAGTACAGCATTTCTGGTGTGGGATGCCTAAGGGTCCGAATTTTGCTTTGGTGGGGGACCAATGGCTGGATAGGGGATTCTTTTGCTCGTTGCGCGCTACAGTTTGGGGGGCAGTGGCAGGATCTGAGTAGCTCCAGCTTTGCTCAACCCCCCCCCCCCTCCCCCGAGCCACCCCTGCTCCGAGGTAGGGCTTGGGGCGAAGGGCTTGGGGCGAAGGGCGGTTCTGGAACGACCGTAGGCTCGGCGGCGAGCGCTGAGAACAGCTGTTTATGCATATGAGGTGGGCGTGGCGGGGGAGCCTCGCCAAGGGCTGCAGCGGGCTGTCCATGCAAATGAAGGGGGCGTGGGGAGCGTGTAAGTCGGAGCCCCGGAAGAGCGGAGAAACCCCATATAAAAACTACTGGGGACATTTCCCGGGCAGAACTACGAAAGCTCCAGAGACAGCAGCACCCGGGGCGGGCGGGCACAGCAGCGCAGCGCAGCAGTCGGCGCCGAGCAAGCCAGCGGGCGAGGAGAAGCGGAGAGCGGGGCCGATAGCGGCTCCCGGGTCGGGCAGGCGCTCTCCGGCCGGGCAGAGGCGCAGCGCCACTGGGCTGTCTCTCCCCAGGTGATAAAGCTCGGAGCGATCTCTTCCTTTGGGCGGGGTGGGCTGCGTGTGCGCGTCCGGGCGAGTGGGATCCCCGGGGGTCTGCATCTCTAAACGCCGCGTCTGTGGGTGGGAGCCGGGGGGCCGCAGCCAGCTCGGCTGTTAGGCGCCGGTGAGCGCTAAAGCCCCGCTGTGATGCAGTAGCGGAGCGGGGCTAACTGGGCATGTCAAACCCCGAGCTCACCGCTTGCTTTCCTGTTCCGTTAAGAGCGAAGCCAGGCGGCATCTCGCAAAAGGGACCAACCGGGCTCCCGAGAGGAAACGGCTGCGGACCATGGCTGACGATGAAAACGCCCGCAGCCCCAGCTGCAGCGGTAGTGGGCATTGCACGGGCACTTGCGGCGAGAACCCTCATTGCAACGTGCTGAGCTGGGAACAGGTGCGGCGCTTGGATCGCATCCTGAGCGAGACCATCCCCATCCACGGCCGGGGCAACTTCCCCACGCTGGAGATGCAGCCCCGGCAGATCGTGAAGGTGGTGCGGAGCCGCCTGGAGGAGAAGTGCATTGGGGTCCGAGACGTGCGACTCAACGGCTCGGCAGCCAGCCACATCCTGCACCAAGACAGTGGCCTGGGCTACAAGGACTTGGACCTCATCTTCTGCGCAGACCTCAAGGGGGAAGCCGAGTTTCAGACTGTGAAGGACGTGGTCTTGGACTGCCTTTTGGATTTCTTACCTGACGGAGTTAACAAGGAGAAGATCACCCCGCTTACCCTCAAGGTAAACCTGGACTTGTCCAGACACACAGCCAAGGGAAGGAGCACTTTGTAACAGTGGAGCTGGGGGGAGGCAAGGGTGTCATGAAATTGACGCCTACAACATGTCTTTAAAAGTGACTCTTCTCTCATTTTAAACCCCAGCTAAACCAAAGAGAGTTTGACGTGCAGCAAAGCGATAACGGCAATACATACTGAGCTAATGAGGAGGAGGAGCCAGGCAGGATTAGTGAACTTTTTTTCCCCTTTTGTCATTATGGTTATTGGGTTACATTTACTTAGAAAGTTGGAGTTTACAGAGCCTCATTTTAAGAGTCACTCAGAGGGAGGGAAGCATAGTTTAAAAGTATCTTAAGCTCATTGAATATTTATATGTATCTGCAGGGAAAATACTCTTTGCAGTGAGCACTTTTCCCAGACGGATGGAGAAGCTGTACAGTTTCTTGTTTTAAACAGAAATTCTTGTCTTGAACAGGATTCACTTTCTGAGTTTATTATAGTTTATGCTAAATAGCTTATGCCAAATAGCATATACCTATTTTGTCTGGTTTGGGGGGCATTTTTAAAATTTGGGAGTGTTTTGGGGGAGCTGTGCTGAAAGTACAAGCTTTGATTAGTTTGAAAATGTAGAAAATATATTTTCGTGGTGCTTATAGAAATGCTTTTTTATTATATTTTAATGGTGATCTTTCAGATCCCCAGGAATGATTGTATGTGTGAGACAGAAAGCGAGTGTGTGTGCATATATACTATGTGTGCAATCAATTTTGTAAGGTGTCTCTCTCTCTCTCTCTCTCTCTCTCTCTGTATATATATAATGGTTAGAAGTGCTTAAAAAAACATGGTTGCAAAAGTTGTTCCTGACATAGCACAGTCCCATAAGGAATACCACTCCCATCACCCCTTGCAACTATTATGGTGCCACCACCTATGTTAAATATGTCTCCTTCCGTTTTTATCCAGAATCCTTAAAATACTTTGCACAAAGCGGGCACAGGGTGGAGGTGGGAGAATATGCAAATGAAGTCTGTGAAGGGGAATTGCTTGTATTGGTTTCTTCATCTGTTCATTTTGTCTTTCAAATTATAGGAAGCTTATGTGCAGAAAATGGTAAAAGTGTGCAATGATTCAGACCGGTGGAGTCTCATCTCCTTGTCCAACAACAGTGGCAAAAACGTGGAGCTGAAGTTTGTGGATTCTCTGAGGAGGCAGTTTGAGTTCAGTGTAGACTCTTTTCAAATCAAATTAGACTCCCTTCTGCTTTTTTATGAATGCTCAGAGAATCCCATGACTGAAACTTTTCACCCGACCATCATTGGTGAGAGTGTCTATGGGGATTTTCAAGAAGCCTTTGATCACCTCTGCAACAAGATAATTGCCACCAGAAACCCAGAAGAAATCAGAGGAGGTGGCCTTCTTAAGTACTGCAACCTTTTGGTAAGGGGCTTTAGGGCTGCCTCAGAATCTGAGATTAAGTCCCTTCAGAGATACATGTGTTCCAGGTTTTTCATTGACTTCTCAGACATTGGAGAACAGCAAAGAAAGTTGGAGTCTTACTTGCAGAACCACTTTGTGGGATTAGAGGACCGCAAGTATGACTATCTCATGACCCTTCATGGTGTGGTGAATGAGAGCACAGTGTGCCTGATGGGACATGAGAGGAGACAGACTCTAAATCTTATCACCATGCTGGCCATCCGTGTCCTTGCTGAGCAAAATATCATCCCCAATGTGGCCAATGTCACCTGCTATTACCAGCCAGCCCCATATGTAGCAGATGCCAACTTTAGCAATTACTATATTGCCCAGGTTCAGCCGGTATTCACATGCCAGCAGCACACATACTCGACTTGGTTGCCCTGCAATTAAGGACAGTTTTAATACACCTGGTGGGGAGAACATTTTCTAACAAGCAGAAAGGGGTGATATGCTCCTTAAAATGGGGTGTTTTGTGCAATGATGATCTGCTCTAGCTATCAAGTTTGGTAAAGCTTGTGGTTCTTCTTATAAATTGTGTGAGCATGATCTAGAAAAAGAAGCAGAAATAATTGGATTCTACCCCAGAGCACAAGAGACCTGTCATTAAAAGCAAATAGCTTCCCCTGAAATAAACAAGGGAGGAATGCTTGATGACAATATGGGTGGCAATACCTGCTCCCATAGCTTTGGCATAGAGAAGGTTGGAAAGCCTTTTTTTAGAATGGGATCTGCAAAAGGGAGAATATGAAAAAAAAATACAAAAAACAAAACAATTTGCTTACATATATTCAGGAGTTAAAAGTAGAGGCATGAAGCAGAGATAAGTTGAAATAAAATGTATATTGGAATTACTGCCTTTGGGACTTGCAACAAGTGCTGTCTATGGAATGATCGTGTAGAATGTATAGCTTGCTTGAATAGAATGCTTTAACAGAAACAGCTTGCTCCAAATGAACAGTAGGAGATTGGTAGAGTTATCATAAAACCAGAAAAAACACATGATGATACAGTCCATTCTTTACAGCTGCATGCGTGCTTCACATTTTAAAAATGTGAAAATGCAAGAAAAACAGCTGTAGCAAACAAAATATGCTCAAGGACCAAAGATTTCACAAATAAGTTATCCAAGCAAAGGAGATACAGTAGACTATAAAAATAATTTACTATATTTGTACACACCAATGTTAATCAAAAGTGCCTGATGCTTTCAGAAAATTTGAAGTGAGAAAAATATAGTTTTGTGGTTTTTACCGTGCATTTTGTTTTATCAGGGACACAAGAAGACAAACAAACAAAACAAGCAAACAAAAAACCAAGCTTGTGAATCAGTGGTGGAGAAAATGCCCTATTTTTTCCTTGGCAAATACTTGTATAAAGTTAATATTGTCAGTGTGATGTTATCATAGGTACGTGTGTGTGTGTGTATGTTTGTGTGTGCGCGTGTGTGTGTATATATAAAAATACACACACATGCGCATACACAATGTATATATTAAATGTGGTCTCGGAAAATGTAGCAATTAAGGAATGTTTAAATAAAGTACTGTGTGTTTTCCAGTTTGCAACAGGATGTCATAGGACAGTGAGCACCTTGCCGTGAATTTATAACCCACACCTGAGAATTTGCAGTAAATGAACCAGTCAGGATTAAGGTGGGATACAAATAATGTCTTTGGTTGCAAGAACAAAGATTACAGTAATTCAGTGAGTTGCCTGTGAGCCATAATAATTCCACAAATGGATAAACATTTGATTAGCTGATGCCTTTTTTCACATTTTGTACTGTAATACCATTTTGACATTTAACCCACTAACTTTGTGACTGCATACCTCCATGATGTATAATTCAGTGGAACGTGGATCAAAGATAGGTTATTTAAACCCCCTGACAGCTAAAGAATATTGTATTAGTTGGTCATTTGAACACTAATTGTTAATATTTAAAGAAATATTTTAATAGAATGCATTATGCATTCCAGGACCACTAGAATTTAGTAAATGTGAAATGAATCCTTTTTAAGAGTGTTGCACGGTTGCTTAAAATTATATTTTATATATATATTATATATATATTTTTATGCAAATATTAAACATCTTTGATCTGGTTGTCACACTGCATTTACAAGTTTAGTACTGTACTTTATTTAAATGGAATCACTTTACATTGGAACTATAACTATTCACTTTCATTTCCTCGCCCAAGAGATCAGTGGGGGGGGGGGCGTGGGGGGGGGCGGGGGAGGAGAAGAAATCGACCGTTTCACTATTTTCACTTCAGAAACATCTCTTGGGGGAGGACTGGTTTTGAAATCCTAGTGCAGTATTTTCTGCATCATTTAAGTTTCGGGTAAAAGAAGATGATGTTTAAAAATGTGTGTTTGGAAAGGGAACTGTTATCCTGGAAGTGTGTTCTCCCCTTGTCATTACAGAGCTACTAAGACAAGATTATTTTTGCCACCCTTTGTACTTTTATCTTTGAAGGCAAATTTAACAGGAACCTGACTTGTTTACTGAAGCACCTTTCCTGTGAGTTCTTCAGGAAATGTAAAAGCTATTTCATTGCCACTCAATGTGTTTACTTGGGAGTCCTTGTCCCCACCTTCTCTTTCCTTCCCTTCCTCCCTTCTGCATTGGCTGTTTTCTTTCTCTCTCTCTTTGGTCAGGGGAAGGCTTTTCTTCATTAATTATGAAAAGGAAGGGTTTGTTTCCCATGGCCTATTACTTCAAGCTGTAGATCAAGACTGAGATGTACTTGTCAAACCTAGAGCATTGCCTGTAGCTGTTTGAAGAGTTTTCTAACGGAAGCTAAGGGGAGGGCTGGGGAAATAGGATCAGCTGGTAATGTGGTATGTCCTCTCTTACCACAACTATTTGCAGCAAATAAATGAGTCATCCACTATTTAAAGAGGTTTTGGGATCTATAGCTGTGCCTCAACCACAAAATACTGATAATACATGAGACAATGTACTTTTCCTTTGGAGGGCAGCCTTTTTCCATTGCTTTTTTTAAAAAAGTTTTGATTTCTTTCCTCCTTCAGCTGAAATTTTATTACTTTTTATGACTGACAGCAGCTGTTCATTTTGTAGTACACGCAGCAGGGCTCAGCCTACCGCACCTTTCACCATGCACATTTTGATACATATTTAATACGTTTTTGGATATATTATATAGGTATTAGACGTATTTTGCATATGTAAATGAACAAGTGGTGGAACTGGTAGGGCTTTGTTTTCTCTGTGGCTGGTAGTTTAAAAGGTATCTGATGTTAGTGGTGGGAAGGAGCCATGAGTTCAGGCCAAGAGTAAAATAAGAACATCTTTTCAAAGCTGGATTGCTTCTGTGGTTTGCACACCTTCCCCTTCATAAAGTCTGATTTTTTTTTCTCTCTCGCTCTCTTTCTCTCGCTTCAGAACACTAGTACTTTTACAGCAAAAAAGCTCTTGGTATTCTGTGTAGGCTTCACTTTCCCATCCAATCAGCCATTTCAGCTTAGAACTTGCTGAAGAAACAGTACCCCCTTTAAAATGCTGAACTGATGAAAAAGGTTGACCTGATTACAGGCAAACTGTTGTATGACAGTTGGATTTATTGCTAATCAACAGGGAGCTACACTTGTTTTAATATAAATATAATGAAACGTGAGAAGTTTGAAATCAGATTATTTTCTGATATGTATAAAACCCCCCAAATGTAAGAACTTTCTCTTAAAAATAGAAGGGAAAGTAGAAACACCAATGAGATCACATCATATCTTTCCTAACTGCTTTTTTTTTTTTTTATTTTGTGCTTTAAAAATACATCTTGTTAAATGTTCTGCATATGAAGCATATTATGTTGGAGGCTCATTCCAGTTCAAAAGAAGCTTTTTGTTGTTGTTTCATTGAGAAAATGAAGTGTGTTACGTAAAACTGCAGATATAAGAAAAGGAAAGAAAATGTAATGACATATTCAGCATCTATTTGAGTATACTCTTTTGTATGGTTTTCTTTTAGCAGACAATTTCCACTGCAAGAAAGAAAATCTGTGTACTATCTTGCTGTTGTAATAATGGCTTGCTAACAAAGTAAATAGTAAAAAAAGGCCTGCAAATTTCAATACAGCTTGGCTGAAGCACTGTAAACTCTTGCAGTCTGTAGGAGGCTGTGAACATTTGATCTCCCTCAGAATTCCATACAACTGTTGCCTTCTGTGAGGCATCCTGTTGCAGCAAATTGCTCCTTGGATTGCTCTTGTGGAACATTTTGACTATAGGCTCTGTCACAGACAGAAAACGAGCTGATGGAAAACAGACTCTAAGAGCTGAAGTGTTTGCATCAGTGCTAGAGGGAACAGATTGTGAACTTTGTTTACAGCATCCAATATTTGGATTTTTTTTGTAAATAAAAAGAAGTTATTTTTTTCTATTGATTTGTGTCTGCCGTCTTCAGTGTCTGAAATAGCTCTGGCCTGTTCCTAATGAATACCAACTAGCTTTCATTAAAAAGGACAAGGGCAGCACTTTTCTGAGAAGCGCAGCGTTCAGCAGCTTTCTGATTGGAGCACAATAAATTTTAAAAAGTCCTGCCTTCTGCCAGCCAATTTTGACTGGGTTCACTCAGCTACGAAAGAACCTAGCTGGCTGATGCCAAAAATACTTGGCAGAACACTGGCGGAGCAATGTAAATGATCTTAAAATCCAAGCCCCATCGAACTAGCAATTCTGAAGAACCAGAGCCTCAAAACATTATTTGCCACCTTTCCTGGACCCTTGGGTGAGAATATTAATAATATTGAACACTTACATAGCACTTATTGTTTTCAAAGCAGCACCCAAACATTAAGGCCCAGATTCTGATACCCTCACTAATGTTGAATAGTACTTTACTCCTCAAATGCTCCCATTGATTTCATTAAATTAACTTGCAGAGTTGGAGTAAGGATATCAGAAATTTGGCTTGAGTAATAGAACTTCTGTGTGTGCTGGAATCTACATGCCCATTTGATCTGGGACTCTGAATCAATGTTTATTCCCCCAGATTTCCCCACATTAACTCTGCTTTCCTCGCTTATGATGCTGTCGCTGTCAGTTGAGGTACTTTGTTTGCCGTGTTTGTGGTGGAGAACCTCTGGTAATGAAGGCTGATTTCCTCAAAAGGCACTTCAAGGGAATATAAAATATTAATTGACAATGCTAATGGCAGTACTAGGTTTCAGTGTACGTCCATTATCACAATCCCCCTCCCCACCCCTTTTTAAACCAGACTAACCCTTCTATAAGAAGTGTTGACGAGAGACTCTTCAGTACATTAACTGTTACTACACTCCTCTGTACCTGGCTCCCTGCTTGGAAGGCTCATATGTTTAAGTGCTTGCCTGAATGTGTTTTTTGTAATGATGGGTGAACCTATATTCCCTTTTAAGAAAGTAAACTCAGCTTCTGGGAACTGCTAATTTTTCCAGGCACATGAACAAACACCTGGCTGAACAGCAGGCTCATTCTGCATAGTACATCTTTTTCTTTAACGGCTCTGTGTGTGTAAAGTGATTAGCAGGCTGCGCTGACGACTGAGATGGTGTATGGGAGAGGGGATTAGCTGCGCCTGAAAAACTGCACTGCATTTTTCCGAAATTAGAGGGGAAATGTGGCCTGAGGCTCACACTAGTATTAAACCATGGGGCTGCAGAAATTTTCAGCCAGCCAGGAAATTAAGGCTGGGATTATCAAGGAAATAGAAAGGGGTTAGGTGCCCAGTTCCTACTGAATTTTCCTAGGAGCTGGACTCCTAACTTCCTTATGCAACTTTGAAAATCCAAGCTTGAACGGATTCTCTTCTACTTTTGACTGGTTAGTGTCTCCTCTCCTCAAATAGCACTTTAGAGATGGAATCATAAATTAAGCCTATGGAAGACTTTGAGGGGCTTTGTTCTTCTTGTTGAGTGTTATGTTGTTCTGGGTTGTGGGGGTTTGTGTGTGGGGTGGAAGATTCAAAAGACTGTGGAGTAGGGGAAGGAAAAGTTTGATGGGTTAAACTAGGAAACGGGAGCATGGCTCAATGCTATCACCCTGCATTTCCCCACCAACAGGAGAGGAGAGGGCAATTTCAATAATAATATTCTGCAAGTTGCCCTGGCTGCAAGCTCACTTGAGAAAAACAAACAAACACAAAGATTTCTCGAGACATGAAGCTGAGCCTAGGTCACACCCAGTTCCTTCCTTGTCATGGGTACCTCCAGCCCCTGTAATGAAGGGTTTTATGACTTTGGGAATAAGCGATTTCCAACCTAAATAACTGACTGTTCTCATCAGGATCCTCTATGCAAGCTATATATTGATTTTCCAGAACATCGTGTACTCCTCGTTGTTGCCAGGAGTTTGTGGGGATCTGGTCATGTCATCATAAAACTGCCAAAATGCTGCATTCTTTTCTTTTTCAATAAAAGTCAATATGTTTGGCTGTGTTCACTTCTGCAAATCATACTGTATTGTTCTATACAGTACTAGTAGAACCTACGTGTTGCTGGAGCTGTCAGTTATAGGCTTTTGGAGTGTGTCAGAAACAGTGCGGTGCAAGGGGTTCTGACGTTCCGATGAGCAATAAGAGCACTATCGGTCAGATCTGTGTTTCAGTCCTGAGACTAACACCATCCCGCAAAGGCCTGATAACGCATCAGAAACAGAATACAATACCTTATCATGTTTACATAGCTTTCGACTACACAGCATGATTATTTCCGGGATGCTAAACTCAGCCCGCTCATAGGTTTGCTGCACCTTCATGCACGGTTTAAAATACCCTCTACACATTACGTCGTATGTAGCTCTAACCAATGAAAGGCTATCTTGAAAAATTGACATTTTTGCATTTGCCAGAGCCCTGATTGCAGAACAACTAAATTCTTCCGGGGAATTCAGAGCCCCAAATAGCTTCCCGTGCTGCTTCTTTCTTGCTTGGGGCACAATAATTGCACAGTGTCTTTTGATATATCACATTTCGGTCATGGGTCTCCCGAAGTTTTGGAGTGCCCAGCTAGGAGACACATTGGTCCAGTCTTTCTAGAATGTAGTACACTCGAAATGCACATTGATTTAGGCTGGGATTGAGGGTGATCAGCTCTACTGAGCATTAATTTGCGGGTTCCCAGAAATGGGAGGATCCAAAATTGCCAGCCACTTTAGACAATGTAGTCTTGTTGTGATAGAACAGGTTTCAATGTCTAATTGAAATATCTGTCCTTAACTTTCTTTTGTGCAGTGAATAGAATAGTGTTACTCTTCAGATCACAGCTCAAGTAAAAATGGTAAAGGGGAAGCACATTTTGGCCACTACTATCTTGCCTCTTTCAGTTACTTACTTGCCCCCTTCCCCCTAGCTTTTGGATTGTTAGAGAGGAAAGACTCAAGGGAGATGTAAAGGCAGGGATTCTCAAACTCTTTTCTAGCGGGAAGCACACTTTTTAATTGTGTGTGTGTAAGGTGTTGGCCTGTTTCCCCAGCCTGTGAAGGACTCACTGGGGAATGTCGACATTGCAGTAAAAACTCTGCAGCTCAGCTGTAGCTAGCCCGGTTGGCTGACTCGGGCTGCAGGGCTGAAAATTGCAGTGTAGACATTCAGGCTCACGCTGGAGACCAATTGACTGGGGCTCTGAGACTCCGTGCCATGGGTTTTTTTATTGCGGTGTAGATGTACCCACTGTGACACCCACAGTGTCTTTCAAGCCACATTTTTATTTCTCCAGTGCAGAATACAGGCAAAACCTTGAACACAAAACTGTTCCTCTGCTCAGCCTGGCCTACAGTCCCCAGGGCTTTTCTGCATTGCCTCTCTCAGTGCCTCCTGCTTCAGGGCCTACTGCAGGAGCTCATCTCCCTCCTGCTACTCCTCTGTCCTCCTTCTCCAAGCCATCTGCCTAGGAGTTACCCTCCTCCAGGACCTACAAAAAGCTCCAACTGCCCTTCTGCAGCAGCCCCTCAACTGAGCCCTTACCAGCTTTTATAATCACTTATTCCCTTCCCAGCTGGGTCTGATGACTGAACAGGGCTGGCCAGCCCAGGCCCCCAGACTCTTAAAGGGGCAGACCATCCTGTTACAGAGTGTCTCGCAAACAATTTGTCCTGTCTTCAATGGTCAGATTACCTTCCTTTTTAATCGTAACTTAATGGACCACCTCCGCTTTACCCATAACACCTTTGTGGCAACTGCAGCACTTGCTTGCACAAAAAAGTAGTATCAGGAAAGTGTTTCTCTATATGGAACTATCAGTGAACATCCTGACCTGCTTTGAAAACCATTAAGCCACTGTCTACTTTGATTCTTCTGTCCCTCTTTTCTCTCTCTCCCCTTGCTTCTCTGCACATGCTTGTCTGCCACCCAGTCTCCTTCTCCACCTCTTACACTTCATGTGTTGAAAATCAGGAGGAGGAGCTACACCATGTGACGTGCCAGCTCTTCACAGACTACCAGTGATCCATGGGTTACAGTTTGAGAACCCCAATGTGTGAGTCCAAAGCTGACTGTGAAGAGTTACAAAGGAATCTCACAAAACTGGGTGACTAGGCAACAAAATGACAGATGCACTTCAGTGTTGATAAGTGCAAAGTAATGCACATTGGGAAACATAATCCCAGCTACACATACAAAATGATGGGCTCTAAATTAGGTGTTACCACTTAAGAAAGAGATCTTGGAGTCACCGTGGGTCGTTCTCTGAAAACATCCACTCAATATGCAGTGGGAGCCAAAATGTTAGGAACAGGATAGCTCATAAGACTGAAACTATCATAATGCCACTATATAAATCCAAGGTACACCCACACCTTGAACACCGCATGCAGTTCTGGTCACCCCATCTTAAAAAACGTATATTAGCATTGGGAAAGGTACTGAGGAGGACAACAAAAATGATTAGAGGTATGGAACAGCTTCTATTTCAGGAAAGATTAGAAAGACTGGGGCTTAGAATGGAGACACCTAAGGGGGATATGATAGAAGTCTATAAAATCATGAATGGTTTGGAAAAAGCAAATAAGAAAGTATTTACCTCGTCACATATCACCGGGCACCTGGTGAAGTTAATAGGCAGCAGATTTAAAACAATCATAAGGAAGTACTTCTTCACACAACCACAGTTGCCATGGGATGTTGTGAAGGCCAAAAGTATAACTAGATTAAAAAAAGAATTATATAAATTCATGCAGGACAGGTCTATCAATGGCTATTAGCCAAGATGATCAGGGATGCAACCCCATGATCTGGTTTTTGCCAGAAGCTGGGAATGGGCAAGGGAATGGATCACTTGCTTCCCTCTGGGGTACTTGGTATTGGCCACTGTCAGAAGACATGATAGTGGGATAGCTGGACCTTTGGTCTGACCCATTATGGTCATTCTTATGTTGTCCTTAAACCTGTGACTGCCAGAAGCTGGGACTGGATGACATGGGATGGATCACTCAAAATTGCCCTGTTCTGTTCATTTCCTCTGAAGTACCTGGCACTGGGCACTGTTGGAAGACAGGATACTGGACTAAATGGATCATTGGTCTCCTCCAATATGGCCATTCTTATGTAAGATGCTTCCACACCAGCAGCCCTAATTGCCCTATCTACACAAGACATCTAGTCTTTCTTTCAACAAACAAGATATCTAAATGTGAAGCCCTATGGGGATTTTATGACATAGTCCTCAGGAAAATTTGATATAAAGCAACCAGTGCCTTGAGGTAGGTCCTAGAGAAATGCATAATGAATATGTAAATTTCACTATCTCAACTCCAGATATTACCAGATAGGAGGCTCGCCATGACTGCTTTCCAGTTGTTTATTTTATTTACACATACAGCAGAAAGGTACACTCCAACTGCAAATATCATCCAAGGGTACCAAGTCAGACTTTTCCATGTGATACTATGTGCTCCCAGTACTTGATCTGCCTTTGCCACTTCGCCTTAATCCCCTGTGTGGATAAAACAACCAAATCCTTTGTGACATCAAAGTGCAATATTTAAAGCTCTTAAAGTTTAGTGTCATTCATTAGTTTGAGGTAATCCTCTATCCCATACGGTTTCAGATATACTTGACTTGCAGTTAATGTACTTAATTGCACTGTAGTTGTAGTTAATGCACGTAAATGAACAATATATACCAATGAACTGCCTTTAAATTAGGATTTAATTGACTAAAGGATATGCTGTTTAACCAGCACAGATGTGATTAACAAAAGTCTCTCCAACGTGAACAGATCCTCTTCACTCCTGCTATTAGACAAGTGCTGAAAATTTGCATGAGCTGGTTTCCTCTCCTGTGGAAGGGCCTACTTCCTCAGAAGTGACATTTCACAGCAACATGAATATAAACCGCCTGATCCACAACCCACTGCAGTTAATGGGAGCTTTTCCTTTGATTGCAGTGGGCATTGGATGAGGTCACAGGAGCAGCACCAGAGGGCTCAGAAAGGCAAAATTCATGTGTGCCCAGAGCATACACATGTACATCCAAGGGGAGAATTTGGCCTTATGATTGTTATTATTTATATTAAACATTTATATTGTGATGGCAACTAATGGCCACAACCAGGTTGGGGGGGGGCGGTCCACTTTACAAGGCACTGTATGAACATACAATGAGAGTCTTCCAGGATCTTTTTCCTGGATGGCTGTCAAAGAGCATACTCTTTTTCTTATAAAAGTTGGCTTACCTACTTAAAAATATACACCTCTCTTCTAGAAAAATCTGATATTGATAGCAAAAAATGGATCCCAAAATTGTAATTCTCCTAAAATATTATGTAACTTCACAAAAGACAAGTAAGGCTAAAACTGAAATCTCTGACAATATACCCATCATGAGTAATGAAACCCACTTGCTCCCCTACAAATCTGTAGGTTTAGTATGCAAGATGATCTTTGCAGCACTGGGAACTGAAGAGTATGCTTATCTCTCTCTCTGAACGTACTATGGGCAATACACAAACAGACCCAGCGCACTTACTTCCTCCTCCCACTTCTGGGACTGAAACGTGGACGCTGCTTAGCAGTGTGCAGCAACACCGAATGGCACTATAAAGCAGTAAGTGACGTACTTTATTCAATGAAAACTGTAGGGCAAATTCAGGCTGGCAGAGTGCAACTACTCAAAGTAGAATTTGGTCAGGCCACCAGGTTAATGTCCACTTTGACATATATATATATACTAGCCTGGTTTCTGCCCAGATTAATGGGGGCCTAAGGGTCAGGACTCCCCACAAGCAAAGATTAGCCACAGAACCACTCTGCAGAGGCTACATCAGCCATTCGGCCCAGAGTCCATCTCTTCCTAAAAATAAAGTCACTATCACAAAAATCAACAGCCTCTCAGCATTAAACTGGCAGCAGGAAACTATTGTCTTGGTACACTGTTTTGTTCCATAAACATTATCTCTTTTATATATCAAATTACAATGTTTGAAAAATCTTGATATGCTAAGCAGCTTCTAGACAAAAGTTGTTAGCGAGTTTAATCACTGCAAACCGCTATAAATAACAAGGATGACAGGAACTAATAATAGCCCCTTTTGTAATTCAATAGAATAATTTGAAACTCTGTTGCAAGCCTGTGATTGTACTCTCTGTTCATGCGAGCCATGTGCTATGGTTAAGAGTCTATCCGTGTTTCCATTATAAACCCCTACTTTCCAGGTTTATAGTTTGGTTGCAAAAGCGCCATAGAGGCCGAAATTTGGTGAGTCCACATGTGGTTTAAACCCACAAAAGGCAAGCAATTCAGAGGTAGGACTGGAATTCCCCTTTCTATGTCCCCTGGTGTGCCAACATATTTCACAGCATATTGTACCAGAGAGGGACTGATGATTCTAGTTGATCTTTATTCCATATGAATGGGAATGTTCCACAAAATATAATTAGTGGTAAATACTAACTTCATCATTACATGAATAAAAAAAGTAATACATTTGCAGAAACTTGGGCCACATCTCTGCTGTTTTGAACAAAAATGAGTGGGCATTCTTCTCAAATTTGGCAACCCATGTACAAATTTATTCAAACTAGAACTTATTTGCTCTCTGGGTAGCAGATGAAGTTCACAGCAAATCAATTTAAGTATATTTCTATAATGTAATACTGACATAATCAGTCTATTTTAGACTTTCCCAAATATAATTGCTGTGTTCTGTGTAGTAATGAGAAATGTTCCTGTTTAAAAATATCCAGTCAGGCCCATTTAATCTTGAATCAAAAATTTAGACCCAGTTTTCCTAAATGTAGACAAAAGTAAGAATACTAAAAATTTAACAAAGCAATGGTATAGACCCGTTGGAAAATTTATCACAGCTAATTACTCAGATAATCAGAGATATGTCAAATCCAGTCACAAATTAGCTAGTTCTCTCAATGCCCTAGATTATTGTTACTGTCTTCCCCCACTTTCTGGATCCCCAGTCCATAGATCATTCTCCCTCGTATACAAGATGGGGGCCTGCTTCATTTTCTGTTGGTCCAGGGGTGGAGACTGGACAGGCTAGGGTGAGGAATCCCACATTCTTCCTTCCCTCTGACCCAGTGAGATCCTGAAGAAAAGAAGCTACAGCTGTGACAGGATCCCAGGGATACAACCTGGAACTGTGGGACCACTGTGCTCCCTTAACTCTCCAGCCTGGGTTGTCTCTCACGATGCTTTGCTAGAGACAAGCCTTAAACCTCTCCAGGTGCCGTTATCACTCAGCCATCTGCATACAAAGACACATCCAGCTAAATTGCATGAATGCTCTCTTAGGCTTTGTCTACACTACCAAGTTTGTCACCAAAAGCTGCCTTTTGGTGACAGAACAGTGAGAGCGTACACACTGAAATGAGACTTTTGTCGGGAAAAACGCCTGGTTTCAGTGATAAAAAACTTCCACCCCACGAGAGACTTTTTTCTTTTCCCCTCCCTTTATTGCCGACAAAGAGCAAGTAGAGACACTGTTGTTTGTTTTGTCGACAGAACTGGCTTCCGCCAGTATCCCACAATATCCCACTGATCCCTCTGCTCAGGGCTTTGATCTCTGCTGCCCTGCAGGCATGTGCCCCTCCCCTTTCAAAGCTGCAGGAAGTATCTGACAGCTGAGTGTGCTGCTCCCTTTGGGGAACAAAGAGCAAATGCTCCTGTTCTGCCCTGCACTAGGAACACAGTGGCAGGCAGTCTGGTGTTGCAGGGAGAAGGGGAGGAGAAACTGCTGCGCTGCTTTGACATTCCTCAGCATGGAGAGTTCACAGAGCTACTCATGATGCTGCTCCTGGCAGCTGAGAAGGCTGTGGGAGAACTCAGAGGGAATCCTCCCAAGGTGCGAAGCGATCAGCTCCACCTTCCCACTACACTGCACTGTGGGATACATACCCACAGTGCATTATTCACACTGTCGATGATGGTGCCCACAATGTGCACAGATCTGCTGACAGAGGGAGCAAGTGTGAACTTCCTTTGGCGATTTTTGTTTTGTCGACTTTTGGGTGTTGACATAAATTTTCTCGACAAAACTTGGTAGTGTAGACACAAAGCCTAAGCCACTCATGAACTATACAGAGGGAGACACTAGCAACCCGCCCCCCAGCTCCCAGCCTTGCACCCCAGAAATGTACTGTCTTGCACTGCTCACGACCTTCTTTTGAACAATGCAAGCTCATTAATTAGTTTACCCCTTTGTCAAAGGATAGCGAACATACACCAGCCTTTGTAATCTGAGCAGAGTCCTCAAGCACGTTAGATAAACTCACTGGTAAGAATACATTAAAATAAGTTTATTAACTACAGAAAGATAAATTTTAAGTGATTATAAGTGGTAGATATAATGGTCAGAGATAGTTACCTAAGAAAATAAAAAGTAAACACTCATTCTGAATCCTAAACTTTCAAACTATGTGAGATTTGAATCAAACAGCTTTTCTCACCCCACTGGATGTTGCAGGTAGGTTATAGTTCTTAATACACAGGCTGAATTTCCTTCTCGGCCTCGGACGAGTCTCCTCAGTTCAAAGTCTTTGTCTTCTCAGAGCTCTTGTTGCCTTCAGAGAAGGTGGAGGAGGTGAGAGGTGATTGCCTGGTGCCATTGTGCTTTATTTTATATGCTCAATTTCTGTACCAGAGAAGATACTGGGCCCAGATATGTCCTGGTGGGCCTTGCTGAGTCATAGATTTGAGCAAGCCCCATTGTGTGGTGCTTGCATAACTGTGTCTTATAGAATTGTAAATCTCTTATTTACAATTCCCCTTCTGGTCAATGGCTCATGATGGTCGCCTAGCACCCATTTGGGTGTGGGTCACCACCTTTGTTGTCCCTGGAGACCTTGCAGCGGGTGTCTTTCAAACTCATAACATATTTCAATAGCAACTATACAGCAAAATCTCATCATTTAGTACACCCTGTGATATACATATTTTGGCAGAACAATGAGTTGCAGCAGATCATGACCTTTCATATGGTACCTTACAAAGCATACTTTGTATTAAACATCACCACAATATACCAGTGATGACTTTGCGGGGGTTACAGGGTGTTATTTTGAGGTATAGCATGTCACAATAGCCTACCTCTGTATCACTTTTTCCTTGGAGATCCCCAAGCAGCTGTGGGCAGAAGTCATCCCTGGAAACAGGGCTCTTAAGAAGATGAACCTGCAGGAGGCTGGGGAGGAGAGCTGGGGCTGGACTAGGTGTGCAGGCAAAGGACCACCATACAGCTGGCCCTGGACTCCCATGAATACCCTGGGATTCTCCAGATACAGGTACAGTGCCATGAGTTAAGGCAGCCTTTAGGGCTATTCTAGCCTAACCTGCCCCAGGGCCCAAGCAGCTCAAGGATGTGGGAAATTAAGCTGCCTGTGCTGGGCTGTGCTCTGGCACAGAGATGAATCTAGCCCTCTGAGCTTGTTCATTGCCACAATAGGCAGCTGCAACACTTTCAGGGCTCCATCCAGCTCCTATTGGGCCAGAGGATGGGAGGGAGCTCTACGGGGAAGGAGCTTGTACTGGCTTGTAGTAACCTGAGCTGTAGGTGAGGGAGAAGAGAGTTACAGGCACAGGGGCTGGCAGGGGGAGTTGCTGGAGTTGAAGGCGGTGAGGCATCTGAGAGCGTATTACAGGGCTGCTGGGAGTCTTCCAGCAGTACTGCTCAGAGCCGCTGCCAATTCAGCTAGCAGATAGTGGAGTGAGTTGGGAAGGTGGTGCTTCCAAGTGCCTTCTATTGACAGGCTGGCCTGCAACACTTGGGTGTTCTGGGATGCAGTTCTTGGGATTGCATAGTTACATTATTGCTTGTAGCACTATGGAGCTAAAAACAGATCAGAGATTACTAGCTGAGCATGTGTGTGACAAAATCCCAATTTTAATGGTAGCCCATGGGCCTGAGACTGCCACCTTTACTCATGCTGAGGAGAGCCCCATTTCAGTGGAGCCAAAAATTTGCATGGTTTGACAATGACACTATGCATTTCTCTGACACCCTTCAGGAGGACAGTACCATCCATGGTGTCCTCCCCTTCAGCGGTGGATAGGTCTACCTAGGTTAATGCTTCTGTAAGCAACCTTAACTTTGGCCCTGTACCTGCATCCAATCAGTGTGGTAGATTTTGCCCAGGCACAAAATGACCAACAGTAGAATGGCTTCTATAGCTATTCCATGCTGCAAGGAAGGAAGTAGGGCCAGAGGAGCAGTGTAGCATCTGACTTTCTTGGAACTTCCCTGTTGAGCCCCAAGAACTGCGGAGTTAGTATGCACTAGTCCTATTTTATTCATTTCCTTTGAAAAAGAGAGAGAGAGAGAGACCCAGAAGATCCACTGAAGTGAAACTTTTGGAGCTATTTTTGCTTCTCCGTTCCCCTCCTTTGGGTATAAATGAATCAAGGCACATTTTGGCCCATAGGGCCTAACAGCAAAGCAAGAACAAGTTTGTCACATTCTTTGATCCTCTAAGGTCCAAGATTTCTGCACGCTTTTCTCTGTAGTCTAATCCTTTCACTGAGTGTCTTTTTTCCTTTCACAACTGCATGCCAAATCCCAGCTTTTTCCCTTTGAATTTGAGAATTAGGAAATCAAAGGAAAATGAGCCGAAAACTTTCCAAAGTGTCTTTAACCATAAATCAATCACTTTTGCACCACTGATATTTTTCATCCTGTAAAAGACAAGCCCTACTGGAAAAATATTTATACAATAAACAAAAAAAAGCCTTGACATCAAATTAATGTAAGGAAAGATAATCCAATCTCTTGACAAGTGGGGAATTAAAGTGATTCATTTTTCTTTGGCTTTCCCACTGTCATTTATTCAGTCTTCATGTAACCAATGAAGGGACAGAAGGACTTTCACCACTGATTTACCTTTTTTCACGTTGCCTGAAAGGCATTTGGCTCTTAGCAATGATCATCAAATCGCTGCCTATTGTCAAATCCTCTCAGGTTAGTAAGACTGCACTGCCGTCTTTAGCTTTGTAAAAAAGGTCTTGTCAATGAGAACTCTTCATCCAGAAGCACCTATCATCTTTGTTGTACAAAGTTGCTTATGTTCTTCCTCTCAGAGTTCCTCCCCTTCCTAAAACGTGACATATTGGCTGAGATGGTTCAGAAACCTTTAGCTCCTCCTAGTATGAAGGCACCTGACAGTTCATGTATGATCCAACTGATCGCTGCTGAGTGTCCGGGCAGTTTACAATACCCACACAAATTGCATCAGAAGTGCCTCCTTTTGTTATCTTGCTACGACTGTCAGCCACCTCAGTTTGCTTATACAGGGCCCAGCCCTGCAAGGTACTGAGCACAATCCACACCCAAATCAGTGGAAGCTGAGGGCACTGGATGATGCACAGGATTGGGTTTGACATGAAGTTTTGAGGGCGCCATATCAGGAATATTTCTGTGTAATCTTTGGAAACACCTTTTTGGGCATTTGAAGCCAGGACAAGCAAATGTTGAACATACTTTCTCACTACGAACCCTTCAAGCAGGTCAGAAAGTTAATTCACACCAGCTCTTTTGACTCTAAAATCCACTGCTCTTTTGGACAATCCGAGCTAAGAGGCATACATACCTAATCTCTCTTGGGCTAGCCAGACACTGATGTCACCTTATCATACTCAAAAGCAGAAGGATGATTAGTGTTTCACATCTCAAATCAATCTGAGATGATGTACTGAAATACCCCCAGGAGAACTGGTGCAGGCAGGAGATCAGTATAACTTGTCAGGAGCTGGGAGGGAGGTGAAGGGGGAAGAGATTTCTTTCTGAAAAGCTTTGCTCAGCTGAGAATCAGAGGGAAAGTAACTGCTGAAGGCTCCTGGAAGCCAACAGACTCCATCTGCCCCTGTGAAGTCATTCGCAGCACTGGAGCCTTAGAGAGCCTCACACAGCAGCTGGGTTGGCTGTTTTCAGGTAATGAAATGCTGCTTGAGGCACAGGTTAGAAAATAGCAGGCGAAGCCAATCAAAAATCTCACTGCACAGCCTTTGTCTATGCCACATTTCTCCTGTGACTCTCCATGAGGAACTATTACACTCTGCTTTGCTGGTTGGATCTGTTGCTTCAAATTAAAGCCTGGCAGCAAGCAAGCATCTGGAGAGAAGCCTAGCACGTGCATGAGGTCACAGAGCTGGATCGTGCAGCCTGGACCTCGTTTTTGCCAAGAACAAGCATTAAAGGTGATTTTCAATCCAGAAGCATAGGAACTGAACCACAGAGCGTGCGTTTCTGCAGCCGGTGGGTTTGGGGCAGGCTGCACCAGTTCGTCCTTGACATTTACATTTAGAATACAAATGACTGACCCATTCTTGGTTTTTCTTTTCAAATTTCTGTTTGAGCCCTTGCAGTTAACAGCTGGCTCCTGCAGGCCTCCCACACATGGAGCTGCCATTGAAGTTAATGGGAATTTCCCAAGGAGGCCTTCCCAGAGCTGGCACATGATGGGTGTGTGAAATTGCCCTTCTGTGTCCCCTGTGCCAGCTTTACTACATGTTATAGTGTGGCCCACTTCTTCAGAGAGAAACTGTCTCAGGGACCACGTCCCCTCTCAGCACTCCCATCCCGATCCTGTTCACTGGCCGTGTGGCCAGTACTGGCATTGGTGAGTTACTGAACTTACAGAAACTTCAGAATCAAATCAGTTTCCTTTCCCCCAAACTAACCCCGCTATCTCACTTTTGTTTAATTTTCTCTCCTCTGCCTCGTATGTCTACTCCAGTCTCCCCTGCTCCCAGCGCCTTTTCTCTGCCTATTCTCCTGCTATTCCCTGCCCCTGCTACCCAACACTTCCTCTCTACCCTACTACCTGGTGCTTCCCCCCCTCCACCCAGTCACTTATACTTCTCTTCCTTGTTCCGCAGCATCCCCTCCCTGTCCAGTCACTTGCTTTTCCTTCATCACTTTTCAGCCCTTGCTTTCTGCCTCCACCCTCCTGTCATGTCTCACTGATGAAGCCCTGGCCTCCAGCCCCAAGACTGTGTCTACTGGCCCCAAGATTGTGTCTACTGGCTGTCTTAGTCCCCCTGAGACCTATGTATTCATGTCCTGTTCTCCTTTTGGGGTTGCAAGAGCCCCTCATAGAATCATAGAATATCAGGGTTGGAAGGGACCTCAGGAGGTCATCTAGTCCAACCCCCTGCTCAAAGCAGGACCAATCCCCAATTTTTGCCCCAGATCCCTAAATGGCCCCCTCAAGGATTGAACTCACAACCCTGGGTTTAGCAGGCCAATGCTCAAACCACTGAGCTATCCCTCCCCCCTCCATGAAAGGTGCTAGATTAGACCTCCTCTTCTACAGCTGCTGCTGGAACACATGAACTTCACTCAAGAGCCAGGGCATCTGTAGAGAAAGGCTATAAAGAAAGAGGCACAACCAGCAGCATGTGACTAGCAACTGTTCCACATATCACCAGTTCTCTGGGCCACAGTTTGAAAAGCATTATACTAGTATTTCTATGTACTACAGTACTTGTCCTAGCAAGGCACATCCAGCCAGGGAATCATTTTATGTTTCACGTTAACATAGCAAGCTTCAAAAAGTCACATATTGGGCCTGATCCTCCTTGCACATTGACATGTGTAAGTTGGAGTAATGCCTGGAATCAGTGGAGTTACACCAGTTTGAAACCAGTATAATTGAGAGCAGAATCAGGTCCATCATTTCTAACATACAAAAAGAAGAACACTCATTTGCTCTAAAGTTGTTTTCTACGCTCTCCCGCACCAGCTGGCCAATCACTTTTGGCTCCAAGAACTCTTAACCAACTACCTATTAAATGAGAAAGGATTGCACAACCCTGTAACCTAATAAAGGAATAACTTGGCACAAGATATTGAATTTAGGGCAAAGTAGCACAAGGCCTACCCAAACACAAACATGTCTCACTAATTGTATGTTTATTCAACATGGAGCCCACCATTAGTTGTGAGAGAATAACACAGGGTGACCCAAAGTCCTGGTTTATTGAGGTAGTTCTGGTTTGATGGCCACTACTGGACCTTTATAAACTGTCTCACATCCTCCCTCTTCACTATTGAACCTGGAGTGAAGATTTCCCCTACCGAGCTGGTTCAGATGTGAGAAAACCAGAATACAGTGCAGAGTACAATACAACCTCATGGATATTACTGAGGTTTGGTTAAGCAGGAGTTTTTCTAACTGGGGATTACACTTTATTGTGTATATAGAAAAGAGTAAAAATCAAAGAGGTGAGAGCTAGAAGAAAGACATTAACTGAAACAAAATAAACTATTAAACACAAAAGTAAAAGTTATACAGAGCTCATTATTTAATTCTGTAAAACTCATTGTTATAAATATAAAGGGAAGGGTAAACCCCTTTGAAATCCCTCCTGGCCAGGGGAAAGCTCCTCTCACCTGTAAAGGGTTAAGAAGCTAACGGTAACCTCGCTGGCACCTGACCAAAATGACCAATGAGGAGACAAGATACTTTCAAAAGCTGGGAGGAGGGAGAGAAACAAAGGGTCTGTGTGTCTGTCTATATTCTGTCTTGGCCGGGGATAGACCAGGAATGGAGTCTTAGAACTTTTAGTAAGTAATCTAGCTAGGTACGTGTTAGATTATGATTTCTTTAAATGGCTGAGAAAAGAACTGTGCTGAATAGAATAACTATTTCTGTCTGTGTATCTTTTTTGTAACTTAAGGTTTTGCCTAGAGGGGTTCTCTATGTTTTTGAATCTAATTACCCTGTAAGATATCTACCATCCTGATTTTACAGGGGGGATTTCTTTATTTCTATTTACTTCTATTTTTATTAAAAGTCTTCTTGTAAGAAAACTGAATGCTTTTTCATTGTTCTCAGATCCAAGGGTTTGGGTCTGTGGTCACCTATGCAAATTGGTGAGGCTTTTTATCCAACATTTCCCAGGAAAGGGGGGGGGGGGTTGCAAGTGTTGGAAGGATTGTTCATTGTTCTTAAGATCAAAGGGTCTGGGTCTGTAGTCACCTAGGCAAATTGGTGAGGCTTTTTACCAAACCTTGTCCAGGAAGTGGGGTGCAAGGTTTTGGGAAGTATTTTGGGGGGAAAGACGTGTCCAAACAGCTCTTCCCCAGTAACCAGTATTAGTTTGGTGGTGGTAGCGGCCAATCCAAGGACAAAGGGTGGAATATTTTGTACCTTGGGGAAGTTTTGACCTAAGCTGGTAAAGATAAGCTTAGGAGGTTTTTCATGCAGGTCCCCACATCTGTACCCTAGAGTTCAGAGTGGGGGAGGAACCTTGACACTCATCCTGTATGTTTGTTCCACTCCTAGCACAATAACTAGAGGTAACAAATAATAATATCATCTTCATGGGAAATCAAAGAATATTGCTAAAGCATAATCTGATTTCTGAGAAGCTAGGTAGAGGTAATCAAGAGAAAAGTAGATTCATAGGACCAAACTCGAGGATTTGTCATTGTCTTCAACAGGACCAGGATTTGTCTCATGTTCTTCAGTGGGAATAATTAAAACCACTTGTGACAACAGACCAGCATTCCAAGGTTCCAGAGATACCACAACTTCCTCTTCATTAATGAGAAGTAGTTCAGAGTTTCAAGGCAGGATTATTTGCAAAGATTCTTTGTAACTTCGGTCTCTCCAAGATGCCAACAATTTCTATTGTGAGAAAAAGTATGCAAACATTTCCTAATTACAACTCTGCAGTGTAGTACACAATTGTTTCTATTTATTTACCGTAATACTTTTGTATTCTTTTAAACTCCAGTGTAACATACATTTAATTTAACAAATATATGCTAACCTACAACTGGTAGTCATCTTGTTGACTACATTCTGCTTAGGTTCCAAATGCCTAACCCAAAACCTACTGAAGTCAATGGAAGTCTTTCCCCTGATTTTAGTGGTCTTTGGTATATGATTGTCAACAAATAGGATTGTTACTTGGGTGGCAGCACTTATTCACAGTGTTCACTATATGAAGCATAGACTCTATGATGGCATCTGAAAACACTTGGCATTTCTTCTGAGATTGTTAGGAAATAATATTAAAGAATTATATGAGTGTGTGAACTTTCCTCTTGTTATTTATTGAGTAAGGTATTGAAACTTTACCAAGCCTCATGGTTAAAGTTCAAAAAGTTTGGAAGTTTAAATTTGGATAGCCATCATAAAATGTGGATGCATATATCAAGGTTCCTCCCCCACTCTGAACTCTAGGGTACAGATGTGGGGACCTGCATGAAAGACCCCCTACGCTTATTCTTACCAGCTTAGGTTAAAAACTTCCTCAAGGTACAAACTTTGCCTTATCCTTGAACCCTATGCTGCCACCACCTACCATATTAAACAAAGAACAGGAAAAGAGCCCACTTGGAGACGTCTTCCCCCCAAAATATCCCCCCAAGCCCTACACCCACTTTCCTGGGGAAGACTTGATAAAAATCCTCACCAATTTGCATAGGTGAACACAGTCCCAAACCCTTGGAACTTAAGAACAATGAAAAAGGAATCAGGTTCTTAAAAGAAGAATTTTAATTAAAGAAAAAGTAAAAGAATTACCTCTGTAAAATCAGGATGGTAAATAGGTAATCAGGTAAAAACAGGGTAATCAGATTCAAAACATAGAGAATCCCTCTAGGCAAAACCTTAAGTTACAAAAAGACACAAAACCAAGAATATACATTCCATTCAGCACGTCTATTTTACCAGCCATTAAACAAAAGAAAATCTAACACATTTCTAGCTAGATTGCTTACTAACTTTTTACAGGTTTCAGAGTAGCAGCCATGTTAGTCTGTATCCGCAAAAAGAAAAGGTGAGCTGTAGCTCACGAAAGCTTATGCTCAAATAAATTTGTTAGTCTCTAAGGTGCCACAAGTACTCCTTTTCTTTTAACTTTTTACAGGAGTTCTGAAGAGCATTCCTGACCTGTTCCGGGCAAAAGCATCACACAGACAGAGAGACCCTTTGCCCCCCACCCCAGCTTTGAAAGTATCTTGTCTCCTCATTGGTCATTTTGATCAGATGCCAGCAAGGTTATCTTAGCTTCTTAACCCTTTACAGGTGAAAGGGTTTTGCCTCTGGCCAGGAGGGATTTTATAGTTCTGTAAACAGAAAGGTGGTTACCCTTCCCTTTATATTTATGACAGCATATCTAAAGCTTTTCCAGACACCTGAATCTTTGAGACTCTCAACTATGCCCATGTATAGTATGGTATCACTCTCTCTTCTCCCTTCTCCACCAACTCTCCTGTCTCCCAAAGAGCTGTTTAGCCTCAGAAAATAGAACACTGATTTTATATTTTTCTAACACACAATAACACTTTTCTGCTTAAAATTAGCAAGGAATGTGTAAACGGTTGATCAACAAAATCAATCCTAGCCTATTTTCTTTTAACAGTAGCAGATTGATGCTGTATTTTCCACTTATACACTTCACTTGGGCATCTAAAGTTCCAGATCCTGAAGAGCTGAAATAAAAAGCCGAAGACTGCTCTTACAGACATTATTTTTACCCGTTAAGTCACTGTTTTTCCACATTAGTCACCAGGTAAAGATATCGGGCTTCGATTCAGATGATGACAATATCTAATGTCTTTTCCACATTCAGTTTCAAGCTAGGAGAAGACTTCCTCTCTTGTTTTCACAGGAATTTTGTGAATTCCAGCCTCACAATTTTATTTGTAATTGGAAATTGCCAGTTGAAATATCACCTTTCCTATGGAAAAGCTGCTAACACTAAATCATAGCAGCTTAAGTATATTTCAAGTACTCAGGTTAGATGGGCTCCTTATGCCTAAAGCAGAGCTCTTCAATAATATTCTGATAGGATTTGCTGTGGAGATCACTGAGCACATCTTAGTTTGTTTATCCTTAGCCCTATATAAAGCTTATAGACAATGGATTAAGAAAACAGGTTACATATAGTTTAAGGTCCTTTGAGGTAAAACTTCTCTTTTGGATTCCCTTTCTGACAGCATATGGTATAGTTGAAGCAGGCAGGAAAACAAGAGAAACTTTTGCATGTATGCTTCGTTTGTAGCTCTAGAAATCAGATGACACAAAACTGTGCCAAGGTGTCTAGTGAAGTGCTGGCATCCTGCTAGCAATTCCTCTCCCCATTATTTTTGCATTGGACACCTGGACATTCCCTTCCTTATCCCCTATTTACTCCACTGCTGGGGATCTTTGTGATTTTTCACTTTCCGTGCCCCACCACCCTAATCGTGACATTCTGGGAACTGACTCCATGATTTCTCCTCCTCCTCAATCTCTCTTGTAATACAGAGACAACTGGACTAGAGCAGTCCTTGGCTGAAGCAATGGGGCAAACTGACAGGTGAGCTGTCTCTCCTGCACTTGGCCAGGTCCCTCTGCTTTCAGCTTCTCCATTCCTTTCAAAGTGGCAGACTGGGAGATCTGGATGAGCAAACTAAGCTACCAACAACTCTAATTTGGGAATAAAACAGTGAGGAAAAAAAATCAAGAGTTCCTTGAGGAAGTGGGATATTGAGATCAAAGCCAGGAGGCTCTTGCCAAAGCCAGTTTAACTCAGATTATAAACCATTCTGATGGAGGGATTATAGACCTGATTCTAATCTCACACGAGTGCAAATCAGGAATAATTCCACTGAAGTCAGTGGCAGTACCCCACTCTACAGCTAATGACAGTGAAATCAGAATTAGATCCCAATGTCATTTCTGTGTCCAGTACAGAGGCAAGTATACTTTTGCTGCTCAACAACTAATAAAAGCTTGTTAATGACTGTTAATATTAAAGGTGTTATCTCATTAGTTACTAAGTAAGCAATTCAAATGTAAGAGGTGTCCTGAACTAGGAGGTCAGGAGAAATCATTTGGGGGCTAAGCAGACTATTTAAGGCATCTATGGCTAAAAGTGGTTTTTCTGCCAGTCAAAAGGAAGAGATCTACATTTTTTCATTTCTGAATTTAGAAGAAGAGAGTCTCCCAGCCTTGGGTTCTGGAAGGTGGGATGTTTATTGATGCAAAAATGAATTTCCAAAAAGGACACGTTGACACATTCCACTGCCAATGGCTTAAAAAAATTTCAGATTTTCCATTTTATGGCTATTTCAACATACAAACACTGTCCAGCTACGAGTTCTCCAGATGGCAAATAATTTTTGCTTCTTAAATGCAGCATATATGTAGCCTTTATATACTGACGTTTTTATTCCCATTGACAACCGCTCTAATTATTAAAGTTTAGGATTCACTATACATCCGCAGGGAAAATCTCTCCAGATGCTCCCATCTGTTCCTGCAGTTTTGGGACTAAATGCTGCGAGCATAGCACAGAAGACTGTAACAAAGCTGTGTTTCCACCACCAGCAGCCACTATAGAGAACATCAAATATACTAAATAAACACAGTTACTTGTTTTGACTCTCTTGGTATCAGCTATGCCACTAACCCCCCCCCCACTCCCCAAAGAACCAACCCAAAACCAACCAAACAAAAACCAACCTCAAACAGAGAGGTATTAGAGAACCTTGGAAGATACTATTAAAACTCTTCCGTTTTCAACAAATCTTTGAGCTATTAAAATGAAATAGTCATTACATCACTTTTATTTTTTCCCTTTCAATTTCATCATTAATGAGCTACTTATGTGTGCAAATTATAGTTCTGGCAGTTGCTCTCTACAAAGATAGTCAACGACTAAATTTTTTTGCTTTACCCACATCAAAAAAGACAGACCTGAATGTGTCTACAGCCCTTTGCTTTACCCATATAGCTGGGCAATATTTTATTTATCAGTCCTCACACTGTTGGTTGGCTCTTTTTCTATATTTTTAAAATTTACAAGATCAGTAACTTGGGTAAGATCTGATGCACTCCAAAAAGGATACTAAATGCTAAGAATACAATGATACCCCATGAAAAAATTAGATATCTTCAAGGGTGACTACTAGTAAGGTATAAAGAATTTTGAAAATTTTGAAATTAAAAAAAATCCCTAAATATAGAACATTTTAAAAATACACCCCTTCTATTGGAAACAATATCTGTCTCTACTGAAGCTAGATTGTTTCACAAGACATCATTGTTCTGAAGAGATATCCCAGAATGGCTGGCAAATACAGTGATCAGATGGAAAGAATTTCTGGATGTTCAGCCAATCTGATCCATGTTCTGTCTTTTTATGTAGGAAAATAAAATCTGTTTTTCCCCATAACTTCAGGCTGCTACTACCAATTATTTCACTCAGATCTAGTTACATCCTAACAGAAAAGCCATCAATAAATTGGATGAAAGTGAAGAGACATAAGGGCTTTTGTTTGAACAAACTTTTGGAGACTGAAGCACAGTTGGTTGCTACAGGTATAATACAATTCATCATGGTCCGATTCAGTGGTTCATCCCTATTCAGCAAAACACTTTAATCACACACTACACTTTAAACAGGAGAGCAGTCCAATTGACTTCAAACCTAGGAAATCTTGTTCTGATAAGGCCAGCATAGGATACCCACTCATCAATCAGTCCGGACAGTTGAAGACACACAAAACAGGCTAGATAAAACTGGGGGGCAGAATTGCACAAGGCCCTTCAGAGAAGTTTAAAAAAAATGTTTCTTTAGGCACACTCCTATGAGAGCTATCGAGTGTGTTGGGGAAGAATTTCAGTTATAGTTTTCATGTTGGTCACATTCACATTGGTTTTTAACTTCTTGTTGTTGGCCTCCATGTTTAGCCCCTTCTTTATGCCACTATTGGCACCCTTTTCAGAAAGTGTGGGAAAAGGGAGTAGTCACATGACTAAAATCTGCCCATCAATAGGGGTGTTCATGCACCCCTCAGGGCTGTTTGCCTCTCTGGAGTGCCAGATGCAGTAGCCAAGCCGCTATCTTAACTACTATGGTGCTTGATGGTCGGTGGTCTCCAGCCAGAGAGAGTGTCTGGTACGACCAGCAGGTAGTAGGAATGGTTCAGTAGCCCACACAAAGCACAGCTGCTGGGATAGAGCCAGAATAGATCCAGGTTGTAGACAGTGACTGGTTTCACCTGATTTCCAGATCTGACACACACACACACCCATAATATCACTTGACTCATCCGCAAACCTCACTCATGATGGCGTGTCAAAAATAGAAGGCAGCAGAAGGAAGACAAATCATCATCTACTTACCGAGGTTCCTGAGTGCCTGGCCCTGAGGTCCTTGTCCTGCGTCCTGTGATCCTGTCCCGAGTCCTCTGTCTGGCTCCTGATCACCATGGTGTCCACCTACCTGCTTCTCCTGTCATTGAGGTATGGTAGTGTGATTAAGTTTGTTTCTTGCTTTATTTCCTCTAGTGTTTCTGTAAGGACTTTTGGGTTCTGGCTTGAAGCCCATTTTATCTGTTGACAACCAAGTTTGTTTTACTATTGATAGTTAAGTTGGGGTCCTTATTATCTATACACCTGTGTTTTGTTAAATAAAAGTACCTGTTTGCACCATACTGTTTAGTCACATCTCCTATTACTAACTAAACAGGCCGGTGACTAGATACGGGAGTGGGTGGAGAACCTGAGCTTGGGGCCTTCTGATACACACACACAGTTCTAGGGCTGCCTAATTCAGTCCTTGCCCCAACAAGTGATAGTCTTGGGCTGCAGGGCAGGAGGGTAAAAGCATGTTTTGTTTAAACAATTTTTTTTAATCTATGGAATTGCACAAGTTATTTTCAATTTTTTATTATGATTTGGACCAACGGTCTAGCTCTTCCATTTGATGCATTTAGCAGTGTCATGCTTGATGCCTTCTTCTCTGCTTGCTCTTGTTCTGTCATACACCCCAGCCCCCTCCTCCCCACATGGCCTTCTGCAAAACCCATCAAAGTCAATAATAATTTTGCAGTTGACTTCACTGGGATTTGAAAAAGGCCTACAATGCACCTAGTCAATTCTTCAGTGTCTTATTCTGAGAGAACAATTCCTTCCACAGCTCCTGATGTAAATTCTGTGAGTTGGAACTGCAAGGTCCTATCAAATTCTAGAGCAGACAAATTTGATCTCATTTTAGAAGAAGTAACAAAAAACTGGTGTTGGAGAAATTAAAAAGACACAGGGCCTCTGCTTCTCCATGCAGCTGAGAGAAAGTCTTTTGCACCATTTTGTAGCTATTGAGCATCCTAACAAATACTCAGACTTCAGTTTGGCCCACCTATTGTCAGAGGTGGTTGATAATCAATCTATAAACCTCCCATCCTCTGTCCTACATAGTGTCTGTGTTTCTCAGGGTATCAATTTTCAAAATAGCTTCAAGCAGGCCTTCACATTTATACCCACAATTTTAGCAAGATTTGCCTGTGGAAATTGGCGGCCATTTTTGAAAATTTAGGTCCAAATCCTCACCATAAATTATACTCATGCAAACCCATGGGTTTGGTTTAAATTTAGGAGCATTGATAGCTGAAGGCAGAAGTTTTCCTTTAATATCAAGCATTAACTTGCTGACTTTTTTTCTGTCTCCTAAAATGTATTCCATTCCAGAAGGTGAGATAGTTCAGATAAGCTTCATTTAAAGCATCCAAACATTGAAAGTTTTATCTGAATTATACTGATGACCCAATCCTTTTGAGAATGACTGTCTACTGACTCAGAATCCTGTACACAGTTCTGCTTAATTACAAAACAGATCTTGAAACACAGAAGCTCAATAGCCACACTTTTTACCAGAAGTTTGGTATTTAAAAAATTATTTAAAACTAAGCTACTCCAAGAAGAACAGCAAAAAAGAAGTAAAGTTTGGCTATATTTACGTTCAGCATTTTAGGATTTCCCCGTGTGATTCAATGTATTCTCCTTGTACATAAGTAAAGAATTCTAACCCTCCCCCCAAAAATTAATTAATAATAATAAATAATAATAAGCTAGAAACAGTAGTTGACCGCTGTATGTGTTGGTATGTGCGTTGGTTTAGGATTAAAGATTTATGGAGAAAGTCACCATTGAAGCCTACTTGTACACCAGCTGATCCTCAATTAAGGGGCAGTGCATCTTTTTATATGCACAAATATCTGGTGATAATCATTTGTCATGCCATATCTTGGGAAATATGACTCTGCAGGAAAAGTCCCTTTATCAAAAAGTCAGTTTGATGGTAGTTGTACAGCTGTTTTTCAGTTTAGTAGCCAAAATAATTTTGTTTATGTTATTGTTGCTCCCTTTGAGTCAATATAGCTAAGCAGCTTTTGAAAACCTGCTCATATTCTCTCTGTTTCATGTATTATCACAAGGATGAACCATCCAGAATCAGTTTGTGGTAGCTTAATGAGTGGAAAACAAAAATGTGGTCAGAGTATGTTATCTCCCCACATGAGTCCGTACGTGTCTTCCTTCTTCGTTTTTAGTACTACATAGCAACAGAGAACAGGAATGTGATCCGAGAAATAAAGTATATGCAGTTTATTTTGACAATGAATTGTTCTTTTAGGCCCTGATCCTGCAATGCAATTCGATAACATGGAACCCTGCCAGACTTTCGTGGGATTCCACATGGACACAGGGGGCAGCATTTTCATATTGCACTGCAGAATAAAAGTCATGCTATGGAACTTAATATTCTGTATAGTCAAGTCCTTGGCATCATTGACAATACATCACAATACTATTCACCGTATCTACAGTGAACTAGATCATGTGAAATAACCAAGTGTTAGCAGGCACCACATTTCATTATCTCTTGGTTTTGTAGTTATCCCCTGGAAATTTACTCCTATGTCCTCTGGTTAACTGGCTATATTTCTACTATTAAGGTTAGCCTTTATTTAAAGCACCAACTGCCTCTAGGCACTTTACAGACCTATATGAATATAAGGTCCCTGCACCAAAGCATTTATAGCAAACAATGTAACTGAAAAGTACTAAGTTTATCATGTAACATGTTAGTGCCACAATTTCTCTGTGGGCTCTTTTTAATAATTTAGATGAGGATGTTTTCTAGCCCCTTTGCCTCACCAGAGTAGCACAAAGTGGCAGGAGTCCAGGAAAGGATCTGGCTCAAAATGTGGAAGCAAGAGGAAAGATTTGTAGCAGCAAAAGTAAGAAAGTATGAAAAGGCATCACCGTCTCCCAGCATGGTCTATTAGGGGGGGTCTTTGCTTCTCCTGACTGGCCCACCTTAGTTTAATCTGAGTCAGGGCAGTTCTTGGACCCGCACCTCTAATTAAATCTAGCAGTCTGCTTCAGTCTCATGGCTGTGTTTGTGGCGGCAGCCTCGTACAGGGGTATCGCCCCTTTGCTGTCCCAGGCCTTTCAGCCTGTCCTTTCCCCTCTGTACTCTCCCCTTTATAGCAGGTCTTGTTTCCTCTGTTGGTTGCAGCTCTGGCAGCTGTGTGGGGTGTGATCAAGCTGCTTCCTTGTAAACAGGAGAGACTCTTCTCCCCCTCTGTCTATGCTCAGTATGGGGTTTGTAGATCCCACTACAGAAGGTGTATGACAAGGAGATCAAGCTCCTTTAGTTTCTACCTTCTTACACACCCTTGTTGGTTGCTGTTATGGCTACAGTCCTGCCTTTCTTTAATTTACACCATTTAACATTTATTCAGGTTGATTTATCAATAAGAATATAAGAACATAAGAACAGCCATACTGGGTCAAACCAAAGGTCCATCCAGCCCAGTATCCTGTCTTCTGACATTAGCCAATGCCAGGTGCTTCATAAGGAACAGACAGAAAAGGTAATCAGATGTTACACATAACGTACATTATGTCTGATTTTAGCGTTACAAGCAGATGCAGCTTAAGAAGTTTGGGGCAGATTTTCAAAGGTGTTCAGGAGGCTAAAGATTCAGACAGATGCTCAGTGGAAGTTTCAAAGGCACCTAAGCAGGTTAGGTGCTTTTGAAACTTCTACTAGACACCTATCTGAATCTTCAGCCTCCTAAATACCTTTCAAAATTTGGCCTTTCGTTCCTCTTGTGATGCTTCACAGTTAAGGCCCCTTGGTCTAGTAAGTTCTGGATTGAGTATAGCTCTCTATCTCTAAAATATCAGACAAAGAACATTTATGCATACAAATAATACGTTATCATAAAAAAGCAGCATATTAGTCTTGATGCGTTTAGAGGATAAATTACATCCTCTGGGAAAATTTACTTTTCTCAGCTGGCTTCTGTGCCTGATTAAACTAGGCAAAGTCAGCAACCTTCAGGCAAGACTATCCCTGTGGCTCAGGTCAATGGCAAAGCAATGGGATACTTAACAATAACCCATTAGCATACAGAATAATAGTTTGTCTGGTTTAGGCCAGAAAGCAAAATGCAACAGAGCCCTTGCCTGCTTCACTGTATCTATTAGTGCAGACTGAAGTAATTACATGACAGGCAAAAAATTTGAAGAGGATTAGGCATTTTTAAGAGCCTGAGTCTCATTGACTTCCATATGATTAAAGAGATCAGTAGTCAGCAATCAGACTATACAGTGGCAATAACTAATAGCAAATGCACACGGATTATATATTATAACTGGTAGGCTGAAATATGTTTCCAGGCTCCTAATCACTTATGCACTTTTATAAGGTTTATCCCAAATCTATTTAAGCCTAATTTAGAATCTTTTATTCATGTGGCACATTGTCCTCAGAATATCGTTATTGTTGTCTCACACAGATCATTCTTCATTTTCTATTGCTAATCCTTATGAAGGCATTCTCTCTCCCCACTGGTGTAAAGCTGGCTTTTTTCTGTCTATTGGTTACAAACATATTTTGATTATTAATTTGTTTATTTGTAACGCTCAAGGATCTACTTGAATTGTGGGATGATTGTCAAATAATTGCGGCTGAGTTGCAGACAAGATATGGAAAATCACGGAAAAGTAATAATGGACCTTTATTAATTGTGGGAATTTGGAAAAGCCAGAGAAGACCTTTTTGTTTAAGAAAAAATTGCTGGAACAGTATAAACACTCAAGTATTATCTTATACCTGCTAAATTTTTTGATACCAGACATTTTGCTGCAACTATATTACAGTCATTAATGCGCAGGCCTGACAGCTTGAACCCCAGCCAGTATCAGCTCGGATAAATGGAATTCTACTGTACTGTGAGTTGCAAACCTCAAAATGTATGCAAAATTGTGGACTATGCAAGTAAGCTAATTAAAATCAAAATTGCTAGGGGAGCCTAATATTGCGGAATCCACAATTTCTGCAATATCACAAATTAAGTAGAGCCTTAGTAATGATTAAATATTATATGTGAACATATTTCAGGCTACAGGATCTGTGTTCAGGATGTGTACTTGCTACTTGTTATTACCCTGCATTGCTGGTGTGACTGATCACTTTAGGCACAAGGAATTATTTCTGTTACCTGACTGGATGAGTGTAAATGCAATAGGCCCTGTTTCAGGACAGCACTTAACGACATGCTTGAGTCTATCTGTGTTCCGGGAAAGGTATGCTTTCCAGAACAGGAAACCTTAAGAAGAGGAGGGCATGATCAAGTCACTGTTTTGACTTTCTCAAATAAAGAGTGGAGAAGTTGTAGAGTTAGCAGCTTGGCTGGCAGTGCTAGGGAAGTGCTAGGAGCTTTCCTTTCTCGGGTACTTAATCAGCCCTTGCCAGAAACTCCTTGCTAGGAAACTTTGGCTATTGCGATATTTATTTTGATTTCTAATAAATATAAACATTTTTAAAATGTCTACTCTGGTTTTTAGGTGCTTTGACGTAAATTAAAAATTCAGTCACATAAGGAATAAGACAGATGCTTTCATACCCTCTATATTCAGAAAATAACCAAACAGCAATAAAATCAACCCAACAAGACCTTGCTTCATCCATACATACAACCTTCACAGTGCCCCTCCCACTCTTAAATGGACCTTGCAGAATACCATGAAGGTGAACAGATCTGAACTATTGCAGAGCAAGAGAGGGGAGTAAATTGCAAAGTCAGGGGTCCCTCCTGGAGAATAGCATGCTGGTAGCTTTAGTCCAAACTATGGGGACTCTAGTGCCTAAACTGCCCACAATGGTGGTGGTATAACATAGTAAGAGAGGTAGTCGGCCAGGAATACAGGTCCCAAGCCAGGTCCCAGGTAATTTCTTTTATAGATAAAAAACAACGCCCTAAACTGTCTCCAAAAACCAACCAGCATCCCATGCAGGTTGTGGAACACTGGTATCATGTAGTCCCAGGGAGATGCATCACTTACTCAAGTGAGTTGTCCGCAATCACACACAAGCCATTTCTGAGTTCATTTAAGGTGTAGAGCACATTGCAGTAGCCTAATCTGGAGGTGACAAAGACCACGGTTACGGCTGCAAGATCAGTAGCTACAGGAAACTGTTTCAATCTCCTGACCAACCAGAAATGGGAAAAAAAGGCTTTCCTGGACACTATTGATATACAATTGCCTAAGAGCAGCGTGGGTCCAGCAGTAATTCAGGATCAATCACACCCTCAACAACAGTGGCAGGTATAAGCCTTAACTTGATAGAGCTTCTGCTAATATTCTTTAAGTGTGAGAAACTATATATATATATATAGAGAGAGAGAGAGGCCCTGGGATCTTATGTCAAAACAATTTTCTCTTGTCACATTTACACAACTTTTGCGTTGGGTATGCACAGAGGGTTCCTGCTGTGAAGGTTACTGCCAGATGCTCGTCTGATTTATTGAATTCTGACCCTGACCAGGAGTTCTGTGCATTACTAGCTGTGCAATTCACCTACCCTTGTCGGTCTCAGTTAAACTATGTTTGTGCCAGACAGAGCTCTGCAGAGCTGCTGTGCGGAACACAGTACTTAAACACAACCCTCATATTTCACAGGTGAAGTCCTGGCCCGATTGAATTCAATCGGAGATTTCACCAGATATATTGTAGCAAGTGCATATATCGAATTTACTGGTCTCCAGTGTTTATCAACTACCACTTTTCACCATACCGACTGCCACAAACATATTAGTAATTGTGTTATCGGTGTTTATGTAGGTCCTCTTTGGAAGGACCTGTGATATTCGCAATGGCTGAGCTTTCCTCTTATATTTGTACCAGGTCAGAGCCCTGACGCTGGGGGAATGTTTCAATGCATCTGGTCTTCTGCCATGTTAATTATGCATTGTTTTATTAATTTTAATTACTTTTTCTAGGCATCAACACATGCAATAACAAGAGAAGTAGTTAGGGAGCACACAAGCCAAGCCATTGTCCAGCATTTGGTCCACTGTGCTATAAATGGAATGGAAATATCATTTTTGAAAATATATTTTGTAGATCAAAGGAAGGGGAGAGAAGGTAGGATGGACATCTTGTAGGTACCATGAGTACACACGTCACATGGTAAATACAGCTAAACATGAACGTGCAGAGCTGTAGCCTGGAAACTGGATCACCATGCTATGTCGTTTGAAAAAAAAATTAATACTATAGCTAAAGAAAGGGAACAGAAATTCAAAGCAAAAGTTCTCTCATATTCAGCACATAAAACACCAGTACAATGGCAAGTGTAACTATTACAACTTATTTTAAGTATTACTATAATTTAATTCCTTTCTAAATAGTAAGTACTGATGAACCTTTCCTGTGTTAGGACTGAAAACTTGCTACTAAGTGAGTAAAAGAGATGTTTGTTTTAAATGCTACAGAATCATCTGTGGAGCATAAACAGCATAGGAAGAGAAATGTCAGATGTATTAAAGGGAAATGCCACATGAAAAGAGACCAATCAGTACCCCCATTGATATATCCATGAAGGAAGCGTCCATTTTCCTTTAAGATAAAGTAAGTGCAGACTTACTATGGAAAACCTGCGAGTCATTGAAAAGGTAGAACAATCTAGAGTGGGTTAATTGTAACTGAAAAGCTAAATCGAGTATGGGTACATCTTGATCCACGTGATCTCAAATCAAGCAATGCAGCCTGAACACTACCTAATTAAAACTGTTGAAGTAGTGCTAGCTATCCTCACAGAAGCACAAATATTCTTTGTATTAAATGTAAGGTATGCATTTTGGCAAGATATGTTGGAGGAGTCATTCTCTAAGATAGTGATTTTCCATATAATTGTGGCCAATGCATTCAGTGGCTTCCTCCAGCCTACCAGCCTTTAATCCATCTTCAGCCTCAGCCAGTTAGCCCTCACCCAAGCCCCAGTCTCATGCAGATTCATAGAGTAACTATTGAATTATGTTGCTCTTCTTAATCAGTAGTGCCATCTTTGAAGGGAACTCCTTATCAATATGACAACCTAGCTTGTGCCCCTTCAGCCATTTCCTCCAGTACACACACTGGTCTCAGTAGCAGCTGATGTGATGGCAGCATCTCTCAGGAATCAGAAAACTTCACAGAGTCCAAGGCCAGAAGGGTCCATTGTGACAACCTAGTCTGACCTGTATCACAGAGGCCATGAAACGTCCCCACAAGAATTCCTAGAACAGAGCTTTTAGAAAAATATCCAACCTTGATTTAAAAATGGTCAGTGATGGAGAATCCACCATGATCCTTCATAAATTGTCCCATTGGATAATTATTCTTACTGTTAAAAATGTACACCTTATTTCCTATCTAAATTTGTCTAGCTTCAACTTTCAGCTATTGGACCATTGAACCGTTATACCTTTCTCTGCTTATAAACAAATAGCTTGGTTTTAATGTAATTAATTAATTATGCATTTTTAAAAAGTGCCCATTACTGTAGTGTGTATGTGTAATTTATGTAATTAAAATAACGAAAGAGATCCGAAATGGGGAATACGTGAATACAGTACAATGCCCTGCACTGTCCTGGAAAATTTCCGATCCTCCAAAAACAAACAAACCCCTTCTAGAATACCATCTGAAAGAGACTATTGGCCAGACCCAACCGGGGGAGGGTAGGGGGGAATACTGTCCAAAGAGATACCTTACTAAAGTGGTAAAACTCCAGGATCTAATAGACAGCAAGGGAGAGTGAATGCTCAAGAACAGGACCCTGAGAATATCCTGCAAATATACCACAAATTTCACCCTAGGGACTGACAACAGACCCACCACAGCCAGTTGCAATGGACATGAGATTGCACCTTTGGCAACAGGTGGATATGCATGTTAGCCCTTAGTTTGACATCTGGTTGCAGTTCTTGTCAAATCCAAAAATGTTTCCTCCTGCCAACAAGCATTACTACTGTTTTATCCGGACTGAACCAAGAGGATCAAGCTTTCATCCAGATGTTGGGGTTCACTCTGGAGTTACACTGGAATTACACGATCAGAACTGAGATCAGAGTCTGGCACTGGGGGCAAAGAAATAGCAATATCCAAATGTGATGAAAAAGAGAGGAAGGAATTTGTCATGAGGTGAGGCCTTGAGGGGTGGTGATGTGACAGGGTGAGGGAGAAATGGAAGATTTGTCACCATGGACTTAATTAAAAGGAGTTTGATTTTTCAGATGAAGTTACAACTCTGTTGCCAGTCATTTCCCCATAAAGCTATGCAGTTTGTGTCAATTACCCATAGAATGCCGTATAAAATAGATCATGTGTATTGGGATTTGTGTTTGACATGGCAAAGAAATGGAATCCAGTGTGCCCATATTTGAAAGAAGTCCAAACCAAAGACATATTTGGATGTTCTTTGGGAGAATGTTGTGATACCAATGACCTCATCACACTGTGCCAAAGATCTGCTGAAGGAAAATATGGTATGCTCAGCTAGGTCAAAGAAGCCAGACTAGAGCTCATGGACAGAACTCCTCAGTTTGCACACTTCATGCCAGGACAAACTAAGTTCATTACCTTCTATGCGACTTCCAAGTATATACAAGTGAAAATAAACACTGGTAATAATTTCTGGCCTTAGTGCCAGAGCTTTTACAATAGAAAATCTTCCTCCTAATGGAAATTAGAAAGTAAAAGTAAAAAGTGAATCATTTTAAAATTACAAAAAGTTTATTTACAAAAATAGAGAAATTGCAAATGAAAAGCTGAAAGTAATCTCTCAGATGCATGAAGAAAATTTTTGAAATTAATCCAAAAAGAAGAACAGAGCAGTTTTTATTATTTTGCCAAAGGGAAAACTTCATTTATTGTTGGATAAAGGACCCAATTCATTAAAATGTACTTACTGATGTGTTTGATGCATTTCATCCTTTACACTTGAGTCTAGGTGGGGATTTTCCACCTGATTAAAAAGGGAAAAAGGGGTACTTTTGTGCCGGCATATCTACATAAATTATAAGCGTACAGAGATTAAATTCAGACATGAGCTAACATCCTTTTTCTGCTCATAAGACTGAAGAAGGATCTGTGTGAATTTTTGCTACTCAAGGGGATACAAACCTGCTCCCATTGAAATCAATGGCAAAACTACAGCGGAAGCAGGGACAGTCCCATGGGGCTAGGTTCGCAAGGAGGGCATATGCATTGCAACTCTGAGCATTGCAATGCCTAACTTTTAGGTGCATTGTCACCCAGTAGAATTCACAACCCCAAGTTGGGCACCCAGGCTCCTCTATAATGCATGAGGAGAGCTAGGTGCCTAAAGAACGGGATTCGCTGAGCAGGGAGATGCCAAAGTTAACCAGTAGGACATGCTGCAGAAAGGGACATGGCCAAGTCCTACCTCCTTAAAGGGGGCACTAGGCGCCTAACTCCAGGTAGGAGGGGATGCCTCCCTCCACTCAGGATTCATAGATATGAACCCTGTACTGGAGTTGGGCACCTAACCTATTTCATCCCTTTCTCACAAAAGAAAGTAATGGTGACATTCCCACTCTTTATACTCAATAGCTTACTGGTTAGGGGACTCATGTGGGCTGTAGGATACCCAGGCTCAGATACCTGCTCTGCCTGAATTGTAGCAGGGACCTGGGTCTTTTCCCTCGTCCAGGTGGGTGGCCTATCGTAGAGAAGCTAGAGAGTCAGGCTCACACTTTGGCCCCAGAAGATTGGTTTAGCCTGAAAGAATTTTATTTAATGTGTCATTAAAACTGAGAAAATCTACTGGCTTTTATAAAACCTCTTTCCCCAGAAATTCCAATTGTGTGTATGTTACACAGCATGGGAGTGTGGTTCTTCTTTCCTGGTTTTATTCTATAGTACACTTAGCACTGTGGAAAGATGTCAGACTGCTAGCACAGGGAATTGTACTGTACAAAACACCTCTGAAGGTGGGATGGAGCTTCAGGCTCCATTCCCGTTCCCTTTTTGTCCTCCGTGTCAGGACTACCAACAAAGCTGCCTCTTGTTAGAGAGGTTTTTGTGATGTAGACATGTGGGAAGAGGACAGGACCAGGGAGTGCCAGAAAAACACCCTTCTGAGTTATAATACTCCCAGAGCTCCCCTTTTCTACTGTTGGTGGAGTATGTTGTATTAGCCTTTACAAACCAAGCGACAGCATACCTCCTTCCATCATATTCAGCCAGCTCTATTGACAACCATGTGAGGGGGTGAGGAGATAAAGCCATTTTCTTTTCCTAAACTTCCCCTTCCTCCTTGAGAGAAAAGGTTGGAATATAAGACACCCTTCCTGCATTCTTTCTACCCATACTCCCATGCTCAGAGCTGCAGGGACACCTGCAGGGGGATGATCCTACACAGCCATGCAGGAGGTGGAGTGTGGCTTGACTCTCCCACATGGCCTTGTTGGACAAGAACACCATCTAGGCCTACGTAGCAATCAATACCCAAAGGCAATTTGCGGGTCCAGGTTGAGAGGCTGAAATACTTCATTCAGTTCCATTTCTTTCTTTAAACCAAACTATTCCACCAGTGTTTGCATTTTTCAGGTGCGAGGATGTCATGCTCCTTGCTGTGTGAATCATCACTCACTTTTTAGTTGAAAAGTTCCATGAGCCAGCAGCCACTGACTGTGATTTAAGAGGGGCTGGAAAGGAAGGGAGAGAAAGTGTCATTGCCATCATTTTAGCAAAGGTACCATGAGTGGTCTTCAGAATAAAAACAGCTTGTGAGTGTGGAAATCGGGGACTGACAGAATACTGTCTTTGGAAGACAGGGATGTATTTAAATCTTTGATACTAGAGTAGAGGTGTGGGGAAGTGTATTTATACAGAAATCTCTAACTGCTCGCCACTGAATACGTTAACTGATATTTGTTTGGAGCAGAGTTTAAGGTGTTGGTTTTGATCTATAAAGCCCTAAGGCAGGGGTGGGCAAACTACCGCCTGCGAGCCAGATCCGGCCCGCCAGCCATTTTAATCTGGTCCTTGAGCTCCAGCTGGGGAGCGAAGTCTGGGGCTTGCCCTGCTCCAGCACTCCAGCTGGGAGCAGGGTTGGGGGCTGCTCCACACAGCTCCCAGAAGCAGTGGCATGGCCCCCCCTCTGGCTCCTACTCATAGGGGCAGCCAGGGGCCTCCACACTGCATGCTGCCCCTGCCCCAAGTGCTGCCCCTGCAGAACCCAGTGGCCGGGAGCTGCAGCCAATGTGAGCTGTAGGGGTGGTGCCTGTGGACAGGGCAGTGTGCAGAGCTGCCTGGCTGCGACTCTGTGTAGGAGCCGGAGAAGGGACATGTCACTGCTTCTGGGAGCCACTTGAGGTAAGCGCCGCCTGGAGGCTGCACCCCTGAGCCTCTCCCCATTCCCCAAGCTCTGATCTACCTCCTGCCTTCTGAACCCCTTGGTCCCAGCCCAGAGCACCCTCCTGCACCCCAAACTCCAGCCTCACCCCAGAGCTCACACCCCTAGCCAAGCCCTCACCCCCCCACACACACACCCCACACCTCCATCCCAGCCCAGAGCCCCCTTCCTTACCCTGAACTCCTCATTTCTGGCCCCACCCCGGAGCCCGCACCCCCAGCCAGAGCCCTCACCCCCTCCCACACCCCAACACCAATTCTGTGAGCATTCATGGCCCGCCATACAATTTCTATTCCCAAATGTGGCCCTCAGGCCAAAAAGTTTGCCAACCCCTGCCCTAAGGGGCCATTCTGAGGACAGGGAATGTCTTTTTGTTCAGTGTTTTATGCTTAGCACAATAGAGTCATAGTCTATAATTTGGGTCCCTGGGCACTATCACAATACATGTAATCATAAATACTAATAGTAATATCACAGTTGCAGTCAGCGAGGTCATTCAGATCTAGAGTAATCTGTCTAATTCGTTCCTCTGTTCACTGTTGATGAGTAATGCATCCCAAACTTATGCTGGTAAAAATTTGGGGGTATAATAATGATACGCAGAAACTTTCCCCCGAGAACACCTTCCTTCATATCATTTTGTCTCTACTGACTCTTTTTAGTGTAGGGTTGCTCTCTGATAAGACCTTTGTTCCAGCTTGTCTTTCTGGGGTTGGCCCTTTAAATTTGGCAGACACATACAGCTGCAGCCCTAAAGTAGCCATTTTGTAGTTGATTGTTGCTTTCATCTCTCTTGTAGCTGCCAATGTTCTTAACTCCTGTTATGCTACCACCTGGTTTTTAATTTTCATATTGCTGAGGCGATGGCACGTTCTTGTAAGTCTTTATACCATACCCTCATGTATTACACATAGTTCTCTCTCTGTAATGTGTGTCTGTAGAAATCCTAATATCTAGAGAGCTATACTGGTGTATGTATTACTTAATAATATAACTTTAATTACTGTTTCGGCGATGTTTGTTCTTGAAGGGGTGGATTATTTGTCCCATTCCATAAACTTATTGCAAAGCATTATGAATGGTCAAGAGAAATGGCAGTGTATAGAGTTTCTGCCTACAAGGAAAGCAATCTTCTGTAGGCTAATTGATGAATTTGTTAAGGTTTGGTGTTGGTTTGCAGTGACACCACAGTTTGCCTCTGGTTTTGTGTTGGGAGCAATTGTTTGGTAGTAACATAGGGGATGATACTGAGGCTGCAGCCTGAAGCCTTAGGGTATGTCTACTCTGCAGTGGCGAGTGAATCCCCCAGTCCGGGTAGACAGACTGGTGCTAGTGGGGCTTGAGCTAGTGCTCAAGTGTAGCAGCATGGGCTTTCAAGCCCTTTCCACCCCATGGCTCTGAGCTCAGGTGGCTAGCCTGAGTCTCTGCCGGAACCGCAACACCCACCCTGATATTTTTAGTGGGCTAGCACCGGTCTGTCTGCCCTGGCTGGGAGGCTCACTCCCAGTTGCAGTGAAGACATCCCCTCAAGGTCTTAACATTGTGGCATTAGTAAATTTTGGATTACTTCAGTTCCTGTAAAAGTGCTTTATTCAAATAGAGTAACTGAAAAGATGGGTGAGAAGTAGAGGCGGATTCAGCGAGAAAATAATGTTGCAAGTGATCAGAATTTTTATTACAAAATTCAGGAGAAGGGAGGTGACCCGTGAAGAAATAACTTTTCCCAAAGTATCCAACAGATCAGTTATTGGGAGAGAATCAATATGGCAAAAATGGAGAAGAAACTAAATTGACCAAAATAAATAAATAAATAAGCTGATCTCTTCTTTTTCAAAAAAGAAAAGCACCCTTCAATTTATTTAATAGCATAAATTTGCTCAGCCAGATTTTAAACTAAGTGACAGGGATAAATCTTAGTGCTTGCACCTGTACATTTCTGATGATCTTTGCTAGCCCCTTCTGCCACTGAATGACTAAACCTGCTTAATGACACCATTAAGGCTAATTCAATTCATAGAGTGAAAGAAGGAGACAGGTTGGTTTAAAAACAGGATTGGCCAGCACAATATAAATCAGGCAAACAGGATTGTGATAGAAAAGCTGAATATTAATTTGTCACTTTGAGCTGGTTCTGGGTTCCTTTAGGGGCTCAGTCCTGCAACCTTCTGTTAACGGGAGATGAACGCATTGTACACCTTGCTATGGCCATTCAACCTTTTAGGATCGGACCCTAAATGTTCTTGCCCTGGAGAAGACTATAACTGACAATATTAGCAGTGCAAGATGATTGGGATCCCATGGAGAGTGGCCAGAACCTTGGGACTAGCCATTTGGCACTCTGTGCATCTCAGAGGCTATGAAGTACCCTTACAAATCCTTGATGTTTGATCCACCAGGATTCATGGTCAGTCCTGGGGCATAATTTAGGGCAGTGGCTGCTCTCACTGATGCCAGTAGTCCCCCCTGAGATATACACCGAACACAGTGGTGAGGCCTGTGAGGGGATGAATAGGAGCTGCTATGCTGGTTTTACATGAGGGGAACACTCAGCTGGCTGGTCACATAGACTGTAAGGTTGCTTTATTATTAATCATGTTTACTATAGTAGTTTATGTAGGGGCCAACCAAGAATGGGGTCCCATGGTGGTAGGTACTGTACTAACATGGAGTAATGGATGGTCCTAGCCCTGAAGAGTTTACAATCTGAATAGACAAGCCAGACCCAGGGTGAGGAAAGGGGTAGAACATATGAGCAGAATGAACAATGTGGTGGCAGCAAATGTTATGTTTATGCCACAATATTTGTGTGTGTGGGAGGGGGAAAGTTACTTAGGAGGTGAAACACTGAATGGAAAGAAAAGGAAAGGGAAGTGGACAAGGGCAGGGTAGGAGAAGATGAGGGAGCAGGTGTGGAGTGAACCTGAGGTGAAGTGGGAGTGAGAGGGTTGGAGCAAACAGCCACTCATCACAAGGCAGAGAATCATAGAATCACAGAATATCCGGGTTGGAAGGGACCTCAGGAGTTCATCTAGTCCAACCCCCTGCTCAAAAGCAGGACCCATCCCCAAAGAAAACTAAGAAAGTCTAATCAAAGCTGTAGAAAGTTCTCTGTATGTCCAAAGGCTCCTGCTTTGTCTGTTCTGCTCCTATTGACTTGAGCCTCTGGCTGTTTCTTCTCTGCAGTTTTCCCCGAAGGCCACGTGGCATGGGGTAGGCCACAGCAATCTGAGGATCTGGTCTGATATAATGTATGGAAGAACTGAACTGCAAAATTCTCATTGACTTGAACAGGGCCAGGATTTCACCCTATGCCATTTTCCACATTAAGCTTTTTCCGTACACTCCATTAATTGATTAAAACAATAATCAGTGCTCTGAGCACATTATTGCTCCAGGTTTCCAATGAAAAAGTTAATTTACACTCAGTCCCCAGATGCTTGTTTCCAGATGCTTGTTATGCACTGGACTGAAAAAAACAAATCTGTGGCCTTATGGTGGATCTAAATTCAGTTGTAACACTACTAATGTGAAGTATGTTTTTAGCATAAATGCTAACGGGAAGATGAAGAATACATGAACGTAGGCTTGTCTCTTCTCTGTGATCAATACTTAAGTTCCTCTGGGATGAAGGAGCCCTCTCAGATTTCTTGTAAAAGTCTCCAATACATCAAATACATGAGAATTTTTTCCTCTTCCATTGCATTCCTTATTCCTGCTGTAACTTTTCGCTTCATGTTGAATCAGTTTGTCTGGAGGCTGACTGAAGGCATTGCTTCAGGCAGTACTGGTGAGTTCGGTGAGGGATGAAGTTGGGCATAGTTACAAGCCTTTCTAGTTAGGCTCTGAAGGGACTTTAGTAATTCAGGACAAATTCAAAACAATGAAGCAAAATCAAAGCTTATGCTCAAATAAATTGGTTAGTCTCTAAGGTGCCACAAGTCCTCCTTTTCTTTTTGAAAATCAAGAAATGTACTTCCTAGCCAACAGAGGATAATAAACAAGTATCCTGTAGCCGGAGTTAATTCCGGATCCCCTTGACAGCAAGAGTACTGATGCTCAGATTCCCTACGCTCCTCACCATGATTTCAAGTTTAATTACTGGGTGAGGTTCTACAACCTTTGCTACACAGGTCAGACTATATGATTTCAGACTAGTTGCCTTTTGGCCTTAAAATCAATGAATCTCTAGGTAGACTAGATAGTTGGAGAGCTGATGGGGAAACGTGAGCTAGAGGAGGAACAGCACATCTTACTCTAAAGTAAAAGTAAAAAAAAGAAGCCCCCTTCAGCTAATCAAAAAACAAGAATAATCTAAAAGGCCAGGATTCATATTTTTCATTTGAATACTCACGTTAAAAATGTGGATATTCTGAGATATATATTTTTAAAAAAAAAGTACGGTAAGTCACTGGGCAGTAAGAGTGGTGTGATGTCTGAGTGTTCAATAACTGCTTGACTTGAAAAGATCATAGTAAGTGATTACTGACTTGGGCTCTTAATTACCCTAAATGCATGTGGAAATGCATGAGTTCTGCCCCACACTCATAGATGCACGTATTTTCAAGGCACCTTTTTGGATGGTAGCTAGAAAATCTTGGCACATCAGGCAGCAATGTTTTATGGAATGAAAAGGAACCTAGTTGCTCACTGTATCTTTAGTAATGAGTAGTTTTCAAAACAAACCTAATTTCTCCTGTCTGCTGAAGTGAATTTAAATACAATGAAAGTGGAAAGTAAAAGAATTGCTAGGCAGAATCTTGCAGATAGACTCTCGTTCTTGCATATGTGTTCTGGCGTGCTCTCACTCAATATACTTTTTAGGTTATGAGATCTTTGGAGCAGGGAACATGTCTTCATATGTATTTGTATAGTGCCTTGATCCTGACTGGCGCCTCAGAGTTTCTCCCTCTGTCTCTCTGCATCATAGAAAAGGAAAGTTAAGGAAGATCTGAGACATTCTTAAGAGTCTGAGAAGTTGTGCAGTGTTTTGGATGGTTGTTATCCTTCGCTCCCGATGCAGCTGCATTTCAGTGGTCCCATCTGCACAGTTGTAAAACACTGCGATATCCTTCAGGATAAACAGTGCTATGTAAAGTATGCTTATAAATACATAGGATTTTTGTGCATTAGTATTATTATCATATGTTCTAGCCTCTTTTCCTAGCAGATACTTATATATGGCCTGATCATGGGGTCCTTACTGATGTGAGTAGTCCCATCAAAGTCAATGAGCCAACTCCTCTAAAGGTTACCATGTCGTGAATTGGGCTCCTAATAGATTACGTTCAGGGGTATGAATGTGTCCATTACAGCCAGTTTGCAATCTGCATGTTTTAATGTCTTTTAGCAGTTTGCAATCTGCATGTTTTAATGTCTTTTAGCAGTTTAAAATTCTGTACAGTGGTTTAAAGTTAGTGTTAGCATATAAAATGAATATTTTGGAATTCATATATATATATATATATATATATATATATTTTAAAGCAAAGGAAGCTTCATGTGAGCGATGGAGATCTTGGCAGAATTGGAGGCCCCTGACCTTACTGAGTATATTTCTGATTGTGACAAAACTCGAGAGTGATAGGAAAAGCTGGTGTACAAGCTGGGCTCTTTTTGAACCAGCAAAACTGTTGTAGAATTTCCCTGGCTCTGAGCACTTACTAGATAGATACGATACACTCTGAGGCCAATTCTCCTCTCTCTTACACCAATGCAATGTGAACAAATATTGTGTGAACTTTCCAAATACCCTCCTGACAGCAGATGTACCTCATTCCTGATCTAGTCTGTAGCGGTGCATGGGATTTTTCTGTCCTAAGTGCAGGACTCTGCACTTGTCCTTGTTGAACCTCATCAGATTTCTTTTGGCCCAATCCTCTAATTTGTCTAGGGCCCTCTGTATCCTATCCCTACCCTCCAGCGTATCTACCTCTCCTCCCAGTTTAGTGTCATCTGCAAACTTGCTGAGGGTGCAATCCACACCATCCTCCAGATCATTTATGAAGATATTGAACAAAACTGGCCCGAGGATCAACCGTTGGGGCACTCCACTTGATACCGGCTGCCAACTAGACATGGAGCCATTGATCACTACCCGTTGAGCCTGACAATCTAGCCAACTTTCTATCCACCTTATAGTCCATTCATCCAGCCCATACTTCTTTAACTTGCTGGCAAGAATACTGTGGGAGACAGTGTCAAAAGCTTTGCTAAAGTCAAGGAACAACACGTCCACTGCTTTCCCCACATCCACAGAGCCAGTTATCTCGTCATAGAAGGCAATTAGATTAGTCAGGCGTGACTTCCGCTTAGTGAATCCATGCTGACTGTTCCTGATCACTTTCCTCTCCTCTAAGTGCTTCAGAATTGATTCCCTGAGGACCAGCTCCATGATTTTTCCAGTGACTGAGGTGAGGCTGACTGGCCTGTAGTTCCCAGAATCCTCCTCCTTCCCTTTTCTAAAGATTGGCGCTACATTAGCCTTTTTCCAGTCGTCCGGGATTTCCCCCGATCGCCATGAGTTTTCAAAGATAATGGCCAATGGCTCTGCAATCACATCCGCCAACTCCTTTAGCACTCTCGGATGCAGTGCATCCGGCCCCATGGACTTGTGCTCATCCAGCTTTTCTAAATAGTCCCGAACCACTTCTTTCTCCACAGAGGGCTGGTCGCCTCCTCCCCATGCTGTGCTGCCCAGTGCAGTAGTCTGGGAGCTCACCTTGTTCATGAAGACAGAGGCAAAAAAAGCATCAAATACATTAGCTTTTTCCACATCCTCTGTCACTAGGTTGCTTCCCTCATTCAGTAAGGGGCCCACACTTTCCTTGACTTTCTTCTTGTTGCTAACATACCTGAAGAAACCCTTCTTGTTACTCTTAACATCTCTTGCTAGCTGCAACTCCAAGTGTGATTTGGCCTTCCTGATTTCACTCCTGCATGCCCGAGCAATATTTTTATACTCTTCCCTGGTCATTTGTCCAATCTTCCACTTCCTGTAAGCTTCTTTTTTGTGTTTAAGGTCAGCAAGAATTTCACTGTTAAGCCAAGCTGATCGCCTGCCATACTTACTGTTCTTTCTACATATCGGGATGTTTTTTCCCTGTAACCTCAATAAGGATTCTTTAAAATACAGCCAGCTCTCCTGGACTGCTTTCCCGCTCCTGTTATTCTCCCAGGGGATCCTGCCCATCAGTTCCCTGAGGTTGTCAAAGTCTGCTTTTCTGAAGTCCAGGGTCCCTTTTTGCTGCTCTCCTTTCTTCCTTATGTCAGGATCCTGAACTCGACCATCTCATGGTCACTGCCACCCAGGTTCCCATCCACTTTTGCTTTCCCTCCTAATTCTTCCCGGTTTGTGAGCAGCAGGTCAAGAAGAGCTCTGCCCCTAGCTGATTCCTCCAGCACTTGAACCAGGAAATTGTCCCCTACACCTTCCAAAAACTTCCTGGATTGTCTGTGCACCGCTGTATTGCTCTCCCAGCAGATATCAGGGTGATTGAAGTCTCCCATGAGAACCAGGACCTGCGATCTAGTAACTTCCGTGAGTTGCCGAAAGAAAGCCTCGTCCACCTCATCCCCCTGGTCCGGTGGTCTATAGCAGACTCCCACCATGACATCACCCTTGTTGCTCACGCTTCTAAACTTAATCCAGAGACACTCAGGTTTTACTGCAGTTTCATACCGGAGCTCTGAGCAGCTTCTTTCTTTCCCCTTATGAATTCCATCCTGATACCTTCAGAAATCCAGTGCATAAAAAATACAAAGGGAACAGCAGTTTTAACTCAAAAGGACCATCACTGCTATTACGGGGGAAAAGACGGATATTCAAATGTTCAATTATCATTACAGTATATTTGGCAGGAGCAAACAAAATGGACAGCTCATATACTCCCTAAATAATACCTGTTTCTTCAAAATTTTAATCAATATGGAGCCCCAGTTAGACTTTTATAAGAGCGAGAGAGACATGCACACAGACAGACAGATGCTAAAATTTACCCTGTTACATGAAGTTTTTTTCTATGAAACCTGTACTTACCACAACCCCACTCTCCTCACAGATATTCTTTATAATCATAGAATATCAGGGTTGGAAGGGACCTCAGGAGATCATCTAATCCAACCCCCTACTCAAAGCAGGACCAATCCCCAACTAAATTATCCCAGCCAGGGCTTTGTCAAGCCTGATCTTAAAAACCTCTAAGGAAGGAGATTCCACCACCTCACTAGGGAACCCATTCCAGTGCTTCACCACCCTCCTAGTGAAAAAGTTTTTCCTAATATCCAACCTAAAGCTCCCCCACTACAACTTGAGACCATTACTCCTTGTTCTGTCATCTGCTACCACAGAGAACAGCCTAGATCCATCCTCTTTGGAACCCCCCTTCAGGTAGTTGAAAGCAGCTATCAAATCTCCCCTCATTCTTCTCTTCTGCAGACTAAATAATCCCAGTTCCCTCAGCCTCTCCTCATAAATCATGTGCTCCAGCCCCCTAGTCATTTTTGTTGCCCTTCGCTGGACCTCTTTCCAATTTTTCCACATCCTTCTTGTAGTGTGGGGCCCAAAACTGGACACAGTACTCCAGATGAGGCCTCACCAATGCCGAATAGAGGGGAATGATCACGTCCCTCGATCTGCTGGCAATGCTCCTACTTATACAGCCCAAAATGCTGTTAGCCTTCTTGGCAACAAGGGAACACTGTTGACTCATAAAATCTTTTATTTCTCACCAGTGTATGTTAAACCAATATTTCAGATGGCTTAAAAACAAACACTACTGACCAAAAGAAAAGGAAAAAAGGATTTGTAACTCTTAGGCGCATTTGCTGAATAGCATTAACTGTTGTATCTGTTTGTTGTAAGTGATCACATTTTCTTCCTGGCACTAGATTGACAAATATATAAATCAACAACTTGAAATATGTGTACATATTTTTCAAAGTAAAAAAAAAAAATGCCAGGACTTTCCTATTTTGCATCTTGTAAAATAGCAAAAGCAATCTTTTTTTGAATAAAGTGTTCTTATTGAGCTAGGCTAGCTCTGCCAAGCTCTGCTGGACACAGCGCACGTACAGAGTTGTTGATGCATTCCAGCGAAAGGGGTGCTGCTACTGCTGACTAGAATGGAATCCGGTGCTTGCTTTTCTTGTTCAGGCCCAATCGTTTCAGGAAAGTATAGGTACCATTTGCATCCTGGCTGTAAAGGAACATCTGTTGATGATGAGGGGCCAAAATGCTGGAGTGGTGAGTGGCCAGAATGTCTGCAAACAGGTGACACTTACACGGTTATACAGTTGTTACACGGTTGTTAGTTAAATATTTTAAATTAAATTTACCAGTAATTCATATAAAAGCTCTCTGAGTCATTGTCTATAGTTTTGTAGAGTGCCTAGGACCACAGGGGACTGCCACAATTAGATGTGCATTATTTATGTATTTATTTATTAATAATCATAAGAAAAGGGGAATGAAATCATCATGCTATATTTTGACTTTAGCTATATTTTGACTACAGCTCACTTCATCGGATGCATTCAGTGGAAAATGACACCCCACTGTATTTTCCACGGTATGCATCCGATTAAGTGAGCTGTAGCTCACGAAAGCTTATGCTCAGATAAATTTGTTAGTCTCTAAGGTGCCACAAGTATTCTGTTCCCAGAGAGTAGTTATCAGTGTTTCACAATCATGCTGGAGGGACACGACGATGGGGGGTCCTGCAGGGATCAGTTCTGGTTCTGTTCAATATCTTCATCAATGATTTAGATATGGCATTGAGAGTACACTTATAAAGTTTGTGGACGATACCAAGCTGGGAGGTGTTGCAAGTGCTTTGGAGAATAGGATTATAATTGACAATAATCTGGACAAACTGGAGAAATGGTCTGAAGTAAATAGGATGAAATTCAATAAGGACAAATGCAAAGTACTCCATTTTGGAAGGAACAATCAGTTTCACACCTACAAAATGGGAAATGACTGCCTAGGAAGGAGTACTAAGGAAAGGGATCTGGGGCTCATAGTGGATCACAAGGTAAATATGAGTCAACAATGTAACCCTGTTGCAAAAAAAGCAAATATCATTCTGGATGTATAAGCAGGAGTGTTGTAAGCAAGACACGAGAAGGAATTCTTCCGCTCTACTCCACACTGATTAGGCCTCAGCTGGAGTATTGTGTCCAGTTCTTGGCACCACATTTCAGAAGGATGTGGATAAATTTGAGAGAGTCCAGAGGAGAGCAACAAAAATGATTAAAGGTCTAGAAAAGATGAGGGAAGATTGGAAAAAACTTGGGTTTGTTTAGTCTGGAAAAGAGAAGACTGAGAGGGGACATGATAACAGTCTTCAAATACGTAAAAGGTTGTTACAAGGAGGAGGGAGAAAAATTGTTCTTCTTGACCTCTGAGGATAGGACAAGAAGCAGTGGGCTTAAATTGCAGCAAGGGAGGTTTAGGTTGGATATTCAGAAAAAATTCCTGTCAGGGTGGTTAAGCACTAGCATAAATTGCCTAGGGAGGTTGTGGAATTTCTGTCATGGGAGATTTTTAAGAGCAGGTTAGACAAACACCTGTGAGGGATGGTTTAGCTAATACTTAGTCCTGCCTTGAGTTCAGGGGATTGGACTATATGACCTCTCAAGGTCCCTTCAAGTCCTGTGATTCTATGACCATGGTACCACTCATTCCTGATGTGCATATGAGGGTTGTTTGTGGACAGGCCCAGGGCAGATGGTAACAGTGGACTGGGAGGAAAAGTCCCCTGTACTAGAATGCTGACATCTTACTTCAAGACTAGTTCAAGAATTTGTGTGTACAATTGGGGAAGAGAAAGACAGACAGAGCTGATTGGAGGCAGGGTGGACAAAAATAACTGAAGTTGGGCTGATGAGGCCAGAATAAATTGATGTGGGGCAAGAAGATGCACACTAATTGATGTTGGGGTGCAAAGGGGCACACAATTGATGTGGAGCCCAGGGACAGGCAGATATGGGCGGGAGTGGCACAGTATTAATTAAATCGTGTTTGGGAGAAACTGGAGCTCTATTATCAGGCAGCACTTTATGCAAAGGTCTGTAACCTTCTGTAATGATGCTTACTACTTTTGTGAAGTGCTTTGAGATCTGTCGACGAAAAGGGCTGTATGAGAAGAGCTAGGTATTATGTTTGTGCAAATTAAGAATCTACCATTTATGTCATTAGATGTTGACAAGTAAATTTTGACGCTTGTGTCATCTGAAGCAGGAAAGTATTCCTTTGGATAGCTGTGCTTACCTGTGGAAAAAGGCAGCACGTATGGTTTGCTTAGTAGGCCAGAACTAGTGGGACTGCACTAAGAAGGAATCAAGTCTGGTAGCAGAGGGTTGTAAAACCCATTAATTTACATGAGGATGCTCCTGCTGATCAGTTAGTTTTGGATGAATTGTGCCTTTAATAAATGTCAAAGCACTTAGAGTTTATTTAGGCACTTTTGTGTACATAAATATAAATGATATATACATTTGTAGTGTTTTTGCCAATCAAGTGTTTTGACAACTATCTTACAATTGTACTGTAGAACTGAACTTGGCCTATAGTTAGTGGTATAAAGAAGGCTTTCGTTGGGTTTTAGCAAACGAGTGATACATACCATGTTCATAGGCTTCCATAACTAGCCTTTCATCAAAACATAATTAAAAGCCTCTAGTAACAGCAGAGGCAGTGAAGCTAAATTTTAATTTTTCAGAAACTCACCAAATGAAACAATCAGTCTTTGACCATAGTAAATTCTAGAAGACTTTTACATAGGGATGTAACCAATGAGGTTTAACCCATTAAAAAAGTTCTGTAGAAATTATTTGAAAAACCTATAGTGTATGAAGAGAATAATACCTTCCTATGGGTTCTTATAATTTTAACCATGGTAAGAATACTGTAGTAAGGATATAATTTTCTATTACATTTTATAGGGTGGTAGGGTTTCTTCAGCTGCCTATAGAAAGAATTAAAATTTATAACCTATTGGGCTTTTCTATAAAAAGGGAGGTTTGATTTGAGGGGTAAACTTTTACTATTGGTTTTAATTCCCTTTTCAAGGTCCGACTCTACATGGCTTTTGGCCTTTCTCACTTTATCCCTACATGTTCTGACCTCAACAAGGTAGCTTTCCTTGCTAATCCCTCCCATTTTCCATTCCATGTAGGCTTTCTGCTTTTTCTTAATCACCTCTCTGAGATGCTTGCTCATCCAGCTTGGTTTACAACTCCTACCTATCATTTTTTCCCCCTTTCTTGGGATGCAGGCTTCTGATAGTTTCTGCAACTTTGACTTGAAGTAACTCCAGGCTTCCTCCACCTTTAGAGCCACAAGTTCTTTAGTTCAATCCACTTCCCTAACTAATTTCCTTAATTTTTTTTAAGTTAGCCCTTTTGAAATCAAAAAGCCTAGTCACAGATCTATTTTCGTTTACCCTTCCATTTAGTCTGAACTGAATTAGCTCCTGATTGCTCAAACCAAAGTTGTCCCCTACATTCATTTCTTCTATGAGGTCCTCACTACTCACCAAAACCAAATCTAAAATGGCATCCCTTCTTGACGGTTCAGCAACTATGTGATGAAGGAATCCATCAGCTATCGCATCCAGGAAAATCTGAGCCCTATTATTATTACTAGCACTTGTCCTCCAGTCTATATCTGGGAAGGTAAAGTCTCCCATGATCACACAATTCCCATTAGTATTTGCCTCATTAAAAACATTAAAGAGGTCTCTATCCATATCGGATCCTGGCGGTCTATAGCACACCCCAAGCACTATCCCAGGGCAGGCTCTAGTAGCTTTCTTCCCCAATGTGATTTTTGCCCAGATAGACTCTGTCTTATCTATTCTAACACTTCTTATTTCTTTACGGTCTACCTCATCATTGACATACAATGCTATTGCCTTTATTTCTGTCCTTCCTAAACAGTACATGCCCTTCAATACCTGTAGTCCAGTCATGACTACTATTCCACCATGTTTCTGTTATTCCTATAATATCTGGTTTCACGTCCTGCACCAGTAGCTCTAGTTCCTCCATTTTGTTACCTGGGCTCATCGCATTAGTGTACACGCATCTTCATTTTTGCTGTTTGGCCTCGCTCACATTCTTTACCCGATTAGGCACAGACATTCTAGTGCCAGTATCACCTATTCGACTGGTATGTACACTACCCTTCCTCCTTATTTCCATTCTCCTACCCACAGCTGTATCCTTTCTTACTTCATTTTCTTCCCTCTGAATGTTAAAATCCGGCATGGAGATTACCTGGACATCTCCCAACCATCTCCCCCAGATTCCTAGTTTAAAGCTCTCTTTATTAGTTGTGCCATCCTCCATCCTAGAAGTCTATTAAGTTAGTGGAGTCTCCAATTCAAGTTTATCTTTTTCATTCAAGTTCTTTAATAGAATATTCTCAACGACAGCTAAAAGGTGTCATAGACTTGTTCTAACACTGCACTTGTGAACTAGGTTTTGTTTCATTATAATTTTGAATGTTTTGTTTATTATTTTGGTTCTGTCACTACAGCATCATTTTCTTGTCAAGAGTTGCTCTCTGGAGTGATTTAAATTATGTAGTTTAAATCCAAATTTGATTAATATGCTACAGTTGCCATCACTGTTGCTTTCCCTAAACAATTCCTCTCTTTTTCTTTTGCTCTGTTTTTAGAATTTCAAGTGTTGTTGTTTTGGCTCTTGATGAGGGAAAAAGTAAATGATTCTCTCTCTTTCTTTCTTCTTCTCCCCTTCACCCTTCCCCCCTCCCCCCCGGTAAGGCTTCAGGGAGTCTTATAATATATCTGGCAAGATCATAGGAGACTTGTTTTTATTCATTTATTTCTTGATCTTTATTATAAAGTCACCAAATTTAGAGTCACGAATCCTTAGAAAGGAGTTTTGCCAGAAAGCATCAATATTAAAGATTGAAATGGAAACATGATCAGAAATATGAATTCTGCCAATGCAACTACTATCTGTCCTGCCAGAAATCAACAACAGATCTCTTCTAGAAAATGGATGGGGAAAAATGTATATTTACTCTGTGCCAGATTTGAGAGATGCCGAATAACTTGTAGGCTTAGGCCAATATTTTCAACTCTGGGTACCTAAACCAAGGAGCCTGATTTTCAGAGACACTGAGTCCTTGAAGCTTCATGTGATTTGATGAAATGTATGGCTCTTTAAAATGGGTTTATATAGGGATCTGTCAAGAATGGGATACTTACTAAGTTGTATTGTTCACTGATATTCAGAAAAATATCCTTGCACTCCACCAATGTAACCAAAGCCTCATATTAATAGATTTTAGTGGGATTGATGTATAGCAGATTATTTTGATACCTCATGGTAATGGCTAAATATAAATAGTATTTATCAAGCAATGTTCAAAACAAAGCCATTCACTGGCATAAAGGAATCCAGGCATGAAAGGGAAATGCTATAGAATTAACATGTGCTTGGATGCTCTGCTCAAAGAAAATTAGTAGGGTCTGGTACAGAGGTCGCTCCCACCCGCAATGAAAATATAGAAGCTTTTTCCCCAGACTTTGCAGTAGAAGGCTCCACAAACAATATTAGTTAAATATCAATTTAGAGAATATGCAAAGAGTACTTTAAGTGTTAGCTAGCATTGATGAAGTGGTATAAGTTAGTCTTAAGGAGGGAAGATGATATCCAATTGTTCATTATGGCCTTCATCAGATGGACTAGGGATGATCATGCCCACTGGAGACACAGTTGCCTCTTGTATCCTGAATCATAAATTCAGTTCACAACTCCTCTATAATAATAGCATGGACATCAGTTTTTTAGTTACATCAGTTTTTTATTTGCCTTACAACAGATGACCATATTATGCTATTAATTTCCTGTCCAGCAGCTGAGAGGAAGGTTGCATTTGCTCTTTGCTTCTACTTTGTGCTTATGATGACGAAATCTTAGAAATCAGGATTCTCAAATAGCACAATATTCAGTATAAGAAAGTGTAGCAGACAGAGGAAAATGAGGAATGGCAGCAAACAATCCTGTAGCAGAGGAAGGCACAGATAGCAGGGAACATTGCACTCTGCAGTGCTTGAGGTCAAAGGTGGTTTTTGTTGTTGTTGTTGAGGGTTTTTTTTGTTTTGTTTTGTTGTTTTTTTTTTTGAGCAAAGATTCATGACTTTTAAGGCCTTCCAGACCTCTGCTACCTATGATCATTATGCCCAATGAATGTACTTAGTGTCTTTTTAAGTGGTTATGAGTTAATGAATGAGATCTGCTTCCTTTGTCTCAAGTACATTTTACTGATGAGACATTCGTTTATTGTAAATTAGAAGATTTAAATAGAGCTGAGTTGGATTTTGTTCATAGTTTCAAATATTCATGCTTTGTTTTTACTGGTACTGAAAAATATTACATATTTGGGACTATTTTATTGTACTTATCATGGGAATTTTTAAGGGTTTGAAACATAAAAACTCCAGGAATTCGATGAACAGTGCAATTGCAATAGACAGTTTCTTGCCATATTTAGATAAATTTATATTTTCCTTTTGGGTCATCTAACCAGGAATTAGTTTTTCTGACATGAGACATAAATTATATAAAGCTTATGGGAAGTTATCACTTTAAAAAAAATTGCTCAGTAAGTACTAGCATACCCAATCCAGCTCTAATTTCCCAGCAGGCAATCAATTCAACACTGCTGCCTATATAGGGAATTTTATCATGTGTGTGAGACATCTAATCTATAATAGAATTATGAAACATTATAAATTACAATGACCCAAAATTATTGCAGAATTTGCCTTGCATACATTATAGAAGTCTCACATTGCTCAAAACTGGTCATTTAGCTTTGGTTGTTGCTGGGATGTTAGATCTGGGTAGAAGTCTTATTGAGTAATCACTGCCTGTTGGTGAAGCAGGTGTCTGTGTTTCTCTTACTTGCAGCTCAGAGCCATAATTCTGGTCTATTTTGTTTTGCAAACTTTATTGCTGGAATGATGATGATGATTTTAGCTCTGCTCCCTCTTAGCAGAAATTATACAGCATTGCCAGTCAAAATTGCTAGCATAAGTGTGTAACATGAAAACAAGGCTAGTTAGCATGGGCAATGGATGGACAAATGCCGTGTGCCTATGATCATACTGGCAAAGTTTATGTCAGCATATCACAGAGTCACACTGGTATGGACAAACTCAGCACGATTCCTCTTACTACAAGGTGACATAGAGCTGAGGGGGTGTGTCATAAATATAAAGGGAAGGGTAACCACCTTTCTGTATACAATGCTATAAAATCCCTCCTGGCCAGAAGCAAAACCCTTTCACCTGTAAAGGGTTAAGAAGCTAAGGTTAACCCCGCTGGCACCTGACCCAAAATGGGAACAAGATTCTTTCAAATCTGGAGGAGGGAAGGGTTTGGTCTGTCTGTGTGATGCTTTTGCCGGGAACAGATCAGGAATGCAGCCTTACAACTCCTGCAAAGTTAGTAAGTAATCTATAAGTAATCTAGCTAGAAAATGTGTTTGATTTTCTTTTGTTTAATGGCTGGTAAAATAAGCTGTGCTGGATGGAATATATTCCTGTTTTTGTGTCTTTTGTAACTTAAGGTTTTGCCTAGAGGGATTCTCTATGTTTTGAATCTGATTACCCTGTAAGGTATTTACCATCCTGACTTTACAGAGGTGATTCTTTTACCTTTTCTTTAATTAAAATTCTTTTTTAAAGAACCTGATTGATTTTTCATTGTTCTTAAGATCCAAGGGTTTGGGTCTGTGTTCACCTGTACAAATTGGTGAGGATTTTTATCAAGACTTCCCCAGGAAAAGTGGTGTAGGGCTTGGGGGGATATTTTGGGGGAAGACATCTCCAAGTGGTCTCTTTCCCTGTTCTTTGTTTAAAACGCTTGGTGGTGGCAGCATACAGTTCAAGGACAAGGCAAAGTTTGTACCTTGGGGAAGTTTTATAACCTAATCTGGTAAGAATAAGCTTAGGGGGTCTTTCATGCAGGTCCCCACATCTGTAGAACCTAGAGTTCAGAGTAGGGAAGGAACCTTGACAAGATGTAACAGGGTGGCTTGCCCCCTTAAGGGCTAGAGGGCTGGGGCCAGCTAACCCTAATTATTAAGGAGGCGCACCTCAACAGGGATCACCTGATTCCTCTGTAAAGGGCATTAGGAAGCTAAAAAGAGTGGACTGGGAATGCTCAGGAAGTGGGAGAGAGAGGCCTGCAGGGAAGACCCTGGCTGTACCATGATCTGTGGAACTGGAGTCAGAGGGCGCATGTTCCCTGGTGGAACTGTTGTTGACAGGGAACCAGTGGAACTCAAGTGAAGCTGGAAGCAATGGCACTTCCCAGGGTTTAATAAATTGCCACTTGTTCAACTTAACCTGCATTCAGCTTCACTCTGTGCTAATGAACCATGGCGGCAGGGTCTGAGCCGTGAGTTCTCTGCAGTGCAGTGACCGGCAGCGTGAGACGTGTATAGGTCTTTTGCAGGAACAGCTTTTCTGCTGGTCGCTTGTGCCAGCAGAGCCCTGTCAGACACTGAATAGGAGATGGCCAAATAGAAAAAGAGATGCTGGTATTTGGTATTTGGAGTGGAGTGATATTATCAGTACACCTATGCCCATCCAATAACAATACAATCAGAGCACAAATGCCTAGAGACACTCTGGCAAAGCCCCTTCTCCAAAAGATTGCAGAGTATGTTGATATATCTCCAGGGGTTACAGGTAGAGATCAAATGTTGTCCAAGATGTTTACATGAGTTAGCTGTCATGCTGAGCAGGGCATATATGCCTAGGATCGGCGAATTGGGGGAAGGGAATAAGGACATAGTGCAGCATTCTAATGTATTCAGTCTCCCTGTTTCAACAGCAAAGCTGATAGGAGTCAAAGAGGATATGGAAAAGGACATCAAATGGCAGGCAGACAAGAGGGCGCTAATAGCAGGGTGGCCAGAAGATAAAATCCAGGAACCAGTAGGAGCAGAACCAAATACTTTCAAAGTAAAGATGAACTGGGTGTACAGGATGGAATCATATTTCAAGGACAGACAGCTGTTGTCCCCACCTCATTACTTAAGGAAGTTGTGCAAAAAATAAATGCCTCACAACTGGCCTTTGATAGTTGTCTTAGACAGACTTGAGAGTGTATTTCCCAGGCCCGGAATGAACACACGGCTCCATTCCTTGATAGAAGGGTGTGATACCTGCCCGTTGTGTGATAACCACCAGCAGAAACAGATTCTATTACTGTCCACCCAACCATGAGAGAAAGTGGAGTTATTTACCTTCAGTGAAAAGGAGAACTTTATTACAGTGAACTACAGTTCAAATATTGGGGAGGTTGATGCCCTGCCTAATACAAGGAACAAGTCAGTGATTGGCAAACTGAAGGCCCACTTTGTTCGGAAATCCAGTATACTGTATTTTTTTTAAAAGTACCCAGTTTACTAGGCCACCCAGTCTTTTAAAGTGTGCTGTCCAATTATCTTCACAGATTCATGGGGTAATTTTTTTATGTCCAGAAAAGACCATTGTGATCATCTGGTTTGATTTTCTGCTTAATATAGGCCAGTGTTTCCCAAACTTGGGACGCAGCTTGTGCAGGGAAAGCCCCTGGCTGGCTGGGCTGGGTTTGTTTACCTGCCGTGTCCACAGGTTTGGCCGATAGCGGCTCCCACTGGCTGCGGCTCGCTGTGCCCAGCCAATGGGGGCTGCAGGAAGCGGCGTGGGCCAAGGGACGTACTGGCCGCTGCTTCCAGCAGCTCCCATTGGCCTGCAGCAGCGAACCGGGGCCACTGGGAGCCATGATTGGTCGAACCTGCAGATGCGGCAGGTAAACAAACCGGCCCAGCCCGCCAGGGGCTTTCCCTGCACAAGTGGCGTCCCAAGTTTGGGAAACACTGACATAGGCTATAGAACTTGACCTCATAATAACCAAATTAACATGTGATTGAACTAGAACATATCCTTTAGAAAGACCTCCAAACTTTGTTAATTGGGTTCTGCAGGTAATTACCTGCACTTTCACTTCAATAACTCATGGATGTTGAATCTAATAAGCGAACTGATTCTGGAATATTTCTTATCTTTAAAATCTATATTAAAACTATTGCATTGTCTGCTGTCAAATGTTTAGTTCTCCTTTGCACAGCAGGGTAGGTGATGCATGACTAATGATTCCTATGATGGAGCGAAAATAAAAGCAGAAAGGAAAACCTATATCATTGCTTGCAACTATATTATCTTGAGTTATGGCCTTGTTAGAGTTCCCACAAGCTAAGCAGGGTCATTCCGTGGATAGGAAAACACATACAGCATATGAAAAAATGTTGGGGGAGGGGAACTAGGGGTGAAAATATTTAAGATCTGCCTCCACACAGAGCAATAATTAATAGGATAATAAAATGTTGAGGGGAGGGAAACTCCTTCATCCGACATGGTTACAGCAAATGATGGGATTCATTAAGAATAAGACATCACATTGCTATCAGTGCCATTGTGTCACCAAAAGTTCACGTACCATGTACATTTTTATTAGCACTGGCGAGACAGTAAAAACTGAACTTGATCAAATCACATAATTCAATGTTACTGAATAAACCAGCTGACTTGGTTAATAATATGGTCACTGTAATAAAATCAAATAAGCTTAGGATTTATACAGATCCAAAAGATTTTGAATAAGGCCATCAAACTTGAGTGCTACTTTATACCAACAGTTGTGGGAGTCATGACTAGACTTCAAAAGGCAAGAGTATTTTTAGTGTTGGATGCCAGCCAAGTGTTTGGCAGCTCCAACCTAGTAGAGAGAGTAAAAGTTTACATCTTCAACTTCTTTTTGGTAGAGATATGTTAAAGGGAATTTCAATGAATCCCTTTGGGATTTCCTCAGCATCTGAGATGTAACAAAATACCATGTCCCAGAGCTTTGAGGAGCTGGATGAGGTTGAAGTACTTGTTGATATGTTGATTTGGGGTGAAAATGATCAACACCACAGCCAAGGACTGTATCTTCTTCTGTGGCGTGGTAAAGGAAAGAGCCACAAATTTAAGGGGAGCAATTTCTGTGTGGATGTGGGTGAGGTGAGTTATGTAGGACATAGACTCAATGCAAGTTTGTTGCCCAGTGATTTAAGCTTTCAAAACATAGACTAATGCACAAGTAAACTGTTTATCAGTTTGAAAAAGAAATTCTAACCATTGTTTGGCTCTGGATAGTTTCATGACTATGTTTATAGGCAGAAATAGGAGGAGGCAGAACTAGATAATTAAATGCTGGAAACCATATTAAAGGAAACCATTGTGCAAAGCACATCCTCAACTTTAGAAAATGCTTATGAAATTGCAACAGTGGGGCTAGTTATATGTGAAATGCAGACCCGGTTAGGGTCTCCACAGAGGGCACACTACATAGTGAAGGCAAGGAGTTGCAGGATGAGGAGTTAGAAATAAATATGACTCACATACTACCCATTACCAAAGCAATACTTCATATTCTCAAATGATGTAACTGACACAGGCTACTTCATTCACTTCACAACACAATGTCATGCAAGATCCATGGGGCAGAGGCCTCCTTATGTCTGTGGAGGACAGAGAGAGCTGCTCCTCTGCAGGGTTCCATTGCTTTTGCCTGGCCCATGTGAAAGAGGGCAGTAACATTTTCCATGGCACTGTCCAGTGATCATCCCTGGGACTCGGATGGGTGCTCCTCCATCCGTGCTTTGTGGGGTTGGGGCTCTCTGGGCATTTGTGTTCAGGGCAGGGGACTGGTCCTATGGAAATTGAGTGAGATGTTGCTAGACTAAAGCTATATTAAATCCAATGTTCTGTCAGGGGCTACTGTTGCATAGCCACTGGAAGATCCAACACATAGTTAAGAGCTCTATAATAAATCCAGGGAAAGCCAGATGATAGGGAAGTTTTGTTTAATAATATGTGCCTTGTTCCAGGGAGTTCTCTTCCCATGGCTGTTTAATAATTAAATAGCTTTTTCTAAAGGAAAGGATTAATTGAAGAGACTATTGTTACTGAATTCTTTAGGGTAACAGCAATTTCTCACTCTGTGTGGCATCCCAGCAGGGCTGTGTTTAATAGTTACTTTGAATCTGATGTCACCTGCAGTGTTGAAGGAGGAAGCCTCTCTAGAAAATAAAACGGCTAATCATCAGACCAGAGGTTTCCATCACTCAATTAAACATGTTTAAAAAAGGAGAGAGGCTTTCTGTTACCTTTATTCAGGAGTCTGGAGACATGCCACAGTATGAGTAACTTCACAAACTCTGGGAAATTACGTCAGCCAAATTTATATTGTATTCTTTAACTCTCACAAAAGACAAAAGGGAATCTTTGTTAACCACAGACCATCATTTCTGCCCCATGGGGATGCTCTGTGCTTCTCTCTGGAACCTTTATTAGGAATTACAATTACCATTTTTAAAGCCCTATGAGAAGAACAAGTGTTGTTTCCTTTAGATTTATTTAAAAGTCGGGATCTTGTACACCTTCATATTCTGAAGCTCTGATCTGGATCTAAACTTTGCTGCTGTCTTTGTGATAGGTCAAACCTTTGTGTCTGTGATAGGTCAAACAAAAACCCAGGATCCAAAGACTTTCAAATTTGGGAGAGGTTCAGATGCAAATCTGACATTTGTGGCTTGTGTGATGGCTACCCTCTTGGCTAGCAAAACAGGGAATGAACTGGAGACCTCCAGAGCTAAAATCATATACTGCTGAAGGCTCAAGGATTTGTACTTGGGGGTAGTAACTCCTATCCTTTGTGGACTGGAAGAACACACTGACCCGTGGGTTACACTTTCACCCATCTCCTTTTGTGAAAAAAGATGATAATGAACGACACACCTTCTACAGCATTTTTAGACGGAGCTTGCAAATGCTACCATAAAAAGTGTTTTTACTGCACATATTTCTTAATTTTTTTGTGTGTCAAAGTTGTGCATCTTTGTAGCTGTCACTCTATTTTGTGGTGTAGTAGGCCAATGAAATTTCTGCCAATATGCCTGTCTGTTACAACCAAAAGCATATGTATTTCTCTTTAGTCTGTCAGTCAGAATATATTTCACCAAATCCAGATGTCTCTGAGAAAAATGAAGTAGTGAAACAAAAACAGGACACTTAATAATTTTTAGAGATTTGTTTCTTTTCAGGAAGATGGCTTGCTAAGAATCTTCAAGGGAGGGAATAGTTTCCCTCTATATTCTGCTGATGCCTCTAGAATATCCTAAAATTATTTAAAATACTTGAATAACTGCTAACACCTTTTAGGATTTGCATAATGTTCCAACAAGTTTTTGGAGATGTTATTTTATTCCTTTTGCACCTGCTATCATAGTTGCAAAATTTCTTCTTTCTCATTCTAGACCAATCCAAAATGGTGCCAATTCAAGGAGCTAACACAACAGAAGGAGTGGTTCATGAAGCAACCCCAAACTCTTGTATAAAGACACTCCTTTTCTTCCAGAGATGATTGGGAAGAATAATCCACATTATGATTGTGACCTATTGACTGAAGTAATAGCTAGTTTGTCTGAAAATATAAAAACTCCATTGCACTCTAATGAAGACAGGTGATTTTAGGCTAGTTCTGTTTATCTTTTTATTGTACACCATCACATGGGATGGGATGATAGATGTCTATGAATGAACATGGTGGTTTTGAAATCCTTTGTGAATTTGAAATACTGGGAATATGTGTAATTTTCATGTATAATTCTGATTAGCTACACACAAATGGGCAGCTAAAGAATAGCCCACAGTAATAACAACATTGCACCAATGAATAGCCCTTATGAGGGGATACATTTTTCTATTTACCCTGCTGAGAAAAACAGGAAGCCTTTATCTCTGTTACAAATATTTAAATAAAATGAAAATAAAAAAACAATAGCAAAACAAAAAAACCCACCCTATTTTTCTGGTATAGTTTTTTGGGTCTTTGATGTAGTCAGATATGCTTTAAAAATGAACACTTTCAAGGTATGCACTACCATAAAATAAATAGTTTTGTAGAAAATTCAGTTTGGCGACTGCTATTTTATTTGTTGGTTCAGATTGTGCAAAAGGAAGGACATATATGGCAACAAGAGACCTACTTTCTAATCACAGTCTGTCAAATTAAGGTCTGTCCGAGAGCTGCTGAAATACTGGCTGCTTTAGTTTGCTGGTATTTCTTTATTAGAAGAAGGAAGCTAAAAGGGCAGAAGGTCAAGATTACTGGTCAATATCAGCAAGCATTGAGGCCAGTTTAATGACTATATTCTGCATAGTAGCACTTTCCGTGATCATTATAATCCCAGAGGTGAAACAAAGTGTTATGTATCTTCATGAACTATATAGACAGTGCATGAGGAAAGCTCTGTCTCCTTGCTCTCTGGTGGGTTCTGAAGCAGAGGTTGCAAACTACAAAAATGGCTGTAGTGTCATAAAGGTTCATAAGATGGTACAATATATATCTGCTATTACATTAAAAGATTCTATTTTTGCACATGTCATATATGCATAGGGGAATTAGGCAGTAAAAAACCCCATGAAATCTGATAAAATGAGCTCCTAATGAGCTTTAAGATAGCAGTGTGAACTGGGGGGGGGAAAGAGCACTTCTCAGAGGACAACTTCTTTGACTGCTTAAAATGCATTGTGTAAAACATATTCACTGGTACTTGTTGAGCCAAGTCTTGAGATTCTCACTTATACTTAGGCAGAAATTTTATTGACTTCATTTGAAAGTTAGATTAGAACAAAGGCTTTGGGCTTGATCCACAAGGGCAGTTAGGTGTCCAAGTCCAAGATGTAGGTGCTACTGAGATCCTCAAAACCCAGCTCAGCTGCTACCTTACTCAGTAGGCACCTGACGTCCCTAAGCACCTAAGTTTCTGCCTACAGATATGTGTAAAACTGCCCAAGTCCTGACACCACCAAGCAGTGTGGCACCTGATATATGCCTAAGAAAGGTGGGATTCTCAAACTGTGTTTTCCCACCTATGTGATTCCATAGCATTCTCAGATCTCACTTAACCCACACAAAAGGCATCCAAGCAGATGGGTGGTGATCTCCATTATACCCAATAGCCCAGTGGTTTTAGGATACTCAGCAGGAATGAGGGAGACCAAGTTGAATCCCTGCTCTAAAGCAGAGACTTAAACCCAGGCAGGTTTCTCTCTCTGTCTTCTGTTGGGGCTGTTCCACTTTGTATACATGATTGACTATTCATTGGGCCAGTAAGAGCCTACAGCCCACTGCTTTGGTAACTGTACTGCCAGGTGAAGACCTGGTTCCAGTCCCTGTTCCAATGAATATTTAATTATTTATACAAGGTGGAACAGCTTCAATAGGAGAGATTAGGAGCACTCAACTGGGACATGAGAGACCAAATCAGGTAGTGCAGAGATCAGATAGACCAAATAAGGTATTGAAAATAGGTCTCTCACAGTCCCAGTTGGTGCCCTAACCACTGAACAATTGGCTATAATGGGGTCAGAGTCTCTCTGGCTCTTCATGGGGAAGGACTGACCTGACCAGCGTTAGGTGCCTAACTCTAGGAGAGGGTTCATAGCTGTTAATCTACATCAGAGATAGGAGATCACCTCTGTCCTCTAGTTAGGCACTTAATTGCCTTTTGAGGGGTGGGACTTAGGGGATGCCCCTCTGCTTAGCATTTTTCTATTGGTTAGTTTAGGTGGCTTCCCTACCTAAACTAACCAATAGAAAACAGGTCAGCTCCCAGACTGCTGCACTGGGCATCACAACATGGGGAATAGATGGCCAGCCCTCTGTGGAGAAAGAGGTGGTTAGGGTCTATTTAGAAAAACTGGACGTGCACAAGTCCATGGGGCCGGACGAGTTGCATCCGAGAGTGCTAAAGGAACTGGCGGCTGTGATTGCAGAGCCATTGGCCATTATCTTTGAAAACTCGTGGCAAACGGGGAAAGTCCCGGATGACTGGAAAAAGGCTAATGTAGTGCCAATCTTTAAAAAAGGGAAGAAGGAGGATCCTGGGAACTACAGGCCAGTCAGCCTCACTTCAGTCCCCGGAAAAATCATGGAGCAGGTCCTCAAAGAATCAATCCTGAAGCACTTACATGAGAGGAAAGTGATCAGGAACAGTCAGCATGGATTCACCAAGGGAAGGTCATGCCTGACTAATCTAATCGCCTTCTGTGATGAGATTACTGGTTCTGTGGATGAAGGGAAAGCAGTGGATGTATTGTTTCTTGACTTTAGCAAAGCTTTTGACACGGTCTCCCACAGTATTCTTGTCAGCAAGTTAAAGAAGTATGGGCTGGATGAATGCACTATAAGATGGGTAGAAAGTTGGCTAGATTGTCGGGCTCAACGGGTAGTGATCAATGGCTCCATGTCTAGTTGGCAGCCGGTGTCAAGTGGAGTGCCCCAGGGGTCGGTCCTGGGGCCGGTTTTGTTCAATATCTTCATAAATGATCTGGAGGATGGTGTGGATTGCACTCTCAGCAAATTTGCGGATGATACTAAACTGGGAGGAGTGGTAGATACGCTGGAGGGCAGGGATAGGATACAGAGGGACCTAGACAAATTGGAGGATTGGGCCAAAAGAAATCTGATGAGGTTCAATAAGGATAAGTGCAGGGTCCTGCACTTAGGACAGAAGAACTCAATGCACAGCTACAGACTAGGGACCGAATGGCTAGGCAGCAGTTCTGCGGAAAAGGACCTAGGGGTGACAGTGGACGAGAAGCTGGATATGAGTCAGCAGTGTGCCCTTGTTGCCAAGAAGGCCAATGGCATTTTGGGATGTATAAGTAGGGGCATAGTGAGCAGATCGAGGGACGTGATCGTCCCCCTCTATTTGACATTGGTGAGGCCTCATCTGGAGTACTGTGTCCAGTTTTGGGCCCCACACTACAAGAAGGATGTGGATAAATTGGAGAGAGTCCAGCGAAGGGCAACAAAAATGATTAGGGGTCTGGAACACATGACTTATGAGGAGAGGCTGAGGGAACTGGGATTGTTTAGTCTGCAGAAGAGAAGAATGAGGGGGGATTTGATAGCTGCTTTCAACTACCTGAGAGGTGGTTCCAGAGAGGATGGTTCTAGACTATTCTCAGTGGTGGAAGAGGACAGGACAAGGAGTAATGGTCTCAAGTTGCAGTGGGGGAGGTTTAGGTTGGATATTAGGAAAAACTTTTTCACTAGGAGGGTGGTGAAACATTGGAATGCGTTGCCTAGGGAGGTGGTGGAATCTCCTTCCTTAGAAGTTTTTAAGGTCAGGCTTGACAAAGCCCTGGCTGGGATGATTTAATTGGGGATGGGTCCTGCTTTTGAGCAGGGGGTTGGACTAGATGACCTCCTGAGGTCCCTTCCAACCCTGATATTCTATGATTCCCGCTCAGCTTGCTGGCTTCTGAGAGTCCCATTTTAGATATATCTCTGTGCACTGAATAGGGAGCCTAACTGAGGTCTGCACATTCCACTTGGCAGCAGGACACCCCAAAGTTAGACATTGCTCACCTAAGTCTCTTCTGTGGAACTATCCCTTGAAGATTGGGCCCCATGTTGGAGCTGATGATTCTCCAGAAAGGGACTGTGGCATACTAGCAGGTGATGCACTTCCTGCTTAGGGAGAGATTTTAAGTGAGTCAAAACAAGCATATAAGTGCTCCAATGCTATGGTGGTGGATGTGGTAAAAGAGCCTAAATAATATAGTTAGAATAAACAAAATCTTTACCTATGTTCATGGAAGAAAATGTCATAAAATAAATATCACCTTTTCTGTTTGTACTCTGTCCAGTCAGATGTCTCCCAGACCATGGCAGTGAAATCTGTCAGGTCCTAGCACTGAACTTTCCAGGACCCAATTGTAGGATTTTCTAAATAATGAGGTTCCATCTGGGGAGCCCGCTTGCACCGATGGTCAGCTGGAACCTTAATTTGGGGATCTTCAGGCTTACAAGTGAAAGTATTCAATTCAATCCCGTTCATCATGGCAGCCTGCAAGTGTACATCTAAGTGAGTGGCAGAGATTTCTACAAGTTGTTGACTTTGAATTGAAAGTGATGTGAAAGTCCAAATGCTATGACAATGTAACCAGTTTGTTACCTCATACTCCTTAGAGATGGACAGCTCAGTGCTGCTGGTGTGTTTTGCTCTGAAGCTCAATAACTTTAATTTTATTTCCACACTAAATGACTCAGGCAAACTATATATTTTGCATCCAGTCCACATGCTTGATTACTGGTGGGAATTTAGATTCTGTCAAGCTTTCATCAGGCACTGGCTATTCGATCCAAATTATTTAGCAGCTTTAAAAACACCTTTTATGTTCCAAAGAATTAATCAAAATGAACACTGCCAAAGTGTGATCAGGTGTTCACCTCTCATCAGCCCTGAAGGAGCTAAGATGGTGCAGTTAGGGCCAATTAGCCTTATAGGCTGTACCTGGGGGACAGTCTGGTTTGACTGAAAATGCCTAATGGCTGTTAAAGACTAACTGGGGAAGAAACTGGCTAAGGTATAAAGCCAGGAAGTTTGCTGCAGAAAGGGGCTGCAGTGTAGAAGCTGGCAGCCTTTCTCTGGGCTTAGAAAGGGAAAAGGAGGAAACCCGGAAAGAGGGAAGAGAAGCCCAGGAATCCCGTCTCAAGAGAATGGTTTACCCAGAAGCATGGAGGAGAGAGCCTGTGGGAGGCAGAGTAGGGAGCAATGAGGTTAGAGATTGTGCTGCTGATTGTAGGGGCTCTAGGCTGTAACCTGGAATCATGGGTGGGCCTGGGTTCCCCTACCAGGCACTGGGGAAGAGGTACAAGATTGTGGGAGATGCCAACTGGACATTTGGTTGACAGGGATTTTGATACCGCAGGAGCAGTATATTATGTCTGACTTGGAAAACTGAGTCACAAAGAAAGCACCCTGAGTCCTAGAGAGTGAGAGGTGCTGCAGGGTGAACAAGCATCTGAAAGAGGCACTAGACTAGACAAGAGCTGATCCCCAGACCCAGTCACAATGGGGTGTCCCCAGTACTGTGTGTACTGCGTTAGAAAATGACAACAGAATGAAGAGGTTCCCTACCTGGAATGGGAATTCTGTGAAAAATCTACATGCAGTAGGCTTATAAGTTTTAACAAAATTATTTTCCAAAAATTGCTCCTTTCTCCCCTCCAGGGAAATCCAGACTCTCTTGCTTCTCTGGAGGGGCATATAAAAGGAGATGTCATTTCCACATGAGATTAATTATGGATAAAAGTGAGATTCTAAATTTTCTTTCTTTAGAATCCTGTTCTATTCCCCAAATGGGACCTGATCCTACGCTATTGAAGTCTATGGGAGATTTTTTGTTTGTTTCACTGAGAGCAGGATTGGGATCATATTGTGCAGGCATTCTTGCAATAAAATCAAATATGTTCGATTTGAGTCAAGGATCTGCCATTTCCATTGCTTTGCTCATTATCCCAACCTTGTTGCTCCTTTACTGCTTGTCAGCTTCAGGGCTTAATACTGTAAGTAAGTTGAGTAGTCACAATGAAGTACAGGGTGGTGCTGTAACTATCAAGGAATACCAAAAAGTGGTTGGAAATGTACATGAGTTACCCTGAGTCTGAAATGCTGTTGACCATAAAGAAACCAAAGAAACAACCAGAATCTAAACAAATTTGAACTGGGTTTTCTCTTGGAAAGTAATGTAAGGTGAAGCCAAAGATTGTACTTATGCCTTTAATCAATGTCAGGCAATTGACAGTGATGGTTATCCAGTCATCCTGAAGCTTATCCTCATTAAGATTGGCAGCTTCATCTTTAGACACTGAGGTGTTTCCCTGCACACTGTCAAGATAATATTTCTTGTAGACAACATATGCCATTGTTAACCTAGTTTTTTATTGGACAGGTATCAGGGATAAAGGAAAAGTAACAAATACATTTATTTCCTGCTTTGCTAATAAGCTATTTTCTTATGTTTAAACTAATCTGATTTACTTTTTCCAAATCAAACTCACGCAACAATACGTTTAAACAAAATAATAATAAACTGAATGATGATAAAGCAAGAAAAAAAGTTGTCAGGAGAGTCTGACACATTATTAAACATTAAAAACATAAATGCCAGTACAGAAAAACATGGTCAAGCAAAAACTTCATCCTCAGAAATGACTAGATCAAACTGTCTTAAAGTACTTGCTCAGTTTTAAATAGCCAACAGTTAATTCTCTTTGGATTGTTTCTCATATTAGAGTTTTATGATGTCATTCATATTATCCTGTCTTTGTCAGATTATAGAGACATCAGAAAGTTGTCAGGATTTTTTGAAAGGCTGCTAGGCATAACTTATTTGGTAGATTTTTGTATTTTGGATATAAAAGTGTTGTTTGGGTTTTTAATGAAGCTGGAAATAGACACTTTCACATGAACACCATGGCACTCAAATAAATTTAGTCTTTTGTGCTTTATATTTCTCACATATTTAATATATCGGAAGCCATTTACAGGTCAAAACAATATGAAATCTACTCTCCTTGTGGTATTGTTACAATTGAGGAACTGAAATACAGTGAAAAGACCAGATATCACCTTATTGTCCCCATAAATGATCCCCCCTAAGATATTAAAGGCTGTGGAAGACCTAAATGTAAATACTAGATCTCACCGACATCCCGATGCTCCAACTCTGTAATCAGATGGAGCCTGCATTTGTGCAGAGCGGATCTGGGTGAGAAATGTTTTTACTGTCCCATGAAAGTTTGTGAGATTTCCAAATCAAGCAGACCAGGGACTTGAATCTCTGGCTTCCAGCCAGAACAAACAGAACGGGGAAGGCTGAAAAATTGCAACACCACCAGGAAGAGACATGCCTATGTGACTGGGGACTCCCTACTAAGAAGAACAGATAGGCCTGCCTCTAGGGCTGATCTGGAGAACAGAAGGGTGTGCTGTCTGCGGGGGAACTAAGATACAGGATGTGAACTTGAGGCTGAAGAGGATCCTAATGGGAGCAGGAAAGAATCCATTGATTGTCTTTTATGTGGAAACAAATGATACTGTGAGAGTCTCACTGGGGTGCATCACGGAAGACTACGCCAGGCTTGGGAAGACACTTAAAGAAAAGGGGCTCAGGTAACCTTCAGTGGGATTCTACCTGTCCCTAAAGGAGCACAGCGAAAGTTAGAAAAGTTTATGATGATCAACAAATGGCTCAGACAATGGTGCTATAAGGTGTAGTTTGGGATGTTCGATTACTGGAAGGCATTGATGGACAGAGGACAGTTCTCATGAGATGGACTCCATCTGAGTAGGGAGGGAAATAATCCTTCTGGGATGGAGATTGGCATAACTGATTTAAAAAGCTTTAAATTGGGAATTTGTGGGAGACAGATGGGAGAAGCTCATGTAATCTCCATGCCTGATTCTAATATTGAGCAGGAGGAAAGTCAAGCAGGAGTATACAGCAATTGAGAAGGGAACAACAGAGGATAGGAGAATGGACAAGAGGAGAGATAGTGCTAATACTAATGACAGTAACAGGCAGGCAATATTGGAAGTAAATGACTGTTCCTAATTGGGCAAGGAATCTGGGAGAAACGAAGCACAAACAACTAAAAATTTCTGTATGCCAATGCAAGAAGCCTGGGTAACAAAATGTATGAACTAAAATTACTGGTGCAGGAAGTGAAACTAGATGTTATAGCAATAATGGAAACGTGATGGAATAGTAGTCATGACTGGTATACAGGTATTGAAGGGTACGTGGTGCTCAGCAAAGACAGAAATACAGGAAAGGTGGTGGAGTAGCATTGTATATTAATGATGAGGTAGACTGTAAAGAAATAAGAAGTGATGGACTGAATAAAATGGAATCTATTTGGGGAAGAAAGGTACAGCAGCTACACTGGAATAGTGCTTGGGATCTGCTACAGAATCTGATCTGATCTGATCAAGTTATGGTTAGAGAGCTCTTTAATATTTTTAATGAAATAAATACTACTGGGAATTGTGCGATTTGGGAGACTTTCATTTCCCATATATAGATTGAAGGACAAGTGCTATGAATAACGGTAGAGCCCAGATATCTCTTGATGTGATAGCTCACAGATTTCTTCACCAACTAGTCACTGAACCAACAAGAGGTGATTCCATTTTAGATGTAGTATTGGTAAGCAAGGACATCACAGAACAGCTGGTTGTAGAGGACAACCTTGGTCCAAATGATCATGAATTAATTCAGTTTAAACTAAATGGAAGGATAAACAAAAATAGGTCTGCAACTAGAGTCCTTGATTTTAAAAGGGCAAACTTTAAAAAATTAAAGGAAATAGTTATGAAATTGGACTGGACTGAAGAATTCATGGATCGGAATGTGGAGAAGCCTTGGAATTATTTTAAGCCAAAGTTGTGGAAACTATCTGAAGCCTACATCCCAAGCAATGGGAAAAAATCATAGGGAAGGGTAGCAGACCAAATTGGATGAGCAAGCATCTCAGCTAGGTTATTAAAAGGAAGGCAGAAAGCCTACAAGGAATGGAAGAAGGGATGGATCAGCAAGGAAAGCTACCTCTTGGAGGTCAGAAAGTGTAGGGAAAAAGTAAGAACTGTCAAAAGCCAAGCAGAGTTGGAACTTGTGAAGGAAATTCTAACCAATAATAAAGGTTCTTTAGCCATATAATTAAAAATAAAACAAAGAAAGAAGAAGTGGAACTACTAAACACTGAGGATGGGGTGGAGATTAAAGATAGTCTAGGCATGGCCCAACACCTAAACTAATATGTTGCTTCAGTTTTTAATGAGAAGCTTGGAGACAGTGGTTGGGTGGCTAATGGGAACAAGGATATGGAAGTAGAAATGACCAATCTGTGGTGGAAGTCAAACTCGATCAGTTTAATGGGACCAAATTGGTGGGAAGGTCCTGGATAATCTCCATCCAAGGATGTTAAAAGAACAGGCACATGAAATTGCAAGCCAATAGCAAGTATTTTTAATCAATCTGTCAACTCGATGCTCATTCCTTATGCCTGGAGAATGCAAATATAGTACCTATATGTAAGAAAGGGGAAACTACTACTAGAAACCTGGTAAACTACAGGCCCATTAGTTTAACTTCAGTTGTTTGTAAGAACTTAGGGAAAAAAATGGAAAGAGAAAGTAGGTAAGGACATAGAGGTAACTAGTAACTGGGATAAAATACAAAATGGCTTTACAAAAGGTAGGTCATGCCAGACCGACCTGATCTCTTTTTGTGAGAAGATAACTGATTTTCTAGACAAAGGAAATGCAGTAGATCTACCTAGATGTCAGTAAGGCATTTGATACAGTTCCACATGGGAAATTATTAGTTAAAATGGAGATGGGGATTAATATGAGAATCGAAAGGTGGATAAAGAACTGGTTTAAGGGGAGACTACAACAAGTTGTACTGAAAGTTAAACTATCAGGCTGGAGGGAGGTTATGGCAGTGGTGGATTACTGCAGGGGCCCTGGCCAATTTGGGGGCCCCTGCAGGAGTGGCCAGAAGTCTGGTTATGCCCCCTGCTGCTTCTCCCCTCCCGGCTCCTCCTCTTACCCCTGAGGCCCATCTCCAACCCAGCTGGAAGCCTGTGGAAGTGTGGGTGAGTAATATTCCTCCCACCCCCAGGCAGAGCTGACTGAGCTATTGGCTCGTCCGAGCCCCACCTGCCCTGCGCCTTGCCCGGCTGAGGAGCCTCCCTGCCTGGCAAGGAGCTGGACTGAGGGGCCCCCCACTCCATGCAAGTCCCCCGCCCTGTGCGGTGCTGAACTGAGGCCCCCCCATCTTGCCCCACCCCGCACAGTGTGGCACTGGACCGAGTCCCTCTCCCTTCCCCGGTGTGGATCAGAGGCAGGAGCAAATGGGACAAAGGCTCAGTTTTGCCCCCCCCCGCCCCTCCTCCCCAAAAAAGTCAGGACATGTGGGGTCAAAATGGGCCAGGGGCCCTTTTTTGGACATCTGCCCCCCCTTACCCAGTCTGTGTCTCCGCCACCACCCGGAAGCTGGGGCCAGGAGCAGGACTGGGGCCCATGGTCGGGGGCAGTGAGTGGGGATACGACCTGGAGCAGAGCCACAGCTGGACCTGGGGCAGGGCTGGGGTGGAGCTGGGGGCAGAGCAGGGCTGGGCCCTGCTGCGCCCCCTGAAATTCCTTCAGGCTCCCCTAGGGGCACGTGCCCCACGGTTTGGGGACCACTGCCCTAGGCTGTGGTAAGAGCTGCCCAGGGAGCCCTGGATCCTGCACTTGCATTGGGCAGAGGGTTGGGGGGCCTGAGCGCAGGCCCCAGTCTGTGTCCCTGCACCCCATGGCGCACGGCTCCGGCTCCGGCTCCCAGGGCAGCAATTACCATGCCCTGGCTTCTGGCCAGGCCGGAGAAGGAGACATGGGGAGCAGGGGAGGCAGAGGGGGCAGGGCCCCATAGCAGTGGGGGGAACAAATGTTCTTTGTGCCCAGGGCCCCAGTATTTCTTAATTCACCTCTGGTTACTAATTGAGTTCCCCTGGGATCAGTCTTGGGACCAGTCTTATTTAAGATTTTCATTAATGATGGCACAAAAAGTTGTAGTGTGCTTGCAGATGACACAAAATTGGGAGGTACTACCAGTATGGAGGAAGACTGGAATATCATTCAAGAAGATGTGGATGACCTCAAAAATTGGAGAAATAGAAATGGGATGAAATTTAATATTGTAAAGTGCAATGTCATGTACTTAGGGACTAACAAGAATTTTTGGTATAAGTTGAGGACATATCAGTTGGAAGCAACAGAGGAAGAGAGAGACCAGCGCGTAGCCGTCAATCACAGTATGACTATGAGCTGCCAGTGTGATGCCGCCATAAGAAAGGCTAGTGCAATCCTAGAATCCTTGAGGCGAGGTATTTCCAGTAATGATAGGGAAGTATTATTACCTTTATATAAGGCACGGATAAGACCTCATCTGGAATACTGTGTGCAATTCTGGTCTGCTATGTTTAAGAAAGATGAATTCAAACTGGAACAGGTGCAGAGAAGGGCTACTAGGATGATCAGAGAAATGGAGAACCTACCTGGAAACTTAAGGAAATGTGGCTTGATTAGCCTAATCAAACAAAGGCTGAGGGGAGATGTGATTGCTCTCTCTGCATACATCAGAGGGATAAATACCAGAGAGGGAGAGGAACTATTTAAGTTAAAGGTCATTGTTGGAATAACAACAAATGGATATAAACTGGCTATCAATAAGCTCAGACTTGAAAGTAGAGAAAGGTTTCTAACCCTCAGAGGAGTGAAGTTCTGGAACAGACTTCCAAGGAGGGTAGATGGGACAAAACCCCTAACTTTTTTAAAAACTGAGCTTGATAAGTTTATGGAGAGGATGGTGTGATGAGATTGCCAGCACTGGCCCATCTGAGACTGCTATTAGTATATATCTCCAATGGCTGGTGATGGGACACTAGCTGGCAAGGGCTCTGAGTTACTATAAAGAATTATTTCCCAAGTGTCTGGCTGGTGGGACTCACCCATATGCTCAGGGTCTAACTGATTGCCATATTTGGGGTCAGGAAGGAATTTTTATCCAGGTCAAACAGGCAGAGACCCTGGGGTTTTTTGCCTTCCTCTGCAGGATGGGACACAGGTCACTTGCTGGTTTGAACTAGTGTAAATGGCGGATTCTCTGTAACTTTAAATCAAGATTTGAGGACTTCAGTAACACAGCCAGAGGTTAGGGCTCTATTACTGGAGTGGGTGGGTGAGGTTCTGTGGCCTGCGATGTGCAGGAGATCAGACTAGATGACATGATGGTCTGTCTTCTGGCCTTACAGTCTATGAGTCTCCCATATCGCAGCAGAGTGCCTTAGGCAGTGGACTACTGACTATTCTGCTAGGAGTGGCAGGGAGGAGAGAGGTGTCTCTTGCGACAGATTTGATCACAGATTCTATCCTGGGCCAGAGAATTTTTTCCTGATGAAAGGTACATTCCCACAAAAACTTGTGGCTTTGAATCAACATTTTCTGTTGAAAAGTTCCCAACCAGCTGTAATGCAGCAACCTATTGAAGTTAAGGGGACTCCACATCAGCAGAGGAGTCCCTGATAGAAGATCTAATTGAAGCACAAGGCCCTAGTATTAGCTAGGAGGTGAACTCATGCAGTAGCTCTAACATTAATTTTATGTCTAGTATATTGGTCACAGTGATTGTAATAATCAGACTTCGTACCTGACACAACAAAGATCTCCCAGTGAGGTGGGTACTAATGAATTCTCAGTCACTCCTTCCTCACAGTCAGTTTCACTTTGATTTTTCAAGAAGTCCTGTCAGTCGTGTGCCTTCAAGAGGTGGCACAGCATTAGCACCATTAATGGGAAAGTAGTGTTGGGAAAAATATCATGAGTTTTCTTCCTGAATTTGGTGACAGAAAACTCTTTGCCAACTACTCAGGGTTGTCCTGGCAGCCTTTCTGAAGAGTCCTCACTTGTTCACCTTAAGCAAGATGGAAAAATATTCAGTGGGTGACTCTGAAAATGAAATATTACACACAAGAAATAAATAGTGGCTGACCCAGAGATGGTAACACTCAATTGATCTGCTATGTGGGAGACCTGGTTTTCAAGGTGAAAAAAAGAAAGAAACACCAAACCAAACCAAAACAGGGCTTATGCCCTTTTTCTTTCTTTCTTTCCTTCCCCCCTGCTTATTGTTTTAAGAATTCAGGTCCTATCTAGCCCCAAAAATACTCTGATCACCTTTCCCTAGCTCTCTAGTCAACACCACAAGAATGAAGAGGAGACAGGGATTTTTAGTTTGGTTAACGTAATGAGGGGGCGTGATCTCCCTCCCTGATGGACCGGGAGAGGACCGCAACCACCCTCTGGTGGGCAGAACCAAGGATATGCATGGCTGCCCTGCCAGAAGCAGAGGGGCGGGACAGGAACCGGAAAAGGCAGGCCCTCCAGCAGAGCTGCCAGAGGAGCAGAAAAGCCCCCTCCCCCACTGCAGAAAGCTAATCCCCCCTAGATTGCTGCATTGCTCTACCTGAGTTTAGGCCAGAGCCATTACTGGAACCGATTGCTGGCCTGCCCTGATTGAGGGCCCTTGGCAGACATATAGGCTGCCTACTGCTCTGTCTGACTGCAGGCCAAAGCCGTTAACAGATTATGCTCCTGCCCTGATTGAGGGCATGGCACCTATAGACTCATTGTTACTCCCCACCCTGACTGTAGACCAGAAGCACTAACTGTGTGCTGCCCTGCTCTGGCTGAAAGCCAGGGCTCACAGACCCAATTGTTCCCCGTCCTAGACTGCAGGCTTGGACCAATTATTCATTAACTGTCAGCTAATTCCCCCCCCCCCTCCCGAAATGGAGTTGCTCTAGGAGAATTGCATAGAATATCAGGGTTGGAAGGGACCTCAGGAGGTCATCTAGTCCAACCCCCTGCTCAAAGCAGGACCAATCCCTAACTAAGTGAGAGGGTGTGGTCTCCCTCCTTGAGGGTTGGGGAGAGGACTGCGACCGCCTTACGGTTAATTTTTCTTTGTTATTGTTTTTTTTATTTTATGTATGTATTCAATGAATAATTAAACTTCTGGATACAAGGGAGTCTTTGTTAAAGATCCAGTGCCCTCACCCCTTCTTTTAACATGCAAAAGTTTACAATAAACATCCGAGATAGCTCCCAGAGAGCCTCCAACCAAATCAGGGAAGACTGGGCTTTGTAGTACTGATTTTTTTTAAGGCAACAAAAATTGTAGAGAAACCTATTCAGCCCTTCTTTGTCACAACATAGAAAAATAGACAAGGTCATGAGTTCAATTTAAAAAGAAAACCTTTGCAGGTCACCTTTAAGAGTGACTTTAAGGCATCTGCTTCCAAGGCCAGTGCAAATCACCAGATATCTCTCTGGTTTCTGAAACTGTCCTTACCAATCATCTTGAACAAGCTAAGAGAAGCTCACACATGTGCTCTCTCTGTGGGAAGGAAAATGGATAGTATTCCACTTAAGAAGGAACAATCAGTTGCACACATACAAAATGGGAAATGACGCCTAGGAAGGAGTACTGCAGAAAGAGATCCAGGGGTCATACTGGATGACAAGCTAAATATGAGTCAACAGTGTAACACTGTAGCAAAAAAAGCAAATATCATTCTGGGATGTATTAGCAGGCGTGTTGGAAGCAAAAACGAGATGTAATTCTTCTGGTATACTCCACACTGATTTGGCCTCAACTGGAGTATTGCGTCCATTGGAAAGATGTGGACAGATTGCAGAAAGTCCAAAGAAGAGCAACAAAAATGATTAAAAGTCTAGAAAACATGACCTATGAGGGAAGAGTGAAAAAAAACTGGGTTTGTTTAGTCTGAAGAAGAGAAGACTGAGAGGGGACATAACAGTTTTCAAGTACATAAAAGGTTGTTGCAAGGAGGAGGGAGAAAAATTCTTCTCTGTAACCTCTGAGGATTGGACCAGAAGCAATGGGATTAAATCCCAGAAGGGTGGTTTAGGTTGGACATTAGGGAAAACTTCCTAACTGTCAGGGTGGTTAAGCACTAGCATAAGTTGCCGAGGGAGGTTGTGGGGTGTCCATTATTGGAGATTTTTAAGAGCAGGTTAGACAAACACCTGTCAGGAATGGTCTAGCTAATACTTAATCCTGCCATGACTGCAGGTGACTGGAGTAGATTACCTCTTGAGGTCCCTTCCAGTCCTACAATTCTATGATTCTATGAAAACACCATAGTGGCAACAAAGGGAAGCATGAAAGTAATTATTAATGTGAAAATCTGACAATTCAGAGCTGACATCATTAGGCAGTAACACTTGCCCCAAATGCAGTACATATATAACTTTTCATACTTTACTGTGTAGTCTTGGGAATACATGAGTAATGTCTGTATCACAGTACATTTCTCTGACTTCAGAGAGTTGTGCTTGAATATTCTCTTTAAGCCAAGTCTAATGCTTTTCTAGCACACCTGCTAATTGCAGAAATAACTAATAGACTAATAAATAATGTAAAAGTCTAAATGAAACTTAGTACCTTATCAAAAGGAAACCATTTAATCTAAACTGACACGTTCCTGCGAAATGTTCAGTTTTTGACTAAACTGCATTTTCCAATGGAAAACTATTTGGTCAAAAATTTTTAATTGGTGCTAAAAATCAATGTTGACTCTGAATTTCTGAATGCTGTAGCCTCTCCCTTGAGCTGTGGCTCAAGGCTCTTCTGGGTGTTTGTTACTTGGAGTGACTTCTGTCCTCTCTTTACACGGGGTGGGTCCTGGGCTCTTTTTTCCCCTCAGTGTGCCCAAGATACCAGGGGTGCTATCCCCTAAGAAAATGAATAATGCTACTAATGGACAAGTAGTATAAAACCCAGTACACAAGAAACAGTACATCAACACAAATCCCAGCAAAGAAATGGCACACCCAAAATAACTATATAATAAAGATGGTCTTTACTGGGAATAGGAAGGATGATCTGGGGAAAGAAAGGGTTAGAGTTAACTAAGTACTATATACTAAGAAATCAACCAATTCCCCATCTCCCAATATTCACAGTTCTTCCCAACCCCAGCTCCCTCCCTGGCTACTTCCACACTGAGGGTGAGGCCAGAAATGAGTGCTGCAGCACTGTGAACATTGGCCAGTTTACACAAAAAGGGATGACCCCTTACTGTGCCTTTGCCCTGGGTGGATCAGGGTCCTCTTCTGGCTCCTACCAGGCCTGCTGGTTCCTTGGTCTGGAGTCCTGTGGAAGTCTTGGCTGGTTCCCAGTAGCTGGCACTGGGTCAGATATCGTCCACTTGGGATGTTGATCTGTGGAGGTCTGGGATTGCCTGAGCCATTCAATTTTCCCACAGCACTCCGAAGATTCCTTTTGTGGGTAGGGAGGGGAAGGTAATCAGAAACTCCCTGAGCTGTTCTGCTTCTCTCTCATCTCCCAGACTCAAAGCTCAAAACAGTATGAAACTAAAATCTCATCTCTTTGTCTCTGAGTCAGACTGTGCCCTCCCACTGGGGGCGGGGCTGAGCAGCTTTGGATCATCAATTGCCCAGTGCCCTGTTTGTCCAGACCACCCCATGCAGAAACCTCCCTATTGTCCTCAGCAGAAATTTCTAGTCCATTCTGTCCCCCATGTGACTCCAAGCATGCTTGGAAATGGTGCCAGAGGGCCCAGGTAGCTATTACAGATGTAGTCCCATGGGTAGCACTCCCCAGAGGCTCAGGCTGGCACTTTAGGAGCTGGCAAACTCCAAGTGGGTGGTTACATGGTTTAACTTTAAATTGCTTTAAAATCCATGTTAATTAAACTGGTGCAAAATCCTGAGTGGACGTTGTTTGAGGTCAGCTAAAGCATTATAAACCTGGTTTCAGTTTGAGCAAGGGTTTTTTTCAACAGGATAACTAAATCATTTTAAAGTCACACCTTTGCATCGACTGAGGAAGCTTTCCATATAGACAAGGCCTCTGTTACCTACTGTTTGTTTTTAGATAAAACCAATGTTCTTGCAAGGTCTTTACCTTTAAGGACATTGATGTGCACTTTTAACCTTAATTCCAGCTTACTGAAGCATTTTTGATTGGGGAATATCTCTGTTATGGATTTTCAGGGATTTTCTACAATGTACCTAGCAGTACACAAAACATTTTTGTATGATGAGGCCTAGTGGCTTTTTCGGGGGGGGAACAGGGGGTCAAGGGAAAGCAGCCTAATGCCATGCAAGTAGAATCCCAGCCCTTAGAAATGGAGAAAGACTGATTAGATCATCTCGTTTGGCTCCTCTCAAGTGAAGAAGTGTTTCCTCTATTTCCCATGTTTTAAAATTACAATTGTTAACCTTTTTTTGTACTGCATTAGTGTCTACTGGCCCCTCTCATGAACCTCCTTGTGCTAGGCCCTGTATGCATACAACAAAAACACAGTCCTTGCCCCAATGAGTTTACTATCTAAGATGTGGCTTTAATTTAATTTTAGGAGTTTTTCCTTTTTGAATCGATTCCTGAAAGTACTTAGTTTTATTTATTTCTCTTCCACCTGCTTCTTTTTATTTGCATTAAGAGAAAATGGTTGTGACTGAGGGTTTGGTTCATGGGAACTTTCCCCTTTATCTGTCATAGGCCCTGATCCTGCAAGCTCATCTGCATTGTCAGGTACGTGAACCCAATGGACCTCTATTGATTTGAATAGGGGTCCACCCATGATAAGCAGATTGAGGGCTCCGCGCCCTAAACAGGCCACAAAACTTAGATTAAACTAAATTTAATCTAAGTTAAACTAAGATTATATATGCATTTTTACGTGATTTTAGACTGGTGAGGCAGGGTCTCGCCTACCCTGTTTTAAAGTTCTGTGGGTATCTGTGTGGTATGCACAGGAGCATGAGTGAGTGAGAAAAAGAGAAGAAGATGTGACCGAAATAAAGAATATTCCCTGTGGGAAAAATTAGACATGTCTCTTCACATAATAAAATGATGTTGTTTCTGGGCACCAACCCTGGGAGCATCAGCTGTCTCTCTTTAATAGGAAGTGAGCATATTCCTAAAAACTCAGTGCACGTTTTAAACTTTCATTCCTCTTCCATAGGTCACTGAACTCTTTGTAGCCTTTCCCGCGAAATAAACAATAATACACCAACAGGCTTTTAGAAAAAGCCACAGGCGCCTCATGACTAACCTGCTCCACGGTTTCTGTGCCTTCCCACAGAAACACAGAGAGATCTCTGGAAATGGCCCTCCTGTAGCACTGCTGCTTCAGATACTACGGTAGAAAGCATTGTTTTCATTTATCCATAGATGTACATAATGGTTTTCAAATCACTGCCATTTATTTCAGTGTTTACCCAGGCTCTGGTTGCTTTAAATGGAGTGGGGCTATTCTGAGGGATGAAGACTGAGGATGAAACTCTCACTCTCTATTAATTGGCATCGAATGGGCTTCGTGCAGGAGGCCTACGTGGAGACTGGGAAGTGCAGGCTCCCTCCTCCCGCTGAGCAGTTTGATACTCTGGAGCCGGCACTACCATGAATGATATCCCATAGCTAAAGGGATGCTCATCAAAACACAGGAATAGCCAGCACTCTGCCTAACTGTAAAAACTCAATTATGGTGACAGCAAAGTTGCTGTGGGGACCCAAACCAGTGTTACCTGTAACCATTTAATGAAATCATGCCTGTAACCAGTCAGGCAAAATCATAGTTGTAGGTGCAATGTGGACAGATCCTTAGCTATTAATTATTTGAGTTACGGTAACATTTAGAGCCCTAGCCGAGATCAGGGTCCAATGTGCTATGTACATATCTATATAGTAAGAGCCAGTCCATTTCCCAAGCACTTAGAATCTAAATAGACAAGAGGGAAGGAGAGAGGATGAAAACATGCAAGCAGAGTCAGCCCAGTGATGGCTGGCAAATATCTTGTCAATACCACTTAAATTTTTTTTTTCAGTTCTTATTTTTTGTTTTGGAAATGTAACGTGGGGTTGGAAGGAAGATGAGGGAGACAAGCTGGAGGGAATGAGTTAATAGATGCAAAGGAGTGGACAAAACATACGTGGTGGGTGTGAGATGGGATTGCAAGGGCAGAAAACAGGAGCTACGGAGAGGAAAACAGTGGGAGGAAGAAGAAAGAAGGAATGAGGAGGAGCATAGGGGCCTAGAGGAGAGAGCTGGGAGCCAAGGGACTGTGAGGGAAATCTGCGGGAGGAGGTCAAAGCAAACAGCCAATCAGCGAACAGAACATAATCAACCAAGTCTATGGTGAAAAAGGTCAGTCTGACCTCACCCTTTCCAGAGCTATCCAGGGAGCAGGGGGGCCTGGGTGGGCCTCCCACCTGTGCCCTTGTGCTGTTTTTGCTCCAACTGCCTCTGCTGGGGGAATTTCTGTACTCTCCAAGGCTGTTTCTGCCCCAGTACTAATCCTTCTACCTCCTACTTGGTGCCGTGTGGCTGGGGGAAGGGGCAGCATGGTGCCTGCTGCCCCCTTCCCCATCTGGTCTGGGTCCAGCTGGGGGACAGAGAAGGGCAGGGGAGTCTTTAGTGAGCAACTGCATACACTGGTGTGTTAGGTCAAGTTAATATGGGATAATCGCATGTAGAGGAAAATACAGCTGTGCTTGTGCATTAACCCTCAGGGACATGCTTGTTTACCCTTAAAGCTCTCTTGCATGAGGACTGAATACTATATTGTTCATTCTGGAATCACACAAAGTGGCTTATTTAGAATTCTGCACACTATTTTAAGCTAAGCACTATCATTTGCATAGATTACCAAATGTTCTGTCAGGTGACATTTGCAGTGAACTGTTTACCTTCACTTCATTCTATGTTGCCATTCTTCCCCCTTTCCTGAATCCTGTCAATGGGCCTGATTCATTGTTGCCCAGCTCCTTGTTCAGTCATTTACATCAGTGAAAGTAAGTATGAAAAGTTTAGGCTCATAGATGAAGAGACCATGTGATCATCTAGTGATCACTGCATGGGCCATAGAATTTCACCAAGTAATTCCAGCATCAAGCCCATAACTTCTAACTGAACTGTTTTAGAAAGACATCCAATCTTGATTTAATGGAAAAATAGGGGGAAAGCAGTACAAAGCGAGTATGGTTGCTTTACGCTGGTATACATGACTAGGTGCAGAGTAATGGTGAATCAGGCCCAATAATTTCCTTGAAGATGCAGGCAGCAGAATGGGGCAGAGAACCTATCCCTAAATATTGATTGTAACCTTTTGGAAATAACATGTCTGGCAGGCTGAAAAGGTTGTACACCACTGGCCTACGTCATGACTTTAAGATGTAGCCAGTAATGATGGGATGGCAAGAAGGGATGCTGTGCCACGTACAGCAACCCCTCAGGACATTGCAGGCAGCCACCGGGAATCACACATGGCTGCTGTGGTACTTTTTTACAGGGTACAGCACTTGTCCCACCGTGCCATCCAATTGTGCTGGCCAATGGGAAGTGAATGGGGCTGTAGTTCTACTTTACTCCTGCCCCTCTCCACCTTCTCTAGGGAGTGCAACCATGCTTTGGCACTGAAGTCTCCCAGGAGTATAAGAAAAAAGAGGTACAAGCGGCTGAAAGCTTCACTGTGCATTCTCAGCACCTGCACAGGACTTCAAAAAAAAATCTCCCATATTTGCTTCCAAACCCAAATATATCCTAGGGGAATTTCAAGCATATGAAATGGGACTGCACACAGAGTACTTTAAAATAAACCACAGCTTACACATGGCAGTACATTTGGTTAGCTAAATTCAGGAGTCCAGTCTGGCCTTACACTACCCTGAATGTGAATTTGTGTGTTTAAATAATTGGCTTCCTCACAAGCTCAATAACTCTACTTCTGTGCTCCTGTTTAGGCCTTCGCCACTTCTGGCTGTCGTTTAGGCATGTTATAGTTTTTCTGTGCAACCTGTTGAAAATATTAAAGAACATGCAAAATCTGTTCTAGCAGGGCAACGTGGCATGCCGTTTTGAAAACTTTTCCTACACAGCTTATGTTTGTTTTCAGTTTAAGATGATTCAGACTCTCCTGCAAAGGGACTCACTTCTCTTAATTAAATGGTTGATGTGTCCCTGTTTGAAGGACACCTATATCATGTTTCTGATTCATGAAAATAATCTGAGTGTCCTCCAATTTTTCTGGGATGACAGATTTTGGCTGTTCACCTTTCTGTTCATGGAGCTCTTAATGGGTTCTCTGGGATTTAAAAAATGTTATCAGATTTCTTAGTCACTGGCAGGGTACTGAGGACATTTTTCTAGAAGAACTGATTGCAAAATTAGCAGCCACTTTATTCCTGTCCGTTTCCTTCAGAAAGCTCTCTAATATAGAAGCTTTGGGTGTCGCCACTGGTGGGAAGCTCCTTTCTCTTTAGTGATAAAAACAACACCAGTCTTAGCTGCGATGTCTTGGATGACTATCAATCTCCAAAAGGAGCAGTTGATAAATACCAAAGTGAATGAATGATAGAGCGAAGAGAGGAAAAAAAGAGAGAGAGAGAGAGAGAATTTAGTCAGAGGACATTTTTTCTTATAGTGTTTATTTTTAAGGGAAACTACAGTGAGTAACTATCTGAGGTAATGAAGTGAGAATTTGAACGTAAATAATAATGTATACATATGAAAAAAGGCAGTGCAACTCATATAGTAATATATATCGTTAATTTAGGAAGGGCAAATGTTCAAGTTCCTGCAGTCATGTCAAGTCAGCCACACTGCACTGATGGACTATTTCTTATTTATATTTTTCTTGTCAAGGGAAAATGGTATCTGCTCTCTGCACAAGGGAGGAAGGGCACAAGTCTTCTCCTTCCCAACCCCCCTCATGCAGAGAGACAGAGTACAACTGCAGTTCTTGGACTTCTCTGAACACAAACACTGTCCGTAGCTTGAGCCACTGACTCACCCTGCTGTGCTGCAGGAAGGAGATTTGGTCTGCTAAACCAATCAGTGCCTCAAGATCCACACAGGGGTTTTGGGACCCCTGCAAAGGCCCAATGCCTCTAAAAAGCTCCCACAGCAGCACAGCTCCTGCCTAGGCTGTCCAAAATATCAGTTGCTTCCCTCTCCCCCTTGAAAAAAAATGTTTGGGGAAGGTGTTCATTGTGCAGAGGGGCCATCAACAAAATCGTAGGTCAGTGTTGTTGAAGATCTCTCAGTTCCTGTGAGGGTAGAGGAAATGGTGCTATGGAGAGCGGTAACTCCTGCCTCCTGACCTTTGAGGCACTACTTGTGTGGCATATCTGTGCTGGCTGTTTCCTGGTCTCAAAACTGACATGAACTTGTAAACAAGGGGACAGACCCGATTGCGGGATTTGAAAGACTGATACCTACTAGAGCCCTATGTTGGTGTTGGGGGTGATCTCTTGTAAGCTTTTAGCATACATACAGGTTTTTATTGTTCTTTATTAGGGCTGTCAAGTGATTAAAAGAATTAATCACAATTAATAGTACGATTAATCACACTGTTAGTAGAATACCATTTATGTAAATATTTTTGGATGTTTTCTACATTTTCAAATATATTGATTTCAATTACAATAGTGTACAGTGCTCGCTTTATATTTACTTTTTATTACAAGTATTTGCACTGTAAAAAAACAAAAGAAATATTATTTTTCAAGTCACCTAATACAAGTACTGTAGTGCAATCTCTTTATCATGAAAGTTGAGCTTACAAATTTAGAATTATGTACAAAAAAACCTACATTCAAAAATAAAACAATGTAAAATTTTAGAGCCTGCAAGTGCACTCAGTCCTACTTCTTGTTCAGCCAATCACGCAGACAAACAAGTTTGTTTACATTTGAAGGAGATAATGCTGCCCCCTTCATGTTTACAATGTCTCCTGAAAGTGAGAACAGGTGTTGGCATGGCACTGTTGTAGCCAGCGTCATAAGATATTTATGTGCCAGATATACTAACGATTCATATGTCCCTTCATGCTTCAACCACCATTCCAGGGGATGTGCATCCATGCTGATGATGGGTTCTGCTTAATAACAATCCAAAGTAGTGCAGACCAACACACATTCATTTTCATCATCTGAGACAGATGCCATCAGCAGAAGGTTGATTTTCTTTTTTGGTGGTTTGGGTTCTGTAGTTTCTCTTTTAAAACTTCTCTTTTAAGACTTTTTTAAGACTTCTGAAACCATGCTCAACACCTCATCCTGGTCAGATTTTGGAAGGCACTTCAGACTCTTAAACCTTGGGTTGACTGCTGTAGCTATCTTGAGAAATCTCACATTGGTACCTTCTTTGCATTTTGTCAAATCTGCTGTGAAAGTGTTCTTAAAATGAACAACGTGCTGGGTCATCATCCAAGATTGCTATAACATGAAATATATGGCAGAATGCAGGTGAAACAGAGCAGGGGACATACAATTCTCCCCCTAAGGAGTTCAGTCACCAATTTAATTAATGCATTCTTCTTTTAACGAGCGTCATTAGCATGGAAGCACGTCCTCTGGAATGGTGGCCGAAGCATGAAGGGCATATGAATGTTTAGCATATCTGGCGCATAAATGCCTTGCAATGCCAGCTACAAAAGTGCCATGCAAATGCCTGTTCTCACTTTCTGGTGACATTGTAAATAAGAAGAGGCCAACACTAGCTCCTGTAAATGTAAACAAACTTGTTTGTCTTAGCGATTGGCTAAACAAGAAGTCAGACTGAGTGGACTTGTAGGCTCTGAAGTTTTACATTGTTTTGGTTCTGAGTGCAGTTATGTAACAAAAAAAAAATCTATATTTGTAAGTTGCACTTTCATGACAAGGAGATTGCACTACGGTACTTGTCTGAGGTGAAATGAAAAATACTAGTTTTCATTTTTACAGTGCAAATATTTGTAATCAAAAATAATATATGCTTTGATTTCAGCTACAACACAGAATACAATATATATGAAAATACAGAAAAACATCCAAAAATATTTAATACATTTCAATTGGTATTCTATTGTTTAACAGTGTGATTAAAACTGAGATTAATAGTGATTAATTTTTTTGTTAATCGTGCGAGTTAACTGAGATTAATCAACAGCCCTATTCTTTATATCTTTTCTCTATAATGCTTTTTATCTGAAGAATAAATGCAGTTTGCTTTGCAAAGTCTGGAGGGTAACTCTTATACACTGTTTTAGCCTCTGGAGAGAGGTTAGCTATAGGTGTTGGACCCTGGTCAGACCTGCTGGTGAAACCACTGTTAGGTGCAAAGGACTGTATGCCTAAACCCCTGGTCTGGAGGTAGAGAGACATGGGTCTCTGCCCAAGAGAGGTGAGGGGTTGGAGCTAGAAACCTTAAGAGGGTGCCCTTGAGGAAGACTGGGAGAGGGCAAAAGTACAGTTAACCCTGAAACTGTGACAATATGGTGGCAGCATGTGTGGGTTCTATGACAGTTGGGAATTGCCTCTTCTCACACACATGTGCTCATATAAATATTTATATAATCTATATTTTATTATGGAAACATGTGTGGAGATATATTTCAGACCAGAATTCTCTCATTCCTTAACTGCCTCATGAGACTCTGAAAAGTGATGGTTTCCTGTTTACTTGTTAATTTTTCCTTATAAAATTATATCCAAATGTTATGAGTAAAAGTGAAGGACCTATTCCTGCTCTTAGTTGCAGTGCTGTAACTCTGGAGTCACTTTATTGAAGTTTATGGAGTTTTCCATTATTTATATTAGTGAAACTGAGAACAGAATTTAGTTCTTAATTTTTACTATCACTTGGACATAATTTTAACAAAGAGAATGTGAGACTTCATTCATTAACCCCCCCCACAAAAAAAACAACAAAACCCCACTTCATCTGAATAGTAATTTGCCACTGATCTTTATTCAAGATTTTAAAATCATAATCTTTATGATGTTGTCTTGTTCTTGATATTTTCAAATACTCTATTAAGAGCAAATAGAGCTGTTGCTTCAATGCTATCACAGCTGCATTAAAATAATAGAACAGACACTGAGCCGAGCTGAATAGTGGAGACGAACAATCAGGGCTACTTCAGTGTGGTGAAACTTGAAAGGATGTATTTATCTTGACATCCCCTGTCCTCCACCATGTTCCAGCCTGATTTTAGGAAGATCTATTTGACTTACTCAGTAAGCTCCTCCAGCCTTTGCTGAGATTGGAAAACAAAACAAAACTTTACATGTGGGCGTTTCCATTCCATTCTTTCTTGGTCTTTAGAAAGAACCAGGTCTATAATGTCTGACCTTGCTTTAATTCATGCAAAACTCGCACTGGAAATTCCAATTTTCTGCCATTGGAACAGGCACAAGTTTGACACTGGAGGAGCCTCTAGCCATTCCCAGACATTATTTATGGCCAGAGTTCAGAAGGATATGAGCCAGCTCTTTAGCTATTTGTACCATTTATCTTCCCCTTCCCCCATCCAATCTGAACTTTTTCCACTGTTCTGAGAAATAAACTTTTATAGCATTCTGCAACGCAGTCTCTTTACTCAACTCTCTAAGAAGTATTTTCTTCCCAATGTGATGTGACAGTGGAACCTGTAAGGGCTTTCAAATACATTTTCAGTGACCAGGCTTGGGATCCAAAGCTTTTGTTTCCTCTCTATATACATGGTGACTTGAGATTGTAAGGTATAGACAGCTGGAACATGTGTGTTGGCACAGTCTTGTATCCCTGCCTCACATGCAGAGCTTAGCTAGCTATTCCCCCTTTGTCTTTTACAACAACCAGAAAAATGATTGGGTTTGATCAATGGTTTCCCCAAGCTAATTATTTGACTAATAAAACCTTTTTTCCCCTTTGCTTCTCATGTTTTCCGAAAGCTTTTTAGCTTCATGGAACTGAAGATCAGCCTAATTTTACCTTGTTTTTCCAAGAGTTTCAATTCTATGGCATACCTTTATCTTTAGGGATCGGGGGAAGTAGTTCAACCACCTTCATTTAATTGTAATGACTCTGGAGGCTTTGGGGCTTTTACTTGGTTTGTTGGAGCCTGTTTACTCTTTTTTATTCTATGAATACCTGGTATGATGTATTTAGACAATTGGAATGGGAAGCAGGGAGTTGTACTGGGAAGTCTGAGTAACATGTCTAGCTAATGTTCCTCACCTCATTATTACAAGTCAGCTACAGTGCTTTGCTAATTTGTTTAAACCCTTTATTTGACATGAAACATACTACACTCCCTGATGAATAGGATGTCTTCCATAGCTCCAGCTGGAAATCCTCTTCTATTCTTTGGCCAATACCACATCTTCAGCAACGTGACATGTCTAGTTAAGATAAGAGAGTTTGAGGAGTTGAATCTATTTTGCAGTGATACTTGGACACCAATAATCAGTTCAGGTAATGGTGGTATCTATTGTTTACAGACTACATATCTCATCCCGTGGCTGACTCTGCTTCCTGCACAGCAGTCTGACCAAATCAGTTCAAGTCATGAATCAAACTCAGGAGTCTCATCTCACAGTGCAGATCGTGACAGTTTTTCCAGGATGCAAGTCAACAGAATAATAATGGCAAATTTTCCATGTACTTTGTTAATATTATAGTGAAACCTTTTAATATGATGGGACTACCTTTTTAGGAATTAATTTACTTGTACCAAGTCCTTCCATTCCAGAAGGTCTCCTATATTTTCTTAAACATTATCAAAGGGCCAAATACCTGGGGAAATATGAATGGAAGTGGGAAAAGTTTACTACTGTACCTGAGCGAAAAATGTTATAGGCTGACAGTAATTAATGCAGGGTGCAGTGGTGGAATGCACCAAAGACACAATAGAAAACTATATATTTGATCAAACTTGAAAGCCAGGAGCATAGTGGAAAAACAATGGAATCCCTCCCAATCTGGGTATCAAGATAATTGATTGGGACATGAAATTAGAATTAGCTTTTCAAGTGAAAGCTAACTATGGTCAGATGGCTTTTGGGTCTGAGTTTCCATTACCCCAAAAGAGACCCCCTTGACTTCATTTACAATTGTATTAGTATTCATTATATATATATATTGCTCTGTATTTTGTTTGTTTTGATTTTTTCCCAAAAAGTGTCTATACAAGCTCTAGGCTCTTTATAAACATGGAAATTAAACAAAATGAACAGATAGTGCAGAAACTTGCTCATACTCCTCAAAGCCAACCCAATTTCTTAAATTACAATTGTTTTCATTTAATCAACCCACCATTAATAACAGCCTCCCTTCTCAGACTATTCTATATCCCTCATCCCACTCTTTGCAAAAGGCCCATGAAAACAGATGAGGTTTTCATTATATCCTGTAAGTCAGCAAATCCAGGCTCAATTGGAACAACAGAAGTGTGTTCCAGAGAAGAGGATGCCTCATGGAAAACAACGTGCTACCAGCCCGTGCATGTAAAGCCAGTTTACAGTCAGTATGAATACATCCACTGATCGCAACTGTCGTGACAGCACAAGGGGAGAGAAACAGCTTCTTGGGTAGGCAGCTCCTGAGCCATTTAGGATTCTGTAAGTCAAAACAAACATCTTAAATTACACCCAGAAATTAATGAGAAGCCAGTGCCTTTTATTGCTCAAGAAGCAAGAAAATTCCCAGTATGCTGGTTAGAGGATCTAAAATGATGATCAAAATTTAAATATATGGTGACAAAAGTGTGTTTATTTCTTTAGAAAGCTTCCCATACACAAGAAAAAAATCTGTATGCAAAAGAGGGAAAGGACTGGCTTGTGTAAATACAGTAAGCACCCTGCACTTGCTAGTTAACTTTTACTCATCTCTTGAGCATAGGATTCCAGTTCTTCCACATTTACACCACTGTAACTGAGAGAATAACTTTGTTGAAATGTGTGTAACTGAGAACCAGAAGTTGGGCCCTGGTCTGGGAGTCCAGTATTTACCTGACTTCCCAACCAATGTGACTCATAAATTGGAGGAAGTATTTCCTGCCTGCTCTGGGACCTGATCCAAAATCCACTGAGGTAACTGAAACGACTTCCATTGAATTTGATGGGCTCTGAATCAGACCCTGGTCAGTAGACCTGAGAAAATAGCCCCTCTGCAGATACTTTCAATCCACCCATTGGCTTGTCTACCAGCTGTTCCTTAAAAGGAAGAGTTACTTCCTATTACCATTTTTCCTGATTTATATCCATACCCCAAATCAAGGAAAAGAGAACTTTCAGATAGATCATACAGCTGAATGTATAAACAGGAAAAAACAAGAAAGAAGGAAAGTGCAAAAACTGACCTGGTGTTTGCTGGTAAGTTCAGAATTTGTGGAAAGGAAGACAAAAACAGTTGTAAGATTTTGGCATTCTGTAGTTAAATCGTATTATAAAACAAAAACTGAAAAAACCCTCTTCCCTCACCCAACCCAGAACTAAAAGAAATTCATAGGGATGTTTAACCTATAAAAAAATCTCTTTTTATTCAAGGTATACATCATTTAGCAAAACATGAGTAATCTTTCAGCACAAATGACACCACAAACTAGCAATGAGCAACCTATATTAGAGCGTTCTAAGCAGCACCTGTGCTCACAATCAAGGATTTTCCTTTTCGATCTCATTTTAAAATTAGCAAGCCCTGACCTATAAACAGATGTTATGGAAATAATGAGTGATTCTTTCAATGAAGTGAGAACATACTGTAGGTGGGATAAACTGCACCATCATCAAGGTTCTGAGTCATGTGGCAGTAGGCCTGTAAGAGAGAAATGATGAGGCCTGTATGCAAGACATAGTAAATCAACAAGCTAAAAGTCAATCTGTATTTGGAGAGAGACACAAAAAGCTAAAGCTTGTCTGTTTAGAGCAGTGAGAGTATATTTTAATTTACTAATTGTTTGAGAGCCTTCAACACTACTGGCTTTTTAACTTGAGTGGTAAAGTTATAGAGGACGTGAGATCAAATTTTTTACTATGAAATAATCTTGAGTCCTGAGGGTAAAATAAAACTGGCAAAGGTACCATTTCTAATGCTAATGAGGAAGCTTGATCTTTGAGATAAGATTATGGAAAGGCATTTTTAATGACACATTTGAAATTATTTTATTTATCACTGAAAAGTGACTGGAACGTATTAGTTACCAAAAGCAGCAGAATCAGCCCTGCAAAGTAATCACGTGACAAAAGTACAAGGAACAAATTTAAGTATCTGGAGTTTCACAGTATGTCTGTGAATACAATTCTGAATCCATAACTTATATGCACCTGCTTTTTTTGCACAATGCCTGTTCGCGCCAACCAGTTTCATTTGCTTTGCCATAGGTAGCAGGCTGATGCAGTTAATTCTGCAATCCCTTCTGTAAAAGACAAACAGGTGTTATAATGTAACGGGATCTGAGGCAAATTAGGAAGGAGTTCTATCAGGACTACAGGATTGGGCAGTGCACATTCCCTAGATGCAAGCACTGCATTTTAAATTAACACAGGATTGCTTTCAACAAGTTCTCAGGCTCTTTTTTTATTGGGAGCTCAGATGACAGGAGGGGAGCTACTTGCTGCAAAGAAAAGGTAAGCTGTGATCTGTAGAACAGAGTACTGAGGGGAGTATTCTATGAAAGGGAAAAGGAATCCAGCATTTCAGGTGCTCAGATACCATGATGAAATGGAGTGATATAAGAACACAGACAGATCTTAATATAATGAAGTAATGTATATAGCCTCTTCCCACCCTCTGCCCCCATAGAAATGAGCATTATCTGGAGTGGCCTGTTGAAACTCTTAAATGAACAGCACTTTTGCATGTATATAAATAATAATAATGAGAAGGAGGTTGTTTTTTTCTGTTGTATGTCACACAAGATGTGTGTTCTCAACAGCCCTTTGCAGATGCCCTCTGATTGGCATTATTGAGCACTGTTAACAGAGTCAGTAATAGATTGTAAATGAAGCTGAGTGAATAATTCATAACTTACTTGTTGAATTTTTACTCTTTTTCTATTTCATAAGCAGATCACAAAATACTCTAATTAATGCACTAAAGTTATTCATTAATTTCTTATTTTCCCCCAATATGAATAGCATGCCAAGGTTTGTTGCAAATATTCAAACATCAAAATTTGCACTGTGTTGAATGTCATATCACATCACTTCTGTTTCCTGAATGGATACTTTATGTAACTAATCAACACAATGCAAATGGATAAATAGATTGGAGTTATGTTTTCAAAGATATGCAGGTACAGAACTCTGTGACCTTCCACAGACAGATGGGAGAGGTAAAAGGGCATGCTTTCCCCTGATACTCAGAGATAGATAGGCCAAGAAAGTCATATAGCCCCTGGTGGTCTCCTTTTCCAAGGCTCCAAACTTACGCTAGAACCCTCCTTTATGGGAGAAGGGGGTATTTTGGACAATGGTCAGCAGAGGAAAACTCTGGCAGCGTGGTTCTAGCCACGGAGTGGGGAAATGTTACAGAGGGCCTCAAACTCAGGACAGAGGAGTGGAATGTCCATGTAGATGGCCCTGGCCTTCACTATTTTCATCTTCCCTTACCCTATAGATCTTGCAGGAGCCACAGGGTTGAGGCACCAGGGTTGCATAGCAGACAACTTCTCTTTTCTGTGCATTCTCTCTCTCTCTGGAAAAGATCCATAAGGAGAATCTCCCCTCTCATCAACTTTTCCTCTTCCAACACCTCTCCTATGAGTTTTCCAGCATTAGGAGTTGATGAGTCCCTTAATTTTATCCCATCCAAGTTTCCCTCCATCCTTGGAGTTTCCATCTTGTGAACATTTGTAGGCAGTTATCATGATCCCTCTTTAGTCATCTTTCAGCCAAATAATGTATTAACTTTTCTTCACATAAAAGGACCCCTTCATCTCTATTGTCAGTTTGGTTGCTCTTCTCTAAACTTCTCCCCAGTTAGCCAATATCTTTTTGGTAATGAGATGCCCAGAATTCCATACCATATTGTAGAGGTAGTTGCCCCAAAGCCTATCTACGACTCAAAAATCAATGCCCATTGAAGTTCGTAGAAGTCTTTCTATTGACTTCAATGGTGTTGCACCAGGCCTATAGAGGTGGACATGTTATCTCCTTGTTCTGTGACATATGATGCCTTTGTATGCAGTCAGAAATTACATAAACTGTTTTGACTGCCATCTCTCACTGATTGTACTGCTAGGGCTCTCTCAGTATTGCTGCTTCCCTACTTTCTCCTTTACGCTGTGTATCTTCGTTTCTGCCCAGATGATATTAGTTTGCATTATTCCAAAATGAATCTCCTTTTATTTCACCCATATTTCTAATCCCTTACATATTTTTGTCCTACTTGCTCTTTGTAACACCCCCTAATTGGTATCACCTGTGCATTTCATTTAACAGCTGTCTACTCCCAGATCACAACAGAATAGAGGTGGATGGAATTTGGACAAACTATTTGGACAAATAGTTTATTCACCAAAAATATCAATGGTTTGGGTCAACAGGAGGCCTCCCTGAGAACCTCCACTTACCCTAGATGTAGGAGACCCGTATGCAACTCCTGCCCCTGCCGGATGTGGAGAAGGGGTTTGAATTTGGGTCTTCCACACTAAAGACCAGTGCCTTGACTACTGGACTATGGGGTATTCTGGGACAGGTCTCTCTCAATCTCCCCTGTTGAAGGTTTTCTCCTGTTTATAAATAATGAGTCCCTGGAGCAGGGACTTGAACTTGTCTCCCACACCTTATGTGAGTGCTCTAATCGCCAGGCTATATAGTCACTCTCACTCTCATTCGCTTGTCTCAATGACTTTTCATTGTTATTATGGATGACTGTGAGTTGCTGCTACAAATTAAACTGACCAAAGAGCTACCACCATTCACTGCGGTATCTATCAAACTGTCTGGTGTGGCTCACGAATATGAGTACCAACCTCAGGGTAAACTGTTACAAACCTGGGCACAAACCCCAAACTAGCTGTGAATTTTATACTTAGATTTCACCAACCAAAATACAAGTGTGAAATCCTCAGGCACTACATGAGCCTTAACATGGAGTCACAGACAGTCCCTTTGGGTAGTCCAGTCTATCTTGCCACATAGGCAAGCTTGCCTTGGTGATAGATGGTCCCTTACACCAAGAATGACACCAATGTTCAGATAACTGCCAATCCCAAAGGACCAGTCGCTTGCCCCAGGTCAATTGCACATCAGATCTCAACCCAAAGACAACACTTGCAGCCAATACTATAATAAACTAACCAAAGATTCATTAACTAAGAAAAGAAATGAAAGTTATTTACAAGGTTAAAGCAGATAAACATACACACACAAATGAGTCACAGTCTCAGGTTTCAAAAAGCAATAGCAGTTGCCATAACGTGCAGGCTCTATATGTCCTTTAGGGCTAACCCTGGCCAAACCCTGGGGAACTCCTGCTTATACTTAGAAATCTTCACCCTTGAGAGTTCAAGCAGCACAGAGCATCCCAATTCCTTCTGGTCAGGGATTTTTATTCCCTTCCCACAGAGTTCAACCTGATGGGCTGAGTCCTTGTGAACGTCTCCTCTTCATGGGTATGGGGAGAGCAATCAACAGGAGTCTTTGTCCTTTCATGTTTCACAGTTGCTCATTTGGTTTCGATGGGACTTTTTTGTGTTGAAGACCTAACACTTTCTGTAGTAAGCTATTTTATATTTACTACTTTTTTTTTTACTGTTTGATGAGTTAAACAGTTACAGAGGTTTACAATGCAAACTTAATATAACCTTTTAACCTGGGGTTAGGGTGACGAGATAGCAAGCGTGAAAAATTGGGACTTTTTTTTGCGGGTGTGGGTGGGTTAATATTTGCCTATATAAGACAAAGCCGCTAATATCTGGATGGTCCCAATAATATTGGGACATCTGGTCACCCTACCTGGAGTACAGGTGTTAAGTGAGATTAATAAATGCAGCCTCCTGAAAGTATTTCCTAAAGTCTAATCACTACACACATTTTTATAAATCTAATACCTATTTTAATAATAACACACAGGTGAGCCAGACTCGTTTCCAGCTGTGCATTTGTCAGTGTTCAGGGAGGCCTAGGGGCCTTGGCATGAGCTGGCACTTGGTCTGCCAGTGTCACAATACCCTTCTATGTTCCTCCCCAAAGGAACATTGATACATTGCTGTTTATTCTCTTTTGGCCAGTATTGAATTCACATGGAATTATGAGGCAGATCCTAGTTGGGGTGAACTGCTCCATTGACTTAAGTGGAGCTATGCCAGTTTACATCACCTGAGTACCTGACCCTGTGATTTAAGCTAATTTAAATAACACACTGCCAAATTAATAACGAGGAAAGTGCTTAATAGCCAGTGGTTTGTCTGGTTATACTGACATACCACAGAACCACAGATGTATCTGTCAGTCTCTCTGCCAATCGAGGGTTGTCCCTTACACAGTATTGGAAAGCAATATGAACTGTATGACTGCCCTTTCATGCAGTATTACAGAAGAACTGTGAGCAATCTATTTGGCAAGCTTGCTCCTCAGGTTATATCCAGCCACGACCCCATTACTGGGGTTGGATGGTGTGGCTTCCTGGCACCATAGAGAGTCTGGGTTTGTGGGGGCACTAAACATGACTTACCACTATTATGTATTTATTTAATTTTATTTTATTACAGGTAGAACTATTGAGTGCAGAATATCCAAAGTAGTATGTTGAAAAGGGACTCCTAGGTGCTGCTGAGTAATGTTGTCCTATTGTTCAATATGATAACCATGCTCAGTTTTCTGATTCATGTACACTAAAGCCATCAGTCCATACACCTATGGCATTTCTAATGTTCCAGTTACTGCAGTATCTAGGACCCTGTCATTTTTAAGAGGTTTACGTTGCTCTAACAGGAAACTCTGTATGGCAAGAGTCTTGTGTGTGTGTTGAGAACATACTTTTGTCATTTGTGTTCAAGTAAATGTCAACATAATTGAAATCCCATAATCAATGTCCTGACCTTTTTACAAGTCTCCCTTTATACAAAATGCTTCCTGTTCTACCTCCTATTCCTGCCCTGGATATCGCTAACAGTTTCCTGTGACTTTTGTTTTTTCTCCATTTCTTCCTTTCAGCTCAACCTATACTCTTAGCAGTGGTAAGCAGACCCTACTGGCAAATGTTTTCCCTTGGAGATAATGTTCTTCCTCTCATATGTTCACATACAAATGCCGTGTATCTGCTACTTGAATACTAACTGCCATTTTCTCATTTATTGCAACTGTGATGTAGTGACTACCTCCCCAACCCCTGAATTATCTATATATCTGTAAAATATATCTGTAAGAATAACAGGAGATACTGTGATAAACTTCTTGGACCTTCCTATATTTCCTCTGATTCTGTTTCTTTTGAAGGTAAGCAGTTGAGTAAATTAACAAAAAGTATTTTACTTAAATATAAGCAACTCTTAACTGTGACCCAAATGATAGAGGTGATAACTTCTCCATCCCTAGTCCAAACACTAGAGATTTACTTGTGCTTTTAGGGCACAGCCTTACATTTGGGTTGGGGCAAAGCTACACTGCCTAGGGGAAGCATTCAGTGAGCTGGAATGCCTACTTGAGAGCTTTGTACATAAGGAATCAATTGTGACCCGCTACTACTCCCTTTTTTTGGATTCAGCATAATCCCTGTCCACTTCCTGTGAATGTTAAGTCACAATCTATGACTTTGTGCAGGGCCCAACACATCCCTATCTCCCCTTGTGGCACTGTATGTCCTAGGAGAATATGGAGGAAACAATTCCTTTCTGTGCTACCCTGAGGATGGGACTGTAATAGTTTTTGTCCCTTACCAGGGCCATGAAAAGGATGGAAAGAAAATTGGTACCTCTCATTGACCCCTACTGAGCACACTAGAAGGGGTGAAGCACAACCTGGCCCTAACTGCTTCTCTACATGTCTTCTTCCTTCATGAGATGGGAAGAAATGCATATAATAGTTATTCGAATAGGATAAATAACTTGTTACAAGTTACTCCATGAATTTTGCATCAATTTCTGTTCAGGAATGTATATGAATAGATCTGAAATCTAGGAGTGGGCCATTTGAGTTTCTCTCCTCTCCCACTCCTGGATCCACTCAGGTCTGACTTCTGATCACTCCACTCCACTGAAAATACACAAACTAAGCTTCAGAAACTTGTATGTGGCAAAACATTGAGCTTCTACTCTACCTTCCTCCTCCTTTACTTCTCCATCCTTTGATACTGTTGATCACTCTTACCCCCTTGTATTCTTGTCCTCCATGGACTTTCTTCTCCCTTCTGAATTCTCCTGTCTTGGCTTTTTTAGTGTGTCCTTTCATGGCCCTTTTCCACTTCTCACCTCAACTCTCTGCAAGTCTGACAGGTCTCTGTCCTTTATCTCGTCTCTTCCCCCTCTATACCTTGTCCCTTTCACATCTTCAGATATCGCCTTTTTTTTTTTTTTATAACACACACCAATTTTCTTCATGTTTCTCATGCTGAATATTTAACAGCTTGCCTTCAATGGCTCCACCACCAGCTCAAGCTAAACTGAGACATGACTCAACTGCTGTAGTTCCACTTGCATTTCCTCCCATCTGTACAGCCTTTGGCAACACCACCATACTCACTGTCATGCAGGCTCGCAGACACTGGGTCACCTTCAACTCTACTACCCTTCCCTCTGGACATGAAGGCTGTCTCCAAAACTTGCTGCTGCTTCCTCCCTTTCATTTTGAAAACCAGCCTTTTCTCTCTGGCTTAGTCATCTCCCATCTTGCTGCCATCGCCTCCTTCTCTGGGATCCCTGACACCACACTGCTTCCTTCCACTTCATCCAAAATATAGCTGCTAAAAGCATCTCCCTTGCCTGCTTATCAGGCAGCGCCACTCCTCTTTGAATCCCTTCACTGCTTTTCCCTTGCTCACTGCATCAAGTTTAAATTTCTCATCCTCCTCTCAAAGGTGTTGCACAGCCCTGTGCCAATCCTCATCTCACATTCAATTTCTTACCATACGGCTTTCACTCCACATGTAACTTCAGCCTTGTTGCTCCTCTCTCTCTCTCTCTCTCAAGTTCATACTTTTCACACTGCATGGAATGGATTTCCCATCACATGCCAGGTTCCTTCCCTCTCATTGCTCAGATCCTTTCTAAAAGACTTGTTTCTTCTGTAGTGCTCACAAACGTTAACCCACATCAAATGTCTTGTGTGCCCCAATGTTATATTATCAGAGGAGAAAGTAAGATTAGAGAACCAAAACCAAAGAACTCTGTAACAGGGTCCTCTGCCCACCCCTCTTCCTGGGGCCCGCTGACTGCCCCAGTAAAACTCAGAGAGGCTTCCTGTAATACAGCACCCATAGCTTTATTTACACACACAGTTCTCCCACCACCAGTGTTGAGCCGCTTACAGGGTTAGTTCCCTCTTTGACTAGCAGTCAGCCAGGAGACTGCCTATTCTCCTGGCAGCCCCCCCTTCATACTGGCTCCTAGCCCTTATAACTGCTGGCTTGTCAGGCCCACAGGTGGAGCCAATCCCCAGGCCAGGCATCATGCCTATTACACCAGCCCCAATCTATTTGTCTTGATTGGAGCTGGCTGAGCAGACACTAATTAGGTGCTTTTGCAGCAGCACCCTGCTACAAACTCTATACAATTGCTTTTTGTGAGTTTCCTAGAATGTGGGTTTCCTTATCTGTGTCTATCTTTTGGATGATGATTTACCAAAGGTTGGGACTGTCTTTATACTGGTGTTCTGTACAATGCCAAGTACCTTTTTAGCTGCTCATCAATGATTAGTTAGTATTTTTCAACAAGAGATATTTGAACAGTTGAAAGTTTAATCAGGGACTGCGAAGAAGCCTATGTAAAGATGCAGGAAGTACAGGGGATGGCATATATTTTGATTTGAGAACCAAGTCTTGGGGAAGGGATGGCTCAGTGGTTTGAGCATTGGCCTGCTGAACCCAGGGTTGTGAGCTCAATCCTTAAGGGGGCTGTTTAGGGATCTGGGGCAAAAATTGGGGATTGGTCCTGCTTTGAGAATGGGGTTGGACTAGATGATCTCCCTTCCAACCCTGATATTCTGTGATTCTATGAAGTCTTACATAATGGAATCAAGTTGGCCTGGATGTGAGCTCAGTCACATGGATTGAAAACAAGCTGTAAAGAAAGGTGAGTGATAAACAGCAATGTGTTGTGTTGGGAAAGTATCTGGAGGTCTCTTCTTATTTATTATTTTCATTAGTGAGCTGGAAGAAGAATGGGTAAAAAACATGTTATTGGCATCCCCAGATAATACTAAACTGGGAGGTGCTGTGACTGGACAACAATGAGGCCAGAGAAATAATAAGGAACATGGAGAGGTTAGAAATATGAGCAGGAAATAACAAAATTAGATTCAATTTGGAAAAATGCAGTCGGAATGCTCCAGGGGAAAATTAACTTAAACAGATATACAGTGTGAAGGAGAAACCTGGAAAGCAGTAATGCCAAAAGAGACCCAGGGGTTTAGAGGACAGCACATTGGATATGAATGTGCAATGTGATCTAGCTGTAAAGAAGCCAATGTGATTAGAGACTGTATAAACAGAGTTACCGCATCTCAGAATAGGGAAGTGATGATCCTGGGATACTGACTTCAGTTCTGTGCCCCTCATTGCCAAAAAGATGTATGCAAACTGGACAGAGCTCTGAGAGGAACAACGAAACCGAGGGATTGATTTGTGAGGAAGAATTAAGAAAGCTGAATATGTAAGGCTTTGTGAATTTGGGTGACAAAGGTGGGCAAGATAAACTTCTACAGGTATTTGAAGCATGGACAAACGAAGGAGGGTATTGTTCCATTACTGTGGAACAGAACTAGGAGCAATAGGCTAAGATTAGGAAAGGGAAAATATAAACATGATGAAACATTAGGAAAACCTTCCTGACAGTAAATTCTACTATATGGAAGTGTGGAATTGTCTGCTAATAGAAGTGGTGAAATCCCTATCTCTGTAGACACACACATTCTAGATGGGACAAAGCATTAGCAAATGCATCTTCGGGAGAAAACTTTCAGTGGCTTGGGATCGACTGCCTGGCCTAATAGGGCTTTTCTTATTCTATTTCTGGTTATTCTGATGCCAGTTCTATGCTTAACTGATGGTATTTCTCATGCCCCAGGTCGCATGCACCTTCTCAGAGCCATATGAAGTTCCACTATTTTTGCTAAGTCCAAGTCCCAGTATCCAGCCAGGTCCACCAATATTGGGCTGATAGCTCTTCCAGTCTGTTAATGCTACTCTTGAATCAACAGTCAGGATCACTAACTAGTAATATAGTACTCTTTCCCGTTCAAGAGAACAGGAAATGAGTTCAGATATTGAAGTTGTCCCTCATTTGGTAGCATGATGCTGTCCCATTGGGGCAACCCATATAGTAGAAAGTCTTTCTGTTCTAATCAACCTTGTGTAAAGGGTATGGTCCTCAGTTCCTTGGAAGTTGGAAGAACTTTGATATAGGTCTGAAACAGAAAATATCTGAAATGCTGCGGGATTTGCTTTTTTTCTCTCCTGAAGTTGTTGTTGTCTTCTTGCTCATAAGAGTGCTGGATTAATCTGTAACCTCCCAGAATATCCAACAGAATGTATATAGAAAGATGAGGTCAAACTGCATTCTTGGTATTGATAAAGGCACTGTGAGGACAGCTTTTCCAATGGCTGTGTAACTGGACATAAGCAGAGCACTTGAAATAGCTTCTTGGCCCAAATGAATTCTAATCGATTTTGGAACTCAGAAGAATGGCAGCAGATCTTTGATTGGTCTCATTTAAAGTAAAAGAAGAAAGTTAGGGCAACATGAAATTCTGAATATACTTTATGACTCATCATTGTAACGCCATTTAGTGGACAATGCTGTTACAACTGTATGTCATACGATGGCTGCAGTGAAATAAAGTTATAATTCTTTCATCTTCTTAACAAAAACCTTTCATTTAATAGTTTTTACATCATCACAGGGTACATGGCAGAAACAAATGGATCCAAAAGGAAAGACAAATGAGACTTCCGTGGGTTTAGAGCACACTTGAATACTGAAAACTTGAATAATTCAGTTTTAACAAGCTATGTTATACAATGAAGATAACCTTAATTTTGCCTCCATTTGCCACAGTAAGAGGAAATTCTACAGCTGAAAGTTCTCTGCTATGTACATTCTTCGGTAGGTCTTGCTATTTGCAGCTGCAGCTCTGGGGAGCAGAGAGAAAGGCGACCTCTCTATAGGAGATAACTTGCTGATTTAACTATATGACACACATGGGAAGAAAAAACTATTCTTCCTTCTCAAGCTTTCTGAGGCACAAAAAATGATCTGGCAGTCTCCATTGTATTAAATGGCACGATACCAAGCAGACATTGTATTACCATATCTGAATAATTCAGAGTCAGATGTGAAAAGCAGGAAAAAGGATTTTTTATCAGGTGGTTAAAAACAGAAGTGGGAGGACAGGGTAAAAGAAAAAATATTCATGAATATTTCCTCACGTTTTAAAACAAATTTACTTTGTTTTCCCCTCTCATGTTTTTCTGCCAGAGTATTTGCCAAAAGCAAATTTACTGGCAGGAATGTTCACAGATGCAATAAATTGATATAAATATTGCAGTTTTAGAAATTAAATGCTGAATCTATGATTGAGAATTCAGAGTGGGAAACTAAGACTACATGCTCCCTGACTTGAGGGAGCATGCAAACATACCATGTGACCTATGTTTCCAATGAGAGCAGGTCAAATAGTTGCAAGGTTTTCTTCACAAACAAGACTAGGAATTATTTGGCAATGATACTGGATAAACTCAAAAAAACTAGTAATCCCATGTACACTTCACAAAGAGTTCATTAAACTTCTTTCACAAATTTGTTACCAAGTATTTACCCAACTGTAATTTAAGCAGCAGTCGGGTGTGGCGAATGTGACAATGTGGGCCTAACGTCTATGAGGCTGTCGTTAAATCAGTATGAAAGGCAAATTGGAGTTGTAGAATCAGAAATGTTTGAGCCAGATCTCATTCAGTCTCCCAAGAGATTACTTTTGGAAGAGAGGATTCTGGATGTGGAAGAAATAACTGCCTATTAAAGCTAACACGTGCATATCTGACTTCTCTCTTTGTGGACGTAAAGATTCCAAGAGGATTAACTGTCCAGATAACTGGAAGTTTGAGAATTCTGTATTTTAATGTAAATGCTGCATCTTGTATGGTAGATTTAAGATGATGATCAAATTAAATGGAGAAATCACTGTTCATTGTAAGTTTAGTGCTTTAAAGTATACACTGGTGGCAGAATTTTTGAAAGCAGACTAAGCTTTGCTTCCCAAAATGAGACCCAATTTGTCACACCTGCTAATGGTGACTAGTATCTTATTATGGGAATAAACACACTGAAGTAACGAAACTATGGTACCAATTAACATGACAATGGGGTGGCAGAATCAGTTCCTTAACAAGGCTTTGGATGGATATATATAATATATATATACAGGACAAGTAAGTCTGTTCAGAAACTGGTGCAAGTGGTTCATTTAATTAATGTGTTACTTTATCACAAAATATAACCTAAACAAAAAAGTGCAGGGTACTTAACTAATTGAATATCCAATTTCATATTTCAGGCACAAAAGACTGAGTGAAGGGAAGACAGTTTGGCACTTCTCTATTTTCAATGACCCGCAGAGGCAATTCATCTGCATTACATAGTTTTGCTTGTTGTAGTGATTGGAAAGCTGCACTGATGATATGGACTAATGGCAGTAAGAGAACCAAGCCAGCTCCAAGGAGAAAAGTTAAAGGTACAGTAACGCTTTTAGGTTTTCCATTACTTTAGGATTTCCATTAGTGATAACAAGACTCAAAAGATGTAGAGGCTCTTATGAGGTCAGTGAAAATAGCACAGTGATTAAAGGTGTGTGGAGTCAACAGACAAGTAAGACCAGTGGGGGAGCGTAAAATTGGATGGCGTTTATGTGTGGTCATACCTGATTTTTCCTTCACTATGCCAGTTTCTTAATGTTGCTTGTAGGCTAAGTGGTGCTATGGGCTCCTCCATTCTGACTTAACTGGACAAAATGGCAGCATGGCAGTGCCAGTGTTCTTGCACTACTTGACCGTGTTTTCTGAACAGTGATGTGTTGTACTTCACTGCATGCTCCTGTGCTGTACACAAAAGATCATCAACCTGGTTTAAAGAAACAAAGAAGAATGCTAATCCCTTTAAAAAAGGTGTGTGTGGGGGGGGTGTTTCTAAAAAAATATTTATTCTTTTATGACAAAATGTAAAATAAAGTCGATACATAAGTTGTATCTGAGAACAATTACAATAAAAAAAACAATATAAATTTTCCTCAGTCAGAAAAGTTCACACACCAGCCAGTTAGCATGGCAACAAAACCTCAGCCCAGACCACCCTGTCTAAAGGCCCACACCTTTTGCTTAACCCAGAATCCATAATTTATAATAAATTTTATTTTGATTATTGTTAGAACCCCTTCCAGTTAGTCCCCCCTAGCTGGAAGTTGGCAAATTTATGTACTTTCTATCTAAATGTTGAATTGGTGGAGCAGAGTGAATTCCAGAACCTCCTCTCCCACAGTGGTGGGAAGCAGGAAGATCAATCTCATGTGTCTCTGGTGCTTTCAACTGTGGTGGCAGGATTTGGTTTAAATAAATATATGAACCACAGCATTAGCTTTCCCAAAATGAAAAATATGCAGTTAAAAAATGTGTGAGGAAGCAACACACCAGTGTACACTGGTTTGGTGCCCAGCGTCTGATATCTTGGCCCTCATTCCTCCATTGTGGTCATCAGGCTAGAAAATATAATTTCTTCCATCAGTTAAATATTGACCTTATGTCAGGGGTGGCCAACCTGAGCCTGAGAAGGAGCCAGAATTTACCAGTGTAATTGCCACAGTAATACATCAGCAGCCCTCCACTCCCAGCACCTCCTGCCCACCAGGAGCCCTGCCGATCGGCACCTCCCCCCCTCCCCATCAGCTGCTTCATGATGTGCAGGAGGCTCGGGGTGGGGGGGAGGAGCGAGGGCATGGCAGGCTCAGGGGAGGGGGCAGGAAGAGGTGGAGTGGGGTCTGGGCCTGTGGCAGAGCCAGGGGTTGAGCAGTGCGCACTCCACGGCACATTGGAAAGTTGGCACCTGTAGCTTCAGCCCCGGAGTCGGTGCCTATACAAGGAGCCACATATTAAATTCTGAAAAGCCGCATGTGGCTCTGGAGCCACAGGTTGGCCACCCCTGCTTTAGGTGATATTTTCAGGATAAAATACTATGCCTGTGAGACTCATCAATGGAAAGCAAAAATGCACATCCAAGGAGAGAGTATGGATCTTAATGAATACATTGTAAATGCTTTCTTATTGATTTTCTTATTTATTTTTATATCTAGATCCTATTGATATGCCCAATGTAGAAAAACTAGTATTTCTTCAGGCTACTTACATTTGCACTTTTGATTTATACATTTAGAACCAGATGCTGCAAAATGTTGACCAGTCCCTTAACTCCCAATAAAATCTGTGGGAGTTAAGGGCATTCATTACCTCTCAGCAGATGCTTAACACCTCACTGGGGCAGACCTTTAAAGATGTTATATATTAAAAATGCACACCCCTATCAGAAACTGGGCTTATCCAAGGTCAGGAGAGAATTATGGGAGCTGATGGAATTGCTTGACAAAATTATGAAGATCATATCAAACATGTTTCTTTCTGTCCCATTGTTTTCCATTCTGTACTTACAAAATCACTGTGAAAACATGTAATCTAAATTGGCTCTTACATACCATATCAGTCAATGAGTCATTAACAAAATAAAAGTTATTGTTTTCAGTTTTCATTACCTTGTTTAAATATTAAATGTGCTGTAAGTATACCATATATTTTATTTTCTTAGGATTTTTATTAATATTTAGCTCTGTATTTTTCCTTTTGCCTTATCCCACCTGAATTTGAAAATGTTCTTATTCTGCACACAGTGAAAATGGGACTTGTGCTTCTAAGTCTACAATCTCGGTCTGTAGTTCCTCTCCAGTCTGACTTCTGCCCCTTGCACTCAACTGAAACCACTCTTGCCAAAGTCTCTAACAGCCTCTTCCTAGCCAAAGCTTATAACCAGTACTCCATCCTCATCCTTGTTGATCTATCAGCTGCCTTTGATGTAGTTGACTATGTTCTTCTTGAAATTTTGTCCTCTCCCACTTCTCCTTTTACCTGTCTAATTGCTCCTTCAGTGTGTCCTTCAGAAGATCCACCTCATGTGCCTTCCAACTTTCTGTGGGAGTTCCCTAGGGTTTTGCCTTTTGTCCCCTTCTCTCTGCCTCCTGCACCTTATCTCTGTGTAATCTCATCCACAAATACAAATTCAGCTACCCTCTCTATGCTGACAGCTCACAGATCTACCTCTTGACTCCAGACCTGTCTCCTTCTGTCCGTACTAAAATCTTGTCCTGTCTCTCTGACGTCTCCTCTTGTATGTCCAGCTGTCAGCTCAAGATCCACATGGCAAAACAGAGCTCCTGACCTCCCTTCCATCCAAGCCTTCCCTGCTGATTCCTTTCCTGATCACTGTAGACAACACCATCATCTTGTCTGTCACTCAGACCATTAACTTGTCCTCAGCTACGTTTGGACTTCCCAAGGTTCTTGTGTCTGGGCTATATCTAAATCCTGCTGATTCTTTCTGAATAACATCTCTAAGATACAAGCTTTCCTATCCATCCACACAGCTAAAACTCTCGTCCATGCTCTAGCTTCTTGATTACCTCAATGTCCTTCTCTTTGGCATTGACAAATGCAATCTTGCCCTCCTCATATCCATTCAGAATGCTGCTGTAGAGATCATGTTTCTAGCCTGTCACTTTGACCTTGTCAACCACCCTCTCTTTGGATCCCTCCACTGGCTTCCATGTCTCTTCTGCATCAAATAATTATGCTGCTTGTTTTCACTTTTAAGGCCCTTCATGGACAATTCCCACCCTAGCTGTCTTCTTTCAGTTGCTATCAAACAGTGGATGCTCACCTCTGATTGCCCCACAAAGCCAGCCTCCATCATCCACTAGTTAAACTTTCAAATAAGCACCTTCGTGCTTTCTCCCATGCTGCCCCTCACATCATAAACATTGGCAAGGCTACCTCATTATCCACCTCCAACTCTCCTTTGCCACAATTGCTACTTAAAAATTAGACAGTGATTGGGCTGCTGGTGTGCTGATACTACTGAGTATCATGATGATCAGTGTTGTTTCATTGTTTACTTGTACTCCACCATTGTGCCTGTATCCATCTGTTGTCCTATATATAGATGACAAGCTCCTTGGGGCAGGGACCATCTTTTTGTTCTGTGATTGTGCACACCTAGTGCAATGAGGTCTTGATCCATAACTAGGACTTCTAGATGCTATGGTAATACGAATAATAATATTAATAAAATAAAGGCCACTCTTCATGTTTAATTACACAAGCACTTTAAAGGCTTTGTTCTAAAGAATTTAGGCAATTTTTTTGTTGAAATTAATTCCTTCAAGGGAAAGGGCATTGGATAAAGTGTTCTTAAGAAGGACTCTTTGGGTCTTGAATTCACTTTTCCTCTTCAAGTGGGAGTTTTGCCTGGGAAAGGCTAAAGATTTCTTTTTTTGACCCTTAACTGTGATCTATTGATTGAAAGATTTGGTGAATACCTTATACTAGTAGCACAACAAAAACAGAGCTAGGAAAGGGGACATATATATTAGGTTGTTGTTGTTGGGTTGTTTTTCTTTTCTTTTTTTTTTTTAAAGGAAAGCATTTTTCTAGTGTAGGAAAATGAATTAACTTGACACAAATGGATGACTCAAAACCTATCGGCCCATAAGATCTGATTTTATCCACAAACTTTGCTCTTTTTTTCTGAGTAATTGAGTAAAACTGCAGAAATTCATCTATATGGAAAACTGCGGGACTAGAATAATAGCAGAATAATATGAAAACTATATTATTTTAAGGGTCTTATTGCTTGAGTGTTTATGATTGTTTGTCTAATTTACTTTTTCTCTCGCTTGTTACTCTCTATAGTGCATCATATTGACTGCAGCAGTAATTTTGGTTGCTTGCAACATGGAGAGAACTGATGTACATACTAACTAAGCCTCCCTATTGGTAAACTCAGCCAAAAAGCTGTCCCTGAGCCTAAACAGATGTTTCTGTTGTTTAGACCAATGAGAAATTTATGGAGTGTTTATTTATCTTTCAAAGGAGAATGCTAAGAGTTCATTCAAGCTCAGAATCCAATCTTTCCTGGATTTAGACTGCATAGGTAGATTAGAGCAAAACTTGGAAATCATATGAAATAATTCTGCAGATTTCATAGAAGAGAATCTTTTCCCCAGTTGAAAGGCAAGGACTCGGAAACTACACTGACTCACTGGTCAAAGAATTGAAGAATTAGAATACTTGCTAAAGAATCAGACTGACAAAAAATGCTTTAGACACAAGTTCAGTTGTAGACAACAGGATTGAATTTGACCTAATTATGTCATTGTCAACTGATTTATATTGCCAGACATATTACTTTCATTTACTGATAAATGTTTTTTAAAAAGACATAAATCTGCAGCCAGTTAGGAACAAATCAGTATGTTGCACCTGTAATTAAAATATTGTATTTATTTTTTAAACTGAATTAATAGTTCTGAAAGGGTCTATTCATGTGCTGAGTACGTATAGCCTAGGCAGCATCAATGCAGCCTTCCTTATACCACCTATGTACTTCAGTCAGTAACCTGTCCAGACACAAAAGTATCTGTTAGTGTCAGTTGTCATGTGCTAAATGTCAGCCTCGATACCATATTTATTTTCTTTGTACCTTTTCTGTACCTTTTCCATGCAGTCACTCATGCCAGGAATGATCTCCCAATCCTGTTTCAATAAGCCACCATACTCTCCTCAATCATATCTTTTTGAAAGTTTTCTTAGGTGTCTGTGAGTAGTGAGTTCTTAATGTAAGAAAGACAATTGTGATGGTGGGTTTTGTGATATAGATACTTATCTGCGTGTTGAGGGGTTTGATGTCTGAGCCAAGCAGCATTATCTAGTGGCAAGAGTCTACAGTTGGCAGGGGAACCTGAGCCCTCCCTGCTCCACTGGGTTCCAATCCAGGGCCCTGCAACTGGCTGGTCAGATATGAAGCCTTGGGGGTGAACACCACCAAGTCTGCTCCCTGAATCTATCACATTCTCAGCCCCCTCCAAAGTCACAACAGGGGTAGGGTATGAATTCATGGGGTGTGGATGGGTTCTTACTGACAGTGATCCAGAAGCTCTTCTCATTCAGTCATGACCCTCCTCTCCACGTGGGTCTTCAGTGGCTCTGCAGCAGGGTCTGATCCAGGCAGTATGGAGCTCCTGCAGCCTCTCTGCAGGAGCTACCAGTACAGGACTGCTCCCTTGTGCTATCTGTCCTGACTGAGCTAGGCCATTCCCTTTTGAGCTCTGTGTCCATTGTGAGCATGCCCAGCAGGTGCAGCTGAGCAGGGCCTTGTGAGTCCAGAGCTGTTTGTTAGCCCTTGGTTCCCCGGTATGGGACCTGTACACTCCATCCCACAACCTCCCCCTCAGGCTAAGACCCAGGGACAGGTCTTCTTTCTGCCTCTCTTCTCCATCCATAGGATGAAATTCAATAAGGACAAATGCAAATTACTCCACTTAGGAAGGAACAATCAGTTGCACACATACAAAATTAGAAATGACTGCCTAGGAAGGAGTACTGCAGAAAGTGATCTGGGCCTGGGGGTCATAGTGGATCACAAGCTATATATGAGTCAACCATATAACACTTGCAAAAACAGCAAACATCATTCTTATGTATTAGCAGGAGTGTTGTAAGCAAGACACAAGAAGTAATACTTCTGCTGTACTCCATTCTGATTAGGCCTTAACTAGAGTATTGTGTCCAGTGCCACTTTTCAGGAAAGATGTGGACAAATTGGAGGAAGTCCAGAGAAGAGCAACAAAAATGATTAAAGCTCTAGAAAACATGACCTATGAGAGAAGATTGAAAAAATAGGGTTTGTTTGACCTAGAGAAGAGAAGCGGAGAGGGGACATGATGATAGTTTTCAAGTACATAAAAGGTTGTTACAAGGAGGAGGGAGAAGAATTATTCTCCTTAACCTCTGAGGATAGGACAAGAATCAATGGGCTTAAATTGCAGCAAGGGCAGTTTAGGTTGGACATTAGGAAAAGCTTCCTAACTGTCAGAGTGATTAAGCACTGGCATAAATTGCCTAGGGAGTTTGTGGGATCTCCATCATCGGAGATTTTTAAGAGCCAGTTAGACAAACACCTGCCAGGGATGGTGTAGATAATACTTAGTCCTGCCATGAGTACTGGGGACTGGACTAGGTGATGTCTCCAGGTCCCTTCCAGTCCTATGATTCTATGATCCCCAGAAAAGAAATTATCATTCTTGTGTGCCTTTCCTGGGAGGTGGAATACCTGGAAGTCATAGGGTTGTAGGGAAAGATACCATCTCATGATCCAGGCATTAGTGTCTTTTGTAGAGTTTAGCCTCCAGAAAGCTTATGCTCAAATAAATTGGTTAGTCTCTAAGGTGCCACAAGTACTCCTTTTCTTTTTGCGAATACACGCAAATAACACGGCTGTTACTCTGAAACCTAGCCTCCAGAAGGGCGTGTGGTCTGTAATGAGTAAGAAGGAGTTCCCTAGGAGATAATACCAAAGTGCCTCTATGGCCCATTTCACTACCAGGGGATCCTTCTCTATTGCTGAGTAGTTCACCTCCCGAGGAAACAGATTTCTATTTATATATAGGATCAGATGTTCTTTGCCCGCGAGCTCTTTGGACAGCACAGACCCAAGTTCCACTTCTTAGACTTCTGTTTGCAGAATGAATTGCTTTCTAAAGTTGGGTGGAGGAGAACTGGCCGGTGGGTTGGCCAGTCCTTAAAGGTTTTGAAGGCCCTGCTGCAGGCCTCTATCCACTGCACTTCCTTGGGACTGGTGCCTTTCACCAGGTTGGTAAGGGGGACAGCTATTGTGGTGAAGTTGGGCATGAACTGCCTGTAATAGCTGGCCAGGCCTAGGAAATGTTGTACCTGCTTTTTGGTTGATGGTATTGGGCAATCTGTCAGCATCTGGACTTTGTCCACCAGGAGGTGCAGCCAGCCCTACCCCACAGTGCAGAAGAGATATATCACTTCTCTCTGTCCTAGGAGGCATGTGACCAGGTTTGCTGTAAGTCTTGCCTTCTCAAGGATCCATCAGCTGCTGAAAGGTGGTTGCCATTCTGTGGAGGCTGAATGGCATAGTCACAAATCGGTATAGTCCAAATGGGATAAGGAAGGCCATCTTTTCCTGGGACTTGGCTGTCAGGGGGATCTGCCCCCTTGCTTTTGGGACTAGGCTGATTTCCACTGGTGGATGGGGGCGGCAATCTCTGCTCCACCATTTCAGGACCTCCCCTAAATATTTCCGGTCTTGCCCTAACATCACAGCGTAGGTCAGGATGGCTAATAACCCTACCTGGCAAGTCTCAATGTGGTCCCTTACCCTCAATGGAAGTTCTGTCATGGGGTAGGGTCATACATCCCTTGCATATGAACTGGAGGTAGAGGGGAGTGCCTGATGTGTTGGGAGACTCTACTACATTTTCTTGTGTGGTTGTTTGGCTGCATCTGGAGTTTACCAGGCCTGTGACCTCTGATTCGTTGACCCCCTACTGGGATTAGCATCTTGGCTGTCTTCATCTGCAAGCACTGGAGCAGGCCATCCATGCCTGTCCGTAGCTGCAGTCCACAAAAAGGCACTCCTGCCTAAAGTGTTCTTTCTGTCCACACTCAAAACCATTCCCCCTTCAGGGTCATAGTTGGTTGTTCCTCCTCTGGGGTTGTGGGAGTTCCTGGCGGCACACACCTTCCTTCTTGGGGACATTGCACTTTCTCTGCACCACCTTGTTGGCTGACCTCCAGCCCTTGGGTGGGGGTGACGTGAAGAGGAGTGACTGGTTCAGCAATGCTTGGCCTCTCCTACTAGCCTGGCCTCTACTAAAGATTGGTGTCTGGAGTTTGGGTGCCCTGATCCTAAGTGTCAGAGAGACTGGGCCCTCTGTTGCCACAAAATTCTCCATCAAGGTTATGGTCTCTGCCAGTTGATGGTGCTTCACCCATTCTCTTGCTCCAGCCAGGAGAATCTGTATGAACTGCTCCAGCACAGCAACCTCTGCTACTTAAACTCCGGGCTGCTTCTCGGGGTCTAGCCAGTGGCAACACTGTTCTTTCAGGCATTGTACCACCATGAAGGGCTGGGCTCCTCATGAATACTTTTGCTTCCTGAATCGTTGGCAGAGTGTCTTGGGGTTGAGGTCCATGTAGCCCAAAAAGGCTGGTTTTTACTTTAACATACTCCAGTGCCTCTATGGGATCTAGGCCCCTGTAGGCAGCTTAGGCGAGTCCCGTCAAATATGGAATGGTGAGGGTGGCCAGTGTTCCGGCAGCCAGCACACTGTGTTCGCTTTGTGATTTGGAATTAATTTACAAACTGGATACAATTAATTTAGGGTTGAATAGAGACTGGGAGTGGATGGGTCATTACACAAAGTAAAACTATTTCCCCTTGTTTATTTCCCCCCTCCATCCCCCACTGTTCCTCAGACGTTCTTGTCAACTGCTGGAAATGGCCCACCTTGATTATCACTACAAAAGGTTCCCCCCCCCCCCCCGCTCTCCTGATGGTAATAGCTCATCTTAAGAGATCACTCTCGTTACAGTGTGTATGGTAACACCCATTGTTTCATGTTCTCTTTGTATATAAATCTCCCCACTGTATTTTCCACTGAATGCATCCGATGAAGTGAGCTGTAGCTCATGAAAGCTTATGCTCAAATAAATTTGTTAGCCTCTAAGGTGCCACAAGTCCTCCTTTTCTTTCTTCTGACAGTGGCCAGCGCCAGATGCTTCAGAGGGAATGAACAGAACAAGGTAATTATCAAGTGATCGATTCCCTATTGTCTAGTCCCAGTCTGGCAGTCAGAGATTTAGGGACACCCAGAGCATGGGATTGTATCCATGACCATTCTGGCTCATAGCCCTTGATGGACCTATCCTCCATGAACTTATTGAATTATTTTTTGAACCCGCTTATACTTTTGACCATTACAACATCCCTTAGCAATGAGTTCCACAGGTTACCTCTGCATTCAGAGAAGTACTTCCTTATGTTTAATTTGTTTTAAACCTGCTGCCTATTAATTTCATGGGGTGACCACTGATTCTTCTGTTATGTTAAGAGGTAAATAACGCTTCCCTATTTACTTTCTTCACATCATTCATGATTTTATAGATCTCTATCATATCTCCCCTTAGTCTTTGCTTTCCTAAAATGAAAAGTTCCAGTGTTTTTAATCTCTTCTCATATGGAAGTTGTTCCCTACCCCTAATAATTTCTGTTGCCTAATCTCTACTTTTTCCATTTCTAATGTATCTTTTTTGAGATGAGGCAACTAGAATTATATGCAGTATTCAAGGTGTGAATGTCCCATGGATTTATATAGTGCCATTATGATATTTTCTGTAGTATTATCTATCCCTTGCCTAACATTCTGTTAGCTTTTTTTGACTGCCATTGCATGCTGAGCATATATTTTTTCAGAGAACTATTCATAATGGCACCTAGATCTTTCTTGAGTAGTAACAGCTAATTTAGACCCCATCATTCTGTATGTATAGTTAGATTATGTTTTCCAATCTGCATTGCTTTGCATTTATCAACATTGAATTTCATCTGCCATTTTGTTGCTTAGTCACCCAATCTCTTTGTAATTCTTCGCAATCTGCTTTCGACTTAACTATCTTGAGTAATTTTGTATTGTCTGCAAACTTTGCTGTATACCCCTTTTTCCAGATTATATATGAATATGTTGAACAGCATAGGTCCCAGTACAGATCCTTGGGGGATCCCCTATTTACCTCCCTCCACTGTGAAAACTGACCATTTATTCCTACCCTTTGTTTCCTATCTTTTAACCAGTTAGTGATCTGTGAGAGTACCTTCTCTCTTATCCCATGACTGCTTACTTTTCTTAGGAACCTTCAGGGAGGGACCTTGTCAAATGCTTTCTGAAAGTCCAGGTACGCTATATCCATTGTATCACCCTTGTACTCATTTGTTGACCCACTCAAAGAATTCTAGTAGATTTGTGAGGCATGACTTCTCATGGCAAAAAAGCCTTGTTGATGCTTCCTTAACATATTGTGTTCATTTATGTATCTGATAATTCTGTTCTCTACTATAGTTTCAACCAATTTGCCTGATAGTGAAGTTAGGCTTACTGGCCTCTAATAGCCAAGATCGCCTCTGGAGCCTTTTTAAAAAAATGGCATTACATTAGCAATCCTCTAGTTATCTGGTACAGAGGGTGATTTAAGTGATAATCTACATACCAGTTAGTAGTTGTGTACTGTCATACCTGAGTTCCCTTCGAACTCTTCGGTGAATACCGTCTGGTCCTGGTGACTTATTCCTGCTTAATTTATCAGTTGTGCCAAAAACCTCCTCTATTGACACTTTAATCTGGGACAGTTCCTCAGATTTGTCATCTAAATAGAATGGCTCAGGTGTGGGAATCTCCCTCACATCCTCTGCAGTGAAGACTGGTGCAAAAAATTCATTTAGCTTCTCCACACTGGCCTTGTGTTCCTTGCGTATTCTTTTAACACGTGGATCATTTAGTGACCTCACTGATTGTTTGGCAGGCTTCCTGCTTCTGATGTACTTAAAAAACATTGCTGTTAGTTTTTGTGTCTTTTGCTAGTTGCTCTTCAAATTCTTTTTTGGCCTGCTTAATTATACTTTTACACTTGACTTGCCAGAGTTTATGCTCCTTTCTGTTTTCCTGAGTAGAATTTGGCTTCCAGTTTTTAAAGGATGTATTTTTTGTGCCTAACCACCTCTTTCTCTCTGGTTAGCCATGGTGGCATTTTGGGGGTGTTTTTACTGTTTTTTTTTTAATTTGGGATTGTACATTTAGTTTGAGCCTCTATTATGGTGTGATTAACAATTTTCCATGTGCTTGTACGCATTTACTCTTGTGACTGTTCCTTTTAATTTCTGTTTAACTAGCTTTTCCATTTTTGTGTAGTTCCCCCTTTAGAAGTTAAATGCTACTGTGGTGGGCTTCTTTGGTATTTCCCCCTCCCCAAGGATGTTAAATTTAATTATTTTAAGGTTGCTATTACTGAGTGGTTCAGCTATATTCACCTCTTGGACCAGATCTTGTGCTCCACTTAGGACTAAATCAAGTATTGCCTCTCTCCTTGTGGGTTCCAGAACTAACTGCTCCAAGAAGCAGTCATTTTTGGGGTCTCAGTTAATATGGGGATAGCTGAAATCCTCCATTGTTATTGAGTTTTCTGTTTTTGTAGCCTCTGTAATGTCCCTAAGCATTTCACAGTCACCATCACCATCCTGGTCAGGTGGTCAGTAGTATGTTCCTACTGCTATACTCTTATTATTCAATAAGTTAGTCCATGAAAACACTGTGAATCTCAACAGTTTTATATCTGGCCGCCCTAATGTTTAACTGTATCTATTTCAGTTTGTGTGGGATTCCATTGGCAGTTCTGTTGAACCTTGGACCTTATCTACACTACAAAACACACACACACCAAAAAGAAAAAAAAATGTGTTCTTAACTCAAGTTCGCTAACTTGAGGTAAAATCCTAGTGAAGACAAGGGTTTGTAGTTTTCACATGAGTTAGCATGTTGCGTTAAAGATTTATGAGCAAGTCTGGACTTTTATGTGAGCTGCTAATTTGTGGGAAAACTACAAACCCATGTCTTCACTAAAATTTTACTTTGAGTTAGTTAATTCGAGTTTCGAACGCCTCTTTTATGTAGTGAAGATCAAGGCTTGCAAAGACCTACTGTGGGAGCCTGTGGAATAGGAACCACATGGCATAAATTCTGCTGTCTCTGGGCTCACTTCCCCGAATTGTACTGTTGACGCATCTCCCATGATGCTGCTATGTGATACCAGTGCCCGCAACCCACCCAACCACAGAACGTCAGCACCTCCCTTCTCTAGTCAACTATAGACTGCAAACAAACTATGGAGAAGATGTAATTTAAATAAACACTACTCCTTCATCTCTCACCCAGTAATCTAATATGATGCAGTGGGAATGACAGAGAACTGCATTTATGATGGGAACACCCCTTTTAATTCTATAGTTCGGCACATTAAATGTCATTGTTTGAAAAACCTGATATGCTAGAATTGTAACACTGTTTGACAGAGTCTTGAGCTCCGGTGAAGAACAGCCCTTTAAATCTTGTAATCCTACTGCCATTTACTTGGTGGGCTGTATTAGCTGATAGAATCATGGCCAGATGAGGGTCTCTTTGTTTCTTAATTTTCCTGTTACCACCTACAGCTTTAGCTCATGAAGCCAACAATTCCTTTGGCTGCCCTCCATGAGCTTCTGGGCCTTATTCTGTTTTCAGTTACAATAGAGTAAATTCAGAGTAATTCTACTAAATTCAGAATATGTTCTCTCCCAACTTTCCTTTCGGGATCTTAGGCCTAATTCTGCCTTCCTATAGTTTAGGGGGATTTCTCAGTTGCCTTGGCTGGGACTGTTGCTAATGTCGAACTGTTGTGACTGCATCTTCCTTACAATACTCTTTTCTTCCATGAAATGCCATAGCTCCTGTCCCTATCTTGCACTTTTCTCTGCTGCCTGTGGTGCTTTGCAATGACAGCTGTGGGAAACTGATGTGGCTAATTCTTATGTGTTTGCAGCTGAAGGTATGTCTACCCAGCAAACAAATCCCTGCAACAGCGAGTCTCAGAGCCTGGGTCAACTGACTCAGGCTCCGAGGGCTTGCACCGTGGGGCTAAAACCAGCAGTGCAAATGTTGACATTTGGGCTGCAGCCTGGGCTCTGAGACCCTCCCCCATTTCTGGGTTTTGGAGTTTGGCTCCAGCATGAGTCTGTATGTCTAGGCAAATATTTTTAGCCCCACAGAGTGAGACCCACAAGCCTGAGTCAGTTGACCCAGGCTCTGAGGCATGTCTACACTGCAGTTAGACACCTGCAGTTGGCCCATGCCAACTGACTCAGGCTTGTGGGGCTGTTTAATTGTGGTGTAGATGTTCTGGCTTGGGCTGCAGCCCAAGCTCTGGGAGCATCTCACCTTGCAGGACCTAGAGCCCAGGCTCAAGCCCAAACCCAAATGTCCACACTGCATTTACAACCCCTTTGCCTGAGCGCCATGAGTTTGGCATGGGCCATCCGCGGGCTTTAAATTGCAGTGTAGATATATCCTGAGACTTGCTGCTGCGGATCTGTTTTTGCTGTGTAGATTGCTGACATACCCTTAGTCTCGTGGATGGATTTGGGTACTTTTATTCTTCTTAACTGCATGCAGGGCACTTTAGAAGACAAGTTTGTTTTGGCTCCTTCCCCGTTAGAACTGGGTAAATAGCACAAAAGCATTACTGCGAATATTTGTTCAAATATTTAAGTGAATGTGCTTTCCCACCCATTTTGTGTTTACTCTCCACAAGCGTTTGTGCAGTTGAGACTTAAAGAAGCCAATGTTTAAGGAAATGAATGTTAACTATTTTTATATTAGCATATGTGAGTATGTGTGTGCCGCTGGTGTCAGTCAGTCAAATAACAATACCATCTGACTTAATCTCAGCTAACCAAAACATCTTGACTGCCAAATATTGAATACTCACAGAAAACCCTTGGTGATCAATTCATTGTTAAACACTTGCACAAAATTTAATAATTTTTTTTTGGAAAAATAGATCTGGGTAAGGGTTAGGGCTGTCAATTAATTGCAGTTAACTCACATGATTAATTTAAAAAATTTATCACAATTAAAAAGATTAATTGTGATTAATTGCAGTGTTAATCGCACTGTTAAGCAATAGAATGTCAATTGAAATTTATTAAATATTTTGGATGTTTTTACATTTTCAAATATATTGATTTTAATTACAACACCGAATGCAAAGCAAAAAATTTTGCACCATAAAAATGATAAAACAAAAAGTATTTTTCAGTTCACCTCATACAAGTACTGTAGTGCAATCTCTTTGTCATGAAAGTGCGACTTGTAAATGTAGATTTTTTTTTGTTAGATAACTGCACTCAAGAACAAAACAATGTAAAAATTTAGAGCCAACAAGTCCACTCAGTCCTACTTCTTGTTCAGCCAATCATTAAGACAAACAAGTTTGTTTACATTTATGGGAGATAATACTGCCCACTTCTTATTTACGTCACCTGAAAGTGAGAACAGATGTTTGCATGGCATTTTTGTAACCGGCATTGCACGGTATTTATGTGCCAAATATGCTAAACATTCATATGCCCCTTCATGCTTTGGCCACCATTCCAGAGGACATGCTTCCATGCTGATGATGCTCATTTAAAAAAATGTGTTAATTAAATTTGTGACTGAACTCCTTGGGGGAGAATTGTGTGTCTCCTGTTCTGTGTTTTACCTGCATTCTGCCATATATTTCATGTTATAGCAGTCTCAGATGATGACCCAGTTCTTCAGTGAAAGTGTTCTTAAAATGAACATTTGACAAAAAGCAAAGAAGGTGCCAATGTGAGATTTCTAAAGATAGCTACAGCACTCGACCCAAGGTTTAAGAATCTGAAGTGTCTTCCAAAATCTGATCAGGACGGGGGGTGGAGCATGCTTTCAGAAGTCTTAGAAGAGCAACACTCTAATGCGAAAACTACAGAACCCGAACCACCAAAAAAGAAAATCAATCTTCTGCTCGTGGCATCTGACTCAGATGATGAAATTGAACATGTGTTGGTCTGCACTGCTTGGATCGTTATCGAGCAGAACCTGTCATCAGCATGGATGCATGTCCTCTGGAATGGTGATTGAAGCATGACATATGAATCTTAGGCACATCTGGCACGTAAACATCTTGCAACGCCGACTACAACAGTGTCATAAGAACACCTGTTCTCATTTTCAGATGACATTGTAAACAAGAAGTGGGCAGCATTATCTCCTGCAAATGAAAACAGACTTTTGTCTGAGTGATTGGCTGAACAAGAAGTAGAACTGAGTGGACTTATAGGCTCTAAAGTTTTCCATTGTTTTATTTTTGAATGCAGTTATTTTTTGTACATAATTCTACATTTGTAAGTTCAACTTTCATGATCAAGAGATTGCACTACAGTACTTGTATTAAGTGAACTGAGAAATACAATTTCTTTTATTTTTACAGTGCAATATTTATAATAAAAATAAATATAAAGTGAGTACTGTACACTTTGTATTCTGTGTTGTAATTGAGATCAATATATTTGAAAATGTGGAAAACATCCAAAAATATTTATATAAATAGTATTCTATTATTGTTTTAACAGCACAATTAATCATGATTATTTTTTTTAACCATGCGATTAATCATGATTACTTTTTTTAATGCTTGACAGCTCTAGTAAGGATCCATAATTTTGTGGTTATTCCATGAGGAGAAAATTTGTTCAACTTTACCCCCAGTGATTGAGTTGGGATTAAGTTGTTTAGAATCATAGGGTTAGAAGGGATTGCCAGGGTCATCTAGTCTAACCCCCTGCCAAGATGCAGGCTTTGTTGTGTCTAAACCATCAAAGACAGATGGCTATCCAGCTTCCTTTTGAAAACCTTGCACAATCTCCCTCAGCAGTCTGTTCTATTGTCCTACTGTTCTTACAGTTAGGAAGTTTTCCCTGAGACTTAATCTGAAGCTCATATGCTTTAGTTTGAACCATTGCCTCTTGTCCTGTCCTCTGTGGCAAGAGAGATTTTTCTCCACCTTTCTTGTGGCAGCCTTTCAATTATCTGAAGACTGCTATCATATCCTCCCTTAATCTTTTCTTTTCCAAACTAAACGCACCCAGTTCCTTCAGCCTTTGCTCCTGTGGCTTGCATTCCATCCTGTTGATCATCTTTGTCACTCGCTTCTGGATGCTTTCTAGTTTCTCTACATCCTTTCTATACATTGGTGACCAAAATTGGACACAGTACTCTAGCTGAGGCCTAACCAGTACCGAGTAGAGTGGTGCTATCCCCTCCTGTGACTTGCATGCTATGCCTCTGTTAATACAACCGAAAATTGCTTTTGCTTGTTTTGCAACAGCATTGCATGGCTGACTCATGTGGAGGCTGTGATCCACCACAACTCCCAAATCCTTCTTAGCAGTCCTGCTGCCAAGTCAGTTTTCCCCCATTCTGTATTTGTGCATTTGGTTTTTCTTCCCTAAGTGTAGCACCTTGCATTTGTCTTTGTTGAGTTTCATTTTGTTGTCTAAAGCCCAGTTCTCCAATTTGTCAAGATCCCTCTGAATTTCAGCTCTCTCCTCCAAAGTATTGGCAACCCCCCCAGCATTGGGGCAGCTGCAGATTTGAGCAGTATGCTCTCTATACTGACACCAGGTCATTAATAAAGATGTTAAACAAACCAGGCCCAGAACAGACCCCTGTAGAGCCCCACTTGACACCTCCCTCCAATCCAAAGACATTCCATTAATAATTACTCTTTGTTTGCGGTTGTTTTACCAATTATGCATCCACTTAATGGTAGCTCCCTCTAACTTGCATTTCTCCAGTTTACTAATCAGAATGTCATGTGGGACTGTGTCAAAAGCCCTGCTGAAGTCCAGATATGTCCACTGCATTCCCGCTATCCACCAAATCAGATACCCTGACAAAGAAGGAAATCAAGCTGTTTTGGCATGATTTGTTCTTGGTGAATCCATGCTGGCTGCTACTGATTACCCCTTCATCCTCTAGGTATTTGCAAATTGAATATTTTATACAATGTTTTAAACGCACACGTTTCTGAAAAGTAGTGTTCTATATTTTTTACTCAGGATTATTTTACAAAAGCCTGCAGTTATGGGGACCTCTGAGTTGGTGGGAGATGAAAAGTATGTGTGTGGGGGGGTGAGGCCAGGTTTGTAAGTATAATTGTGCACCCATGCCCTGTAGGAATGAGTTCACCATATGAAGGATGAGTAAAAGGAGGAAGGCGCTCTACATGCACTGTTAACAGTGTATGATAACACCCATTTTTTCATGTTCTGTGTGTATTTAAATCTCCTCACTGTATTTTCCACTGAATGCATCCGATGAAGTGAGCTGTAGCTCACAAAAGCTTATGCACAAATAAATTGGTTAGTTTCTAAGGTGCCACAAGTACTCCTGTTTTTTGTTAACAGTTGACAGGCTTCCAAAGCAATGATCAGTTCAAGGCAGTGCTGCTGGAATTGACCATGATAATAGAATGGAATTCTGTTCCTGAGTTACGGTAGAGGCTATTCCACTGCTCTAAAATCACCTGCCTGGCTCTAAAGGGCTGGAGATGAGGCTCAGATCAAAGTAGATATCTGCTGTGCTGTCCCCTGCGGGCTCCTGGCTTGTGGAGGGTTGAGCTCGCACATATATCCTGGATGTCAAGATGAGACCTGTTTTACTGCTGAGTTAGGTTGATGGAGCAGAGATCATGACATCTGTGGGTTGTGTCCCAGGCTAGAGATAAGGTCCATGTCCAGAGGCCCCCTTTTTGTTTTCAGAAAATGAATTTTCATCAAAATCAAAATGTTTTGCAGGAATATGTTGGTTCTGACAGCATTCTACAGTAAAATGTCTAAATCATTTTGACTTTGTTTCAGTTCCATAATGTTGAAAGTTTTTTTATATACTAAATATTACACTATATGAATACAATTTAAATTATTTAATATTATCAATATTTTATTGTATTATGTTTTGACATCATTGAAAGGATGTAACATTATAAAACCAAAATGTTCTGATGGTACCAAGTCCAAATTTTTCAGAATTTACCTTTTGCAGGAAATTTAGTCTCTTTTCCTTCCAATTCACAATGAAAACAAATTTCAGAATGTTGGCATTTCCCACAGAATGGAAACAGCTCTAGTAGTAAACCACCTTCTAGGTCAGGGGAATGGTTGAGATCCAAATACACATGGTGCTGACATCTACCCTTGGTGTTAATGTGTCAAAGTTAATGTCAACATTAGCAAGGTAACAAACTATTAATTTTGATAGAACAATAGTTGGTTGTTTGATACTCACTCACCCCAAAAGGGTGAGTATTGAAACCTTCACTTCAGGTTGGCCCTTGCTTTGGTTATATGCAACGAGAGGCTCAGTCTAATACTTCCAGTATGTAACTTTTAGGGATTGCTCCATCAGCTGCAAGTGTCAAAAACCCAATGATGGTTGTTATTGCTCTAATTCAGAATGAATTACTTAAGTACGGTAGCAGAGAATTACTTAGGGTACAGTAGCCACTTGATTCTCACTATAAGTGGTCCCCAAATGAATGACTTCATAGGAATCCCAAGCTTTTCTTGAGGCAACCCTTATTTCTTATTCTGAAAGCTGGGGAAGGATATAAAAGGCCAGTGGTTTTCATCAACTAGTTTATGTATTTTTCTGAACAATTTATTAATTGGATCAATGTTTTTTTCTTTTACAAAAATGTTTTTGTTATTTAGAGCATGTTCTCACAAACATTTCACACATTCTGGGTAATACATAATAGTTTTCTGAAAATAATTGATCATTATTTTAAACAGGCAGAAAAACTAAACTTAATTTTGGTCTCCAATTTGGAATTAATTAATTACTTTAAACCCTGTGGGCTTTTTCACCACTGCTTGGGAATATCTTCCCACTCTCTCACAAGCAGGAAGTTTTAGAAACTAGGCTTAGAGTTCATTTTAAGGAACTGGAGAGATAAATGTGTTTTTATTGATCCCCCGGTGCTCTGAGTCATAATGTTTAAACATAGTCATTGCCAAAAAAATAAAAGAAACAAAAAAACTTTCCTTCTTCAGTGCTTTCTAGTCTTATTGCAAACCAGTCCAGGCAGGGCCCATGGAACTAGAAGTTACAGTGCCTCACACAGTGATAATGGTTGCCATGCTGGACTCTGTTCAAACACACAGGTCAAATGAACATTACAAGAGCAAGAGAAAACAAACTGTTCTAGCTGAAATAAAAACAGGGGTGAATGAATGTTGGGGAAGGATGCTTATCAGTGTCACATTTTTAAGTCTCAATAGTGCAGTTGTCTTTTTATCGTTTTTTATAGAAAGTACAGTACACAGTGTGTACATTCTTTCTTTGGCCGAAAATAGTGTCCTTCACATTTTCTTTTTTGTCCCATGAAGCATGAGATACTGTACATAATATCGTAATTTAATAATAATAACATGTCTCTTCCTGTCAGATTAGAGTGGGGAATAGTCTCCTAAGGGAAGTGATGAAAGTCCTATCTGTTAAGACATTTAAAACTAGACAGGACAAAGCAATGAAGAACACATTGTGAGGAACAATCCTTCTCTTGCACGCAGATGAACTAGGTGATCTACTGAGACCCCTTAATGTCTATCATTTTCTTTTATTAGGTTGTTCTGCAGTCTTGGGCTGACACACTAATTCACAGACGTGCTTAGCTGTTCTTTGGACTCTTACCTGTTTAGTTTTTAATGAGTAAAATGTTTCTTTGCGGGGAGGGATAGCTCAGTGGTTTGAGCATTGGCGTGCTAAACCCAGGGTTGTGAGTTCAATCCTTGAGGGGGCCATTGTGGGATCTGGGGCAAAAATTGGGGATTGGTCCAGCTTTGAGCAAGGGGGTTGGACTAGATGACCTCCTGAGGTCCCTTCCAACCCTGATATTCTATGATTCTTTGGGAAAGTGGGTATATAGGTGAAACATTTCCAACTTAGGCTGGTTAGTTAGGCTTCTAAATCCATTTTTAGATATTTTAAATGTCACTTTTATTTATTTTTTTTAGAAGTCAATAGGATTCTGATGTCAGTTGAAATCATTGGGAAAAGAAGTTGTTCAGCAATGCCAATCATGTCCCCTCTGTTTAGGGGGTAAAATTTGCAGACACACCTAAGTCAATGGGACTTAGGGTATGTCTAAACTGCAATTAGGCACCCGTGACTAGCCTGTGCCAGCTGGCTCGGGCTAAGGGGCTGCTTTAATTGTGGTGTAGACCAGCCGTTCTCAAACTTTAGCAACCCAAGGACCCCCATTTTGATTTAAAACATTTTGTGGACCCCCAAGGCCCCCGCTCAGCCCCAGATCCCACCCCCACTCCACCTTTTCTCCTAAGGCCCCACCCCTGCCCATCTTTTTCCCCCCTCTTTCCACCTCCTCCCCTGAGTGTGCCTGTGCCCACTCCTCCCCCTCCCTCCCAGTGTCTCCTGCAGGCCGGGGAACAGCTGTTCCCCAGCATGAATGAGGCACTGAGAGGGAGGGGGAGGAGTGGATCAGCAGGGATGGCGGCCCTGGAGGTGATTCCATCCCCATCGCCAAGCGTGCCCCATCCTTGCTCTTCCCCATCCCCCCCCAGCACCTCCTGCATGCAGCTGAACAGCTGTTCCCCAGTGTGCAGGAGGTGCTGGGACGGAGGGGGAGGAGTTGATTGGAGGAGCCCGCTGACCCCCTGGAGTAGCCTCAAAGCCCCCGAGGGCTCCACGGACCCTAGTTTGAGAAATACTGGTGTAACTGTTTGGGCTCAGCTGGAGCCTGGGCTCTAGGACTCTGTAAAGGGGGAAGGTCCCAGAGTCCGGGCTCCAACCTGAACTCAAACGTCAACTCAGCAGTTACACTGCCCCTTAGCCTGAGCCCCGTGAGCCTGAGTCAGCTGACATGGGCCAACCGTGTGTTTTTAATTGCAGTGTAGACATACACTTAGGCATTTTTGACATTTTTACCCTGGGTGCCTAATTTTTGCCCATAGACTAGATTAAATCACAAATTCTGACTTTTCTATGTTCATTTGTCGAGGCTGTATAAAGACAGGCTTTCAGTTTTAGAAGATTTTCTTAAAATGTTGTTTAGCCTTTCATTTATGAGTAAACAGACAATTCCTTGCCTGCGCTCAGTAAATGAAAAGATTTGGAAGTCTTGGGGAAAGCCTGCAACTAAAGAAGCACCCAAAAGACTGAGGCACGCTGGAGAAAAAGGATGGGCTGGGAGAAAGAATAAAGACCCCTTTTGTCTTATTCCTGGAGCGAAAGATTTGTATACATGAAACTCTGCTCCTACATCACTTAGGTGTGAAGGCCGCCTCTCTCTGTCAGTATCCGTGCTTGTGCTGTCTCGTTTATATTTGTAACTGAGAACGTAACTGAAGGAATGGCAGAGCTCTGGAGGGAGTTGCTGGTGGTTAGTGGGGTGTTTTGAAAACCGTTAAAATGAACAGTGTCGCTATGATGAGAATGCTCAATCAGGGCAAACTGCAAAGAGTAGGGCAGGCAATCCCCCAAACTGGTGGTTTATTTTAATAATTAGATTCACCAAGCCAGTAAGAAAACAGCTTCTATAATATCTTACTTGTTATTAATAAGCTAAAATGCAGTTTCCTTTAAGCAATCCAGCCTTTGTCTCCCACCCAGTCAAGTCTACATGGTGAGGGTTATTTAAAGCCTTATTCACCATATATAAAGTTCTCCAATCCCAAGAGATGGGACACATTCCCACAAGGTCCATGAATATTTCAGATCTTACCCAAATACACACTTACAGCCAATTCTTATTCACTAATGTAAGATTTATTTAAAAAAGAAAAGAAAGTTACTGTGCTTAAAAGATCATTATACATAAGGATATGAATGAAAGTCTTAGGTCAGTTTCATAGTAGAGATGGTGAGGCTGCTAATTTGTAAAATCCTTCCAGAATCAGTTCAGTAGGTTATAGTTCAATAGGCAGTTCATGTATAGAGTTTGTTCAAATCTTTCCTGAGAATTTACATGGATGACCCAGGAGACCTCAGTCTTGCTACTTGAACTTCCCCTGACAAAGATGAAGCAGTTCTGAGATTAAAACAAGATCAGACCTGAAGCTTCCTGTACAGTTCTCTAACAGCAAGTGATCACAGCAGGCATTCCTTGGATGAAGACTAGGTAATATACCTTGTTGCTTTGAAGTAAATCCCTATTTCCTAGGCACACACTGGTAACTAGTTGCCTTCATTAGTATAAGGCAATTAACCATTCAACCATAGGTAGTTTACTACAAACTTCAAAGAGAAATAAAGATAATTATATTATTACATCACGAGTTTCATCTAAATGTTAATATCCCCTTCTGATCTCTGAATCAATAGACTTTATAGTAATGAAACATCAAAGACAGGAACTGAAGTTGTGCAGGAGGTCGGACTAGATGATCATAATGGTCCCTTCTGACCTTAATATCTATGAGTCTATGAAGTTTAGCATCTACAAGTTAATTGTTAAACTTCTAGCAAGATATAGGTAAAGACGGACAAATACCATTAGTATTTACTTTTAATTCTCTAACAGTACAAGTTTACACTTCAAGAATTCTAGTAATTTAACAACTACAAGGAATGGCCCTGTCTACCTACATCTATCTACAAGGAATGGCCCTGTTTACCATGTCAATACTTTTCTAATATGTCCTTAAAAGCTGATTTGGGGTCGCTTAGCCTGCTGGTTGCTTAACTCTCGCTGGCTTAGTGTCACACTACCACTTTACATTCTGAAGGGTTTCCTGGTTCTGTTCGCAGGGAAGGAGCTCTCACATAAGAATCTGAAGTGGGTCCTCAACAGTCAACGGGCAAAAGCGCCAATCTGGGGCAAGGTGGGTTGAGTTGTGCCTTTGCCTTAAGTAGCAGCTTGCTATGTCTTTCTTTGTATGTGGCGGTTGCCTGTTAGATTTTTGGGTTCTAAGAAATGATGTCGCAACCTTTCAGGAAGAGTAGTTGTTTCTAACTCTCTGTGTGTATGCTGTGAACATAACTTATTTCTTTATTTAAAAAAAATAACATTGTGCTGGATTTTTTTAGATTACAAATTAGCCTGGGAAGAGAAGCTGGTTAAAGTGTGCCTTTTGCTTTTTACACAACATATGCAATCTGAAAGAAGCACATGGGCACAGTGGGTCCAAATAACTGTGTTTGCCAACTATATGCAGGGCCTCACTACATATACACACTGCTACTGAAGCAGGTTTCTTGTGGCTTCTGAAACATAAAAGATAGCAGGGCCATTAGGGAGCTCACTAAATATCTAAAGGGATGCTACCCAAATCCTATACATTACAAAGTAAGTTAGTGCTTTAATAAGACATGCTTTAAAATCCATATAACATCCTTAATGCCATTTTAAATGCTGCCCTATACATAACAATATAGAGGAACAACTATTGTGGCAAAGTTCATCATTGACCTAAGACTCTGCATCTCTAAAGCACAGTGTAGCTCAGGCCATGACTCTGTATGCTACCTTTTTTGTGATTTAGTCTCCTGCAATTTCTATAGAAGGCACTTATATGACATAAGATACTTATTTTTGGATTACCGAGGGATCTATGTCAGTTTTTTTCATTCATATCTGTTTCCTCGAGATATGGTGAGACTAAAGTTTGACCACGCCGTACATCCTTGCAGGGTTCCTGGACAACTTATTGTCTTCTACAGTACACAAAATCCACTGTACTGCTACCAGCATAAAATAACTGAAAAATCTCCCACTGCTCCATCCTGCTTGGGCTGCGCTTTGTGCAGATTACACTTCCTTTCACTTGCAGCTTCAGCCCCATAGCTGAGCTTCATATACCCCTGTGGTCAGTTGCCATATTGACAGTTTAGCAGAGGAGCTGCAGGACAACAGAATCAGGAATGGCCTACAGACTCATGGGCAACGTTGTTGTTCTAAATCCTTTTACTTAAGAAGTTTTCATGAGCCGTGCTGGCTGGGCGGGAGGTATCCTGTGGTCCCAGGTTTCTTGAAATGACCGGATTACAGATGCATTGGACATTTGGAGAATAAATGAAATCCGGGTTTCTCTGGCAGCTCATTTCTTGTACCTAGGGAGTTTTTAAAATGTATGTAATGCTGATGAAATTTAGGATGGTTCCCTATTGTATATTCAACTAGTGCCGTGTCAAGCCTGGTTTTAAATGTTCCATCACTTCCCTTGGCAGACAATTCCACAGCACATAGACATTGCTGTCAGAAACATTCTGCTTCAGATTGCTTCTCCTGATAACTAGTTAAACTTTTTCCATAATTTCACTTAGGTCACCAAGCAGTGGCTGGATGGTAACACCTTTAGCTCATTTCATTCTAGATCCGTTTTACTCCTGCAGTGAAAGTTTGGTGTCCTGTTACTAATCATCCCGAGCACTCTAGTCTCATTTTCTTTATTAGTAGAGATGGGCCTGAGCTGCAAACCCTGGAACCAGATCCAAATATGGATTTGAACTGTGAACTCCCTGAAATACAGGGAAATTCAGATCCATTCTGAAATACAGGGAGATTCAGATCCAGAGACTCTCCAGCCCATTATGACAATATAGGTCAGCTGTAAAATGTGGAGTTAGATCCAGGTTTGGGTTCAGAAACAACATACAGACACATACACATACACACTCACTCTCCCTCTTTCTGGATTTGAAATCCCCAAATGTTTGAGGGAGGGAAGGAGGAGAGTTCATTAATCTAAGTGCAGAACCCTACAGTTTAAAAATGGTCTTCATTCAACATATTATTTTAAGACAGATTCCCAGTTTTCACCACAAGCTAATTAAAGCCAGGACTATTGGAAAAGTCAGCAGCTAATAAAATATTAGATATTATAAGATTTATGTTACATTTCAGTTGACATCCCTTCTTTGCCCCCAGCCAATTCTGAAAGGGTTTCTTTTAAGTTTTTTGAAGCAATTAAAATTGCTCTTGGATTCCTCCACTAGCTCTGACTGGCCTACAAAAATTAATCTCACTCCTAGCATATTATAAACTGTCTGTCTGATCTAGTCCAGGGAACATGGATCAGAGGGTGACTACAAAGGAGAGGGATGTTCAGAAGGAAAATAAAGGAAGAGGAAGAATAATGGAAGAAAGAAAAATAATGGAAGAAAGAAAAGGTGGAAGACCATGAGGTGTAGCTAAGAGGAATAAATAAGAGCTTGTTACTCAGCTCTGACAAATCCTTCAGTTGAATGCTGGTGGAATTTTTTGAAAGCCTGGCATTGCTGTAGGTTTTCATGTCTGGTTTCACCAGGATGGCCAGATTATGGAGCTAATCACACAGCAATCATTAACCCTGATTTTTTATTTTTGTTTATAAATGTGGCCTTGTTTCATTGTTTCCTGCCAAACAGAGTAATGATTTTGCAGATTTCTAACTTTTCAGTCTATAACCAGAACTATTCTGATTTTATATACTGCTGGTGGCTACTGAACCATCCGCCCTATGGGATGGGAGTAGAACCTGATATACCTGGAAAAGCGGAGGTTAATGCATTCAGTAGTGCAGCTGTGAAACTTTTCTAGTACAAAGTAAACCCAGAAAACATGGGGGATTTTCATATCCCCTTTAAGTGCAAAGAGGCATAGCACAGAACTCACACCTGAGGAGCAGAGGGCTAAAATGGCTTTGAGACACCTTTGTGCCCTCCTCATTCTAGGCTGTGCTGGGGGCTGGTGGGCCCTCAGTATCATTTAAACAGCCCCGAGGCCTAAATTAGGGCAGCCTCTCCAGGCTGCTGAATGAGCCAGAGCACTGGCCAGGAACCTTAGTCATGTTGCTGCACTCCATTCCCACTCCTAGCCCTGCCCTTGGCTCTTCCCCTACTCCGAGGCTTGTGGGGGTCTTCTGAAGAAAGCCTTCCACATGTCTCTGTAGTACCTGTGCTGCCTCCATGGGGCAGATTCTGGATATTAGATCCCTTTACATTGCTCTGGCCCTTTTACCCAGCATAAAGGGGCCAGAGCAGGCTGAGGCTCTCACTCCATCCCTTTCTCTAAGGCACCTCGCACAGCTTTGGGCTTGACAAATAATGATCCTGGGTGGTAGCAGATCTGTTTTCATTCTGTAGGCTGTGAACCATAGGGTTATCAACATTCTAATTTCACAAAACCGAACACCCTTGTCGTGCCCCGAGGTCCCGCCCCTGCCCTGAGGCGCCTGCTCCAAGGCCCCACCCTCAGTTGCTTGCTCTCCCCCACCCTCACTTTCACTTGGCTGGGGCGGGGGTTGGGGTGCGGGAGGGAGTGAGTACTCTGGCTGGGGGCTGCAGCCTCCAGGGTGGGGCCAGAAATGAGGGGTTCAAGGTGCAAGAGGGGGCTCTGGGCTGGGGCAGGGAGTTGAGATGCAGGAGGGGGTGTGGGGTCTGGTTGGGGTTTTGGGGTTGGGGATGAGGGGTTTGGGGTACAGGAGGTGGCTCCAAGCTGGGGCCAAGGGGTTTGGAGTGTGAGCAGGGGCTCAGGGCATGAGGTCTGGGAGTGAGTTTGGGTGCGGAAGGGGGTTCAGGGCTGGGGTAGGGGATTGGAGTGCAGGAAGGCATGCAGGCTCCGGGAGGGAGTTAGGGTGTGGGAGAAATTTCTGACCTGGGCAGAGGGTTGGGGTGGGGTCTGGGAGGGAGTTAGAATGCAAGAGGGGGTTCCGACCTGGGGTGGGGGTTCAGGCTCTGGTTGGGTAGCTCTTACCTCAGGTGGCTCCCGGTTGGCGGTGCAATGGGGCTAGGGCAGGTTTCCTGCCTTCCCTGGCTCTGTGCCGCTCCTGGAAGCTGCCAGCTTGTCCAGCCCTTAGGCGGAGGCACGGCCAGGCGGCTCTGCATGCTGTCTCTACCTGCAGGCACCGCTGTCTCTACCTGCAGGTTCCCAGCCAATGGGAGCTGCAGAGCCAGCACTGGGGGCAAGGGAAGCATGCAATGATTTCCTGATCATCCCTGCGCTTAGGGCACGGGAGGACAAACTATGATCTGTGGGCTGGATCCGGCCCATGGGATTGCCAGCCTCAGGGTGCAGCAGGGCTAAGGCAGGCTCCCTGCCTGTCCTGTCCCCACATAGCTCCCGGAAGCGGCCGGCACCATGCTCCTGTGGCCCCTGTGGAAGGGGGGGGCAGAGGGCTCCGTGCACTGCCCCTCCTGTGGGCTCCGCCCCCTGGAGCTCCCATTGACTGGGAACATGGAAGCATGGCCAATGGGAGCTTTGGGAGTGGTGTCTGCAGGTGAGGGCAGCGTGCAGCGGAGCCGCCTGCCTCACCCCACCCCCAGGAGCCACTGCTGGACATACTGGCCACTTCCAGGAGTGGCACAGGGCCAGGGTATGCAGGGAGCCTGCCTTCATCCTGCTGCACGCCACTGCCATCGTGGAGCTGCTTGAGGTAAGTGGCACCGGGCTGGAGCCCACACCCCGAACCCCTTCTTTACCCCAACCTCCTGTCCTGAGCCCCTTCCCGCACACCGCATCCCCTCCCACACCCCAAATCCCTCCCCTAGCCCTACGTTCATGGCCCTGCATACAATTTCCCCACCCAGATGTGGCCCCCGGGCCAAAAAGTTGCCTCTTCCCCTCCCCCCCCGGCTTAGGGCTGTAGGGACATGCCGGCTGCTTCCAGGAGCTGTGTGGAGCCAGGGCAGGCAGGAAGCCTGCCTTAGCCCCTCTGCACTGCCAGCCAGCCTTTTAATGGCCCAGTCAGTGGTGCTGACCAGAGTTGTGAGGGTCGCTTTTCGACTGGCCGTTCTGGTCAAAAACTGGATGCCTGGCAACCCGAGTGAACCCCCTAGTAACTGCAGGCTGCTGGGGACGCTTGCTTAAAGAAAGTTGCTTGAAACTAGAGAGAGCAGTTCTAGTTGTTGGTAAATCTAAGTGATTCACACTGCAACTTATCCCAAGCAGACAAGTGACTGGACAAATGGTGTGGGACAGCATGCCTATGATCTACCAAAGACAACGTGGGATCTGTGGATCCAGACTGCTCATCTTGGTGATGTGCAAACTGTCACGGTGCTTAAAGCATGCCAGGTTGCAGACGCAGGATATAACAATTCAGAGCAGCAGCTGGGTCAATGAGGGGCACACATTTTAGTACTATGTGCAGGAAAAATATTGATAGGTTGCTTTCCCCAGCTGCCCCGCTCCTAGGGTAGAGCAGCCAGTTAGAGCTGCTACAGGAAGCAGGCAGAGAGATCACTCCCCATCTCCTGAGAGACCCACACAATTCCCAAAGGTGGGGAGGAAGAAAGAGGGAGAAGAAAGAGCCCAGTTGTTCAGGACAGCTCAGCTCCCTTTTCCTTCTCCATTTCCCTTCCAGTGAGTAATGGGATAGCACCTCTCCTCCCCACTACCTGGCAACACCCAGCCTGGGAAGGGGAGAGGGATCCCATGGCAGCCACCCCAGGCCTGGAACAGGTGGGTGAAGATGTTAGGAGCTGCAGGGAAAGCAGAGGTTAAGCTGGAGGGGACCAAACAGATGGGGGGACAGAGTTGATTTGCGGACTGGGGGATTGGCGGATATGGGAGTGATGAGACCCCCTTACTTTTTCAGGGCACTTTAAGCACTGACTGTCACAGAGGTATTCTTAATAAAGTGGGCTTGGGATCCAAACCAAGCTGCACCCTGAGTAGCACGAGTGACTTAGGAAGTATGTACATACCCTGTCATTTTCACTTTCATGAAATTTCACCAAAAGAAAAATTTTCACAAATATTTACAGAATAAAATGATCAAATCTGAACTTCACCTAGCTCCGTATTCATTACTAGAATGTAAATATAAATAAGGGATGTATATTTGGAAATAGATTTAGTAATTTTGCTTTCTGGAGCAGCCCCATTTGAATTTATATTGCAAATAAATTATCCAACAAAACAAACCAATTCTTATTTCTACAAAATGTATTAATCCTTTATAAGAATTCACCCACTAGGTTGGACAACAATTTTCATCTGATCAGTTGTTCTTGGACAGTTGACTATTCACTAGTAGAGGTGGGTTGGGAATATGGACAATTTTTTTGTTGTTGTTGAAACTGAAATTTTGCAGAAATGTATCAGGTTCAGTGAAATGTTGTTAAGAATGGTTTCTTATGTCCACAATAGAATTTCTGATCAAAATCAGAATGAGAGAGACCTGGTGGTCAAGGTATTTACCTGAGATGTGGGAGATCTACATTCAAATCCTTGACAGGTTTCAGAGTGGTTGCCGTGTTTGTCTATATCAGCAAAAACAAAGAGGAGTCCTTGTGGCACCTTAGAGACTAACAAATTTATTTGCACATAAGCTTTCATGGGCTAAAACCCACTTCATCAGATGCATGGAGTGAAAAATACAGTAAGCAGAATATATATTATACATGAAAAGATGGGAGTTGTCTTATCAAGTGGGGGGGTCAGTGCTAACGAGCCAATTCAATTAAGGTGGAAGTGGCCTATTCTTAACAGTTGACAAGAAGGGGTGAATACTACGCTGTCACTACAAAAAGTAATTTTCCATCTTCTGATACTCACACCTTCTTGTCAACTTTTGGAAATGGGCCACCTTGATTACATTGGCCTCGTTAGCACTACAAAAGTAATATTTCCTCCCTTGGTATTCACCCCTTCTTGTCAACTGTTGAGAATATTAGAAAACTTAGGTAGCATTATTTTAAGGTAAGATCAGGTGAAGACCAAGTATCCCTTGAACCAAGAGTTGATTTGGGGCTTCAGTAAATAAAGCCTTCTAGTGTCCTGGTCTAGGAGAAAAGATTTTAAAAACGGAGTTAGCTAACATGACTTGAAACACTATTTAACACCCAGTTCAACAAGCACCCTGACATAAAGAAGAGTTCTGTGTAAGCTCAGAAGCTTGTCTTTCACCAACAGAAGTTGGTACAATAAAACATTACCTCATCCACCTTGTCTACCTAGTATAAACACAGACCAAGATAGTTGGTAGCATTGTAGCTGGGGCTCCCCTAGGTTACAAAACAATTGGCTCACATGACAACCTTGTCGGCGATCCCTCAGGGTCAAGGATGATCTCTTTCACAGGTTTTATTTTTCATGGGTCCTTTGGTGACTGAGGAGCTCAATTCTTGAGCCACAGGCTCATTGGCAGATGTTGCAGGTGGTGTTAGAAGACAGCGCTGGGCCACGATTGCTACATGACAGTTGTCTTTCCTTTCTTTTGTGGTGGTTTTCTGTGACTAGGGCAAGGCAATTTTCCTCAAAAGCAGATGTTCCTTGTCTGACAAGTCTTAGCCACTTATCCTTATCCTGGGCTGCTGTCTCCCAGTATGTGGTGTCGATGCCACGTCTCTTGATGTTTATCTTGAGGGTGTCTTTAAAGCATTTCTTTTGGCCTCCCCATTTCCTTTCTCCTTTGGTGAGTTGGGCATACAACAGTTGTTTTGGTAAGTGTATATCAGGCATGTGCACTCAGTGCCTGTCCCACCTCATCTGGTGCTGGATAACCTAATGGCCCCAGGAAACATGAAATCATTGTGTAAGCACAGGTCTTATTCTATGGCAGATGGGCCTCCTTACTGGACAAATCTCTAAAATCAGAGGGTTACATGCTGGAAGAAAATACTAAAATTAGATTTAGCTCAAGTTCTGTAAACTCTCTTGCATGTTCTCCCTCTGAAGCACCTGGCATTGGCTACTGTCAGAAGACAGGATACTGGGCTAGATGGACCATTTGTTCTCACCAAGTATGGCTGTTCTTTTAATCTATTAGGCGCTTTTTTTCCAAACTGGAAAGGTAGGATTTTATCATCTGGTCCTTACATCCTGATTTTTGCAACAATTCCCTGATAGTCAGAGCTTCGCGAACCAGCTGAGCGGCGGCGAACCAGCTGAGCAGCGGGGGACAGCAGAGCAGCTCACAGCAGGAGTTTGCCTGGGACTGGTAAGTATCCGAGTGTGTGTTTGTTTGCTTGCTGAGGAAGTATCCGAGCGTGTGTTTGCTGGGAGGGCAGTGTGAGAGCCTGAGTGAGTGTCTGATTGGCTGCTAGCCTGCAGGGGGCGGGCATTAGGGTGTCTGTTTGTTTGCGTCAGGGAAGCCTGGCTGTTTAAAAATAGCCAGAGCTTCGCGAACCAGCTGAGCGGCGGCAAACCAGCTGAGCAGCGGGGGACAGCAGAGCAGCTCACAGCAGGAGTTTGCCTGGGAGTTCGCCTGGAGTGAGCCCAGTGAGGCTTACGTCTTGCAAACTGCTCTGAGGAAGCCCATAGTAGGAAGGTGATATGGAAGGGGGGGGTTCAGCTGTTGTGACCTGCACTGGATGTGCCATGTTTGTCTTTCTTCCACAGGACAGAAGCGACTTTGTCTGTACAAAGTGCAAGCTGGTCTCCATATTGGAAGAGAAGATTGAAGGTCTGGAGCAACAGATAACGACCCTGCGTTGCATACGAGAAACTGAGGATTTTCTGGACAAAACTCAGGATAGGCTTCTAGGGGCACAAAGCTCTAAAGATATAGAGCAGGTTGCACAGAGGAGCCAAGAGGCCAGTGAAGAAGCTTGGCAACATGTGACCTCCAGAAGAGGTAAGCGGAATGTCCGGGTTCCAGTAACACAGACACAGGTAACTAACCGCTTTCATGTTCTCTCCGCAGGTACCGTTGCGGAGAGTGGACCAGATGATATGTCTGGGGCGAGAAAGCAGAAGGAGACTCCGCTGGTTGGAAGGCATGAGATGCGATGTCCTGAGGTTTGGGGGTTCCACGACCACCACTCCCAAGAGGAGAAGGCGGGTGGTGGTGGTCGGGGACTCTCTCCTCCGGGGGACTGAGTCATCTATCTGCCACCCTGACCGGGAAAACCGAGAAGTCTGCTGCTTGCCGGGGGCTAAGATTCGCGATGTGACGGAGAGACTGCCGAGACTCATCAAGCCCTCGGATCGCTACCCCTTCCTGCTTCTCCACGTGGGCACCAATGATACTGCCAAGAATGACCTTGAGCGGATCACTGCGGACTATGTGGCTCTGGGAAGAAGGATAAAGGAGTTTGAGGCGCAAGTGGTGTTCTCGTCCATCCTCCCCGTGGAAGGAAAAGGCCTGGGTAGGGACCGTCGAATCGTGGAAGTCAACGAATGGCTACGCAGGTGGTGTCGGAGAGAAGGCTTTGGATTCTTTGACCATGGGATGGTGTTCCATGAAGGAGGAGTGCTGGGCAGAGACGGGCTCCATCTTACAAAGAGAGGGAAGAGCATCTTTGCCAGCAGGCTGGCTAACCTAGTGAGGAGGGCTTTAAACTAGGTTCACCGGGGGAAGGAGACCAAAGCCCTGAGGTAAGTGGGAAAGCGGGATACCAGGAGGAAGCACAGGCAGAAATGTCTGTGAGGGGAGGGCTCCTGCCTCATACTGGGAATGAGGGGCGATCAACAGGTTATCTCAAGTGCTTATATACGAATGCACAAAGCCTTGGAAACAAGCAGGGAGAACTGGAGGTCCTGGTGATGTCAAGGAACTATGATGTGATTGGAATCACAGAGACTTGGTGGGATAACTCACATGACTGGAGTACTGTCATGGATGGTTATAAACTGTTCAGGAAGGACAGGCAGGGCAGAAAAGGTGGGGGAGTAGCACTGTATTTAAGGGAGCAGTATGACTGCTCAGAGCTCCGGTACGAAACTGTAGAAAAACCTGAGTGTCTCTGGATTAAGTTTAGAAGTGTGTGCAACAAGAGTGATGTAGTGGTGGGAGTCTGCTATAGACCACCGGACCAGGGGGATGAGGTAGATGAGGCTTTCTTCCGGCAGCTCACGGAAGCTACTAGATCGCATGCCCTGATTCTCATGGGTGACTTTAATTTTCCTGATATCTGCTGGGAGAGCAATACTGCGGTGCATAGACAATCCAGGAAGTTTTTGGAAAGCGTAGGGGACAATTTCCTGGCGCAAGTGCTAGAGGAGCCAACTAGGGGGGGCGCTTTTCTTGACCTGCTGCTCACAAACCGGGTAGAATTAGTGGGGGAAGCAAAAGTGGATGGGAATCTGGGAGGCAGTGACCATGAGTTGGTTGAGTTCAGGATCCTGACACAGGGAAGAAAGGTAAGCAGCAGGATACGGACCCTGGACTTCAGGAAAGCAGACTTCGACTCCCTCAGGGAACAGATGGCCAGGATCCCCTGGGGGACTAACTTGAAGGGGAAAGGAGTCCAGGAGAGCTGGCTGTATTTCAAGGAATCCCTGTTGAGGTTACAGGGACAAACCATCCCAATGAGTCGAAAGAATAGTAAATATGGCAGGCGACCAGCTTGGCTTAACGGTGAAATCCTAGCGGATCTTAAACATAAAAAAGAAGCTTACAAGCAGTGGAAGGTTGGACATATGACCAGGGAAGAGTATAAAAATATTGCTCGGGCATGTAGGAATGAAATCAGGAGGGCCAAATCGCACCTGGAGCTGCAGCTAGCGAGAGATGTCAAGAGTAACAAGAAGGGTTTCTTCAGGTATGTTGGCAACAAGAAGAAAGCCAAGGAAAGTGTGGGCCCCTTACTGAATGAGGGAGGCAACCTAGTGACAGAGGATGTGGAAAAAGCTAATGTACTCAATGCTTTTTTTGCCTCTGTTTTCACTAACAAGGTCAGCTCCCAGACTGCTACGCTGGGCATCACAAAATGGGGAAGAGATGGCCAGCCCTCTGTGGAGATAACGGTGGTTAGGGACTATTTAGAAAAGCTGGACGTGCACAAGTCCATGGGGCCGGACGAGTTGCATCCGAGAGTGCTGAAGGAATTGGCGGCTGTGATTGCAGAGCCATTGGCCATTATCTTTGAAAACTCGTGGCGAACCGGGGAAGTCCCGGATGACTGGAAAAAGGCTAATGTAGTGCCAATCTTTAAAAAAGGGAAGAAGGAGGATCCTGGGAACTACAGGCCAGTCAGCCTCACCTCAGTCCCTGGAAAAATCATGGAGCAGGTCCTCAAAGAATCAATCTTGAAGTACTTGCATGAGAGGAAAGTGATCAGGAACAGCCAGCATGGATTCACCAAGGGAAGGTCATGCCTGACTAATCTAATCGCCTTTTATCATGAGATTACTGGTTCTGTGGATGAAGGGAAAGCAGTGGATGTATTGTTTCTTGACTTTAGCAAAGCTTTTGACACGGTCTCCCACAGTATTCTTGTCAGCAAGTTAAGGAAGTATGGGCTGGATGAATGCACTATAGGGTGGGTAGAAAGCTGGCTAGATTGTCGGGCTCAATGGGTAGTGATCAATGGCTCCATGTCTAGTTGGCAGCCGGTGTCAAGTGGAGTGCCCCAGGGGTCAGTCCTGGGGCCGGTTTTGTTCAATATCTTCATAAATGATCTGGAGGATGGTGTGGATTGCACTCTCAGCAAATTTGCGGACGATACTAAACTGGGAGGAGTGATAGATACGCTGGAGGGGAGGGATAGGATACAGAAGGACCTAGACAAATTGGAGGATTGGGCCAAAAGAAATCTGATGAGGTTCAATAAGGATAAGTGCAGGGTCCTGCACTTAGGACGGAAGAATCCAATGCACCGCTACAGACTAGGGACCGAATGGCTAGGCAGCAGTTCTGCGGAAAAGGACCTAGGGGTGACAGTGGACGAGAAGCTGGATATGAGTCAGCAGTGTGCCCTTGTTGCCAAGAAGGCCAATGGCATTTTGGGATGTATAAGTAGGGGCATAGCGAGCAGATCGAGGGACGTGATCGTCCCCCTCTATTCGACATTGGTGAGGCCTCATCTGGAGTACTGTGTCCAGTTTTGGGCCCCACACTACAAGAAGGATGTGGATAAATTGGAGAGAGTCCAGCGAAGGGCAACAAAAATGATTAGGGGTCTAGAACACATGACTTATGAGGAGAGGCTGAGGGAGCTGGGATTGTTTAGCCTGCAGAAGAGAAGAATGAGGGGGGATTTGATAGCTGCTTTCAACTACCTGAAAGGGGGTTCCAAAGAGGATGGCTCTAGACTGTTCTCAATGGTAGCAGATGACAGAACGAGGAGTAATGGTCTCAAGTTGCAGTGGGGGAGGTTTAGATTGGATATTAGGAAAAACTTTTTCACTAAGAGGGTGGTGAAACACTGGAATGCGTTGCCTAGGGAGGTGGTGGAATCTCCTTCCTTGGAAGTTTTTAAGGTCAGGCTTGACAAAGCCCTGGCTGGGATGATTTAACTGGGAATTGGTCCTGCTTCGAGCAGGGGGTTGGACTAGATGACCTTCAGGGGTCCCTTCCAACCCTGATATTCTATGATTCTATGATTCTATGATAGATATATAATCTAAAGAGGAACTGCCACTGGTTCACTGTCTGTGGTCTCCCTGCCCTGAGGTCAATGTCTAGCTTCCCCAGCACTATAGGAGAGTCTATCAGGAAGTTCAGGATTGAGTGAAACCATGGTGTGGAAGGTCAGTGGGGTAGAGTCAGATGGCAACATTCTGACTAATCCTTCATCACCTTCTGCAGTTGTGGGTAATAGGAGAAGGGTGCTTTCTGCTCTAGCATAATGTCCAAATTTTCATGTCTGGATTGGAAACCAATTATGATCAGATTTCCTTTAGCTGGGTGAAGTAAGACACTACATTGTACACCTGTACATCAGGCTGACACTAACCATACATCTTTCTGGAAGCCAGAAGGGCAGACTGAGCAGCAGACGATGTCCAAATATTGATTGCACCACCTTGTCAAATTACATAAACAATTTTATAATCAAGTCAGTATTTGAGAAAAAGCAACAGAGTATATGATATACAGTTTAAAATTCTATCAGCAGCCATTTGCTAAATCATGTGTGAAGGGAGGAGGGATTCTCCCACTATTTAGGACCTCCAGGCTTGGTTACTACAACACATTGTGTCTAGGAATGAGACTGCTAACCTTACAACAACTTACAACCTTGGGTTCAGAACACAGGAGCTTGTCTGCTGAACAGCACAGGCTGCTAGGAGCACATCATGCCAATGCCCTGCTCTCTATAGTTGGCTCTCTGTTGAAAACCGAGTTAAGCTGAAGTTTTTCATACTCCTCTTCAAAGCCCTAGAATGGAGTGTCCCAAGTGACCTGAGGAATTGGCTCACTCTGTGTGGTCATGACTTTCCACATCATCTGTATTCTGTTGGAACAATAAAATGTCAACATCAACAGTGAGGCTTGTGAGTCAGGAGGCAGAACTTTCTCATCAGCTAGCCCACATATCTGGAACTCAGCCCTGAATGTGATCAGAATGCCCAGGAACCTCCGCGCTGTCATAACAAAATGCAACACACCTCTTTGACCTAGTTTACCTATAATAACCAAAACCTACACAAGTAAACAAACTAAACAATTTCCACTAACCAGGCATAAGTGTGTGTGTGAGAGCGAGCGAGCTTTACATTCACTCTAAGAGTGGGATTTTCAGAAGTGCTCAGTGTTGTGCTAAATCTGCTCCCTTAGGAGTTAACATTGAATCCAATGGGGGCATAGTCAGGCCAGTGCTGAAGATCCCACCCTGAGTCCATAAGGTGCTGAGATACCATAGTTATTAGCATGATATTCACATTTAGCTGGGTTCCATAAGGCCAAATATTGATGAACAATGGGTGAAACATATTAGGTCTTACACTCCCATCCTCTACCAAGTTTAACTTTTTGGTGCGGGATATTTCCTACAATTAGTGGGGAAATGATACAGTATTCTTCCCCAAGGTAAGAGTTCCTCAGTCATATAAGTGAATGACATTTCATAGAGTTCACTAAAGTGAAACTGTGTTCCATAAAACAAAAGTAGACATAATATTTTTATATGTTTAAGCCCCCTGATGTATATAGTATCTTACCATGAACAATGCCGTATGTATAATTAAGGAGCCATTGAAGTTCATAATACATACCAACTCCTCCTCAACCTCCACACATTTAAATTAGTTTTAGGAAATGCATAAGCATTTTTAGTCATGAACAATATGCCACAGTTTGAAGTTTGAGTAGTTTGGGGAAAGCTGGTGGGTGTTTATAGCAATAAAAACAACATTTTACAATTGACTAGAACTTTTAATTTTCAGAGAGCCCAAAACTTCATATCTATTTGTATATATAGGCATTGCTTCACCTGTCATGGAAGCACAGCCAACTCTTGGAGGGTAGGCGTGGCAGTCTGTATCCCTGTGTTCATCCCTTTCACAGCAGTATGATACATTTTGAACAAAGTATGCCTTATGAGGTATCATTTGAAAACTCATAATTTGCTGACCATTATTGTCCTCGTAAAATGTGCCTGGCAATATTGTATGCAAAGTTATAAGATTCTACTGAATGATATTACTAAGACATGTTCAAAGTCTGGGGAACAGTCATAAACCAGTTCCACAGAGACAAAGGCTAGCTGACACCTCAGCCAGGTATCAATGAAATGAAATGGACCATCACCTGGTTAAGTGGCCATTCTGAGGCAGGAAAGTGGGTGTGGGTGAAAAATCTACATCTTGACAAAGAAACAGCTTGGGATTCCCATCCACACAGACTATCTCCTGAATCTCAGCTGGAGACGATTCTCAAAGGGGAGAAAACTATAAGAAGTGAGAGCAGACACCCAAATAATCTCGCTCTTTCTCTCTACCCATGGCATCGACAACACTTGAAGAACAAAGGACATAATGTTGGACTGGGGTCAGGATCCTGACTGAAACAAATTAAGCTAGTAAGACTGCTGAAAAATGTGGTGAGAGAGACCTTTGCTTTTAATTCACGGAGCTTGTTAAGTTAGGCGTTCATTGAGTTTTACCTTTATTTTCTTGTAACCAATTATGAATTTTATGCCTCATTACTTGTAGTCACTTAAAGTCTATCCTTCTGTAGTCAATAAACTTGTTTTATTGTTTTATCTAAACTACTGTGCTTGGATTGGAGTTTTTGGGAAACTCCATTTGGGATAAGAGGATTTGTGCATATCATTTTCTATTAATAAAATGACAGACTTTATGAACTTGAATGTCCAGGAGAGAGCTGTATGTACAATATGTACATTTCTGGGGAAAGTCTGGGACTGGGAACTTGCTGGTGTTGCTCTGCAGTGTAATTCAAGAGTGGCTGGCAATAGCACTCATACAAAATAACTGGGAGTAACTTACATGCTGAAGGCTGTGTGTGAGCAGATGAGGAGTAGTTGCAAAGCAATGCAAGAGGCATCCCAGGTTGGAGAATTGAGGGGACACAGCTGTTCATCAATCCAGATTACCCAGAAAACAATGTCACAGTGGAACCATGGCAGGTGTGTAGTCGTGCATACTAACTTTTTAGGACAGGAAGTGAAAAATATCATATTAAAGGGATTTAAAATGGTAGAAAGTAGTCATCTCAGACTGGGTTTTCCCCAGGAGACTAGGGCTGGCATAGGAACCCTCTCAAAAGGTGTCTGACACCACTGCTAGTACACTGGGCCTGTAGTATTTCGGAAGGAAGAGTGGCATCTACTGTACTCCCACCATTTTCTATGAATGCTTACTTAGTTGTCTTCTGTCTATGTAAGATCAGGCCTGACCCATCTTAGCTTGTGAGATCTGACTAGATAATGACACTTGGTTGCGTGGCTGTTGTATTCTGCATGTACATTTTAAAGATATTCTGATATGTAGTGTCCACATTATTAACTTTTTAAAAATAACTTTTTAAGAGACTGAACAACTTGGCGTTATTTTCCAGAAAATACATGTTGCAATAGCTTACTTCCAGTTGATGCAATTACCAGCCATCAGTGCAATCCAGAGTAATGTGCATAATGAGAGAAAAGACAACATACATTTTTCTGAATGATTACAAATATTCTATAAATGTAAAGATCAGGCACCTGGCAATATTTTCCCACCATGAGTAATAAAAAGCACATTAGACCAAATTCTACAGTTGTTCTTCTCATGACTTCAGTGGAGCTATGCCTGAGTACGGATAGTAGGACTGGCCTATTTATGTGACTATTCTCAGGACATCCATGTATTTACTTGTATCCAGATTTCTACTGAAAACATGGAGCACATTTTTTGGCCTTATTTAGTGACAGAGTTATATGCTTTGGACTATAAATCCAAACTTGGGTAGTTATTAGACTCTGAGGGTACAGAGCAAAAGCCCAGCATCCATAAATGAGCACTATTATTATGTCTCATACATTAATTTTTGTATGTTCTAATTTTTTATATTGTTTTAAAGTATTAGCAAAAGCACAGGCAACAGCATTGAAGCCCAAATGTTCGAAAACTGATCCAAAGAAATTCATGCAACATCAACTGTTACTTGACTAGTAAGATGTATGGGGAACACAAGCTCTGAAAGAACACAAACAAGTAAAATTTGCCTAATGTTTCCCACAGACTGAAAGGTTGACTTTTGATAAAATCCTTCTGCTAATTGCTTAATTTCTAAGTACCTCAAACTGAGCTAGATGCCTTTCAGAAACAAATACAGATGTAGTTCCTACCCTAAGGAACATACATTCTAAATCTGACAGGACAGAACTAGTGATAGTCAGCATTTAAAAAGTTGGAAGGAATAAGGGGAAAGGAAGGACAAGGGTTACAATAATATCAAGCAGCTATGCAGTAAGGCATACACATCTTGATTATAATAAATGAAAAGCTTAGGAATTTCCTACTGTCTCATTGTCTGTAGCACGACTGAACAATATGGGAAAGGATAGAACTTGATATTGGTATATATTCTCATTCTGCATATTAAAATAGTAGGCAGGAGCAGAATTCATTTGGCTATCCTGTAGTAGTAATGGAAGATTTATGTGGTATGCTGGAACAGATTTTACTATGTCTGTTTAATGCAAATCAAATGTTTGAAGAACGCTTTATTTCAGCATCAGCACCTCAACTGTTTATCCATCACTTTTTTACAGAACTGCAAAAATAAATAAATGACTGCAGGTGGGAGGGAAGTAAAATGAATGTTTATAGTGTAGATGAGCAGTATAGTTTAAGGTATGTCAATAGCCCAATAGTTTTGCAATGACAGGTATAATCATCATACAGTGCTTAGGATCCTTCCTCCCCAGTTCTTCATCATGGTTTTTAGTTACACGAATTCTGGGATAGGAAATCAAAAGCAATTTTTTTCATATATTCATACCAATCTTACATAAGAATGCAGTTAAACCAGATATAGAACCTGGTAAAGCAATATTTTCTTGCATAAAACTGCTGTTGACTGGGGCCCTTAATTACAAATTTTGGGCCAAAGTTGCTTCCATTGATGTCAAGGGGAGATTTGCCATCAAAGACAATGAAGACAGGTTCAGACCCTTGAATGAAAGGCACAACTACTTGCTGTGAAAAGGTCAGGCCAGATGGCTACAGGAGAGTGATCCTATTGGGGTCTAGGAGGTCCACTGCTAAAGGATTCCCGCCCCCCCAGCCTAAGAGGGGGTCCACAGGACCTGGAAGCCAAATGATTACGGGGGACCACTAATGAAATAACAGGGACAAGAGTGTGGTCAAAGAATCAAATGAAGGGAAACAGACGGGGACACCGAGCAGAGAGCCCCGGACAGCGCCCACTGCTCCTCAAAGGCGTCAAGGGAGTCAGTGGACGCTGCCCAGAGGAACTCTACCTGGATATGTGAATGGATGGAGGATCGGAAATAGGCCCCACAATCACAGGATACTCCATCAGCCAACCTCCTCACCCTGGTTTTATAGATGGCCATTTTAGCCAGGGCCAGGAGGAGGTTCACCAGGAAGTCCTGTGACTTTGTGGGGCCACGGATAGGGAGTGCATAGATAAGGAGGTGAGGGGAAAAGTGGAACCAAAAATGTAATAAAATATTTGTGAGGAGCCTGAATAGGGGCTGCAGCCTGGCACACTCCAGATATATATGTGCCAGGGTTTCCCTCACGCTTCAAAAGGGGCAGGCGTCTGGGATGGAGATGAACCACGCCAAGAACACGCCCGTGTTCCCGGCTCCGTGAAGGAGCTGCCAACTGATATCCCCGGTGGGCCTCGGGACCAAGATGGAATATAGGCTGGCCCACCGGGGCTCCTCACCCTCCAAAGGTGGCAGGATGTACCGCCATTTTGTATCAGGGCGGGACATGAGGGTGAGGGTGTGAAGGGTGTGGAGCACGAGCGTGAATAGATGTTTCCTTGGCGCAGTTTGGAAGCAGGCTGGCTGCATCTTGTTCAGCCAGCTCACAGTGAAGGGCGAAATGTCTAATAGGAGCCAGAATATGGGCTGCAGCCTGGCACGCTCTAAGCAAAAGAGGCAGGTGTCCAGGATAGGAGTAAACTGCGCCAAGTACACGCACATGCTAACGGCCCTGTGAAGGAGCCGCCAACTTATATCCCACTGGGGCTCCTCACTCTCTAGAGGTGGCAGGAGATCCCACCACTTTGTGTCGGGGCAGGACGCGAGGGTGAGGACGTGAAGGGGGTGGAGCACGAGTGTGTATAGATGTTACCTTGGCGCAGTCTGAAAGTGGACCAGCTGCAGATCGTGCAGCCGGCTCACAGTGAAGGGGCGGGGGCGGAGGGGGTGGTCGGTCAGGTTCATGGGACAGGGTCCTGATGAAAAGGTCCAGAGGGCCTGGGGTGGAGGGTGGGTGGAGCATGCCCTCATGCAGGACCTGGTCGAGGTAAACCCGAGCAGCGGGCAGCAAAGCGGCCCTCACCTCCTGAAGTACGCCCCGGGGAGTACGAGGCCTGGAGAACCCTGAGCGAGCATCAGGGGATCCAGCCAGTCTCCTCGATCGTAGTCCAGGAGGTCTCCAACTCTTGTGACTTCTGCTAGGACCAACCTCTGGCACGCCGAGGGGGACTCCGCCACCTGCACACGGAGCTGGGGGTTGTCTAGCAGGGGCTCCACGAGGAGATCTGCCCCCATGGTGGCCACCATGGACCTAGTCGCTGAGAACAGTTTCCAGGTCCGGAGGAGGTCCTGATAGAAGACCGGCAGCCTGGAGAGGTCTCTCGGAAGACCTCTTGATGGAGATAAAGGAGCTGCCAGTCATATCGGCGCCCTCAGAAGCAGCGTAGGAAGGCGTGCGCCAGTATGCTCCACGCCGGACTACCTGCACCATAAAGGAGCCTCTGCAGGGCCTGGAGGTGGAAGACATGGAGCTGAATGTGTAGACACTTCAGGCCCTGCCCTCCCTCCTCCAGGGGTAGATGGAGAACCCCTGCAGGGACCCAGTGCAGTCCTGACCAGAAGAACTCCAGAACTGATATCCAGAGGTTGGCCAGGAAACCCAGGGCCGGGACCGGGATGTTGAGCCGGTACCAGAGCATGGACAAGACTAGTTGATCAAGCACCAGTGCTCTCCCTCGAAGGGAGACGCACTGGAGTAGTCCTGTCCATTTCCGGACCACATTTCAGTCAGTGCAGTGTGTGCAAGGAGTGGAGAGTGAGAGGATGTGCTGCTGGAGGACTGAGGAGTACAAATGCTGTCTGGCATCAGGAGGAAGATCCTGTGGTGAGGATACAGAAGGTGTTGGGAGGAGGCCATGGGGAAGTAGCCCAGGGAGTTGTAGCTGTCACACAGGTGTTACACAAAACACTATAGACAGCTGTGATCCACAGGGCCCTGTGCTGGAGTGTGGAGTAGAGGGCAGGCCCGAATTCCCCCCATTCCCGCAACTCCCTATTGGATACAGGAGGAGTTGACCTGGACTGTGGGTCCCACCAGAGGGGACGGCCCCTGGCCTGCCCCCTGACCCACTAGGTGGACCAGCAGAGACTGTGGGGATTGTCCTCCTTCCTTTTCCCCATGCTGGCCAGTGATGAGGTTAGCTGAGCGAATGGCAGGTTTGAGCCACTAGCAAAAGTGGCCAAACTCAGGGCTGCCGTGAATCTCTGAGGCAAGCAAATCTGCCAGTAAGCACAGGACCCACCAAGAGGAGGAACTTTGTCACTGTGTGTATGTATTGCTTGTCATTTAGCTCCAGAACAGGTTTGTACTCCAGTGTTTGGCGGCCAAAACCTTGGGAAAAAAATGTAGCTCAACTTGCCCAACTGGTCAGCGTGGAGTTATGTGTTCTAAGGAAACGTATTGGATTTTGACACTATTTGCGCCCTGTGGTGCTGCCAATGCAAACGTGGCAGTAGCATAGGACTGACTTTTTTTTTTTAAAGGAAAAATGGGTTCAGTGTTCATTAACGTAGGTTAAAAAAATGAATGAAAAAGGGCTGCTTTTGCTTCCTTTCTTGCAGAAATTTTGCAACTGTTGAATGTTTGTTTCAGAGGCACTGGGGCTGAAGTGGACTTTTTGTCTGGGTAAGGACTGCAGGGTCAAATCCATAGCTTTTAAATGTGTTCATATACTATATACTCCAGTGCTCATTTTATCCCTAAGAATTCCTTCTTCACAAAGTAACGTCCTGTGTCTAAGACGTGCTGAGCATCTGCTTCTCTCATTGACATGAATAATAATGAGTGCTCAGCATTCTCACCCTCAGGAAAAAGCACAAATAATGTATGTTACATGGCCAGAATACTTTGCAGTGTGAAAAACAGAGAAGGCAATAAATGAGACAAAACTTTAGATTACGCTGCTATTGCGTCTATAAACTCCCAAAGCTCTTAATTAAAGCTGGTTGGGAAAAAATGAACATCATTGGTGACAAATTTTTGTGAAAATTTAGAATTTTTAAATTATTACCCATTCTAATTTTAATATGTTATTTCAACAGACAAGCAAATTTTGTCTTTGTGATGAAGCAGATAGGCACACTGGCAGCAAGAGGGTTAAGGAGAGCCTGTGGACCCAGTAACCTGCCCTGTTACACTAGCAGCCAATGTCAGGCATGAAGAGGGGAATTAAAAGGAAGAGACTTGGACTAACTGAGGACTGACCAGGAAGGAAAGTTGAGCTTTGCTACACCCTTTATGAGGGAAGTCTTGTTCCAGCCAAGAGCCTAAGGCAGCTTGCTATCTGGACGAGCCGTTTGGTGGATGGGATGACTAGGTCCAGGAAGAGGGACAACATGGAGACAAGCCTGGAGCAGGAGCGTAGAGTCCTGCTGACAAGTCCTTGGATGATCCTGATTTTTAGTTCACGGTTTTCATTTTTGTATTCGACAGGATAGGACAGTTCAGTGAGGGGCAATGCTTCAACTGTCAGGGATCTAAGGCAGCAGAGTCCTGCCCTGATAGGCCACAATGGGGCTGTGCCTAGACAACCCGATTACAGTCTTATAAGAGTGCTCCCTGGACCTTTGGAGAGGGCATTGTTTTGCACTGCTTGCACTTTTTCCCATCATACTTGAATAATTTGCATTTTCTATAGTATATATGGAAAACTGAAAATGTTTTATAAAGATACAGACTTTCCCTGGAGCACAGATGAACAATATTTGAGTTTTGTAATTACAACAACTTAAAGTTACTTCGTTGCTTGTTAGAGAGACCTTAGGTGTAGGGAATATTTGCAAAGAACACAAAGCATTGTCAATTTAAAGAAATATTTAGTCTCTTAAAACATGTGCTCAATTTTGGATTTTGAATACCTTTCCCCACCCAAATTTCAAATATGGAGTTTTTGGCTTTATTCATTAACAAGATAACTACTAGCCACAACTCTGGTTCAGATTCCAAATATCAATGAAGTTAGAGAGTGTTGAGTTCAAGAGTTATAATCTGGGACTCTGTCTACTAAAAGTCAGTTCATACTTATTAAAATCTATGTGAAAAGAAAAGACCAATGGCTTAATGTTTTCCTGGGATTAATAGAAGAAACTGAAAATGGTTTATAGAAAGATGTTCCCTGAAGAGTGGATTTAAGCTTAACGGAAATATGGATATTTTTTTCTGAAAAGAGGAGAAGCAACCAGAAGTAAAATTGGCAAAGGTGGTTGATTTGAACAGTCTGAGTGAATGAATTCACATCAGTCCATAAATTCAATCTCTCACACTTTACTAAGATCTCAAAATTATTTTAATCATATTTGTGGTATCCAAATTAAAGGCTTCCATCTGGTTTACCAGCAAAATAGAAAATGACTGTCCTTGCCCATATTCCTCATGATTAGCAGGGTTTGAAATTACCCTACCTTTTAATTTAAGGGACACCTTAAATTACCTGACACCAGTCCCAGTGTTGTGCTGTATAGGTATCTGTTTGTTGTTACAAAATATCTTTGTAAAATAATGGCACATTTTCATCAATGATCTGGAAGCAAGTACAAAATTGCTGCTGCTAAAATTTGTGGATGACCAAGTTTGGTAGAGTGGTAAATAATGATGAAGACAGGGCAGTCATTCAGAACAAGCTGTATCACTTAGTAAGCTGAGTCCATTTAAACAAAATGTAGTTTAAGTCAGCCAAATGCAGAGTTATCTATCTAAGGAAGCAATGCAGGTCATATCTACAGAATGGGGGACTGTGCCTTGGAAAGCAGCGACTCTGATGTAGGGATCAGCGTGGACAAGCACTCGAACATGAGTTCCCAGTGTAGCTCTGTAGCAAAAAAGGCTAATGTGATGCTTGGATGTTATGCCAGGGGCTGTACTCACCCCTGGACAGTGCCACCTCCTGGCAGTTCTGTGGATTAGCTCAACCAGGTCAACACCCCTTCCTGAGCTACACTCTGCACCACAGTGTCTCTTAGGCCATCTGCAGCCCCTCTCCCACTCTAGGAGCTACTGCCTCTTCTCTGTGACTCTGCCCTACAGCCAGGTCACTCCCCAGGTAGTAAAATCCTTCCACACAAATGGTCTCAGGCAGTCTTTGCAGGCACTGCCTGATGGTGCTACTTCCCCAGTGACCAGTGGTGGAAGCCAGGTCCACCCACTATTCCCAGTTCCAATCCAGGGACTCTATATCTGACAAATGTGGTCTGCTTTTCCTCCCACTCTGTTGCTTCTTCCATGGAGTCCTTCCTACAGCTTCCGGTCCCACCCCCTGGGTGTAGAAGCTCAAACTCTGACCTCTCAGGAAGTAACTACAGAAACCTGTGGCCTCAAATACACCTCCCTTCTCCTAGGAAGTGACTGCAAACTACTTACCTGCAGCCCATCTCTAGTCTCAGCTTCCAGGCTTTATAAACCCAGCCTAGCTCCTCCCCTAGCTGGACTTCATCAGCCAATTAGGTCTTTGCATGTCCTGGCTTTCCTCCAGGTGCAGCCTATAGGTTAATTGGCCTAATCTACCCCCTTCAGGCCTTGTGTGGGGTGGACACCCCACCACAGATGTATAAACAGGGAGTAGTAAGTAGCACTAAGGAGGTGAAGCTACCTCTTTTATACTGCATTGGTAAGACTGATACTGGAATACTGTGAACAGTTCTGGTGTTATCATTTTAAAAAAGGATGTTGAAAAATTGGAAGGGTGCAGAGAAGAGCCACTAAAATGATTTGGGGGCTGGAGAAAATGCCTTACAGTAAGAGACTTAAAGAGCTCAGTTTGTTCAGCTTATCAAAATGAAGATAAGAGATGTGACTTGATTACAGTGTATAAGTACCTTCCCGGGGAGAAAATACCAGGTACTAAAGGGCTCTTATCTAGTGGACAAAGGCATAATGACTGGAACCAGATGCTAAACAAATTCATGTTAGAAATTAGGCACATATTTTCGACGGTGAGGGAGATTAACCATTGGAACAAACCACCAAGGGAAAAGGTGGATTCTCCATTTCTGTTGTCTTTAAATGAAGACTGGATGCCTTTCTGGAAATTATACCACAGCCAGACACAAATTATTAGGTTCATACATGGGTGACTGGGTGAAATGTAATGGTTTTAATGATCTTGTAGTTCCTTCTGGGCTTAAACTGTCTGAATCTATGAATTTTCGGCAGTGCACTGCAAAACACTTTGAGTCATTAAGAGTGCCATATGTTATCTTGCTATTCCGGCTGATTATTTGATTGCTCTCTTCCACAAGAATGGCAGGTCCTCTTTATCTTCGTGCCCATTTCTATGTGTCAGCAGCAAGTTTTTCACCACATTCAGAAAGGCATGCGTAGCTCTGGTGCCTGCACAGCTTTATGGGCATACTGACCAACGTTTTCAAATTAATGTCAGGGAGATTTGTGGTGATGACTGGGTCAAATATGAATGAATTGTGTTGTGACCTGGGTTGCAGTTCCACTCAGGTTTGGCCCACCAAAAGTGGTTGGACCCTCACTTGGGTGCCTCCCTGGCTCTGTGGCCTATACTGATGCATGTAAGTGGCTAACACATATGATTGTGGATAATGCAGTTGATTTTTTTATTTTAACATAAATGGAAGTTTTTTGTTGTTTTTATGTGGCAGATAACATTGTTAAATCAGGAGTCAGGAGTGTTTTGGTTGTACATGGAGGTCCTCCTGACATCCTGGGAGACTTGGTCAGTAAGCTTACAGTATCAGCCACAAAGGTACCAACAACAGAGCATCTAGACAGAGGATCTTTCAGTGATAAATCAGCAGTTTCCAAAATATGATTCACAGTTGAATAGTGATCCTCTCTGCCCTTGCATGTAGTCTATGCACAGCTGAGCTGCTGTCTCCACCCCCTTGATTCCACTGCAGGCTGGATGCCAACAGAAGGAAGACTAGAGACCACCGTTCTATAAAAAGAGACTTTTCCTTCTGACTTGGCACTTGTAGGCCTAACTGCAGTCAGCTGCAGGTCCAGAGGGAGCCACCAAGTGCTGGAGGGAAAATATCTGGGATCCAGGCCTTGTACCCAGTCCAAGAAGGTACTTTAGGATTCCAGGCTGACAGCCATCAAGGGATGTAAGTAGCTGTGGAACTGAGGCAGGGAATGTAGTGCCGGTTGAAGGAGGGACCAAGGCCTGCGTACAGCCACACAGAGCTAGGAGAGGAAGGAAGCTTGGAAGAGTGTGACTAGGAAGAGGGATCTGGATAAGTTAAAGGGGCCATGAGCGGGTTGTGGGGTTGGAAAATGGATTTGGATGAGAGAGTGGCAGGTTGAAACAAAATTGGTTTGGTAGTGGGAGGGAGAGACGAGTCCGTCAGTGTAACAAGTCCACTCTTCCCAACTCCCTGTGTCTTGCCCCCAGAATTCCCTTCTCCACCAGGCACACAGATTAAGATTTTATGTACATTCAAGGAATTACTACAGCTGCTAGAGGGACATTATCAGCTTGAGCAACAGAATAAGATTTGGGGAGGAGGAGGTGTTACGTAACATCGCTCTAGTAAGACTTGCCTACTATGGAAAATTTTGAGAACCCCTGTAATAGACGAATGATAGATATACTAGGTGAGAGATTGGGTTGTAGTAAAAATTTGTGGTGTGGTGGAACAGATAGATGGGATGGGTCACGGAATCCTAGAAATTAGAGCTAGAGTAGACCAAATAGGTCATCTGTTCCTCCTCCACGCCAGTTCAAGCATTTTGTTCTAATGCTTTTTATCCAGCCTAATTTTAAATGACCTGAGTGATGTCACTTGAATTGATTCTCCTGGGATAGTATTCTGCAATCAAATAGAACATACTGTAAGGGAGCTCTATTGCCTAAAAATTGCTCTCTTTAATTTCCTCCCATTATGCCTAGTTATGGCCCCTTAAACAATTCCTCTCCCTCTTTCGTGCTGATATTCCTTAGTCAAGCTGTACATAGGTTGCCCTTTTAATCTTTTCTCATAAATCAGCCTTTCAGACCACCTAATAATTTTTGTTGCTCTTTCCAGTAAGTCTACAGGTCTCTGGTACTAACACAGGAAGAGAAACTGCTCTGTGACATGTTATCTCTGCAAACGTACCTTAAAATTGCACTAATCATTTTGATGCAAATCCTATTACAAACTCATACCTAAAGAACTCAGGCATCTCAGCTCACCACTGTCCCTATTTTCTCCCTCTTGTTGAACATGCAAAGGGCATCATGGGACTTGAGGCAGAAGGTCCTGCAATATGGCATTGTGGGTTTCCATATTCACTGAGTCACTGATCTGCTTTTCAGATTTTCTCAGTATGGAAGTAAAAAAAAAATAGTTTTTAACCTTCTTATTCATAATTTCCAGCTCAACAAACTTACCCTGGGCTCTGACTGTCAGGCTGGGTTCTTTCCATTTCACACATCACTAGTAATAAGGGTTCAGTTGCCAAATAACAGATGAAAGGTGGGAAAATTAGTTTTACATTTTATCAATTCCGTATTTTATCCCTTTCCCCTTTGATATAACTTCTGACTCCATATTGCAAGACTTATTTTTGGTCTCTTGACTTGGAAGTCAATTGGGATCTTTCAACAACACTAAAATTTACTGTAGAAATTAAGGGAGCACATTGAACTCCATTTACTCTACTTTGGTTTAAAGCACCAGTGTTGCAGATGAGGCTTTAAAATAATGTAAAGTAAAAAGAGGTCAATGTGCTCCCTTCTCCTTTTTCTTTTATAGTAAATTTTTATAAGACAAGACAACACATCTCGGGTCTTCAACAACCAAAGATTCAACAGCCAAGGATTCCTCCGTTATTATGAGAGTAGCTCTTGCCTTGCTCAGCCTCTCCTTTACAGCAGGCATGGCAGTTCTTTATATCAACAGGCCCTGTAGATGAGGGAAACCCTGCTGGTACTGGCCTTCTCCCCTCTTCTTTGACACCTTCTAATCCAGCTGCACCCACATCCTGGTGTAAGGGAGAAGGGACGGTGTGCCAAGTGCAGGCTGGGGCAATACCAGGGGGAGGTAGAGCCAAGTTCCTCTACTCCTGATCCTGGAGCTTACACCAGTAACAGAAGCTTGTCTCTCTCACTAACAGAAAGGGGTCCAATAAAAAATATTACCTCACCCACCTTTCTCACCAGTGACAAAAGTAAGAGTAGGATTCTTGATGCTCTAACTTTCACTAGGGCTGGAATGCCAAGAACCAGGGGACTGCAGCTGGCTCTCTCTGGCTGCCACTCTCTGTTTGGACATAATGGAGAATCTAAAGGTATGTCTACACTATGAAATTGGATTGATATTTTAGAAGTTGATTTTTATAAATCAGTTTTATACAGTCGATTGCATATGTCCACACTACGCGCATTAAGTCTGTGGAATGTGTCCTCACTACCGTGGCTAGCATCAACTTACGGAGTGGTGCACTATGGGTAGCTATCCCACAGTTCCCGCAGTCTCCGCTGCCCATTGGAATTCTGGGTTAACCTCCCAATGCCTGATGGGTCAAAAACATTGTTGCAGGTGGTTTTGGGTACATGTCATCAGTCACCCCTCCCTCTGTGAAAGCACTGGCAGACAATTGTTTTGTGCCTTTTTTCCGTGCGGACGCCATACTGCTTTTAGCAGACAGTACAGTAGGACTGCTAACTGTCATCGTCCATCGCTTCTACTGCAACTCTGCTCTCCTGCTCTCATGAATCCACCTTGCAGATCCTCTTGTTGTTCTCTATAAATATCTATTCTGTGGCATCCGCCATCAGCCACCGCTTCCGCTGCAACTCTGCTCTCCTACAGATGCCATACCACAGCAAGCATGGAGCCCACTCAGATCACCGTGGCAGTTATGAGCATTGTAAACACCTTGCGCATTTATCCTGCAATATATGCAGAACCAGAACCTGCAAAAGCAGGCAAGGAGGCAATGGCAGTGCGGTGACGAGAGTGATGAGGACATGGACACATACTTCTCTCAAAGTACGGGCCCTGGCAATTTGCACATCCTGATGGCAATGGGGCAGGCTCATGCCGTGGAATGCTGATTCTGGGCCTGGGAAACAAGCACAGACTGGTGGGGCTGCATACTGTTGCGGGTCTGGGATGATTCCCAGTGGCTGCGAAACTTTCGCATGTATAAGGGCACTTTCATGGAACTTTGTGACTTGCTTTCCCCTGCCCTCAAGCACAAGAATACCAAGATGAGAGCAGCCCTCACAGTTCACAAGTGAGTGACAATAGTCCTCTGGAAGCTTGCAACACCAGACAGCTACCAGTCAGTTGGGAATCAATTTGGAGTGGGCAAATCTACTGTGGGGGCTGCTGTGATCCAAGTAGCCAACGCAATCACTGAGCTGCTGCTATCAAGGGTAGTGACTCTGGGAAATGTGCAGGTCCTAGTGGATGGCTTTGCTGCAATGGGATTACCGAACTGTGATGGGGCGCTAGATGGAACGCATATCCCTATCTTGGGACCAGATCACCAAGGTAGCCAGTACGTACAAGAGCAAGGGGTACTTTTCAGTGGTGCTGCAAGCACTGGTGGATCACAAGAGACGTTTCACCAACATCAACGTGGGATGGCCAGGAAAGGTACATTATGCTCGCACCTTCAGGAACTCTGGTCTGTTTGAACAGCTGTAGGAAGAGACTGACTTCCCAGACCAGAAAATAACTGTTGGGGATGTTGAAATGCCTATAGTTATCCTTGGGGACCCAGCCTACCCCTTAATGCCAGGGCTCATGAAGCCATACACAGGCACCCTGGACAGTAGTAAGGAGCTGTTCAACTATAGGCTGAGCAAGAGCAGAATGGTGGTAGAATGTGCATTTGGACATTTAAAAGTGCACTGGTGCAGTTTACTGACTCGGTTAGACCTCAGCAAAACCAATATTCCGACTGTTATTACTGCTTGCTGTGCGCTCCACAATATCTGTGAGAGTAAGGGGGAGACGTTTATGGTGGGGTGGGAGGTTGAGGCAAATAGCCTGGCTGCTGGTTACGCGCAGCCAGACACCAGGGCGGTTAGAAGAGCACAGGAGGGAGCGGTGCACATCAGAGAAGCTTTGAAAACCAGTTTCATGACTGGCGAGGCTAAGGTGTGAAAGTTCTGTTTGTTTCTCCTTGATGAAAACCCGCCCCCTTGGTTCACTCTACTTCCCTGTAAGCCAACCGCCTTCCCCGCTTCGATCACCACTTGCAGAGGCAATAAAGTCGTTGTTTCAAAATCATGCATTCTTTATTAATTGATCACACAAATAGGGGGAAAACTGTCAAGGTAGCCCAGGAGGGGTAGGGAAGGAGGGAAGCACCAGGTGGGGTGGTGGATGAAGGGAGCAGGGAAGAAAAAGGCCACACTGCACTTCAAAACTTATTGAATGCCAGCATTCTGTTGCTTGTGGAGTCCTCTGGGGTGGAGTGGCTGGGTGCCAGGAGGCCCCCTCCTAGCCCCGTCCGTGTTCTTGGGCATCTGGGTGAGGAGGCTATGGAACTTGGGGAGGAGGGCAGGTGGTTACACTGGGGCTGCAGTGGTAGTCTGTGCTCCTGCTGCCTTTCCTGCAGCTCTACCAGACGCCAGAGCATATCAGTTTGATCCCCCAGTAGCCTCAGCATTGCATTCTGCCTCCTCTCATCATGCTGTTGCCACCTCTCCTCTTGCTCCTGCAACCTCTCATCTTGCTCGTCCCTCCTGTCCCCGTGTTCATTTTCTGCTTTCCTGGACTCTGCCATTGTTTGCCTCCAAGCATTCTGCTGAGCTCTTTCAGTGCGGGAGGACTGCATGAGCTCAGAGAACATTTCATTGGGAGTGCATTTTTTTCCTCCTTCTTATCTGCGCTAGCCTCTGGGACGGTGGTGATAGGGGGAGTGTTGAAACATTTGCAGCTGTGGGAGGAAAGAAAGAGAGAGTAGTATTTAAAAAGGCACATTTTAGAGAACAATGGCTAGACTGTCTTTCACAGTGAGCCAAGCTGTTAACATTACATAGCATATGTGCTTTCGGTACAAGGTCGCATTTTGCCTCTTATATTGAGGGCCTGCTGGTTTGCTGTGAGAGATCACGCATGTAGGGCTGGGCAACAGAATTCGGCTTGCAGGTAGCCATGGTAAGCCACAGTCTTTCGGCTTCTTCAACCTTCATAACATGTGGGAATGGTTTCAAACAACAGCACCCTCCTTTCCCATACCAAGCACTCATTTGGTTGGCCATTTAAAAGGAGGGGCTGCGGTTTTTGGGTTAACGTGTAGCACAAACCCAACTAACCCCCCCCCCACACACCCAATTCTCTGGGATGATCATTTCACCCCTCCTCCCACTGTGTGACCAGTATCAGGGAAGATCCCTGCCAGCCAAACGCAAACAGCTCAGCGTGCACGCCCCCCCACCACATGGCTAAAAGTGGGGATGGTTTCTTTTCAGCTATAGGCAAACAGCCCAGCAGGAATGGCCACCTCTGAATGTCCCCTTAATAATGTCCCTGGAGGATTTCTGCTCCATCCCCAGACACGTTAATAGACTTTTCCAGTAGCTGTACTGGCTGCGAATGCATCCGAACTCCTCAGGGCAAATTAATCATTAAACACTCTTGCTTTTAAACCATGTATTATATTTACAAAGGTACACTTACCAGAGGTCCCTTTTCTGGCTTCATGGTCCGGGAGCCCGCCTTGGGAGGGTTGGGAGGGTATTGGCTCCAGGGTAATAAACCGTTCCTGGCTGTCGTGGAGAACAGTTTCTCCGTTTGCCTGTTGTGCACTATCCTCCTCCTCCTCATCTTCCTCATCCCCAAAATCCTCATCCCTGTTGCGTGAGACTCACCCCTTGCAGGTGTCCATGGACAGGGGTGGGGTAGTGGTAGGGGCTCCCCCTAGAATTGCATGCAGCTCATCATAGAAGCGGCATGTCTGGGGCTCTGACCCGGAGCGGCCGTTTGCCTCTTTGGTTTTTGGTAGGCTTGCCTCAGCTCCTTAATTTCTATGTGGCACTGCTGCGGGTCCCTGTTTTAGCCTCTGTCCATCATGCCCTTGGACATTTTTTTCAAATATATTGGCATTTTGTTTTTTGGAACGGAGTTCTGATAGCATGAATTCCTCTCCCCAAACAGCGATCAGATCCAGTACTTCCCGTTCGGTCCATGCTGGAGCTCTTTTGCGATTCTGGACTGCATGGTCACCTGTGCTGATGAGCTCGCCATGCTGGCCACACAGGAAATGAAATTCAAAAGTTCCCGGGGCTTTTCCTGTGTACCTGACTAGTGCATCTGAGTTGAAAGTGCTGTCCAGAGCAGTCACAATGGAGCACTCTGGGATAGCTCCTGGAGGCCAATACCGTCAAATTGTGTCCACACTATCCCAAATTCAACCCAGCGAGGTTGATTTCAGTACTAATCCCCTCATCGGGGAGGAGTACAGAAATCTATTTTAAGAGCCCTTTAAGTTGACAAAAGTGTCTGTCGTGTGGACGGGTGCAGGGTTAAATCGATCTAATGCTGCTAAATTCGACCTAAACTCGTAGTGTAGACCAGGGCTAAGACTGCATAGGAGTTATTCAGGTTGCAGAACCCTTATTACTAGTGATGTGTGAAATGGAAAGAACCCAACCTGACAGTCAGAACCCAGGGTGAGTTTGTGGGGTTGGAAGTTATGAATAAGAAGGTTAAAACATATTTTTTTACTTCCATACTGAGAAAATCTGAAAAGCAGATCAGTGACTCAGTGAATATGGAAACCCACAATGCCATATTGCAGGACCTCCTGCCTCAAGTCCCATGATGCCCTTTGCATGTTCAATGAGAGGGAGAAAATAGGGCAAATGGTGAGCTGGGATGCCTGAGTTTTTAGGTATGAGTTTGTAATAGGATTTGCATCAAAATGACTAGTGCAATTTTAGAGTATATTTGCAGAGATAACACATCACAGAGCAATTTCTTCCCCTGTGTTAGTACCAGAGACCTGTAGACTTACTGGGAAGAGCAACAAAAATTATTAGGTGGTCTGAAGGACTGATTTATGAGAAAAGATTAAAAGGGCAACCTATGTATAGCTTGACTAAGCAATATGAGCGCTCTCTGTTTGGACACAGTGGAGAATCTAAGACTGCATAGGTGTCATTCAGCCTGCAGAGTTGCAGTTTTCTAATTTGTGTTGACTGTGAAATCAAACAAATTTGAGAATAAGCAGCTCAGAGGACAATCATATTGTTCAGGAGAGGGGGGAATCTCAGTGTTTCTCTTCCTTTTTAAATTATGACAATGAAGGTTTGAGTGGCTTGTATGGATAGGAGACGGAATGCTGGGGAGATACTAGCAAACAAAGGGGGCATGTTTTTGATTTAAAGCTAAAGTAACAAATGCTAAAAATGGTGAGGAGGTGGAAATGCACAGCTGGGAGACAGATGAGTTGTAGGATGAGAGGAAGAGACATTGCTAAAATACATTTTTAAAGTTACATTTTTTTCCAGTATATAAACTTAATTTGGAGTGGAATATGAAGCATCATGTGGGCAGCTAAGTCAACCGAGTAATTTTTCTAGCATAATTTCATCATTGAGTAAAAGAGGGTTAATTAAAAAAAAATCTTACTATATATTGCATTACATATAAAGTGGGAACATTTACTAATAGATAAATTAATTGTCCGTGTATGTGATTTATATTAGAAGTGGAACGAAGACTATGAAACAAAATTTTGAAGCAATTGTCTGTTGCATAACAGCTGGTGAGTAGCCTTAGGTCCAAGTCCTTCACCAGGATCAAGCGGAAATAAAGGTCTGCCTACTCTGACCTCATTGTAGGATCGAAGATTTAGCCTCCCTGATCCTGCAGAGAAGGCTATTTGAAAGTGATAAGTGGCTGTGCAGTTTCTGCTGTGTTTGAGGTGAAAATGTAGTGAAGGTTATACGGATATGTAATAAGATACAGCAACTGTATGTAAATCACTGTCCTCTGTGTACTTAAATGTCTCTGAATTCTGTCCTTGGATATGTGAAGACATCTCTCCTAGAAGTCAACAGAAGCTGTGCATGTGACCCCATAGGCAAAATATCATTTTTAAATTATATTTTAATGTGTATCTTGTATTTATTCAGTGCTGAAAGATCTGTAACTATTTTTTAAAAATTTTAACTAAAAAAACTCTGCTTTTTGCTTCGGTTTAATAACAGTAATAGTGTTATTATGTTAAATATATGCCAGTGTTACAAAGCAAATAACTTTGTAAATTGGGTACCGATCTTTTAAAAAGATATATAAAATTGTCTTGTCTTTTTATAGTAAAGCATTCTACATATTAGAAACTACATAAGTTAAACGTTCAGATTTTTCAGCATTAATACATATGTAAAATGTACTTAGAAAAATGTCTATATGTATTTTGTTGTACTCACATTGTTAGAGTGCTTATCGAAGACCTCTCAGAAAGTCTACTTATTCCTACTTTGTTTTTAAAATACTGACCGACTAAGAAATATGTAAAGTGTGATGCAAACCAACAAAAGCCAGGAAATTAAAATTCTTAAAGCTGACCCCTAGGGCCAATCTTATGTCACCGTTAGGAGAAAAATGTCATCTTGAGATGAGGTAACGACAGGGTAAAACCTTTGCTTTAAGTTATTCGTAGCCAACCTTGTCTCATGGGTAAACATGCCTTTAAAAATGACAAACAACACATCCAGGGGTAGCTAAGAAAATCACCTATGGTAACTTTCTTTGGGATTTCTTATTGCATCTAGTCTTTTTATTTTTGCCTTCTACATTACAAACTCCCCAGGACAGAGACTGTATTGATAGCTGTGTCTTGTGTATTATCAAGCCCATGTTTTGTGCTTAGTACTAGTAGTAGTAGTAATAATAATAATTAATAATGTGGTCTCACAGAAATCTATATCAAGGCCATGATTCTGTAAAGACATGCTACAGTGATTTCTTGGGAGTAAGGAGACACACAGCAGGGTTTTCACTACCTATAAAGCTCACTAATGAGCAATCCTGCGGCCTCGTACAAAGCCCACTGAGGGAGTCCTTTGATTCTTTGGATCAGGTCCAAATCGAAATTATGACACTGCTCCTGCTCTCATAGAAGTATTTTACAAGTTTTGCCACTGATTTCAGTGGGCACAGGGTTAGGCCCTGCTTTTGGTTTGTATGAGATCAGTAAATGTTGATGCCTGAGCTATTCTTTTAGTACATCTATAGTAAAATGATCTTAGAAGTTCAGATTAAGTTCAAACAGTAACTCAGTGCCCTGTACCAAAATGAAAATAATGCTTAAAATAGCAAGCCTGATTCTGCACATCATATACTTAAAGCTGACTGGATAAATAAGCTTTGAGTTCAAATGTAGTGTGTGTTACTCTCTTACTCTTTTTAGCCTGAGGTCCAACCTAACAATTATTAAAGAACTCAAGGATTTCATAATGAAGCTGAAAGAGAAAATAAAAGTATTACCTGAGGAAATAATATATTGTGATCTAGCTGGCCAGGAGAAAGCATGTGCTTCTGTCTCTCTCATGAGGGAAGCAATGCAGAATGACACAAGTCTCTACCTTACTGCCCTGACACCTTCTCGTTTACCGTTGAGCTGTTGTTTTTTTTTTTTTGGCACAGGTTTCCCTTGTTAAGATGCCTGAGGCCAAAAGCTCAAACTATTTGGTTAAGAAAATAATAGCCTGAAGGGAAAACAAAAGCAATCCTCAAAACTGATGCTATCAGTGGCTTTGCATGTACATTAAACATTGACAAGATCATTTCAAAGAATTAGTGAGGATTTCCAGTGACAAGTAGCTGGGGTTTATTACTTTGTTGTGATATCTCAGCTTCAGAGATGACAGTGCTCCTTCTAACCTACGTACAGGAAGTGTGGGCATCTCCAAATATAGGAGCACCCAATACCATGAGCACAAATTAAACTGATATTCATCTAGATAACTCACTGTAAGAGGAACAAAAAAATGGTTCCATCAGCAAGCATAAACTGAACCTTTCCACAGCTAGTGAATTATTATTATAATATCATTGTTATGCTAAAAAAAAAAACCTTCAGAGGGTCTGTATAGTTGCCAGAAATGTTGGTGCAGTGCCAAGTGAGATCCTGTGGGAGAGATTTTAGGAGCTTGTGTTAGCAGAAGCTTAAAGAATTGTTACCAGTGGCTGGGATTATTATTTTCAGTTCTCAAGAGTGACTTTGTGGGAACTGGCTCTGTAGTCTAGTGAGAGATCAGAGTTTGGGACCCTAGCCTATGCTTGGGACTTATTGTCCTAATTTTAAGATTGCATTGGAAAGGGCAGCCTTTCAGTTGCATCCCCATTAATGCATTCCAAATTTTCCAAATTTTCTACCCTAAAGAGTCTGGTGTACTCTGCCGCATACAGATACAGTGCCTGGAGCTCTTGATTTGAATGTGCAGTCACACCCACAAACAGTGATCCTTGTGAGTTTGAGTAATTGAACTTATGTGGTCACTCCCTACCTAGAGAGGAGAGTGCCCAGTGACAAACCCTCCCACATCCCCCGAGTTAAAAACATCTAATTCACCTCCCTAAAAAACCACGAAATGCCTCCTAGGTCCTTCAGGAGACAAGGCCTTCAATCTCCCGCAACGACCCAAGCCCTCCTGACCTCTCAGTGAGCTACCGACCCTTCCATCTCCTCTGCAGAGATCTTCCCAATGGCAGTCCCCAGTGACAATATCTGTGGATGTGTTTGGCTTTGTTTACAGAGAGCCTGCGGACAATTTTCCTCCTATTCAAATGGGTTCCAGGAGTAACAACAGAAGTTGCCAGTTCAACTGTATCAAATCTTAAAGTTTTTGTGACTACTTACTCTATAGCCAAGAAAACTCCTATAGCTCCTCTCTACTCAACTTCTTGCATGCCTAATTCCAAAGTGACGCAGATCTTGCCGAACTGACACAAATTAATACATCTGTCACATTTTTGTGAAGCTGCAGGAGTACCCTTGACTATTTTGACAACCTTAGCTTGTGCCACTTCTATGACACAGTCAAGGTGTTCATGGTGGCTGCTTGCAGAAATATTTATATAATCTAGACAAATATTGACTCAGGAATTTAAGTACGGGGTGTGCAGGTTGTGGTTAAAAGTCCTTTTATAACATCCACTCCAGATTTCCCCCAAAATTTCACTCTACTGTTTATCAGGTCACATTCCTGGTGGCCCTCACCAAGACACACCTTGAAACTAAGGACTGTGGCAGGGGAAACATTTCTGTTCAACTTATGCAAACTGATACTGGGCTCAAACCACATGTTCATTATTCACAAAATAAACTCAGTTTTTTTCATAGTCTTTCTTCCAAGAAATAGTTCTATGATTTGTTTTTGAAAGATCTTTCATATGACGATGGTGGCACATTTTGGTTGCCCTCTAGGATCATCAGTATTTCTAAATCCGGAAAACTGGACATCTATCTTCACCATCTTATTTCAGAGCTCACTTACTCAGAGAAATGATAGCCTCATGGACTGAGAGAGATTGCACGGTCCAGTAGAAAGAGAGGATTGTATTCAGTTCAGGCAATCTAGGTTCTACCTCTGCCTCTTTCATTGACCTGCTATGGAAAAGAGCATTTCACTCTGCCTCAGTTTCCCTCTCTTTAAAATGAGGAAAATCACACTTACCCGCCTGGTAAAGTGTTTTGACAACTAAGGATGAAAAATGCCAAGTATTACTTCGATAGTTCCATCTTCTAGATACATTGGTAAGACAGCAAATTGTTCATAATTGCACTGCTTCACAAAATGATTTTATTTTTTTTTGAAGTGTAATCCTCACCTGATGCTACATGCTGCTGGAAAGTTTTCCTCAGTTTCTTTTAAAGACAATTATTCCATTATTATTCCATTCATAATCTCCATCTCTGTTTGGGACACTACTAACAAAATTCCATTATAGGACCTGTAGGCCTACATATGATGCTGACTATTAAAATGTCTTTACTCACCAGAAAATGATCTATCTTCTAGTTGACAGGTCCACAAATCTGGTCCTCTCTGTCAAAATGAAGATATAATTGCAGTAACGATATAAGAACTTGAGGTTTCTTAGATCTGAAGTAGGATATTGTATTCCCAGACCTGAAGAAGAGCTTTGTGTAAGCTTGAAAGCTTGTCTATTTCACAAAAGTTGGTCCAGTAAAAGATATTACCTAACTCACCTTGTCTTTGTATAAACCAAAACATTTATCCCTATTCTATTACAATAATTAATCCATATATCATAGCTTGGCTAGCCCTTTAAGGGGAGTTGTACTCAGCCTTGCTTGTGATGGCACCCTGAACCCCACCTATCCAGACTGTCTGGGAATGAGATGTCTTGGGTCAATTATCAGACTTACCTGCGAGGGAGTCAGGTTATTTCCATAAGGGGCTGGGAGAGCTCATTTGGGAAGAAAAGCACTAGGAATGAGGTTGTCTCCTGTGATAGGCCTTAAAGGGAGGGTGGCAGGACAGGAGGAGGCAAAACCCAGACAAACAGCCTGGCGGTACACCTAGGAATTAGGATCCAGTTGACGGAGAACTAGACTGAGGAAAAGACTCCAGGGATAAAACCCTGAGGATCAGAACCAGCTCTCCAGGGAGAAATTCTGAAGGGTCAGCACTCTACTTGAGAGCAGGGCAGAAAGATTTTAGGTTCCTTTGGGACTACTGTTCACTCTCAGTGCCCCAGTGGAGTGTGCTGAGAGAGATGGACCACAATGGGGTGCTGCAGAGGCCAACCCTGCCAGACCACAATAAAAATAAAGTATACTTCAGCTTTTCACTGGTTGGGCTTTTCCATGAGCAGGACTTAACCCCATGCTGGTGTAGTAGCTCATAAGTCTCCTTCTGTCCCTAAAGTTACAATTCTTTTCATCTTAGGTTTTTATACTGATATATCAGTCATCATCACAGTGATAGACCCAATGTAGGATCTGTAGACCTGAGTACTTCAAGAAATGCTTTTTTCCTTGTAACTAAGCAATTTTCCTATAACATGCATCAACAGTCCACATATTTCATTTGTCAGCATCTTATTTTCTTTAAGGAAATGTTTGTTGAATAAATGAACATGCTGTCTGTTTTCTTTGGAAATTTTGCTTGCTTGCATACCTTTCCTGTATTTTGATGAGTTTTTTAATTTGGATGGTCATAGCTGTGTTTGTACAACTGGCATTTGATGCCTTTGTTTATTGCAAAAGATTGGAGGGATCTTGTTAAAAGGTGATCCCTGTGCCTTGAAGCTCTAGAGGGTAAGGAGCTTTCTGCTCCCATCTGTTGGTGATCAGGGGAAGAACAGCCACAGAGCTGTTTTATCTGAATAGCCCAGTATTCCACATAGATAGATGTTCCTGAGGGTAAATTGTTCTCTGCTCCCATCTGTTTCAAAAAAACAGGGGAACTATGGCTATAGAGAGCTTCATTTCCATGTGCTTTCTACCCAGAATTCATCTGGTGACACTTTGGAAGTCACCATAACTGTACACAATTTCAGAATTGGGTAGTGGAATTGAACTAGAAGGGGGACAAAGAGGAGAAGGGTTTGTACCTTGTAGCAAGAAGAGGCTCCCTTTTGGTAGGGGTTTCTCATTGAAGCTATACAGCACAGTAGTAGAACTGGGTGAACTCTGGAGGGGCCTGTCCTACTCATTCACTAAATAAGTTGAAATACTATAGGTGGGTTAGGTGATGGATCCTCAGGACAGAACCAGGCAGCACTTCCCAAGGGACTGCTAGAAGGTACCTCAGGACTCTAGGACTATGTTGCTCACTGATGCCAAACATTGGGTGGGGTTTAGTGGATGAGAAAGGGGGAAGTAATATGGTGAAGAGATATTTGCCTGTTGGATGTTGTGATGGGGCTTAATCCCCATCATCTGTAAGGCACAGGAGAGAGCCTAATTATTATGCTTCGTACCTGGAAGGTGATTAACTGATTGCCTTCTGGCCAGAGGACTAGGAGCTAGGCTGTATAAGGAGCAGAGAGCACTCAGTTGGAGGGGGAGATGCAGGAAAGAAGAGCTAGGGAGAGTTCCAGTCTCATGGGAAGAGACTGGAGGAAGACCTGTGGTCTTGGGACGGGCTATGGCCAGGAAGCAGAACTACAGGAGGACGGTTAACTCCTGTGGTGGGCCCCTAGAGCAGAGAGGAGCCCTGAGCCAGGGTCTATGAGTAACAGGGAATGAGGTAGAAGTCCAAGAGGAGTTAAGGACTTATTGTTTAGAATTGAGCCCAGGAGCAGCGAAGGACCTTTTTGTTTAAAGATGAACCCCTGAAGGGAACTGAACTGTTATGTGACTTGGCCGGAGGTCTGAGCCACAGAGGACCCAGAAAGGCAGTCCAGAGAAGGGACTGACTGGGAATGGTCATCATGGTCAAGGAAGTGACCACTGAGGGAGCACAAGAGGCAAAGTCCCCTGTAATGCTGTGTCTGGGCATGACAGGATGCATTTGGTAAGGTAAGGTTGTGCATTTACAGATGTTCACACTGGTAGATGGCAAACAGAGTTAACAGACTCCTGCCAAAGTTACTGTGGAGGAGGGTTTATTTATCATCCCTATATCTAGATTGTTGCTGTGTTGTCACAAATTGATGCTGTTTGTTCCATTTTCCTCCAATTGAGTGTTCCTTGTTTCATAGACACTTTTAGTGCTTGCACATGGGTAAGTATTGTCTATTAATGGAGCTCAGAGAAAGTACTTGGTGATCCTAGAAATTCTGGGTAGAGTCTTGAACCGGTGGTATTTGTTAGTTTTAAGAGGGACACCTCACTATTTGAACCCAGCTTATGTTGCTGCTGACAATACCTGGCAGAAGGGTTACACTATGTAACCTATTTATCTTTGGAAACCTTGTGCATGCCTTGGAAGAAGCATAATGCAAGCCAGATAGATGGGAGTGAATGAGGATAAGAAAGTCAGTTCTGTCTTCGTCATGAGAGAAACTTGTAGACAGTTAACACTCGTCACTGACTCATAAAGAAGTACAGTGAATGGTGTTAAAAACTGCATTTGTCACAGACAGTAGCTGAACTTACCACAGTTCTTGTGAAATTTCCCTTTCTAAGTATAAGGAAGAACTGCAAGTTTCAGGATAAAGATAAATTTGATATTGTAAACAAGTAATTCCAGTATTAGAAACCATATCTGGTGTCTGCTTCTTCATTTATGGTTTATGATATCTCACTTTCTGCTAATTGTAATTCGAGTGTATTATGAGGAAGCTTCCCTTCTGTCAAAATTAATGTTGTTCCTTCTAATTCAAGTCTATTTACTATTGCTGGTTTAAAGAATCAGTTGAGTGCTGAACTTCCTTTAGGATTTGTCTGAGTTATGTTATTTTCACAGTTCCATCTCAGATCGTGGGAAATTTTCTAAATCCTTCAAATAATAGGAAAGATTACTGTAGAAATGCAAGCAAGTAGAAGTCTTGATCCAGCAAAGCACTTTTGCTCAACTTTTAAACAAACATTTATTCCCTTTGACTTCAGTGAGACTACTCATGGTTAAAGTTAAGCATGTGCTTAAATACTTTGAAGGATTGGGGCCTAAGTTCATAAAGACTAATTGATGTAAGGGTGTGTGTGGAATTGTTTGTCTCATGCTCTTTTAAATAATGCCATAAATGTAATGATCAGAAGCAGTTACGGCCTATGTTCTTTTCAAAAAGTTTTAGTATACAGATATTAAAAGATCTTTTTTCAAATACCCACTCCATTGTTGCTAACTGCATATCAGTAAGCTTACAAATATCTTGTTAAAAGTTGTTGACAGCTCTGGGAAGCTACATATCATAAAATGACAATGACACAATTTATCCCAGAAGAGATCCCTAAAATTTGTCTTATAAAATCACGAATAAACAAGTTGTTGTGTGTCATACATTAGAGGGAAAACAACATTAAGTCAGTCAAAAGTCACTTAGTCATCTCAAATATGAAACCCTAAGTATTTCTTAATATTTCCATTGCCTGGATTCACAGTTAAAGCTAAAACTCTAATAAAGGGGAGCGGGCAACTACCTCAAACAAGTGGCACATCAGGAAGACATCTGTTTCCATGAAGAGGATGGACAAAGTTTAGCTAACAAGAGAAGTCAAAGCTGTTTCCCTGTGATGAGGATGATCTAGGATGGGAGTGGGATGTGGATCAGGCAGTGCTGCCAATGTGAACCAGAGATTTGGGAAATGCTAAACTGGGGAAAGTTTGTGTGGGAGAGGGAGGAAATTGTGATTGACTAGGTCTCCAGAAAACAGCATGGGGAAGTTAGTTGTCTTTCAGCAGGAAGAGAGATTGAGGCTGTGCTAGTTCTCCTGTGCAAGGGCTGAGAATAATCCTGAGAGCAAAATGTTGACAGGTGCTTTCATAAAATACAGTGGTGTGGGGGTGGGTTTGCTCAATGTGGTGGCAGGTTAGGGTTGTGCATGGATCTTGCCCAACTAGGAGTTTGAAAAAGAATTGCAAATCATCTATCATATCCATTTTATCTAGATTTCTAAAGGCAGCAGGAAAGATGGTGATAAAAGGTGCAAAAGTCACTTTGTGTAGATTCTTTAGACAAGTGAGGACCACTAATATTTTGTAGGGATCCTTTTTTACTTGTTGAAAGGCTAAAGTCAGCTGGGTCTTTTCTTCACATTGTGTAAAAGGCATGAGTTCTCACAGCTATTTCTTACCAATGTGCAATAGACATTAGAAAAATAAGAGTATTATGAGGAATGCCTTATACTGCAGGAAAAATGAAGTGCTCCAAACATAGTGTGGTCTCAAGATTCAATTAAAAGAAGTAAGGATGGCTAGAAAAGTAAATTCAAGCCATAGATGTGAAAAATCCCCTTCCACCACATCATACAATCCCATCTTTCTGTCTCGGAAAAATGACACAAAGCATGAACTAATCTGGCAATTTTCAAAGTAAAGAAGATACCGCTTCTATGAATGCCACCAGTCACAGAGGAAGAAAGAGACTGAGCTGTCTGATTATGTTTATATAAGTTTTGTGTTTCTTACCAAGTTTCCAGTTATTGTGGAACTCTCAGCACCTGCCAAATAAGTGTTCAGGGTGTCACATTCACTTTATTTCACAAATGTCAAATGCTTCAGAGCACAGAGCCTTGGATAAATCCAATGCTTTTCACTCCAATTTGCAGAAATTTAACCTTTATGGATCCAACCTGACATGAAAATATTACAGACACCAGTGAACATAAAAGGTGTTGTTTTGTTTTTTCTAATGGCAAAATAAGCTTTTTTTTGTACCAAAAATGTACATGTATTGGGCTTGGAATGTATGTGACAGCCATCATCTCTTGGGACTGGTGAACCAGTTCAGCTGTAGGAGGAGCTGGCCCAAACTGCCTCCCAAAACTCAAACCAAGTCTTAGACCAGTATAACAGGGTTTTTTTCCTTGTTACGCTGAAACTTAGTTTTAGTGCCAGTGTGACAATAAAAGATGCATTTCAAACTCACATACAGCGTTCCATTTCAGGGAGGAATCTCTCACGTGCAGCGCTGTCAGCACACTTACTGCAAATCAGCGTTTATAGACTGGTCTTGTTTTTTGTGATTATTCTGTTTTTCAGTTTGAATATATATTGGGACCCTCCTATTGTCATCTTTTGATAAGCCTAGGAGCAAATATAGCTACCGTATCCATGAGCCACGTAGCAAAGGCTTTTATTTGATTTTTGATATTAATTCCACATCATTCTTGACCAAAGTAAACAAGACAGGAACACCTCCAACAGCTTCAGGTTGAGATAAGGGGGATCTGTTATTGTTTGTAACCATGAGTTTAGCACGCATGATGATTAACTATGGTAGGCTTAACCTCTTCATCTGAGTCCTGACAATCAAAGAATGTGGTGTCTGATTCTGCTGGATTTACAGAAGCTGAGAAATAAAAAATCAAGTCTCATTTATCATCCCTCAGCTGGCATGGGTGGATGTGCATATTGAGAAGATGTCTTCCCTCTTTTACAATCTAAACAAATCTATCTAAATCTAAAACAATATAATGGGCTTCACAGAAAAATAAAGCACAGACTATCAAAATGTGTACCAAGAAAGCATCTGCCAAAACAAAACCAATAAAGCTCTAATGGACGCCTTGTGACAGCACTGATTCTGCAGGGAGGAAATGTCCCTGAGCTTTCTATGACAAAACATCATAATAGATTCCCATGGATACACACTGATTTGGGAGTAGATATTGCACAAATCATTCTGAGGTTGAGGAACTTGCATCTACAACAACCCAAACAAAAGAAAATATTTATTCAAAAAAACTGAGGATCTTCACTCCAGTGCTTTTGTAACCCCTTGGGGTTTAGAGAGCATGGCCCCTTTAAATCTTTTTCCTACTGGGGAGGGGGAGCAGTGAGAGAAAGGAGGGAAACTTGGGGGTGTGGTTCTGGAGCCCCCGGAGAGAAGGGCTGCAGCAGGCAGGCCCTGGACAAAGTGAAGGAGAGAGAACCTGCCTGAAGCCTGGGAAGGACAGGGCGGCCGATCGGGACACCCCAGGACGGGAGCCAGGAGGAGCAGCACGGTGCCAGGGAGGAATTGCCCGAGAAGGACAGGCCGGAGCTGGACCCAGTATCACTGCTGTCCAGAGCTGCATGGGGCTGTGAGTACTGGGGCTTGGGACTCTGCACTTGGGATAAGGAGGGAGGCTGCACGTTTGTTAAGTGGGGAGGTTGTTGCTCTGTGTGGCTTTGCAGAGGGCAGCAGAAGAGGGCACCAGAGGGGTTTTTGGGGAAAGTTCACTGCCGCCGAAGCCGACCGGGAGCACCCAAGACTCAGCACTGGATTGGAACTTTGCTCAGGCCTCCTGAACTCTGTGTGCAGACAGATTGCTCAGTGTCTGCCCTTTCAGACTGTGCTACCACTGGGCCCGTGGGGCCTTGGTTTGGATGCAACCCTGTTCTACTGCTCCCCCTACATTTCCCCTTGTTGTTTTTCTCCTCTCATCCCTCTGTAAATAAATATCTCCCTTTGTTATATCCATTGTACTTTTCCTGTGGGGGGGTGTGTTCACTCTGTGGGGTTTGGAACAGGTGCCCCTGGGGTGGAAGGGATTTGTCTCTGCCTGCAGAGCAGACTCCATCTTGGCCACGAGGGCGCTAAAGTTACACTTGGTGGCCCGTAGGGGGACTTTGCAGTACAAACACGTGCACACACACACACCTACGCTGCGCACCCTGGGCTCTCCTTCACAGAGCAAAGAAACTCCTGAGTGACTTTCATCCTAGTTTAAAAAAAAAAAAACATGGAGAGGGGATTACAAGAAGACCTGTGCCAAGGGGCACGAGTCCCAGTAACCAAAGCTGTGCTGGTCGCGGGGTTCCCAGAAGAGATGGAAGCAAATGAAATTGAGGAGAGCCTAGATGCAGCTGAAATACTGGGGAGAGTGAAGGTCCACACCCGTATTTACAACCGCGAAGTGAAGGGCATGGTAGCACTATGTACTCACTCCCAGGAAGCCGATCTTGATAAAGTGGCCAAAGAGGTGCAAGGAGGCGGTACCCCCTGGACAATTCTGGGGGCAGAGCAGTCCCCTACTAGTGTGCCTGTGTCACTTGAGGTGGATTCTTTAGCGCAGAAATTGCAAGCTCTGATGGTGGGTGAGAAGCGGACAAGAGAGGAATTAATTTTGGCATTAGGAGGGCTCCAACACCCGCAGCACCCAGCCTGGTGGGATGGGCCAAAGGGCTGGAAACGGTCTCAAAGATGCATTGAAGCCGGCATATGAAAGTGCTCCATACAAGCGGCTACGTTCTTTCTCGGAGGTGTCACCTGTACCCTCGGGGGAGGATGATTACGAGACCTGGTGGGATTTTACGGTGCCACTTGTCCAAGAGTGGGAATGCTCTGATGCTGAGAAGCGGAAACATGTGCTTGAAAGTCCGAGGGGACCTGCCATGTGAATTGTCCGAGCCCTGAAAGATTCCCAACCAGCTGCCACAGTGCAAGACTATTTAACCGCTCTTGAGAGTGTCTACGATGCTACTGATAGCAGTGAAGACCTTTATTATCGTTTCTGCCATACCTATCAGGAGCCCCACGAACGATTATCGGATTTCATCAGGAGACTGGAGGATTTGCTACAACAGGTATTGCGGAAGGAGGGCATCCCCACCAAGCGCAATGATTTTGCTAGGTTGGACCAGATCCTTTGGGGCACCCGACAAGATGGGTTGATGTTGTGCTGACTGCAGCTGAGGGAGTGGGCCCCAAACCCAGCCCCGTTCCGCAAGCTCATTCGAGAGATACATGAAGAGGAGGAGCGATTGTTGCAAGTGGATGCAGTGGTGCAGCCAAAAAAGGCAGGGAGTCACACCACCACAGTGCTTGGAGAGATGGTAGAGGCCCCGTCAGTGGCAGCGGCATTGAGAGATTTGACCCAAGAAGTGGCCATGATGAAGGCTCAGAGACCTACTGTGCCATCCTCAACAGGGGAGAGTAGCAGGAGGGCTGATAGTCGGCGAGAAGGTTTCTGTTACAACTGTGGGAAAGATGGTCACTATGCCTTGGACTGCCAAAACAAGACAGATCATGCAAGGGTAACTCAGATTGCAGCAAACCATTAGGGAGCTTCAGGGAAATGCCAATGGGGCTTGGGGAAGGAGCAACCCAAGACCTTGAAATCCCAAGGCTCCCCAGAAAAAAACACAAATGGGTTACCCAGATGGGCTGGTAGGCCCTCAGGCTTTAGTACCTGTTTATATAGAAGGACGACTGTGTGAGGCATTGCTGGACAGCGGATCACAGGTCACCATACTCTATGAATCTTACTACCGAGAACACCTGCAGCATTTACCCTTGCATCCCCTGTCTGGACTGACCGTCTGGGGAATTTGCTGTGACTCCTGCCCCTATCTGGGATATATCCTGTTAAATGTCCAGTTTCCAAAGAACGTTGCGGGGGTAAACCAGGAAATAGAAACATTGGCACTGGTCTGTCCAGATCCAAAGGGAAGAGAGTATGCACCTTTAATCCTAGGGACAAATGCAAATCTGTTCCAGAGATTGGCGTGGAAATGCCGTGAAATGGCAGGGAACAACTATCTGCAGAAGCTGCCAATGCATGCTTTTATGTAAAGCAGCATACCAGCGAGCAAGGGGTCCTCCATCCCAAGAGGAGACCAAAGCTAGACCTTTTGGGAGGGATAGTTTCCAGTTTGGGGTTCCCCCATTCCTGCTGAGTGGAAGGACTGCCTGTGTGAGAAGTTAGCCAAGAAAAAGGCTGTTTTCTCTATGCATGAGTGGGATGTTGGGTGTGCATATGATGTGGACCACCATATCCAAATGCAGGATGGTTGGCCTTTTCAAGAGAGGTCAAGACGATTAGCCCCCGCTGATATTGAAGATGTGATACTGTGTTCAAGCCAGTATCATTGAGGAATCCAGGAGCCCCTACGCGTTGCCAGTCATTGTAGTATGAAAGAAAAGTGGAAAGGTCCACATGTGCATCGACTATTGCACTCTGAACCGGCAAACGATTCCTGACTAATACACAATGCCCCAGGTGGATGAAGCCTTGGATAGCCTGAATGGTGGCTGCTGGTTCTCTGTCCTTGATCTCTGCAGTGGATATTATCAAGTGCCCATGGCACCAGAGGACCAGGAGAAGACCGCTTTCATCTGTCCCTTAGGGTTTTACCAATTTAATCGGATGCCGCAGGGAGTATCTGGAGCCCCAGCCATGTTTCAACAACTCATGGAGCAGGTGGTAGGGGACATGCACCTGTTAGAGTGTCTGGTGTACTTGGATTACGTTGTAGTGTTTGGGTGCACTTTAGAAGAACACGAGACTCAGCTGTGCAAAGTCCTGGATCGTTTGGAACGGGCTGGCCTCAAGTTATCCTTAGACAAGTGCATCTTCTGCCAGACATCCGTGCGGTATGTGGGACACATAGTGTCTGCAGATGGTATAGCTACAGACCCAGAGAAGGTGAAGGCGGTAACCACCTGGCCGAGGCCCACGACTCTCAAGGAATTACAGTTGTTTCTGGGATTCTGTGGCGATTACCGCAGGTTCATAAAGAATTTTTCGCACATCGTACGTTCACTCACAGAGCTCACCAAGGGATACTCCTCCACAAATAAGAATGGAAATCCACCTCAGCATCAATACTTTAATGTGGGTGCACTTTTTGGAAAGTGTTGGACTGCTGAGTGTGAAGAAGCGTTCCGTAAAATCATTCAACAGCTCACTCAAGCACCAGTTTTCGTGTAACTTCACGTTGATGCAAGCTACACTGGTTTAGGCGCTGTCCTTTATCAAGAGCGTGAGGGAAAACTCCAACCAGTAGCATTTGCAAGTCGAGGTCTCATACCACCTGAGAAAAACTACCCTGCTCATCAAGTGGAGTTCCTGGCATTGAAATGAGCCATCACAGAAAGGTTCCGTGACTACCTCTATGGGGCCAAGTTCACTGTAAAAACTGATAATCCTTTGACATACATCAAGACAACAGCAAAATTATCCGTAGCAGGGCACCGGTGGTTAGCGGCACTTTCTGCCTATGATTTCATGCTGCAGTGTCGACCCGGTCAAACAAACATGGATGCAGATGCCTTGTCTCGGTGGCCTCACTCTAAGGATTTATCACCCAATGATTAGGTAAATGTGGGGACTCCTGAACTGAGAGCTTTATGCCAACGGGTATCCATTGTGGAGGAAAAATCCACAGCCAATGGAGAACGAGCAATTGACTGTCTGGGTGCACCACCAGAAGCCATACCCATAGTCTACTCAAGTTTTACTAGAATATAGGACCCTCAGCTGCCCAGACTAAAGGATCGAGAGGTGGAGCACTCCCAGCGAGTTGATCCACGGATGAAGGATATCCTTTATGCATTGGAAAGGGGAAAGGACCCCAAGGCTATTTGACTGAGTCACCCAGAGGAGGCCCTTTTGCTGAAAGAATGGGAACACCTATTGGTTCCAGATGGATGACTTTATCGAGGGCAGAAGCATCCCCAGAGGCCTCAGCACCAATTGCTTTGGGTACCGCAGAAGTACCGGCGAGGCGTGTTAGAGGCCTGCCATGATCGAATGGCGCATTTAGGAGTCAAGCGATTGGAGGCCCTAGTTAAGGCAAGATTCTATTGGCCCCGGATGGGGCGTGACATCGTCCACCATGTTCGCACCTGCACCAGATGTATCCAGCGAAAGACTCCGCCTAAGCAGGCGGCCCCTCTTGTCAACATCACAAGTTCTGCACCAGTGGAGCTTGGCTTTATGGACTTTTTATCATTCGAGCCTGACCACGGGTGTATTGCAAATATCTTGGTGGTCACTGACCATTTTACTCGTTATGCCCAGACTTATCCCACCAAAGATCAAAAAGCTTCCACGGTTGCCAAAATCCTGTGGGAAAAGTTCTTTGTGCACTGTGGGTTGCCCGCCAGACTACACTCTGATCAGGGATGGGATTTTGAAAGTCGGTTAATAAAAGAACTTTGTAAGATCATGGGGATCAAGAAATCACTCACCACCCTTTATCATCCACAAGGGGATCCGCTGCCAGATCAATTCAACTGCACACTACTGAATATGCTGGAAACTCTGGAGCCTCAGCAGAAAAAATACTGAAGCCAGCACATGGAGCATTTGGTACATGCGTATAACTGCACTCGGCACGATGCAACTGGGTTCACACCATACATGCTAATGTTCGGTTGAGAAGCCCGGTTGCTGGTTGATCTCTGTTTTGGAGTGTCTTCAGATGGGCACTCCCAGAAACATACTTGGGGTATGTGACTCACCTAAGAGATCAACTGGAGGAGGCATATAGGATAGCAAAGCAAGCAGCTGGTCACCAGAATCAAAAGAATAAAACCCGATGTGATCAGCAAGTGAGGCAACAGGAGATTCAGGTTGGTGACCCAGTTTTGGCCTGAAATCTTGGACTACAGGAAAAACACAAAATTGCAGATTGTTGGGAGTCACACCCATACATTATAGAGAAGAAACTTGGGGATCTACCAGTGTATTGTATCTGTCCTGAGGGCAGTCATAGCCCCACCAGAACTCTCCACTGGAATCATCTGTTAGCTATAGGACAAATATTGTTTCACCATAAGGATGTTTCCACAGATTCTGAGCCTCCTGGCCCCGCGAGTTGGACACAGTCCCAACGACAGAAATATACCAGTCCTCTGCAAGTGCCTAGCTCCTCGGAGCGTGAGGATGAAATGGGGTTTGGCAATCATCCAGTTTGGAATGCCCCAACCCTAATGGATCCTCTAGTTGTCGCACAAAGAGATGATGAACAGGAAGAACCTACACTGAGCACTTCCGAGGCCCCACTGATGCTGTGGGGACTTCCCAAGAACATGATGAGGAAGGTTTGGTGCAGGAAGAGAAAGCTGTACTGCAAACAGCCACTTTAAACCCAGACGCCCTCAAATTTGTGCCTCAAGGACCCATCATCTTGCCTCCGTGGTCGGTGGTTTCACCTCAGCCAGCCTAGACGTTACTCTAGGGAAGGGAAGCCCAGGTGTGTGCTGATGTATGATTGTTTAGGGGAACCCAGTGACCTACAGATCTCTAGGGTGCCACGAGGGGCGAGTTGCCTCATGGGAAACCTATTCCACCCCTTGGGGTCCTGTGGGATGGATAATGGAAATGCTCCTGATGAATGGGGGCCCTAGGTTTCCTGCTGGGGATCCATGGTGTAGAGTTGCTCACCTTGATGGGGACATCAAAGATTATTAATTTTGGGGGCAGAGGAGAGTGTAACTCCTTGTGGTTTAGAGAGCATGGCCCCTTTAAATCTTTTTCCAAAGGTGGGAGGGGAGCAATGAGAGAAAGGAGGGAAACTTGGGGGTGTGGCTCTGGAGCACCTGGAGAGAAGGGCTGCAGCAGGGAGGCCCTGGACAAAGTGAAGGAGAGAGAACCTGCCTGAAGCCTGGGAAGGACAGGGCGGCCGATCAGGGACACCCCAGGATGGGAGCCAGGAGGAGCACGGTGCCAGGGAGGAATTGCCCGAGAAGGACAGGCCGGAGCTGGACCCAGTATCACTGCTGCCCAGAGCTGGAAGGGGCTGTGAGTACTGAGGCTTGCGACTCTACACTGGGAATAAGGAGGGAGGCTGCTAGTTAGTTAAGTGGGGAGGTTGCTGCTCTGTGTGGCTTTGCAGAGGGCAGCAGAAGAGGGCACCGGAGGGGTTTTTGGGGAAAGTTCACTGCCGCCGAAGCCGACCGGGAGCACCCAAGACTCAGCACTGGACTGGAACTTTGCTCAGGCCTCCTGAACTCTGTCTGCAGATACATTGTTTTCAGACTGTGCTATCACTGGGCCCGTGGGGCCTTAGTTTGGATGCAACCCTGTTCTACTGCTCCCCCTACATTTCCCCTTGTTGTTTTTGCTCCTCTCATCCCTCTGTAAATAAATATCTCCCTTTGTTATATCCATTGTACTTTTCCTGTGCGTGTGTGTGTTCACTCTGTGGGGTTTGGAACAGGTGCCCCTGGGGTGGAAGGGATTTTTCCTGCTGCATTCCTGTGTGCGCCGTCTCTTGGCCAGAGCTGCCTGCAGAGCAAACTCCATCTTGGCCATGAGGGCGCTAAAGTTACATTGTATTAAGCTCAACACAAAGCTGGTATATACTCTGGAAAGGAGTAGGAAAAGTGGGTATGTGAGTTAGGATACAAGAGTAAGAGGTAGAGAAGTAGATTTGTGAGTTGCTGAGTAGGGCTGGCTGAAGAACAAGAATTCTGTTTTGTAAAAATGTTTTGAGTTTTTGAAACTTGTTTTCATTCTGCATCAGCATGAAACAGAACATGAATTCTTATTTGGAAATTGTAGTTCTGTGTATAACCTGGCAATGGTGGGAATGCAGATTGGCCGGTGCTGTGATGACATTCTCACACTCATAGTATAGCCTTCTAGAAGGGAGCAATTATGAGTGACAGGCATGCAGTAACATGAAGTTGCAGGAATCACAGGGTTAAAGGGGCCCGTGGGAGGCAAAGAGTTCCATTTGAGTATATTCACAGGGAATGATAGGGGGAACCATACTGGAGCTCCAAGTTTGGCACAGAAGAATCGGATACTTCTGCATGGATGGTTCAGCTCTTCTGCAGATCAGCGGGGATCATGGGCGGGTCCTGCAGCCTGATCCATAGGAAGCAAGCCCTGTGGGGAAATTGTCTTAGAAGGGCCACAGAGAGGTGTTATAATATCATTGTGCAGTAAAATGAATGTATTTCATTATAAAAACCTATTAAACAGATGCTAAATGATTGCACCTCTAGCAATGGTTATTATTTATATTCATATTAGTATTTTAACCCTGCTTCCAAAAAGTATATATCTTAAAAGTATCTATACGTGCTTGCTCTAAAGCACTATATTTGTTGTTTCTTGAGGGAGAGATTTATGGTCGTCAAAAACATTATAGATCTATTAAACATCCTCCATTTGGGAGGGTATTCTGATTTAGATGGATTCATTCCAAATGTCACCTGGGAAATGTGTACTTCCCAACATGCTGAAAATTTCTGCTAATTTGTAGCAGTCATAATTCATGAGTAGTTGCTATAAGAAGGATATTGTTGCTTCACGTTCTGAGAAATTAGGGTTATAAACAGGGAATTCAAAAATATGAAACATTAACGACAGTTTCTCGAAGATCAAAAAAAAGCAGACGAATAAAATAAAGGGTATCATTATGGAATTCCTTCAATGGGACAATTACAGAAAACATTCAGCTCCTCAGACGCAATGGTAATAACTGAGAATGTAGACCTGTTAATGTAAGGTGTGTTATTGGTTTCCTTTACACTCGTGTAAATCCAGAGCATCTCTTATTTTGATAGAATTATTATAGGGTGGCAGTGTGGTCCAGTGGCTAGGGCAAAGAACTGGGACATAAGAGACTTGCGTATGACCGTGGAGAAGTCACTTCACCCTTCCATGCTTCAGTTTTCCCATCTGTAAAATAATTGTAATGATGGATAATGTAAAATGCATTGAGGTCTTTGTATAAAAAGTGCTATGTAAGAGCCACATCTTTATAACTCCTTCAGGGTGATGTCATTTATTATGCCAATACCATGCCAGGTTGCTTAACATGTATTCTGCACAGTAGACACACACACTCAAGCTCATTTAGGTGAATGGCCTATGTCAGAGTGATCAAGTCTCTTCCTCTTGATAAATTTAAAAATGTGTTTAAATATGTAGAGGTTTTTTTATACATATTAGACCTAGGGGGGGAAAAAACAACCCTTTTCATCTGACATGTTTGTGAAAAGATGTTTTTGTGTGTGGACTGGGTGAAAACACTATAATTTCTCTTGGCTGGGAAACAGGCTGAGCAGAAATATTTGTAATATTTGCTTTAATCTACTCTTGGCAAGAGTATGGCAAAAGAAAATTAAAATTTCCTTCTTAGGCTGGGAACCCATTACGACAAGCTGCTGTACACCAGTACAGTACAGTACAGCAGCTTGTCGTAATGGGTTCCCAGCCTAAGAAGGAAATTTTGCTGAACATTTACAGCAGGGCTGCACAATCACGGAACTCTTCAGTTTGCAATGCAGCTTGTGACCTGAATCCTGCAGATTTGGTTTGCAAATGTTGAAAATAAACCAATCCCAGCAGGTTCTCTTGGAAATTCCTTGGTCATTACTGCTGAAGTCTGACCCTACTTATTGTACTATGTTTTGGCAGAATTAATGGACCTGGCCCAGTGTTAGTGTCTAGATCTGCTGCTGATACAGCTGCTTGCTGACTGTTTATCATAGTTATCTTGTACACTAAACTAGGGGTGGGTTAAAACACTATCATCCTCCTCTGTTCCTCCCCCAAAATATAAATGTAGGAGTCTGGAATTTCCTCATGGCTGTCTCTTTGGAAGTTCCACCTTAAAACTCTTTCAGCAAAATCCCTGGAGACAAATGCTCCAACGCCATTTTTTATATTCCTTAACAGCATTCTCTGCAAAGTGGGACTCTGAAATGCCTTAGAAAAAGATTTGTGTAGTGCACAAAAAAAGGTTGCACTACAATACTGCTTATGTGGTGTCTTGCATATGTTGTATTATATTGCATACTACTGACCAGTCTGTTCCCTCACCATCTAAAGCAAAATCACCGTGAAGGTGATGTTCTCCCTAAGGCTGTCATTCCCTCCTGAGAGAGAATACTCTGAGTTCTTAGTTTCTTCTTCACTTCTCTGGCAATGGAGGGGTTATGATGAACTCTTTGACCCTCCCAAAGTTCAAGCAGGTTTAGCCCCAGGCCCCTGGATCTCCTGAGATCTTTGTAGAACTCATATAAACTGCCAGAAGCAAGAACCATCCACAGGGAGGCTCTTTTGCCTCATTACAGTGTTGGGGCATCCATGCCCTGTATCTGACTTCACCTCCTCTTTTCAGTCTCCCGGTCTACCTTCTTGCATATACATGAGACCAGCACCTGGGAGCAAGTAGGCAGGAATCCTGAGGCTTCCTGTCCTCTTAGGGGAGGGAGAAGAACAGGAACATGCAGAGTTGGGAAGGGGAATTAAGGTCCCTTTCTCCTATATCAAATGTATTGTTTTGTCTTTTGCACGGGTGCATTCTGTTACCTTGCAAAGTTGTCCTTTTTGCTTCAGCTTTCTCCTCTATAAAATGTGGGTAATACTTACTGTGCCTACCTCACAAGGATTAATGAGATAATATTTGTAAAATGCTTGGAAGATTTAAAAAAAAAATCTGTGAACCTGTGAAACCTAAATGTTGTCTATGGGTTCAGTGGAGATAGGAGCTTGAGAGATCTCATTTGAATGTCCAAATGATGTTTGGGTTTCAAGGTTCACTGGTTTCATCTTGTTTGTGCTAGGACACCAAAAAAAAAAGGAACTAACATGTGCCTCTCGTCACCCTGACCACTTTGCATATACGTTAAGGCTGTCCCCTCCCCCCCCCTTGTTAATTTTCTTTTTAGAGTGTAAGCTCCTAGGACCAGGAATTCTTCCTTTGTGTTTGTCTGGCACTTAGAACACTGAGGGTCTTGACCCTGGCTTGGGTCTCTGGTGCTACTACAATACGAAGAATTAATATTAATGCCCTACATTTTCAAAAGTGACTAGTGATTGTAAGGTATCAGTGTTTGATACCCAACTTGGGGCATCATAAATTATCCTGATTTTTAAAATGGTGGGTCTTTTCTAAAAACGGACTCGTTTACATTGTCTCAAGTTTAAACCAAAAACTGAGACTTCCCAAATTACTAGTCACTCTGAAAATGTAGGTTCATAATAGTAAAGCACACCAATTTAGCATTAGAGTGCATGAATGGACTTTTAAAACGAAAGTATTTCAGAAATATGCTTGCCGAATGCCATGCATTAGGAAAGATATGTAGACATAATGTCAAACAAATTCAAGTGTTTTTCCATGGGTTTTAAAAAACAATATTGCTTACTAGCTAGGGAATGATCAGACTGGGTTATATGTGATCCTCACAGGCCCCTTGTTTATCTCTCCTCCTCTCTCTTGGAGTGTTCTTTAGCTGGAAGTGCTCCATGCTGGTAAGACTTCCAAATTCAGGTCTCCAAGCATGTGTCTATACAGCCATTAAACTCCCATGGTTGGTTCTTGTCAGCTGACTCAGGTTCCTGGGGCTTGGGCTGTTTAACTGCTGTGTAGATGCTCAGGTTGGAGCCTAGGTCTCTGGGACCCTCTTCCCTCATGGGGTCCTGAAGCCCGGGCTCCAGCCCAAGCCTGAACTTCTACACAGCAATTTTTAGCCCCATAAGCCCGAGTCAGCTGATGCAGATAAGCTGTGGCCATGCCGTGGATCTTTTATTCCAGTGTAGGCGTACCCCAAGAGTTTCCTCAGAAATGATATTATCAGTCAACTGGAAGCTAAGATGGTGGCACTTGGCATTTATGACAGGGTTCCACATGTGCTGGCTAAGTCCTCTTCATTATATGGTAGCAAATAAGGTATCTGGACTCTAATATGGCATGCCCTCCCATGTGACAGACAGTTACATAAATAGGAAGAAATGCTAATAGACACCTACGTGATGAGTCCTTGCAATAAACCAGACTGCTAAAAATGGCCACAGAATGATTTGGCTCACACCATGGCTAAACTGTAGTCAGTACAGAATGCATGCCTGACATCTGGGTTATAGAAATCCAACAGAGAGCAAGCCATTATGAAGCAGGCAATATGATATTCTATCCTGGCTGCCCCCAACTTGATTATGACTAACAACCCCTCCTTGACATTACAGTATACTTTATAGATAAACTGGGGAAATAGCAAGTAAGACTGTTAAGCCAAAGAAAGAAAAGGAAAATAGAAATAGAGGTTGGTAGTGATTATTATTATTTTGTTCTCCTTGTAGCATCCGGCAGTTTTCCTTTTCCAACTCAAGAGTCACCTTCCAAAGTATCTGCTTTCTACATTGCTGGTTTAAATACAGATCCTGAAATACATCAGTAAGCCCATGGAATTTCTCTTTCTGTTAAGTGCATTAGATAATTTGGGAGAGGCTTGCAAGTAATGAATGGCATGGCTTGGAAAAAATAGTTGTCTGATTTAGAATGTAGAGTTTGTTGAGTCTTTAGTGCTAAACCAAAATGTATGTCTGTCAAAATGTCAGCGCTGATGGCTGATTGGGAGTTTTCTTAACTAAATGTTAAAGAGAGAATTAGAAAATTATGTACAGAAGTGGACTGGGCTCAGTAAATTTTCCTGTCATCTTGAATATGAATGTATTTGAAAATTCTCAGACATGCACGAGGAAAGTAAATGTACAAAAGACTGCACTCAACAACAAATACCCTAAAAGATTGCTGTATTTTGACAGTTATAGACAGAGCTGATAGTGCTGCCTATTATTAAAGTTTCCTGACACTTGCCTTTTGTAAGATCCAATTCCTAGTTGCTTATAACTTTGCAAAATTTTAAAGATTTGGGTTTAAATTTTCCATACTGAATGTCTGCCTATGGCTTTTGTTTTCCCAGATAAAATGGTTAAACTGTTTCCAAGAACAAGACTTGGGAAAAATACATTGTTTTGCCCACGTTAAAAAATTCTGTCAACCTCTTCTTTGAAAACGTCTAGAGTCAAAGTGCTTTGGAGCAGGGACGTGAAATTTGGCAAGGGGAATGGCCTCTGTGTGAAAGATGTGCCCTTTACTATTCCTGAGACTGGGACAAGAAGCCTGGGAAGGTGGCAACAGAAAGAAAGAAGGGAGGAAGACTGAGATTGGATGAGGAGCCCAGGGAGGGAGACCCAGACTGGGAGACAGTGAGGGAGAGACAGATTGAATGAGGAAGGAGTAACTGGGACTGGCTGGGCAAACAAATTGAGACTCAGCATTGGAAGGAGGACAGACTGATATTGTAGGACAATTGGAACTTGCACAGTGAGCTCTGAGAGGGAAACTAGGACTGGCTGGGTAAGGAGAGTCGGACTGAGATGAAGAGCATGGTGTGGGGAAGAGACAGGATTGGGACAGGGACAGATTAGAGGGGACAGGGCAGAAGAGGTCACAATTAGGTGGGTGGGGGAGGGAAATCAGTCAGAAGAATCTGTACCTTCTAGAGTATACTCCCCTTTGGAACCTAGAATGGAACCCAGGATTCCTGAATTTCACCATTCTCTGCTGTCAGCAAGTGTCTGGGAAAGTGTCCCATCCCCTTTTAGTGCTGATGCACACAGAAGATGACAACCTAGTATAGCTGTCAGTTACTCTTTTAGATCAAGTGGCTGGGGGTCTGCATGGTAGATCTAAGGGATACACCCCTTCTGATTAGCCATGTGAGTGTCAGTATCAAGCCACGTGATAGAATTTCTGTTTTTTCAGTTTGCTTTTTAAACCCATAGGAAATCTCTCTCTCACACACACTAAATCTCTCCCTCTCTCCTCCCATCCATTAGAAGAGCATTATTAGGGGTTGAAAATCAAGCACTGAAATGACGGAATTAAGACTCCCATCTATGGATGAATTAGGGTTGTTTAGTAAAGGAGACTGTTGTCTGTAGGAGTCCTGCCTCATTGTTTCAGAAATTGGAAGGTGTGTAGTGAATGAGGCAGGGGATGGCAAAAACAGACAAGGCAGTCTCACGGTTAAGGCAGTTGAATGCCGACAATTGGACTCTATCCCTGCCTGGGCCACATTGTTCCTATGGGATGTTAGTTAAGTTGCTTTCAACCATACATTTCACAGGTGATCACTCACGGCATTTCCCTCATTTTCCGGTTGCCTAGCTGGATATCCTGGTATCTGATTTACAGAAATGCTGAGCACTCACAGCTGCAACTGAAGTCAATAGGATCTGTGCTTAGATATATACTGTGCTATATAATCCTAATACTCTTTAAAAAAATCAGACCCTGTGTTTGTCAAGTCGGGTGCCCCAAATTAGGTATAACTTTTTATCTTAATGCTCGCCAGCTGTGAAATGAGGATAGTACCACCCTGTCATCTCCGAGGGGTGTTATGAAGATAAAGTCATGGATGTTTGTGAAGCACCCAGACACTGTAGTGATAAGCACCACAGAAGGTCCAAGAAGAAATGAACAATTCTGTCTTCAGTGCAGGGTTTGAATAGTGTGCAGTAGCTACGGTCTGGGCCACCTATTGAACAAGGAGGATAACCCAAAATATTGAATAGCTGTTTACTAAGTAAGCAACCACCATTCTGTGCACTGGATGAGGCCAGGACTCGGTGGGTGGAGGAGGCAGGGCTCCATGTGGGGTGGGAAGCACGTGTTCAAGTGATTAAAAACTGCATCAGAACACAGCTGCACAGTGTAGTCTGTGACAGAGTGCTAGCTGTAGCAACTGGTCACTGAAGTTGCTGTAGCAGAGAGAAGGCTGCAGGATTAATTGGAAGCAATTAAGCAGTTTCTGTTGGTTTACTGACAGGTGGGTGGTAATGGCTGGGGGCTAATGAGACAATTGGTTCAGTAACTGGGTAGCTATATACCTGGGATTCGGGGGGGCACTCCAGAGGTGAGCTAGGGAGAAAAGAGAAGCAGTGCAGAAGTCTCCTACTGTTGTATAGTCTTGGTATGCTCTGTTGTGTTTAAACTGAAGATTAAATACACAGGGGGTGAAAGGGAAACTGTCTGGGTATGTTTGTGACGGAGTGCATTTTTAACTCCCTCTCCTCACTTTTCCAACTAAAGTGAGGTAAAAGCGATATACCATTAAAGATTGTCGGAAACAAAAAAGGCAGCGAGTGAGGAAAAATATATCTTAAAAAGTTGTTTGCACAACAGTTGGAATCCATGATGAGAATGCCATGGATATTTGGTAACAGTGGAAAAGAAAGTGACACTTTTGACAAGGGGAACAAAGCAGCTGGACTCTCCATCAAATCTTTCCTCTTTGACACAGCAAAAGCATTTATTTGTCTAGCAGTTAAATTCTGCACAAGACTTGACAGAACTGTTGGCTGTCTCTCTAAACCATCTTCAAAACACTTGACATGGTAATTCAGAAATGTTTATGAAAATTACAAATATAACAAATTAAACTCAGGCAACTCTGTGCATAAGCAGATCATTATGGGTAATATTCAGAAAGTGCAAATCAATTAAGTGTCTTTAGAGAACAGAAGTTTCTCAGCCTGATTTTGTTTTCACACCTGTTCTATACCTATGAAACTCCCTTGGCTGCTCTGGTATCACTCTGGCTTTACACCTGGGGATAGTTCTGGCTTTCGATCTCTTTAATGACACACATCTAAATGAGAAGGGTTTGGCTGTGAAATTCATGTCTTTTTTTTATCATTTATTGGTTTATGCTTCACAGCATAAGCCCGTTTCTAGGTATTAGTGGTTAGAGAGAGCTTTCCTGAGACAGGCTATCCCATGCCTACCTATCACACTGAGTTGAGGATATAGTGGTGGTTGCTTTCGTTCTTCTCTTTGTGCTTGCCTCTGAAACATCTGGTCTGATCCGGTATGGCAATTCCTATGATACCACCTATTATGTGCTAGACACTTTGCAGACAGAAGAAGGAACAGCCCCTGTCCCCAAGAAATCACAAGGTGAGGACACACACATACGCCCCAGTACACAGAGGTTAGGGGGAAACAGGGTGGTGTGCTATCTGTGTTTGCAGTGTATGCATTGCATGCCCCAGAACTGGCTGTGCCCATGGTGTGAGATCATGCCTCACAGAGGATGATATTTTGCATACAAGAGTAGAATTGTATTCCTGACTAAAAATAACATGGCACACCACTGGGGACCCAACATATACTTTATATGTGGATCTCATCTTTCCTTAAGTTTTGGGATTTGCATATCTGAGGAGGGGAAGGTTTTTCAGACCATATGTCACTACTCTATCTATTTATTTTATTTATTTATTTTACAAAGCAAAGTTCTCTTGAATGAAGATTAGCCTTCAGATGGACATCCCTGTGGAATTTTACTTCTTTGTAAAATCTTATAGCATAATATGGGATAAAATACTGTTGTGTTCAGATAAATAATTTATCAGCTTTTGCTCCTTGGTGAACTCAGTGTTGCTGAAGAGAGAGATTTTAAATCTTTTCATGTATTTGTGTTCAGAGATCTCTTGTATTAGGTTCTGCTGCAAGTGCATCATAAGATTTTCTGTTGTCTGCAAGTGTCATGTCAGAAACTGGTTGTTCAGCAATAGTTGATATATATATTGTTCAGCAATAGTTGATATATATATTGTTCAGCAATAGTTGATATATATATATATATATAAATAGTTCAGCAAACTAAGCTCAGCAATAGCAGATTGTATCCTAAACTGCTTCATACCATAGCTATTTGTGGCTACTGTGCATCTTGTATACAAATAAGAGTCAGTCATTCCTGTGTTTACCTCCATGGCTTGTGAAGTTCAGAGAATTAATAGAAATTCTGACTTGTTACTCCATGTTTCCGCAGTAATGTTTTGACTCTCAAACCTTCTGATCTCTGGTGTTGCAAACTTACTCAAAAAGTGGAATTTACTTTGATAATTAAATATTGGCACATGGATACAGAAAATGAGATTCACAATATTTAAATGCTTGTCAGTACCCAGTTTGTAAAATTACAGGATTTTTTCTCTATAGTTTTAGAGAAAAGCTATTGATGGAAGCAACCCAAGACATAGGGTTGCACAGACGTGGTTAGACGTGCTCACCATTTAGGAGAAACCTAACTTTTTCAAGAGACCTAAGCAGCACAGTCATAGTTTGAGTTTTAATTCAATTTGTGCTGAGAGAAGTCTCCATTAGGAGCATAAAAGTGCCAGTATTTCATTCAATAAAATGGAAAAGTTAAACACTGTACTCCCATGTAATATTACTTATAAACTGACCACTGCTTCCCTCCAGCAAAGCACACAGTGTAAAAACAAATATAGGTACTCTGTGCTTTTAAAGTACCAATATATATACCCCTCAGAGATGGGTAAGAGAGTTTGAGTCCTGCTTCTGTTGCTTCTAGGCTGACATAGGGTTGGAAGAGCTCATAGGCAGCATGTTCCATACTTGAAGAAAGATAGTGGCAAAACACCTCAGATTGCGTAACTAACTTTGTGGCTATTAGGGGCCAGAGATTAAAGTCCTCCTCAGCCATAGGAGGTATAGCCTATGAATAGTTGTTTGTTATGTGGATAGCTGTTTTATCTAATCTTGCCATGGATATTATAGAGAGGGCAACAAGGAAATACTCTTGCATGCAAGGATACTTGATTTTTTGGCTTTGAAGATTATTAATTTGTTCCTTATTGACGGAGATTAGTTTCAGTTTCTCTTACTCACAGACTCGCAGTGTAAACTGATGTTCATTTCCGAACTTACATCTTCCTCTTGTACTCTTTTCTCACTCTGATGGGGACACACACACACGCACACAAAGGAAGTTGCTGACTTTTGCCTAACTTTAGGAAAGAATGAAGAGCTGCAGTTGGCTCATTATTGTGCTCTGAACGCAAGATCTATGGAAGCAACTCTTTGTAGTGTGTCAAATCTGTGTCTGCTTTGGGAGAACACCTCAAGAGCAAGTTGTGAAATTCCAAGAGAGTAGTTCACATGGGAGATCAAGGTGGATGGGATGTGACATGCTAACTAGACATGTTGTTTTAAACCTGATCCTATGAGCATAGACTTGTTTGCTGCTTCGTCTCACAAAGTTCAAATTTTCAGTGCCAGTAAGGGGTTGGTTGAAGGCAGGATACATTCCTTGTAACTTTTTGATAGACAAATTAAATTGGAGGAGTATGACCAGTAATAAGTCTAACAGATAGCGTGTAAACACTAGCAGTCAGATGTGCCTTTCGGTTTGAAAAAGATATGTTTAGTTCAGCCTGCATCCTGAATTCATGGCATTTTGCCCAGAGAATGAAATCTAGCCCAACAATAAATCACTAGAATTTTTTCAGTTTGACTGTATTAAAGCTATAGCCTGAAAAAACAAGGACCACCAACTAAGCTGTTTCAGCACCATGTATCTCCAGTAACTACATCACTTGTATCGTTAAAACATCAACTGTTACTGATCTGAGTACATTGTTTAGCAATATAGGATTGTGCTGTGCATCATCCAACAATCTGTGCTTAATTTTCAGAAATGCCCTATCTAGTTTCCCTGGTTAATGTTTTGCCAAAGCAGTATTGGAACTATATTTAGTTGTTCTCACATGTTGCAAAGCTTCTAATCTTGGTCTGAAAATTCTAACCACCGTTTCTAGGTAACTTTTTTTTAAAAAAAAAAGAGATAAGGCCTCATTGAAATTTGCTCTAAACCAAAAGATTTGAGCAGTTTAAAGGGCAACTAATTATATTGCTAAGGTTTTCCACCGTTTGAGCCCAGTGCTGCTGGACTTGACATGTTTTCCGGCATTTCTGGATCTTCAGACATGTTTTGCTTTTACTGCTTGTAACAATATTTAAAATCCTGCGTGGTTTGTTTTCTTAGTGTGGAAAATAGAACAAAATGACAGTCTTCAAAGAATTCAAGTGAATTCTTTGTGCATATTAGCATATGTCCAGTCTTTTTCCCCCCCTAAAAAAAAATGGTGAAAAGGTTCCTGGAAAATATCCAACTACTGACAGGCATTGCTGGAAGTAACTATTTGAGTTCAGAAAATCAGGGTTCTAGTTATAGGCATTGTAGTATTCATAGGAAGGGTAAGTAGGCTGGGTCTTAAGGATAAAAGATATGGGTGCAATTCCTCCTGGCTCAACCACAGACTTCCTGTTAATCTGTCCTGTGCCTCAGTTCCCCATCTGCAAAATGGGGGCAACATTTCCCTACTTCACAGTGGTGTTGTTCTAGGTTAAGATCCATTAATGATTGTGAAGCGCTCAGATACTAGGGTGATAAGGGCCATATTAGTATCTAAGTAAATAAAATAATGAAATTGTATAGTCAAAAATGAATCCTTTTGTTCACAGACACAGGGAGAGAATGCTGTGCATCATGGATATGTAGCTTGGCTTCAGAGAGATAGGCCCATCAGGGTGAATGGGGGCATGAAAGACCTGGAATTAGAACTCCCAGGAGGCACCAAGGCAGATCATAAAGACTTAGTTTTATTTTGATCAATAGTAATATCTATTTCATTAAGATTTTCCTGATGGAAATGTAAATGGAAATCAATCTCGTCCCACAGAAAACTTCAATTTTGACAGTGGGAATGTGGGGTTTTTTGTTCAATTTTTTTTATCAGCCATCATTTTAGGAAGTAACTTGTCAAAACAGGAAGGGAAAAAAAAGAAGGTAAAATACATACCTATCTTGATTTGGAATATTTGTATCACAAGATCTGAAGCACTCAGAATGAGGTGCTGACCACAGTTGTTGGGGACAGGAAATTGGACGAGGTGAACCTCAGGGTTGATCCAGATTGGCAACTCCTATGTTCCTACACGTGACAGGGTGTACCTGGCCTTTGCAGCTCCCTATAGGAGACCCTGTGATCTTACTACACCCTACCCCAGGAAGCTGCAAGGTGGGAGGAATTCCCACATTGCAGTTTCCCAGATCCCCATGCTAATGAAGGTGAATCCTCCAGGACTGCCTAAAGAGACCTCAGTGGGGCAGCCATCTTGGAAATTACAGAGATCTGGTCCTTGAAGAGGTGGTAACAGCCAGTTAGAGCCCAGCAGGCTCAGATAAAAGTTGCTGCAGGTCCTAGCAGGGCAGTCCCTGGCTGGGGCCAGAGGAATGGGGAAGCATGTTCCTCTTTGGCTAAAGGAGTCTGAGGACTAGCCAGGGTTTCTCTCTGGCTGCGGTTGCATAGCTGGGTTCGTAGGGAGAGAGGGACCTGAGGACTTTGGCCCTGAGCTAAGCATGAAGATAAACAGGCTGGATGAGAAGAGGCTCAGAGAAGCAGCAGCAACAAATTTAAGTGAGGGGTACATGATTGGAGTATATAGGGTCCCTGGACTGGAACCCCGAGTAGTGGGTGGGCCTGGGTTCACCCAACAGCCAAGTGGTGTAAATGCCAAAAAGGAGGACAGGGCTCATTTGGAATCCCGATTGAGGGACTGAATTTAAAGGGCCCAGAGCTATAGAGAGCAGAGAGACCATTTATTTGTTGGACTCTTGTCTACCGTGCAAGGGGTTCACTTTGACTGTGTGACCTGGGGGGCTGAGCCACTGAAGACCCACCAAGTGAGGTAGACAAACTGTCAGGGCTTCAGGTGCAGGAAACGGACTGCAATACCATGCACATCCATAAGGAGGCGCTCAATAAATGAGTGTCCCTTGTCACACTATGGTTAGCAGAAGCATATAGAAGAAGGGTTTGCAAGCACTGGGAAATAAGCATGTGAGGGAAAACTTAAATATTGCTTAAAAGTTACCTTTGTTTTGCTGAGGCAAAGGAACCAAAAAGTTAAAATATGCAGAGTGTGTTAGCAAAGAATGAAGCTGAAAGAAAGTTTAAGTTGACCAAGTGGAACTTTATTAAACCCTGTGCACTGCTCTGTCCATGTGGCTGTTTTGCTTCCAGCCTAATTCCCCTAGCAGCCCAGGTTTCACTGGTGTCCCGTCTATAACAGTTCCTCTGGGAAATGGGGTCTCTGACTCTAGTGCCACTGATCATGATAAATCTTCCCTATTTTACAAACATTTCAGTATAAACATTAAAACCAAAAAATTAATTCCCAGAACCCCATATCATCTTCCTTTTGCCAGGGGTTTGCTAGCACACAGCTGAGTTGGAGTCTTATCTTTACCATAGCTGGTTACGTAGTCTTTGAGATAGTTTGGTCTTTTAAATGGACAACCACAGTAGGAGTAACCTGTCTCTGTGTCCCTGTCACCTGTCTCTCAGTGTAGCAAGCTATTCTCTGTGAAGTCTCCTCCCATCCTGTGGCGTTGTGCTATGGCTGATTTCTCCATTCTGTGATAATCTTTGTGGGCCCTCTCTGGGTGTTGTCTGCTGGATCCTAAGTGCCTCCTGTTCCATTGGATCTCTTATCCCTTTTATGTAGTCACCTCATATGACCTGGGCGCCACTGCTCCTCATGACTCGTTGAATCCACTCCTCCTAGTGTCTCTCTGATGTCTGGAAAACTTCAAAAACAGACTGCAACGAGAGACTGCTGAATTGGAATTAATTTGCAAACTGGATACAATTAATTTAGGCTTAAATAGAGACTGGGAGTGGATGGGTCATTACACAAAGTAAAACTATTTCCCCATGTTTATTCCCCCTCCCCGACCCCCCACTGTTCCTCAGATGTTTTTCTCAACTGCTGGAAATGGCTCACCTTGATTATCACTACAAATGGTCCCCCCCCCTCGCTCTCCTGCTGGTAATAGCTCACCTTAAGTGATCACTCTTGTTACAGTGTGTATGGTAACACCCATTGTTTCATGTTCTCTCTATATATAAATCTCCCTTCTGTATTTTCCAGTGCATGTATCCGATGAAGTGAGCTGTAGCTCACTTACATTTTTCTGGTTGTAAAGAGGAAAGGGGAAACACCTAAGAAAGCAGCTACATAGAAGGGTGGGAGTCAGTGAAAAAGCATGAAAAATGGCCGTTTCTGTTAAGAAACGCACGATAAAGGAAAAGCAAGAAGATCACAGAATAACATTGCAATGGTGGCAGCAACACTATTCAATTTCCTTCCAAGACCCATTGGCCTTTTCTGCAATTTTTACTAAAGCCATAGACTTACCATAAGGGATGAGCAATGTGAGGCCCTAAGATGGACCAGTGCCTCAGCTTGCTCACTCAGGGAGTACTTCCATTGGCTTTTGGAAGTAAGGAAGTTCACATCAGGTATGTAGTAATATCTCAGACAATAATGTGTCAGAGCTTTCAGAGATACAGAGGTAGTTCAGTCGCTGTTAACTGCAGCCTGTTGACTCTGCTTTGTCTAATCTTGTAAATTGACTGTTTCACTGTAAATTAACCACAGCAGTGTCAAACAGAGAAAAATTTATATCCAGATCATCAGACCATCATCAGCTGTAAACTATATGGCCACAGGGAGCACAATGATGGGTATTGTAAGTTGATGGTTTTTTGTGATTTGCTAGTTCAATATTGTTTCCATGGTATGGTAACATCTGTGGTAACACCCATGCTGTGGTAATATCATTAAAGTTAATATTGTATATTAGAAGGGTAATAAAAATAATGTCTTATATTAATGGTGTGTGAAAGTACCAAAAAAGTGTAATTGTATGAAAAAATATTCGCAGTGCCGGGGCTCAAGATATGATAGCTTTTTGTGAAATGTTAGTTCAGTGACTACTGTCACATCAAAATGAGAATGGAGAATTTGGTTCAGATCCTCAGCTCCATTCAGAGCTCCAGAGGTGAAGGATTGGAACAAAGGTGGCTTTAAATTATCATTGCCACTCCCCCAATCTCTGGGCCGCTGAGAGCTGGGTTAGTCCCTTGCTCAAGTTAGAGCAGTTTTGGCCACACTGCATCCTGCCTCCAATGTGGGGACATATGGGTGGAGTTTGCTACAAAGGGATTATGCCAGGCAGGGAATCTTCTATACCAATTGCCTTCAGGCTCAGTCACTATGAAATGTCCCATTTCTTCACTTGTGTCTATGAATTTTTTAAAAACCCCACATGAAGGAGAAAGATGTACAAAGCCCTCCATCCTTTGGAATATTTTTCCAAAATTAGACCAAATTGTGAAAAGTTCTAAATTTTCAATATTCAAATTTTATTGCAAATTTCCCAGAGCTTTAGGTGATGTTAACAAAGTGTTATAAAGCACCCAACAATATTGTCGTTTTCTGTTTGGCCTGACCCTGCAAAGGGATCTGTTTGGGTGGAACCATATGCTCCTGTAGAGTCCTGCAGTGCAGTTTTAAGAGCCTTAACAAGTGAAAGTAACTGGATAAGACCTTATTAGGCAAAAGGAAACTAAACCGGCAAAAAGATCTGGCCACATGGGAGATCTGGGCCTTAACTACTTAGTTTTAGTACTTGCTGATATCATTGGGATACAGGGGAGCACAACCCATATTTCCATCAATGGACTGTCCCTCTTCAGATCATGTTTCTCATCTCTCTTCTCTTTTTCTTTATAATACAGTCAGAATAAATTCAGTTAATTCAACATCATGCCCCTACACGTTGCCCTTTACCACAGTTACACTTTGCCCCTCCCCCTTCAGATGGAAATATACTCACATTCAATAACATATGGTTGAGTTTTTCAAAGTTGACTAGGGGAATTTAGCCACACAGCTCCTATTAATTACTGGGTTGTGTGGCCTAGATCCTCCATACGGCTCTGCAATTCTCAGCCATATACTTTTGTACATTGCGGACACACCTTCTCCTCCTTCTTGGCATTACAGCATTGAAGATATGCTGAAGACTCCCAGGATCAAATTTTCAAATATGCTTCCAAACATGCACCGCCAATGTTTTCACATGTACCTATAGTGTGTGAGCATCCCCTTTGTACTTCAGAAAGGGATTTGCGTGTGTAATCACTGTGCAAACCAAATGTTTACGTGGCTCAACAGCTTTTTGTGTTTGCATTTCTATATGCAGAAGTATGTTTCGCATAAAAATGAATCAACACACAAATTTTGCAGTACAATATATGTCCCCAGCTTCTCCTCCAAGAGCTTCTCTCACAGTTCACTGCAATTGCTTTTTTTCTGAATAAATCTGTTTACAAGTAGCTGCTGAGAAAATTTCACAAAATAGCATAGGTTCCTCAAATGACATGAGAAACTATCCGAACTAGTTAATGAGGAGTGTCTCTGACTACTACAGGGTGTGATGCAATGTGAATACTTTTTAGGGTTCTAATCCATGAAGTTGTTTGTTCAGAAAAATAGTTTGCTACTGGATAGACTGATTGCTCTTTCAATACTGTAAATCAAACATACCCTGAGTTCTCAAGATGAGAAAAATAAATATTTACAAAAAGTGGCTGTATTCCTTAGACTGGTTCCTCTGAGACTTTTCATTTTCCTGTTTTTACTCTCTATAAAAACATAGAAGCAGAATGCAGTGGTACTGGTGTGACATACAGGGGCACAATCCAGACTAGTGGGGGGCTGTGTCACCTTGCCTTGTAACCTTGGGTGTCTTACAATAGAATCATAGACGATTAGGGTTGGAAGAGACCTCAGGACATAATCTAGTCCAATCCCCTGCTCAAAGCAGGGCCAACACCAACTAAATCATCCTAGCCAGGGCTTTGTCAAGCCGGGCCTTAAAAACCTCTAAGGATGGAGATTCCACCACCTCCGTAGGTAACCCATTCCAGTGCTTCACCACCCACTATTAGTGAAATAGTGTTTCCTAATATCTGACCTAGACCTCCCCACACTGCAACTTGAGACCATTGCTCCTTGTTCTGTCATCTGCCACCACTGAGAACAGCCACGGTCCATCCTCTTTGGAACCCCCCTTCAGGTAGTTGAAGGCTGCTATCAAATCCCCCCTCACTCTTCTCTTCTGCAGACTAAATAACCCCAGTTCCCTCAGCCTCTCCTCATAAGTCATGTGCCCCAGGCCCCTAATCATTTTCATTGCCCTCCCAGTGCTTCATGCCCCCCCGCCACCTAACAGCTGTTTGGCAGCACTTAGGACTTTCCAGGAGGGAGTGGGAGGAGCAGGGAAGTGACACACTCTGGGGAGTAGGTGGAGAAGAGGCAGGGAATGGGGTGGGAAGAGGCAGGGACTTTGGAGAAGGGGTGGGGCGGGGCGAGGGCGGTGCAGGGACAGGGGTGGGGGTCGAGCACCCACCGGGCAGAGGGGAAGTCGGTGCCTATGCCTGAGGGGGTCAAAGTCTGCTTTTCTGAAGTCCAGGGTCTGTATTCTGCTGCTCTCCTTTTTCCCTTTTGTCAGGATCCTGAATTCGACCATCTCATGGTTACTGCTGCCCAGGTTGCCACCCACTTCTACTTCTCCTACTAATTCTTCCCTGTTTGTGAGCAACAGGTCAAGAGGAGCACGGCCCCTAGTTGGTTCCTTCAGCACTTGCACTGGGAAGTTGTCCGTAACACTGTCCAAAAACTTCCTGGATTGTCTGTGCACTGCTGTATTGCTCTCCCAGCAGATGTCAGGGTGACTGAAGTCCCCCATAAGAACCAGGGCCTGTGATCTGGAAACTTCTGTTAGTTGCCTGAAGAAAGCCTTGTTTACCTCATCTTCCTGGTCTGGTGGTCTATAGTAGACACCCAACATGACATCACCCTTGTTGCTCTTGCCTCTAAACTTTACCCAAAGACACTCAACAGGCTTTTCTCTAGTTTCATACTGGAGCTCTGAGCAATCATACTGCTCCCTTACATACAGTGCAACTCCTCCACCTTTTCTCCCCCACCTGTCCTTCCTGAACAGTTTATACCCATCCATGACAGTGGTCTAGTCATGTGAGTTATCCCACCAAGTCTCTGTTATTTCAATCACATCATAGTTCCTTGACTGTGTCAGGACTTCCAGTTCTTCCTGCTTGTTTCCAAGGCTTCTTGCATTCATGTTCAGGCACCTAAGATAACTAGCCGATTGGCCTACTTTCTCAGTATGAATCAGGAGGCCTGCCCTGTTGCACCCTCCTCCTTGTGTTTCCTCCCGGTATCCCACTTCCTCACTTACCTCAGGGCTTGATCTCCATCCTCTGGTGAACCTAGTTTAAATCCCTCCTCACTAGGTTAGCAAGCCTGCCTGCGAAGATGCTCTTCCCTCTCTTCGTTAGGTGGATCCCTTCTCTTCCTAGCAATCCTTCTTCATGGAACAACATTCCATGGTCAAAGAATCCAAAACCCTCTCTCTGACACCACCTGCGTAACCATGTATTTACTTCCACAATTCGATGGCCTTTTCCTTCAACAGTGAGGATGGATGAGAACAGGACCTGTGCCTCAAACTCCTTCTTCCCAGAGCCACATAGTTTGCAGTGACCTTGGTCATTCTTGGCAGTATCATTGGTACCCATGTGGAGAAGTAGGAAGGGGTAGCGGTCCGAGGGCTTGATCAGTCTCAGCAGACACTCTGTCACATCCTGAATTCTAGCTCCAGGCAAGCAGGACACCTTTCAAACAAACAAACACATGGTCAAACAGTCCCTGCAACTAGCATCAGTCAAACAAATGGTCACAGCAGTCAGACACTCAGATATTCACCCCACCAGCTCACAACACAGCTCCCCTAATGGAACACTCACAACACAGCCCCCCAGTGTAACACTCACCTTAGCTCCTCTCGGACGATTCCCAGGCTAACTACCTCTGTTTGCTTCTCTTCTGTTCGCAGCTGCAGCTGTTCGCAGCAATTCCTTGCAGTCGTAGCTCCCACCTGGGCTGCTCACAAGCAGCCTTTCAAAATGCAAGCCTGAGTGTCTGTAAAGGAAGCCTGCCAGCTACATCTTAGCTCTCACCAGACTTGTTTATACTGCAGGGTGTGGCCCCATCACATCCCCAGTCCCGTATCTTCCCCCAGAAATGTATGTCCTGTACTGCCCAGCCCTCTCTAGGACAGTACAATATATTAAGTCCATTATTTCTTTAAGGGAATAATATGTCAGTTTATTATTTTAAATAGTTACCCAAACACTCCAATTTAAACACACTGGATCAGACAAAACAGTAAAACAAGTTTATTAACTACAAAGGGGTAGATTTTAAGTGTGTACAAGTAATGAGGCATAAAAATTAGAAATGGTTACACAATAAATGAAGATAAAATGCTTACTATTGTATAAATTAACAGACTATATTCGATTCAAGCAAAATTTCTCACCACGTGCTCCAGCAGATTACTGACCAAACTCTCGGGTCAGGACCCCTGCCCCTAGAATCCAATGACTATTTTCCTTTGTTGTCTTAGGTGCAATGCCAGGGACAGAGAGGAGGGGTGTCTTGGTGTCTGCCCCTTCTTTTTATCATCCTGCTTCCCACTTCTGAGAAGTATTTCCAGCTGGGAGCAACGTGACAGGCAGCCTAGTGAAGAAAGAAAACTCCATGCTGTTTGTTTGCTAAGACTTGGTCTGCACTACAAACTGATTTCAATATAACGATGTCGCCCAGGACTGTGGAAAACGCACACCCCTGAGCAACATAATTATACTGACTGAACTCCCAGTGTAGACAGTGCTATGTCGACCGGAGGGCTTCTCCCATTGACATAGCTACAGCCTCTTGGGGAGGTGGATTATTTATGCTAATGGGAGAAGCTCTCCTGTTGACTTACGTCAAGTCTGCAGTAAGCGCTATAGCAGCACTGCTGAAGCGCTGTAAGTGTTGACAAGCCCTCAAAAGTAGATTTTTGTCCCTGCCCCCTTTCTTGCCAAAGAATGGCCATTTAGCAGGTAATGGTCCATCAGCCTTGTGGACACCTGACTCAGGCATCAGTGTGCCCTTTGTCTCTGAGGAACTGATTTAGCCATTCCCTGGACTTATCTGGGAACCGTACTTCAGTCACGATTTCAGTTTATGTTCATAACTTTACATATAATGTTGCTATGTGCATTTTCCCATGATATTACTGATCACCAAGCTATGAGTTTTTAAATGATACCTCACAAGGCATAGTTTGTACAAACATTATTGCAATAGTTGAACACAGGTATATTCTGTCACACCTCCCCCCTTACAACGGTACAATAAGGTTAGCCACTGGCTGACCTGGAGGCAGTAGGTCGGGTCCTCTTTTTTGAACAGGGCACCTGCCACTGTGCCTTCGTTTCCTTTCATATGCACAATATCCATGTCAAATTCCTGGAGTATAAGACTCCAGAGCAGAAGCTTGGAATTTGAGCCTTTAGTTTTGATCGGTCAATACCCTGAACTTTCTATTAAAAAGATAAGGCCTTAATTGCTTGACTGCCCTTTATAGCAAAACATTCTTTTTCTATGGCAGAATAATTCTGTTCAGTGAGTGTTAATTTCTTGCTAAGGAAAGCAATGATGTGTTCTTGTTGTTTTCCCCTTTTTGTATCAGCACAGCCCCTAATCCAGTATCTGATTCATCTGTATGCAGTTCAAACATTTTGTCAAAATCTAGACTGGCTAGAACAGGCTTTTCAAACTTTTCTTTACCTTGTCAAGAGGGTTTGATATGTCTTTGCCCACGCAATTTTGTTAGGCGTAATCTTTTTACATAGATGGGCGATTGCAACTACATCACTGAACTCACACACAGACCTTATATAATAGTTTACCAGACCTGTGAAAGATTGGACCTGTTTTTTGGTTTGGGATACAGGCCAATTTACAATTACTTCAACTTTCTATATGACCTGCTCCAACCCAGTGTCCCAAACAAGCTGCTCCAATTTTACACTGAGAGGCTTTTATGGTTAGGTATTCCTTGTTGAGCTATAACATCACAATTTTGAAGTGTGTTTTGTGATCAGCCCATGTGTTGCTAAACACCATTATATTATGAACATATGGCTTTGCAAGGTTCTGCAAACCATTTAACACTTGGTTGACCAACCTCTGAAAAGTGGCTCCTGCATCCATTAACCAAAATGGTAACATTTTGAACTTGGAGACCTATATCAGTGATGAAAGCGGACTTTTTTTCTGAACATCCTTACATAAAGGAATTTGCCAATAACCTATTGTTAAATTTAAAAAAGCTGAGATATTTAGCTCTCTTTAAAATGTCCAACATATCATCAGTTCTAGGCATGGGATACATATGTGTACTTTGAAAGCACTGAGTTTTCTATAATCAACACAAAACCTTGCAGTGTTCCCTTTCTTAGGGACCAAGACCTGTCAGACTCTTTAATTACTCCCAGGTCTAACATACTTTGCATTTATGTTCAAATTTGTTCCTGCACCTTGCCAGGGTTTGGTGGGAGGTGGCTGTGGGCCTTCTGTAATAATCTGATGAGTCAGCAAGTGTGTCTTCCCTGGCTTGTTAGAAAACACCTCTTTGTATTTTTGCAATACTGATAACACTCCTGCCCTTTCATCTAGTGTTAACACACTGAAGATATCAATGCTTTCCAGAGATGAGTCAGTTTGGCATTCAGCTGTTAAATCAATGAGGTGGTGTGCCTAAGTTTTCCCCTTTACAGAAGATCATATTTACAATGGCTTCCCTATTATGATGGGTTTTAAGTCTGTTCACATGTACGAGCTGCAGGACAGCATTACCATGAGGCTTCATTTACCTCTAAAGGTCCTTCCCAAGAATTCTGCATTTTTTTTCACAAGGTGTAATACCAACACCAAGTTTTCTATTTCAAAAGAGCATTTACAAGTATGTATAGAATACGGCACCTTTTGTTTGGACTGACTCTTTTGAGGTTAGCTTAAACAATACCCATCATGTCTTTTAACTCTTTTTTCTGAACCTTTTTTTACATATTTAGTTACTGTCTCTCCCTCTGCCTTAGTGTCCCATCCCAGGAGTGTCTGAGATCTAGGAGTCCCCTCACTTTCCTTCTGGGTAGGAGATCAAATGGGGAGAACCTGGTTCATTCTTGGGGTATGTCCATGTAAGCAAAGAGCAAATAGGGCAGCAACTCATGCCAGTCTTGAACCATCTTATTTGCATACATTCCCAGCATAGATTTTAGGTTCCCATTGAATCTTTCCAACAAGCATTTGTCTCTGGAAGATATGGGGTAGCATTTATTTGTTTCACCCCACAGAACTTGCATAACTCACTGAGTAGCTGAGACATGAAATTTGACCTATGGTCGGATAAATTATCTTCAGGGAAACTCACTTGGCTAAAGATAGTAAAAAGGGATCTTGCCACAGATTCTGCCTCAATGTTAGTCAGAGCTACTGCTTCAGGATAGTTAGTGACAAAATCCACCACCATCAAAATATATTTCTTCCCCCTTCGGATAGGATGTGGCATAGAAGCTACAATGTCCATTGCTACCATCTGAAATGCCTCTTTTGTTACAGGCAAGGGGTTTAGGGGAACTTTCTGGGATCCTGCAGATCTCTCTCTCTCTCTCTCAACATTTACAAACCTGTAATAGTTCCTCACATCATTCTGTATTCCTGGCCAGTAGACATTTTTCTTTAACCTCTCATAGGCTCTCTGTGGCCCCAAGTGACCAGCAAAAGGACAGTCGTGTGCTAGCAATATTAATTCCCCAGTGCTGGGTAAGCACAACTAACTGCTCATAGGGGTGCCCAGGGCATTTTTCCCCCCGTAGGAGCCTCCCTATACAATCTCCCATCTTCTTCGAAAAACTTCTTCCCATTTTCCCTTCCTCTGGCTCCCTCTAGGACATACCCTGTTATGCTTCCTAGAGTGGGATATGTCTTTTTTTCCTCTTCAGAATGCTGTCAGTTGATATCTGGGACAGCTTCTTCGGTCACAACGGTCCTCTCTTTCCCCCTGGCCCCAACGACATGTTGCTTTTCTCTGCCATTGAGGACCTAGCCTCAGCCCCTCCCACACCTGGAAACACAATTTTCTTCTGCTGCAGAAGAGTTATAGAGACTTTACTCTCCGCAATTTCTGGGACTTTACCACTCCCCTCTAGGATCCCAGCACAATATTCCCTTTTGCTACAGGTTACTACTTTAATAGCTTTAGTCATATGCAAAATATCATTCCCAGTAAACATTTCAATGGGGATACAATCCAGCACCCCTACTGTCAAGTCACCTTCTAAACTATCCCATTCCACATACACCTTGGCAAAAGCTACAGGGATCTTATGTCCTCCCACTGACAGAAGTGCCACTTCTTGGTTAGGTAACATGCCAGTCTTTGGGACCACACTTCCCTTGACCAGAGAGATCTGGGCTCCAGTATGTCTCTACTGTACATACTCCTTGTTATTTACTCTGGCAACTTTAATAAATTCCACATTGACCCCCTGAAGGTCAGCCCTCACAAAACTCATCAGCTAACCTGGAGTTATCTCTGGAGCTTCTGCATTAAGGACAGCTGCATTAATATGGGTTGGAAAGGGCTTATTTCTTTGAGCTTAGGACATTGATTTCTCAGGTGCTGGGTGGAGTTATATTGGAAGCAACTTTCTGGACCCTCTTCCTGCACAGGAAGTTTGTAATGGGGATTTCCAGGAGGGGAATAATTCTTGGGGGAGGATGAGTGCCTGGGCTCCCAACTGCCCTCCTTCTGTGGGGTAAAATTGGATTGCCCCCTTTACACTGGTTTTGAATCCTTCCTTTTGTGGTCTCTGCTCATTAGACATTTGGGCTTGCGCAAAGGAATCAGCTAGAGTGGCCGTTGCTTTCACAAAATCTAAAGATTTATCCCATAAAATATTTCTAACCTCTTAGGAAATGTTCTTGAGCAAGAGATCAAAAAGTTGGTTAAAATCCTCAGGCTCCTTCCCCTTTACATATTTTCTCATTAGGTCACACATTTTATAGGCATATTTGCTATGCCAGCACTTTTCTTGAAATTTCTAAATTTCAGCCTATACACTTCAGGAGTGATTTGAAACCTTTGCAAAACGGCTTTTTAAAATTCAGAATATTTCAAAGCTTCCTCAATCTGGATTTCATTAAATACATTTAAAGCTTTACCAGCGTGTCTTGCAATCAATATGGGGACTTTCTTGTCTTCAGGGATATTATGAACCTCTTACAGCCTTTCAAAAGTGGTGAGGTATTCTTCAGTGAAGTCTTTCCTTGTGAGCAGGGCCAGTTTGTCCAAGATGAGGGTTCCTTAAGTGGAAGGAGAGATTGCTGACTCTGGGATCTGTCCATGTTTTGCCATCGTATGCAAATTATACTTCCTCTGCTTCTCCTTTTCTAGGGCCTCTTTCAGTTTCATGGCTTATTTCTGGGTAGCTGCTTCTCTCTTTCCTCTTTCTACTTCTCAACTTCCAGGGCTCATTGGAGAGCATTGGATGCATCCGATGAAGCGAGCTGTAGCTGACGAAAGCTTATGCTCAAATAAATTGGTTAGTCTCTAAGGTGCCACAAGTCCTCCTTTTCTTTTTGCCAATACAGACTAACACGGCTGTTACTCTGTTTCCTGTTTCCATTTCCCTTAGCCGAAATAAGCAAAGAGAAAACACCAAACTGTAACCTCTTTGACTGTTTCCAGCCACCACACTTAAGGCTCACTTAAAATCGCTATACCAGGGCTCAAAGCGTAAACCTCCTTCAAAAGAATGAGGATAAACCCTGGCTTGCTGCACCACTGTGACATACCAAGGCACAATCCAGACTAGTGGATGACTGTGTCATCCCTGCCCTGCAATTTTGGGTGCCTTAATATGCCTTGCTGTAGTAGTAGTGTAGCCAAGGCTAGTGAGAGCCAGGGTCAGACTTACATTCTGTTGGGCTGTTTGTGAGCGGCCTGGCTGGGAGCTACTACAGCAAGGCATTCTGCGGGACCCAAGGTTGCAGGGTAGGGGTGACACAGCACCTCAGTAGTCTGGATTGTGCCCCGGCATGTCATAGCCGGATATAAAGAAGGGAGAGTAAAAGGGACTAATAGGGCTCGTGAGTTAACAGAGGCTATAAACAAGGACATGATACTCTTTAAAAAGTGCCTGAACTCATCTGAATGCATGATTGCTTTGAACTCAACTGTCAAGTCATCAAAGGTAACCAAAATTAATGTAATACAGAAGGGACAAATATGCAGCTTACCATACTTTGTAATAGTATACGTAAACAATTATCCTATTCAAGCAGAGCCAACTCCTAAAGTTCTTAATCATCTTTATTCCTTACTCATGAAAATTCTTGTGGCCCTAAGGTATGTTACATTCTGTTTTCAGGTATCAGTGCTGATCACACAATTTAAAATCCAGCTGTAGACTTCTCTCCATATTTAGCATAGTTTCAGAAGGTATTGTAGGGTTTTTTTGTATTAGGAAAATTAACAAGTAAATGCATACTAGCCTGGCATCTGTTTTCCTAAAACGAGAGCATTTTTATCCATTATTTAATTCTCTCTCTTCTAGCTAGAGAATCCTGAATGAATATGTATCATAAAGAGAAAAAATGAAGAGGAATATTTTAACAATCTTTGAGTTCTGCAGCATTGTTAGGTGTGGGAGATACTAGATACTTTGCCAATAAATATATTTGAATGATACCAAAAGTAATATGTACAGAACTTGTACTTGTATTGTACAGAAGAACTTAAATCAGATAATTCCATGTGAGCTTTTAAACCTCCGACGACTTTTGTGTTTTTGTTTCTTCCACTGTGTCCATTAAATTCTAAAAATTCCAACGTGAATGAGAAAAATATGTAAAGGTAGGTATTTGGGAAACCCTGACAATGAAACTGAATGAATTGCCAGCATGTTGTAGATCACAGAAAAAGACACAAAAAGAGAGAAGGGAGAGGGTTAATTCACTCGAAAGAGCATTTTGTATGAGTTGCACATTCAGAGACAGAGCGAGTGTGTGTGTGTGTGTGTGTGTGTGAGAGAGAGAGAGAGAGAGAGTAATTATTAGTGGTTCACTGTTAAATTGGAAGGGCATATCAAGTGGGATCCCACAGGGATCACTTCTGGATCTGGCTCTGTTCAATATCTTTATGAATGATTTAGACAATGTCGTAAAGAGTACACTTGCAAAGTTTGAGGATAAGACCAAGTTGGGAGGGGTTGCAAGTGCTTTGGAGGATAGGATTAAAATTCAAAATGATCTGGGCAAACTGGAGAAATGGTCTGAAGTAAACAGGATGAAATTCAATAAGGATAAATGCAAAGTACTCCACCTAAGAAGGAACAATCAGCTGCACACATATAAACTGTGAAATGACTGCCTAGGAAGGAGTACTAAGGAAAGGGATCTGGGGGTCATAGTGGATCACAAGCTAAATATGAGTCAACAATGTAATGCTGTTGCAAAAAAGAAATCATCATTCTGGGATGTATTAGCAGGAGTGTTTGTAAGCAAAACACAAGTAATTTTTTCGCTCTACTCCACATTGATTAGACCTCAACTGGAGTATTGTGTACAGTTCTGGGCGCCGCATTTCAGGAAAGAGGTGGAAAAATTGAAGAAAGTCCAGAGAAGAGCAACAAACATGATTAAAGGTTTAGAAAACATGATCTATGAAGGTCGATTGAAAAAGAAACGTGGGTTTGTTTAGTCTGGAAAAGAGAAGACTGAGACAGGACATGATAACAATTTTCAAGTACGTAAAAAGTTGTTACAAGGAGGAGGGAGGGAAAATTTTTCTTCTTAACCTCTGAGGATAGGACAAGAAGCAATGGGCTTAAATTGCAGCAAGGGAGGTTTAGGTTGGACATTAGGAAAAACTTTCTAACTGTCAGGCTGGTTAAGCACTGGAATAAATTGCCTAGGGAGGTTATGGAATCATTGGAGATTTTAAAGAGCAGGTCAGACAAACACCTGTCAGGGATGGTCTAGATAATACTTAGTCCTGCCATGAGTCCAGGGGACTGGACTAGATCACCTCTCAGGAGCCCTTCCAGTCCTACGGTTGTATGATTTGAAGGTTTTCAAAAAAATCCTATCCAAAATCAGAATGGGAATATGCTTTCAAGTCAATTCTGCACTGTGAGCGTTTCACAGGGCATGCAAGCCCAGAAAGACAATAGAAATATTAAGCCATGTTAATCTCTATCATGGTGTAGGTGCCAGTGCAGAGATGAAAGGGAAGTGTCTTGTTCTCCCCTTGTACAAAGGATATGGGCGCCAGCGTGGCCCCGGGCGCATGCTTGGCAATACCCTAAAGTTTCACCCCTGCTTTGGTGGCCCCTGTGGGGCTTTGTTGTGGTGAAGAATCACAGTGTGCAATTCTGCCCTGGCCATGATCCCTCCAGCCTCTACTCTACCTATGGTCTGCCACAGATCCCGGTGCACTTTTTGATGGGAAGGTGGCAGAAATGCCTCCTGCACAGGGGATATGCTCCAGGATAGGGAACATATGATTGTCCTTTAGCCCATTTACACAGGTGTGTCTGGTATAAAGGGGCCGTAGGGCTCCATTGTGTTCTTGCTGCGCTGAGGGACTAGGCTACTGACTGACCTACAGAGGGACTTGACAATCAATATCATGCATGATCTGGAGCAGTGCACAGAGAGGCGGTTGGGCTGCCTAGAGAAATGATGGATTGTGTCAGTGGCTCTGTGCCACTGGCTCAAAACCTCCAGTAGGAGGAGATGCACAAGGTCCCACCCACAGGCTGTAGTAGTGGCTGCATTGCAGTTACAAAGACAAATTGAATTTCTATCTGCATAGTGGGCAGAAGAATTACAGTGACCTACTTTGTGTACTTTACTTTAAAATGAAATCTGTGCATTAAAGTGTAGCTGTATTCTGTAAATTCTGTGCAAATAGCATCCTGGAGTTCCATCTTCATTGTACCTCAGTTATTTCCAGCTCACAGACTTACACAGTTTAAAAGCTAAAAGTGTGTGTGTGGGAGGGGGAGGGTTTTTTTCCTTCAGTCCTGCAAACTCCCTCTGGGATCTGAAAGTCAAGCTGGCTTTCCTTTTCACTCATCGTCACCAGTAATAAAGATTCTGCAGGCAATACCCTGCTCACCTGTGCAACCACACTGAGTTCAGTTAGGTAGCACAAGTATAACTGAGACTCTCTACTAGGGTTGTATAAGTGTAACTGAAGGCATAATTTGGAGGTTAGGTAACAATTTTTGATTAATGATGCTTCAGCCAAAATACCGTCCTATTTCCCCCCCCTCTCTCCGTTGTCTTGGCCTTGCAGGTGTGAAAACAAACAAACAAATCTGCCACAGATGTTAAACAGATATAACTGAAGCAGAGCTGGGCAAATATGGCTAACTGTGTTCAAACATTCATGCCAGTTCCAGTCAGTAATCTGGTTCCACCACATTCATGCCCCTTATTATTTCCTATCTGCAAACATTCATGATAATAGATTCTTGTTCACTCAGATGTTTGGGGAATGGCTGGTCTTTCTGCAAATAGCCATATTCACAAAAGGACAAGGGTATTCATCCATGAACAGGGGGATTTGCTATTCATTATTTGCAATTCATCCTTTTTAGTATTTGTTCTCTTCTTTGCAAAGTTGCAGTCATTCAAACAGGGAGGAGAAACAAACCATGTGACAGAGGGGGCCAGTCAGAAACCACGAATAGCTGTGTACTAAATAGTCAAAGTGAACAATTCATGACACTACCTAGGCTGCAATTTGTTGGCATAACTATTTAGTGAATGTTTGTGAATACTAAATACCGAATCAAGATAGGTCTGCAAACTATTCATGTATGGGGAAAAGGGCTGAATTTGTCATATAACATATTTGTAACAAATAATTTGGCTCTGTTTTTAAATACACACTGGAAGCAAATCTGTTGAATAAGATGATGGCATTTTTAATAGTCACTTTCCAGTACCATGAACAGGAATAAAACTGGGATGTTAAAAGAGATATAAAATAGCTCCTGATCATATATATTGCTTGGGTGATAGGTGTTCAGAGGGAACATAACTGCAAAAAGGAAAAGAGAAATATATCATTGGAATTTGTATAAGCATTCAGTAGGATTGTTGAGGGCCCCTGAGTGGGGTGCTGGATGGTGAAAATAGCCTCCCTTCTGCCCTACCCCATCACAATTGCGCTCACCCTACTCTCCTAATCATAGGGACTACACAGTGCACAGGTGCTGGCTTCCCCCACTCAGCCCCAGGCTCCACCTCTTCCCGCCTCCTTTCCATGAGCGCGCCCCATCCCATCTCCTCCTCTCCCTCCCAGCTCCTCCTGTTCTGTGGCGTGCAGGGAGGGAGGGAGGGGGAGGAGTTGATTGGCAGGGGCCACTGGTGGGCAGAAGTGGGGGAGAAGAAGGGAAGCTTGGCTGTTGGTGGGTGCTTAGTACCTGCTAATTTTTTTCCATGGGTGCTCCAGCACAGGCCAGCTTTGAAGGGAAGTGCATACTGCACCCCTGAAGGGATAGGGCAGTGGGCACAATCCTTCTAATCCCTGGGGTGTTCTGTGCAACACATTTTTGTGGTTCTTCGTCAGAACGTGGAGCACTGGGAAACAAAGTCCAGTATATGGTGAGCAGAAATAAACAGTGGCACTGTGGGACAGATTCTGTCCTGTGTCATGATCCATCTTGTACAGAGCAGGGTGGGGGGCCCTCAGGCTGCTGACTATGATTCCTGGATTTTCAAGCTTCCTTGAGTCAGGTTAGAGCAGCTTTCTTTGATTACAGCAGTTGGATATGGTCACCAAAGAGACATACGTAAGCTGTGAATTGGTGGAGTTGTGCCCTTTCCCACCCCCCAGCGATGCCCCTTCCTCCTCTTAAACATTATTTACCTCGGTCCCTCCTATTCTTTGCCTGTGGCACATAATAGTCTAGTCTCTTGGGGGCTGTAATGCTTTTGTCTAATTTTGGTTGTTGGGTTTAATATGCAGGTGCTAGTTGGTGACCGTGGGCTGTGATATTCAAAATGTCAGACTAGGTGACCTGGTGGTCCCTTCTGGCCCTAAACTCTATGAATTTTGCTGGGGTGGGTGAGGGCATCTGGCACAGGAGTTGGCTCTAACAGTCGACCTTCTCCCTAGCAAGGGATTCTCAACCAGGCAGCTGTGGCCAAAATTCAAACCCTTTGCACTACCCAGGTAGGCACATAATCTGGTCCTGCATTTTTAACAATGATGAAGTTTCCATATATTCATGAGATAAAGTTGCGAGCTTTGAATTTGGGATATGAAAAATCCAATGGTAGTAATTTCATCTTTATAAGTGAGATAGACTCTCTCTTCTTTCAAATATCTAAGTTAGAAAGTTGTATCTCTGTGGATGACCCAAAATAATTATGCACAAAGACAAGTGTAACTTGAATCAGATGTAATTCTATGTACTTCAGATGCAATATCCTCCGGATTTCAGTTCTGCAGAAATATTTAGATCATACCACAGGCTGTTAGTAAGAGTGAAGTGGCCTATAATAAAAAACTTGACTATTCAGACAAGGGGCAAAATCCTGAGAGGTGCTGAGTACCAACTACTCCCACTGAAATGCGGTGGGGACTGCAGATTTTCAGGATTTGGGCCGACAGTTCAAAATAAGAAACAGGTAAGGGATTGGGCTCAAAAGAAGTGCTTTAAGAGATTTACAGTGCTGGAAGTAAAGAAATATTGAATCAGTAGAGGATGAAACACTTATGTTTATTTTTCATTTGAAAAGGTGTTGATATGCTGTGCAAAATCCCTTGCAGTACTTCATGGTTTCATTTCAAGAGCAGTAGGAGGATCTATATTTATTAAAATTAATGAGGAAAAATCACTGTCGCATTCTGAGGAATAACTCTCTCTAGGCGTGTGTGTGTGTGTGTGTGTGTGTGTGTGTACGTACGTAGGGGTAAGGCCCTACTTAATTTGTGATACTGCGGAAATTGCGGATCCTGCAATATTTGGTTTCCATCACAATTCTGATGCTGAATTCAGGTGTATATATATGGTACATTTTAACAGTCATTCCCACCCTGCGGTGACCAGCTTTCCCAAATTACCGCAATTAATAAAGGTCCATTATTACTTTTCTGCAATTTTCCATTTCTTGTTCACAGCTCAGCTGCAATTATTTGACAGTCACCCCACAATTCAGGTAGGGCTTGTGTGTGTACACTCTATTGAACTTTAATATCTATACCAAATCACTCTCTTTTGGCTAGAATAAGAATGGCTAGACTGTGTGACATAGGCCCTATACTGCTGACATCTGACATAAAATCTTTAGCTCAGGCAGTAGTGCTTTTGGAGCTGGAGGGTGGGAGTTCTATCCCCATTGCCACTATGAAGTTCCAAATAGCTATGGCATGCAGCATAGAGACAATTGTGGAATTTCCAAATAGCCATGAAGCTGCTATAAAAGGGCACAATTCTGATTGGGCTCTCTGGGTGTTACCACAGTATAAATGTTAATGAAAACAATAGAATAATGACAATGGAACATTCCTACTACTTGCACACATTCCTGTATAACATTCCTGGCAGTCTAACTGTCAATACTGTGTTGGAGTTTTCAGAACCCAAGTCTCTCTATCACTATTTTTTTGAGGGAATTAGTGTACAGTATATAATAGGGAGCACAATCTATTTATGTCTTCTAGACTACTTTCTCCTCTGGTGAAGGCTTTTCATTCTCCATTTTATGCCATTTCTTAGCTCTTCTTTGTGGTCCATTAAGTATGAATGATTTATTTATAAAACAGCACCCCATGGCTATGATCAGAACCCCACTGGACCAAGCTGTCTACAAACTTATTGTAAGAGAGAGTCCCCGTCCCAAAGAATCTACAGTCTAAATGGGACAAAGCAATTAGGTTGGGAAAAATTAAGTATTTCCATTTTTTACAATATGGGGAACTGAGGGACAGAGAGACAAAGAGTTGCCCAAGGTCACACAAGAAATCCATGGCAGAGCTGGGAAATGAACCTTAATTTCCAGAGTCCCAGTTCAGTACCTGAACCATAACCAGAAAACCACCCTTACTCTCAAGATAGTCTCTAGACACTGAAACAACAAGGAGTCCGGTGGCACCTTAAAGACTAACAGATATATTTGAGCATAAGCTTTCGTGGGCAAAAACCTCAACAGTAATAAAAATACATAACTCCTATTATCTGTCCATGTATGGCCTGTGGAATAAGAACTAGGGATCATTGCTATTCCCTTCACCTGCTCAGGGCTGGCCTTAAGGAAAATGGTGACCTGGACAAACTTGTATTTTGGCGCTCCTGGCCCTCGCTGCCTCACCTCCCCCACATTGCCCCTGGTCCCTGCTGCCTCCCACCGCATTGCACCCCAGGCCCCGCTGCTTGCCTCTTGACCATAGCACCCCCCTGACCATGGCACCCTGGTGGTCGCCCACCCCTAAGGCTGGCCCTGCACCTACTCAGTTATATCTTTTTTGCCGGCTTATAAGATGTACACTGCCCTCAGACTTGATTTCAGTGTGGGGAATGCTGGGATTCAAAAGCTAGGATTTAGAGGTTTGTTGTTTTGTTTTTTTCCCTTTCTTAACAAACTTTTTGTGTTCTGTTAATAGCTGTTACTAGCATCATGAGATTCTAAGCCCTGATCCAGGACCAGTGAGCATGGAAGAAAAGTTTAGCCATGAGTCCTTCACCTAAGAGTGAGCACTACCCTCTTGCATCCCAGCAGCCCCAACTTCCATCATCGCCACCCACCTGAGAGAGAGTGGGGAAGAAGTTGGAAAGCAGATGCCTGCTTGCAGTAGGGAGGAGGCAGGTTGGCTGTGGACTGGACTGGTAGTATTGCATCTTGGCCTTTGACCCAGCCATTCTGCCCCACTTAAACTTAGTCACAGCCACTGCACCTGGGCTGACAGTGAGGAATCATAGTGAAAAATAAGTGATTAATCTTATTTTATCATTTATTTTTCCCAACTGATTTCAGCTTTTGATAACAATTACTAGGAAGCATCAACTGAGATTTCTGTTAAGAGTCCGATGTTTTATGAAACAGCTATTCTGCTCTAAGCTCACTGACCCTGAATAGACTGATTATGTGTGAACCTGTCCCACAAGTGAGGAGTGTTCTAAGATTCCATAAGCATGGTTTAGGCTAAACCATGGTTTAAAATTGGCTCGTAGCACAACAAGTCCAAAAATAGATAAAATACATTTATTCAAGCTTTAGCTGAAATTAACATGCCAAAACCAACTCTGCTGAATGAGCACAGCAATAACTGTATTTCATTTGTTACTAGTAATGTTATCCTATCTCTGGGTAATTAATTTCTGGTTTATGAAAAAATAAAAAACCCTCAAATATTAGCCTTGCATAAAAGGGCTAGTATCAACACAGTTATTCAACTGCCACGTGCTCAGAGCTAAGTATCCTGAAAAAGGCACTCTCAAGGTAAAAATTCCATTAAAAAAATTCTTTAACTTACCTGTGATACAAATAATGTAGCTTAGATCTGTTAAACTTTCCACTTTTAATTTACTTTGCTCCATTTCCCGGTAAACTTGCTATTTAATTTTTGTACTTTATTCAGCTTGGATAATGAAACTTATTTACATGGAGACTTTGTGCAGCAAGCCAGGGTGTGAATCCACAGCACACAAGCTTCTGCACGCTAAGGCATGCACTGCATGCAACCATCATGAGGGTGCATCTACATTGCATGCTTCTTTTAGTGGTGTGTAAAGTACATATACGTGTAGCCTCCCTAACATGGGTATAAATTGCAGGGGGTGGGAATGACTTAGGTGAGTAAAGACGCTCCTGAAGTGTGTGGATATATCTGCAAGTATTTACCCTACGCAGCTCTCTACTTGCCCAAGTCTTGCCTCCCCGCCTGCAATTTTTAGCAGTGTAGTGTCCCACTGTCTCCCCGTTACTGGAGCCTTTCCCTGAGGCAGGAAAAGACTGGTCGCAGGGAAAGGCTCTGGCTGCTCCCTGCTATTGGAACCTTCCCATCCACAAGGAAAGACTCCTGCAGTGGGGCGGGGAGGAGCAGAAGCCTCCCTTCTGCCAGTGCCTTTCACTGACATCTGTAGCTACACACCGCATTGCAGATGCAGCAGGCTTTTCACTGCGGCATGTAGCTACATGTGCACTCCATGCTGCGACCACCACTGGCATGTAGTGTAGATGTAGCCTAAGTGGCTGTGTGGACCCTGCAGTAAAAGGTTTCCAGATGTGCTTTGACATGCTGTAAGTAGTAGATCAAGGTGCACTACAGAACTAAATGTTAGTGCACAGCAGCAAGGTTTACGGGGCTACTTGGTGTGCTATAGATTCACATCCCGGTTTGGTTTGCACTAAGTCTCCATATAGACAAGCCTTAAGCTTCAGGTCTGAAAAATCTAAGGTGAAATCCCAGCCCCATTAAAGTCAGCCTTAAAACTCCCATTTGATTTAAGTGGAACCAGAATTTCTCCCCTTCTTGATGGGCTTCCTTCAAATCTCAGTGAGGGGAGGACACTTTTATGCTTCCAAGGTAGTCTGAGTACTTAATTCTATTCTGTACTCTCAAAGGTCTTATACTGTTCTCATCATCATAGTAACGGAGTGCCTGAATACCAGGCAGGTTACTGAGTAAGTGTCTTTCAGATGAGACCTGAAAATATAATGTATTATCTCTGAATGATCATGTGATGGGGTATATAAATTCCACACAGGAGATAAAGGACTGAAAGAGCTGCTCTGGGCAGGGCTGGGCCCCCTCTCTGGCCCTGTCAGTCATGTTGGATGTAACAAGAGTTTAAAAACAGGAAATTTCAGTCCAGACAGTTGCTGGGCAGTTGTGGGAGAGAGCAGAGAGCAACTCTACTGTTCCCAAGAGGGACTCTAGAAAGCTTTAGGGCAGCTGCCCTCAAGAAGGTCACACACTGATCCTAGAAGAAGACAACAGACTCAAGTATAGCGGCTGGGCAGGATAGCTTTGGCAAGCTCCAAGGTGAGCCATTTCGTGATCAGTACCGCTAGCCTTAACCCCTCCCAGGGTGAGGGAATATAGGACTATACTGAAAGGACTTGGGGAGTGGGAGCCAGGAGTGCCATCCCATTCAAACGCAGTCAGATTATTCAGCTTAATTTGGTGTACCTGAGACACCTGTTCATGCAGATGGGGGTGCCCAATGGGTTTTGCAGTGCCCAGGAAGCACCCACCAGTAACCTGAGAACTGTTCCAGGCCAGGAATGTTCTCCAGGCACTTTTCATCAGAGTAGGGATTGCCCAAATACCATTCTTAAACCCACCTGAAAATCACGAGTGAGGGAGAGTCTGGTGCCAGGTTGGCAAGATATTTAAGCATGTGCCTAAATTGAAGACTACTCCTGTGCTGAAAATTAGGCATGTGCTTAGATACAATATAGGCCAGATTCAGCAAGGTATTAGTATACTAATAACACTATTAAAAATGAAGTTTGGGTATATATTTTGTTTAACGTCCCTTTAGTTCTCGTGCACTAGCACAATGCGGACTGCAAGTGGAGATTAAATCCCAAAATACTTTTTGTATTGAATTTTAAGAAAGAATATTCCTATTCATATTGGGCTTTTAAAAAGATTTTATAAAATTTTATTAATAAAACTTACTGTAAGCTACACTATTTGAGCATCCCCACTGGCAAAGATTCTTCTTGGGTTCACTTTTGTTATGCAGTGTTGTCATAAATATAAAGGGAAAGGTAAACCTCCTTTAAAATCCCTCCTGGCCAGAGGAAAAATCCTCTCACCTGTAAAGGGTTAAGAAGCTAACGGTAACCTCGTTGGCACCTGATCAAAACGACCAATGAGGAAACAAGATACTTTCAAAAGCTGGGAGGAGGGAGAACAACAAAGGGTGTGTGTCTGTCTGTGTGATGCTTTTGCCGGAGACAGAACAGGAATGGAGTCTTAGAACTTAGTAAGTAATCTAGCTAGGTATGTGTTAGATTATGATTTCTTGAAATGGCTGAGAAAATAGCTGTGCTGAATAGAATGAATATTCCTGTCTGTGTGTCTTTTTTGTAACTTAAGGTTTTGCCTAGAGGGATTCTCTATGTTTTGAATCTAATTACCCTGTAAGGTATTCACCATCCTGATTTTACAGAGATGATTCTTTTCTTTTTACTTCTATTAAAAGTCTTCTTGTAAGGAAACTGAATGCTTTTTCATTGTTCTAAGATCCAAGGATTTGGGTCTGTGGTCACCTATGCAAATTGGTGAGGATTTTTACCAAACCTTCCCCAGGAAGTGGGGTGCAAGAGTTGGGAGGATTTTGGGGGGAAAGACATGTCCAAACTCTGTTTTTTCAGGAACCCAGATAAAGTTTGATTGTGGCAGTGGAAATCCAAGGGCAAAGGGTAAAATTAATTTGTACCTTGGGGAAGTTTTAACCTAAGCTGGTAAAAGTAAGCTTAGGAAGTTTTCATGCAGGTCCCCACATCTGTACCCTAGAGTTCAGAGTGGGGAAGGAACCTTGACAGGTGTAGATGCTATTAAAGGGAGCAAATTCTGATGTTGGTGATGCATGTAAAAACTGCACGAAATTCAATGAAGTCAGTCTGAGAGAGAGTAGAATTTGGCCCAGGTTTTTTGTGGGCCTGGAGACAAACATTTTAGCTCTCAGTTTTCTTGTTTTTTGTTTTTTTGTTTTTTGTATACTGTTCATTCACTACATTCTTGGACAACATGCGCACTGAAACAAAATAAGGTGTATCTTTTTTTAAAATCAGCCGTCACAAACTAGCACCCTAGGGATCTCATGTCTTTGCCAATGGTATGTACCACACAACTGCTATTCTCTAAATAGTATTTCTGTTAGCAATTCTGGCTGTAGACATTCCACAGACAGATATCTTGTAATCTAATTCACTTCAATTAGTCCAGACAAAAGCTCTCTCACTTTATGTAGTTAGACCCCAGTAACTCCTGCCTGAGCTCTGTCAGCACATATGGGAATTCATTTCTCATATAATGAAACTGCAATTTGTAGCTTTTTATCAACAGGTTGTCTCAGGGAACCACAAAATCCTTTCTCACTCTTTCTTAATTTTTAATGTCCTTACCACACAAGCAATTTAGCTTAATAAAAGAAGGTAAAGTGAGTGGGACTGGAAAATTATACACCTCTTCTTACCACTAATCAGATAATTATATTTTTTAGAAATCTTAGAATTTCAGAACAAACACAGAACTGTGCTTTAGGGGTCAGATTCTGTCACCCTTACTGTGTTGAATAACACCTTACTCCATGAATAATTGAATCCACTGGGACTAACGTGTAGGGGAAGGTAGTACTAACAGTAAGTAAGGATATCAGTAGCTGCCTTAATGTTATGAGGGAACTGTGGGGCCTAAACAACAAGTCCTACCAGGATTGTTTAGATGTAATGTTTGTGTTATGTGGTAATTGATGGTCTCCAAGAGCCATGACTGTGAATTCATAATATGGTAGGTACTGTACAATGAAATGCGATAAATATTTTTTTCTGATCTTCTAAGCTTATCCCCTTAACACTACAGCTGCATAGGAAAAACTCTCTGATCTACTTTAACTGAAATATATATTTCCCTAGTCTTTTGCAGAAACATGTACAAATATTTAAAAGGTATTTTTCATGCAGTTAGTTGGGTTACATGAAACAGATCTGTCTTGTGCAAGAAATTGATACCCAATACCTAACCGTCTCCACTGGGCAAAGAGTCAATGGAGAAGATATGATATGTTAATCCTTATGTAGACTTTACATACATTCAGGTTCAACTATTTTCGCTGTGTCCTATAGAGTGATGTGATGTGCTTCAGAATCTGTCATGATGGCTCTTGTGGTGCCTCCTTTGAAGCACTGCTGAAGTCAGGAAAAAAGGATTCTGAGATGCATTTGAGAACTGAGAATGATCAATGCAGGCAAGTGAGCAGGAAACAGAGATGCCCCTTCCAAAGGGCAACCAGCACCGGAAGGTGGGTTTGGAGAGTCTTGTGGTGGGCAGGCAACACAAGAAAAGTCTAGAGTGATATTAAGGTTGAGGGATTAGGTGGACACTAGGTCCTTTCTTCAGCTAGGTTGTCAGCAACTGAACCTAAATGGTGGAAAGGTATGTCCGATATGCACAGATGGCAAGCAATACTCCTCTATGTCTGAAAGTTTCCCATTATTATACCGGGACGTGTTCCAGATAGATATAATCACCATTACTATCACTCTAGATAACATGACCTAATGGACTGAGCACAGGCTGAAAGCAAACAATACTTGAATTCTAACCTGTGCCATCTACTTACTGCATCATCTGGGGCAAGTTACTTAATCTCTGTGTATCAGTTCCTCCAGGAGCGAAATAGTTACCTACCACAGAGGAGTGCTGTGAGGTATAATTACTGAGTGTTCAGACAGCATATTGAATATGCAAAATACTCCATAAAGTCCAATTGTGTAACCCTTCCTCACACCATTGGAGTAAATGGGCTACTTGTGTGACTAAGTGTTCACCAAAGTAAGACCAAAAGGTGCACTGTCATTATCTCCACGACCTATATCTTTTACCATGGAAATGTCTATATATCGATAACCCTTACATTAAACTACCAATAGTCAAAGTTAAACATAAGTGTTTTTCTGTAGAATACTAAGGTCTGCCCCTTCTAGGGTAAAATATCCTGGAAGTAATTTTAGAAGCACAATAGATAATGCTTCAACGTCTAGCCATGCTACCCCTAGGAGAGGATATATGACTTGTGCAAATACATTCCACTGGTGACCTGGTAATAAATTCCACTTATACCAAGTTCATAAGAAAGTCAGCTTGTTTTTTTAATGTTTTAAGATTGATATTCTGATTGAGAATGTATGCAGCGGTCACACATCCAGAGTTAATTAACAAGTTGAAATGTTTTTATTTTGTGAAGACTTCCAAGATGCTCATAATTCACAAAATATATAAGAACAAACATGCTGTTCAAAGGGCAAATCCATTTCAACAATATTAACCTCCTGATACTCATTTCCCTGGTATTTCTGCAGGTTAGAACTGGAGCTGACTTCTGCAGGTCAAGTGGAACATTTGATTGTAGGGACAAATTCTGTTACCTGTTACACTGGCATAAATCCAAAGTAATCCCATTAACTTCAATAGCAGAATCTAGCCCATTGTCTTGTACTGACTTTCAGCATTATATTTGCTGGACTTCCCAGACATTTCAGAGCTGCAATATCAACTGCAAGGTTGGGAGAATTGAGGCATTTAGAAACCATTCAAAACACTGGGCCAGATTCTGTCCTCTGACTTTGGCCCCTCTGTGTTTCCCAAGAGAATTGGGAGAAGTGAAAAAGAGATGAGAATCATCCTAGCACAAAGGTGTCAGAGCTGTCTCCGATGCCAGCTTCCCATGGTATTGGGGGAGCACGTTGAATGGAGGAAAGGACATGTGGGCACAGTGTTGAGCACAAGCCTCCTCTGCCCATTCTCAGTGGTATAAAGCCCTTTAGGGTACATAGCTAGTGATCCAAATTTAATCCGCTTCCCCCCTCAGACTCTCCCAGCTGCCCCGGACAGGTGTCTGCTTGACAGAATCTGAGCCATTGTTTCTAGATTTGGAACAGAATTGAAAAGTTGAGGTTTGAATTCCTTTTGGTCATTGAAAATGCAAGTTTGAGGCTGCTGAATATTTTTTCAGACCTTACCTTATTCACTGGTATTCTTATAAATAGAGCAGGAATTACTTCCAAGAAGGGATCCTTATTCTTTGCATAACTCATGCTGCTTCTAACTTAAGGGAGAACTTTTTTTTCTCTTGGAAAAACATTTTGTGGAAGATGACAATAACTTATGAAACCCAACATTAAAAAAAACACCTTAATCCTTCCATGAAATCCTTAAACATTTGTGTGCTCTTGCATCTAAAACAGTAACTGGATCAAGTTCTTCTGCAGTGGATAAACTCTGTATTTGGCAGAGCACACCTTGTCATTTCCTGCCTTTCATTAATGTCATATCAGATTTTGCACTGTCAATTAAATTTCTTCACTTAGGGCTGTGGTGCACTGAAGTTACCTTGAGTATTTTGTCGTAATTTTCTCTCCAAGACTCATTCAATTGTGAATAGAATTTCCCGGTCATTTTATCCAAGTGGATAAAACAGAATTTCAATACACAATTTAGTTTCGTTGGGCCTGATTCTGATCTCAGATTCACTAGTGTTCATCAAGAGTAACCGCTAGAATCTATAGAGTTATACCTGTGTAAATGAGATCAGAATCAGGTTTATCAAGCCTTCTTTTCATCATCAGAATAGATGTAAGGAGCCTGGAGGCTTCGTAAGAAGAACCTTGACTACATAAACCATTAGCTGTGAGCAAGATATCCTACTGTGACAGAGCGAGCAGCATTCTTTCCCAAGGACTTCTTTCTAAAATCTGAAAAATCAGTGCTTGCTCTTATCAACTCAGTTATTACATTACATACTTTGATGACCTGTACATTCCCCATTCCAAGTAATTTTTTACTGGTCTGCAGCCAAGTGAATATGCAACTGATATATATATTTCATTTTCAGCAGAGGACAGT